>NC_090931.1:577261312-577931312 GCF_040938575.1 Ambystoma mexicanum | reverse complement strand
AGTTTGCCCGATTAAGGACATTTTTTCTAAAGAAGAGACAACGGCTGCACTGACTCCGACTCAATTTGCATTGGTACCAACATGACAGACCCACTGCCACAGCCTTCAAGGACTGTGGATGAAAAGGTGGGGGAAGGGGCTGACAGGCTGATGATCGAGATGGTCAGGGGAAGGCGGGTTTCAGGTAAGTGTTGGTTAGCACGCCTGTATGTATGAAAGGAGACAGGGGGCTGGGGAGAAGGAGTCTGTTGGCGTGTGTTTGTGTGTATTTGTATTAGAGGAGGGGTCTAGGGAAAAAGGTGTATGTCTGAGTGTGAGTATTTGCATGTGAGGCGGGGTTGAGGTGGGGCAGAGGTTGAAGTGGGGTTGAGGGGTGAAACCCTCGATTTCAAGGGGATGGGGGTTGATGTATTTCAAGTATTAAATGCTGCATAAAATCGGCCAACAGAAATCGTTCTTTTGTGTGTGTGGCATTTAATATTCGAGATTATCACATAGAACCCGAAGAAAATAAGTTATGGTTCATTCATTCTGCATACTCTGAGATGAATGCGCCATGACTTTTACAGACCATAAATATTGTCTTGCCGTTCTAATGAATTTCTCATGCGGTTAAGGGGATGCTTAGTCTTCACCAAGAATCACAATGGATTTCGTCCACATGACATTTTAGATGAGAGAACCTGTTGGGAGTAACTAGCATATCTGAAATTAAACATCCTTGGTGATAGAAACACCTGGGGAATATGCCACTGGAATGTTTTAGATCCTAAAAAAGACTTACATCATTGCACTTGTTTAAGATTACTGTTTCGCTGAAACTAGATAAAAGGAATTGGTAAATTAGATCATTGGGAACCAATGAGGTGCATAATTGAACTGCGTGTTCCTTAGCCACTGTCTAGTAGACCAGGTTATTTCCGCTGTGATCACTACTGTAACAGATAGGAATTAGGATTCACGGTTTTACCTGTTTTTGCACATTTACTGGCTCTATTGTGTACAACTCATGTTTACATTGCTTACATTTTATTTAATCTGTTCTATAGAGTTTTCTTTTTGCAATCTTTGCATATTGATTGTTAGCATTGTTTACATACATTATATGATATCAGATTTCTTCTTGATGCCTGTGAAAAGCAATGTTTGTGTATGTGTATTATTTGGTCACATGTTTATATATGGTAATTGTATATGGTAATTATGTATCACATTGCCATTTTTGTCATTTTTGATGATTAATAAAATGATGTGATTGATTTCCTGGCTGTGGCCAGTCAATGATTCCTGTTCGAGCCCCAGTATAGGATTGAGTTATTAATGAAATATTTATATCACTGTGACAGTTTCCTGTGAGACACCCCTTCATGTTTGTAGGAATAGCGAAAGAGGCATCAATAAGACAGCAAGCATCTGTGGCATCACGGGGTCCTGTAAGTGGGGTCCCTCCTCATACCACTACCCTGTCGCAGGGGTAGGCCTGGCTCTGACTGTGTCTTGGTAGGCAGCCTACCCCAGGTCAGGGGGGTACCCAAGGACCAAGGGACAGGGGCAACCACATCACCCTTCTACAGCTCTCACCTCTGCAACTCCACTAGCTTTGGCGCTGCCAATGACAGAAACTCCAATCTTGACACCGCTACATTTCAGCAGGCGAAGGAGTAGAGGTCACACAATCCCCAGATGTTCCAACTTATTGGAGATATTTATGGTGCAACAATCGATGCAGGGAATTCTTCCCCTCCCCAATCAAAAGCACCACACCAATATTCCTTTTATGTTCACTCTAATCCTGTCTGTGATTCATAAAAAAACCACATAGGTCCCTCACCCTTTAGCAATAGGTAAGCCAACAACCAGGCCGGCATATAGAAAGAATACACATTTATCAATGAAGAGGAACATTTCTTTTAGTAAAATATCACATATGCCAGCTCAGCTCGTGGCCCAAAGGCTAACAGTGAAGAAATGCTTTTTCCTCCTCCACACGGCAAGAAGAGTTCTACCTTTCCTCTCCTTCACGCACAAATCACTCACTATCGTCGCCCTAATCATGTCTAAAATCGACTATGCAAACAGCCTCTACCTCGGAATACCAGAATACCTCCTGAAGAAACGGCAACGGATCCAAAATGCAGCAGCAAGACTACTCCTCAAACTATCCAGAAGAGACCACATCACCCCAGCCCTAAAAGCACTACACTGGCTCCCAGTAAAACATTGCATCACCTTCAAAACAATGTGCATAACGCACAGGGCAATCAGCGGACAAGGAGCAGAATTCCTACAAAAGAAAATAACAGTCTACAAACCAGCGAGACCCCTCCGATCAAGCAACAAAATCCGCCTGGAACTCAAACCATACCATAAGAAAAAACTTGGAGGCACCTCCTTCTACCACTTAGCCGCAAAAACCTGGAACAACATCCCAAAAGAAATAAGAAACACTGAAGATCACCTAAAATTCAGGAAATCCCTAGAAACCTGGCTCTACAACACCACAGACTAAACCAAAAAAACGAAACTGGAAAAAAAGGATGACTAAACCGAAAAGACACGGACATCCCTGACCCGAGAGAATAATGCCCACGGCACCTAGACGGATGACATCGGATAGACTAGAACACATGCGGCACGCACGGAGACTGAATCAACCACCCCAGACAATCCCACCAACACTCTTGCACGCCCTTACTTAATCACAGCCAGGTACCACACTGGTGTGGAATTATCGAGATATTGGCAAATCACCCCACTACCTGAGAGGTTATCATTGGCAGGTGCAATGGCCACAGGAGTATGAATGGAAGATAAGGGGAGCTATAAGAGAGCATGTTACAGGTGGGCGCTAGAGGAATAAGGAACCTGTATGCCAGTCAGACCCAGATCTGGACAGAGCCGCAACAGGGGAGACTAAAAATAAAAAATAAAAAAGCCGAGCACTTCAATTCAGGTTAGAGACGCAAACTAACCAACCCTACTAACAATTTCCCTTTCTGCATACACCTTTCAAACTCCAGACCAAACACAACCAAAATCTACAGCACAACAAACTGCACAAACTTCACTACATTACAACAACAAAACAAAAACACACATAGCCTTGCACAACAGTACACGACGACTACCGGCCGCAAACACCCCAGGCCCAGCCAATGGACCCACCGGGCTGAGGCCGCCAACAGCACATCACTGCTCTCTTACACTTTTCCTGCTTCCTCCCACTAACTCAACCTCCCCTCCTCTTTCAAAGCCACCAGAGCGCCAAGGGACCACTCCAGTGGTGATAGTGCACAGTACAAATGTCCTTTAACATTAACATTAACATTACCATTTGGATAACACAGAACACAGTCTCTTTAACACCACAATATACTTTGCTTGGGGTTTACTTTATGACATGTAGAACTTAGAAACATGACCAAATCATGAACTTAGCAATACACTTTACATGAAGTTTAATTTAAATAGCATGCAATACTTTCCAATTGGCAAAAGCAGCTTCACACATGCAGTGCTCTGTATTTTTAATCTCCATGCGCACTTGGAAATGCTAGCTTTTTGGAGTTCAACAGACTTCTAAAAACAAAAAACTTTTAATATATATGTAGAACCATTCTTCCTTCACCAGAATTCAATGAAGAATCTCTCTTCTACCAGGAGTCACTTTCTTACTCTCAGTAGAGAGTATCATTTTCAGACAGGGACTTCAATTTATTTAATTTGGCAAGAAAATGTGCTGCCCGGCACAACAACCCAGATATCCAGTTTACATTCAGCACCCCTCTGCTTGAACGGCAGTGTCTGAGGAATGGTGAACAGTTAGGAATTTCGTTTTCACAAGTACATCCCTTCCCTTTAGGGAATTTTGTGGTTGGCAACGAGAAATAGGTGTAGCAAATTCCTGTAACAGACTATATTATTTATTCACACTGGAAACAATGTTGTTGATTTCGAATTTCAACAAAATCACCCTGTGTTATTTGGCTATAAGGGAGTTCATTATATTATTATTTGGTACAAATACTAAGGATCCACTTTGTCTGCCTGCCCAACCTATAATGGGAAAACTATTCAATCAAATATGTCACCTCAAGACTTGGTGTGGTGGGACAAGTTTGCTTACATATATTCTCTCTGTGTTTATTCTCCCAGGGAATGGATAGGTACTTGGTCAGACTCCAACCTCAGTCATGGGCAGTTTCCAGCATTAATCCCCTCAATTTGCCTCTCCTTGTCGAAATCTCAGTTTCTGTCTCTGTTCCTGGTTATCTCCAAATCCCAGTCAATATTGGTTCACCAACAATTCTTTTCCTGCAGTTCCCACTCTGGTCATATCAGCCAGCTCTCCCTGATTTCCACTGTGCATCGACTTATGAATCCTTAACCACACCCCAAATTATTAATATTAGGATGTGCCAGTTTATTAGTTCTTAGTTTAGATTGGACCTCTATTGTGACTCCCCTTGCAATGATTGTTTCCTAAACTTACAAGGCATCATCCCAGTGAATGTATGACTCCACCCATCTGGGATAGCATTTTCATAGTAGCAAATATGCAGTGAAAAACAACAACATGAGAAAAAACTTATATTTACAAATACACATCCTACAAAATATATTTTTTGGCTTTGTCTGATCATGCTGGACTTAATGAGATGAGTCCCATGTCAGCACAAGGTTTTGGTTTCGAATGACAGTTTTTTGTGAATTGCCCAAAAATGATAAAAGCCAGTGTCACAAAATTTGACATACAGTGAAATATTTCACTAAGCTACTACCTCCAAAAAACCTCTGCTTTGTGGCTGAACTGGAAAACTTCCAGCCCTTTAAGATGTGTCAGCAATACATTTGAGAGGAATGGGGATGCAGCGGTTACTCAAACATCAATAATCGAAACGACTCAGAAAATTGGCAAAAAGTTAACTGTTTTAATATCAATTATCTTAAACAGGGAGTACAACAAATGTTATTGGATGTATCATAGCAAGGTCTCTCAACAAACTTTATAAAAACACACTTTTATACTAAAATCTCGTCATAGGTGAAGTACCACCTGCATATTACTAATGTCATACTACGTGGCAAACTACAAAAACCTACTAAAGAGAGTGATTGGGTCTAAGGGAACATCTAAGTATATAATCCATACTTGTCTAATGGGCGTGAGATAGGTGATAGGTTTCCTAACATCAGGTTGGGCAACTAAGCCCTCCCCTTAAACAAGTTACTATGAATGTCACTAAATACACAACGTCCTATTGGCTATGCAATTATAGGACCCCTAATCATGCGAACCTCTATCATTGGTTGGCTTATAACCTCCGTCAGCATCCTTCAGCCCACGCTAGCCACACACAGGCCAAGCGTCCAGGTGCTGGTGAGTTAGTCTTAAACATCGACTTCCCGCCAATTAGAACATCATCCATCATCACCTCAGTGTTCGGTTGTCAATTAGGGCCTTTGAACTCGTCCTTGGGAGTGTTCTTTTGCTCTGAAAGATACAGGGGAGTAGATGCGCGCTCTGCTCTCGTGCATAAGTGTGACCATCCTGCTCGTCCAACTCCTTCTCCCCACATGACTGAAGACCACGAAATTGAGCTTTCAGTGTTTTAGAAATGCTATTTTGCTAATAGACCCCTGATGTCTTATTTGTTCTCTCCAAGCTTCTGAACAGGAGGTTCATTCCTCCACAAGATTGTAACTAATTTCTGTTCTTCTCAGCTGGATACGACAGTGGCATCTAGGCTCAATCAACCACGCCTTTCTGAAATACGCTTGTAATTCATTTGTTTTCTAACTGTGACATGCTGAATAAAGTGGCCTGTCTCCATTAGCTCAGCTCTGCTTATAGTTCATAATGGGACCATCCATTTTTTGCTCATTCCTATGTATCCATACATTGGCGCTTGCTGCAATCTATTCACTATAAAGCTAGCCTCATGAAAACTATGTCTGATTGCGTTACTTTGCGTTTGTACACGTGTGAACTGGCTTAACATATTCATAATTTCTGTAGCATAAGCCTATTCATCTGGATGCCCAAGTTGTTGCTTATCTTTGATACTTTCTTGATGCCTTATAGAATACCTGCATTCTCTCGTCTCTGCATCTCTTCTACGTATGTCAGCTCGACTCTCGAATGACATTACCAATCTGCTTTGTCATTCAGGCGTTCTGCTTCTTTTGGGATTTCGTTTAAACAGCCATCATACTCTCTTGAATGCAGGTATGGCTTTCTCAACGGGAACCTTGCTTCCAGGATTTCCTTTGGCCTCTGTAATTTCACTTGTTCTGCATACGTCAATTATTCTGGTTTCCAACATGTAGGCAATCTGGGTAAAGTGGTTGAGGTGGGGTTACTTAGTTCCTTCTCTACATGACATTTTCTGTTGAGCTAGAAACAAATTGTAGGTTGTAGTGTGGGTTCCCAAGGTCAAATTCTTAGAGGAGTGGTGTCAACAGAACAGCCTTCTCATACGCTTTCCAATGATATTCATCCCAATATTGTACGACTTATGGTTCCTGAGAAAATTAAGCAAGTCTGATCCTCCATGTAAACCTATGACAATTTCTAGTCATATGCATGATTTTAGTTCAGTTGCACATTAGAAATGTTTTTCTTCAAACTCATGCTTCATTGTTTATTCTGCCTGTACTGAATCCATTAACTTTCTTTCTCTGAGAGCTGATGCCTATTTGGCCTCTTATCTTTCAGAGCAGAGACGCAAGCTCCACTGCCATGCTCATGGGAAATCTCTCTGGGATAGGTCTTCTATCATTATCTCCAAGCAGAGACCACACATTTGGATTTTATTTTCAAGGATTACTCAGAGTTTACCCATTAAGGGCAGCCTTTATTTATACTGTTGTTTAGTCCCTCAACCCATACACTCCTTTTTGGTCACAGCTGTGGCTTCAAAGAGATTTACTTTCAGATAGAGAGGTGAGCAGAACCTTTAGCCCTGCAGTCTGATGGGGATGGGGGAGAATGTAAAATTATTTCAAGGACTAACCCAGCATTTCTGTAGAAATATCTCTGAGTTAAGTACAGCTCTTGGTTCAGTTCCTATAAACAGCGAAAAATGAGGCTTTTGCATTCTAACTTTATTTACATGGGACCTACATCAATGTATTGACATACGAAATACATATTTCCATCTTCATTCTTGCAGTTTCTTTTATAATAGTTTTGACACGCCACCCATTTCCTTAACATATGCCTTTAAATTTACTTCTGGGGTGTAGTTTCATTTTCCTGTTTGCAAGATGCAGAATGCACACATTTCCATGAACACTCTGTTTTATCAAAGGAAACAGCCTTTTCCTGTTTTGTAGTTTGAAAATGAATTGCTGGCTTTTTCTCTGACAGCTCTGAAGGGATCATGAAGTAAGACACAGGCATCAGATTCAATTCTCTAAATAAAATGGTTTATTTTTCTTAAATGTCAGGATGAAGAAAAGCCTTACTTGCCCTATGCTAAGGTGGGATTCTCCAACCTAAAGAAACTAAGGATAGTCTGTGTCAAAAAGTTCAACTCAAAAGTCTGTCTGTGTCCAAAACCTATTCTTGTCCTTACAACTTAAAATATACAATGGGTAGGGATGTCACCAATAAAAAACAGTGTTCCAAATAAAGTTCTGAGCTTCTTCCAGCTCCTGGCTTACTTTCCAGCATCCCCTTCCCCAAGTTCAAAAAAGTTCCAAAAGACCTCAGGGTTCCCCTTCCCCAAAAGGTCACCACAGTTCACAAAGTCTTGGGGTTCCCTTCCCCAAGAAGTCAACTCTTCCAGCTTCAAAACCACAATCAATTCAAATCTCTTGACTCTCAAAAACAGAGCCAGTGGAAAGATTTTAGGGATGGAGAGATATGGTCCCTGGGCTTGAGGCCAAGGATAAGTCTTTCAGCCCTATCCTGGATTAGCTGAAGGGGCCAAAAGGAGGAAATAGGGAAGTTGTGAAAGAGGCTGTTCCAGCAGTCGAGCCTGCAGAGGACCAGAGCTCTGGAGACATTGCGCTTCTGTGGAAATGTGAGAAATGGAGGAATGCCTCTGATGTAGAGGAGAGATTGGAATAATGGAGCAACAGGAGAGTTGGAGTCGAGGTTTGCGAGCATGGTTTCACCGGTGTTCAGGAGAGCAGTTTCCATGCCTCTGGATGCCCGGAATCCAGATTGGTGGTCATGAAGGCAACCAACAAGGTCAGTGTGCAGGGTTAGATGGGGGAGGACCAACTTTTCCAGGAGTTTACCCAGAAAGGGGGTAGTAGAGATATGGCGATAGTTAGCGGGCAGGAGGGGTCGGCAGATGGCTTTTTTAAGAGAGGGTGCACAAGGGAGTGCTTAAGGGAAAGACCCAATGGTGAAGGAGTGGTCACTAGTCATAGTTTTATTTGGCACTTTTCCTTTTTTACTGTTAATCCAACACCCTCCAAAACCTTGTGTACCTGGTAAATTTGGCTATCATGATCATTCTCATTATCTTCTGTAATCAAAATATCATCCTGGAAACATTTCACTCCCTGAATATTCCCAAACAATTCTTCCATCACCCGCTGGAATACCGCTCATGTCGATGGTAATCCAAAGGGAAAGCAGCGGTATTGGAATGCTTCTAGCGATGTGCTAAATAAAGTTATTGGGCGTGGCTTCTGGTGTAATTCAACCTGGTGGAATTTGAATGACAAATCCAGTGTAGAGAGCCATTCTGCTTTACCCATGGTCGTTAATAATTCAGTCACCTTCGCTAATGGTTATCTTTCCTCCCATACAATCTTGTTTAGATCACGTAGATCCACGCATAATCTTATCCAGCCATCTGGCCGTTGGGTCACTACAGTAGGTGATAACCATTTGCTGCCCTCATAAACTCAATTATCCTTGTTTTGCATAAGTTGTTCAACTCTGTTCTCAATGTTTAATTAATACCTATTGGTATGGGTCTCACCTTATGTACAAATGGAATGGCACCTGCTATCAATTTATTTTATGGCAGAATCATCTTAATTTCGCTATATGAGAAGAGAACACCTTATGGAATCAGTCAGATACCTCTTTTGAAAATGCTGTACTTACAGCTTCTGTGACTGCCTGTATTTTCTGGCGCTTCCCTGGATGCCACTCCATACCTAGTCTGCCTTGATGTTGCCAACCCAACAAGCAATCTCCTACTTCCACTACATATATTTTTCCATGTATTTCTTTATCCATGTGTGAAATAGCATTTACCACCTATCCCCATATGTCAATGTTCCCTCCAGCATACGCCTTCAGTTTTATATCGCTGTCGTACACTTTGTTACTGGCTTATCCCCATATATTGTCATAGACTCATTTTGGTATCAATGTATATGGAGACTGTGAATCCACTAACATCTGTAGAGGTATACCCAGCACTTTCACTTCAGTCACTGGTGGTTGGTACTCTTCTCCGCCCTCTTCAACATTGCTAATATATACTACTTTATTGCATAATGAACTGCCACCATCAACACTCACAACACACTTTATGTTCTTTTTGTATTCTGACATATTTTTGCCTTTGCACAGTCTAGCAAAATGCCCTTTTCTGCCACATTTCCTGTGTATCACTCTTAATGCAGGACATTCTCTTGTGCTGGTATTGTGATTTAAAAAAAACACATTTGAATATACATTTCTAGAATCGATGATATTCATTGCTGTTTCTAATACTAGTGGATTTTTAATGGTCTCTTGAAAAACTGGGGCATGGATCAATAGGAGAACCTGGTATGGTGCATCTCTGAACTAAAACCTTGAAGTCTTCCACTGGTTATGGAAGAAAGGATGTGAGGGGTGCCTGACACAATGGCAATGAAGAGTGTGGCGAGTACGGACTGGGTTGTGATGGGTTTAACTTGTTTCAAATAGAAGTTGTCTGAAAGGGACTCACACAAAGATTGTGATGGAGTGATGGTATTTGATAAAGAATAGGGATTACAGAATTGTCTCATGATTTTAAATGCTTCTTTGTTGGCATCGAAGCATTGACAAGTCAGTTTGTGGAATATTCAGCTTTGCTTTTTTGATGGCTGCGTGGTAGACTCTTTTATTTTGTAGATAGCATATTTTAGTAGCTGGCTTTTGTTCTTCCTCTATTCATGTTTCGCTGCTTTGCATGCTACATTAGGTTTCATTGTGTCCTCTTGAAACCAGTTAGCATTGCCTTTTCTGTTGTTAATTGAAGATGTCATTAGCGGAGCTACTCTGTTGAAGGCATTTGTCAGCCAATTGTCAAAATGTCCTGTTATTATATCTGTATTTAACAGGGCGTTGTCTTTTAATTGTGAACTAAGAAGTAGCCTTGATAGATTGTTGTCAGTATCAATACAGTTCCAATTCCTATACATTTGTATGCCGCTTGTAGGTGTGAGGATGATGTGATAATGTCAGTGGAAGTAAACATTGAGCTGACATTTATGTTCACAATTCCTGTGATTCTCTTTCCAAAGGTGAGCTCATAATATTACCATTTCTTGACCCTTATTAGGGATGGTTTATTGTTTTTCTGTATTTTTTCATTTATTTTACCATGATACAGTTAAAATATAACCTTTCAAATAACATATGTTAAAACGGACATCTGTTTAGAAGATAAAACAGAAATACATGAAAATGCATAGAAAAGTAAAACAATACTGCAGAGAAAACAATTATATTTTCAATGGTAAAGAACTCTTTTTATATTCCAATAATGTATTGTAAATGAGAGCATTTAATCATAAAAAGCAGTTTATATTTATCATCAATGACATTTGAGTCTCACTCATTAACCAGAACTAAATTCTCCTGTACGTAAACTAGCGATATCATACACATATCTGGAAATAAAAAAAATCTTCATGGTAGCATAACCATTCTTAGCTGTCTTATAGAATCTCTCAAGGATTACTCGCAGTTTGTCGCAGTGAGATAAGGATGCTTAGGGGAAGAGTCCTGCCAGGTGTTCAGAGGCCTTATAGTGAACAGGGCTCTGTGCACCTTGTGGGCAACACCCTTGGGAAAACCTCACAGGGAAGAACACCTGAATCAGGAACTGGTGTGGTAAGAAGGACGTCATCATCCAATTTGTAGTCTTTTGATGTTTTCTCCAAATGTAGCACAATGTCCATGTCAAAGAAGTAGGATTTTCTGCAATATGATGAGTAAAATGATCACCCCAATCAACAGCAGCAGAATAGAAGGAAACTGTCATGATGGTATGCAGAGTAGCCAAATTAAGGAGAAGGGCAAAGGAATTAGGTGACAGGGGGAAGAAGCGAAGAAAAAGGGGGAGTACAAGGGGGAAGAGTGTAATGTAATGTACTGTGATGTAAAACAAATGTGTAAAGCACACCTTCACCAGCAAGGTTATTATTGCGCTAACAGTTCCGGGACCAACCAAAGGGAGCAGCAGTTTGGCTGTAAAAAGATAGGTCTCCAGAGCACAGCGTAAAGAGAGGTGATCCTCAAGTGCCCGCAAGGACAGAGAAACAGAGTTACACAGAGAAGCCAATGCCACAGAAAAGGAACGGCCACCTACACGAGCCAGCCTAAACCGGGGAACAATCAGTATCAGGGAAGAAACTGAGCGGAGGTTCCTCAATGGAACATAGGGGCGAAATTTCACCTGCAAGAAGCCAGGGCCTTGCCCGTAGAAGGCACGGTGGACCACGCACAAAGCCTTACATTTAATACGCTTTGCCAACGGGAGCCAATGCAGTTTTCCCAGAATCGCTGTGATAGCGCAGAACCGGGAGGCACCCACTGCCAGTCGGGCTGCCAAATTTTGCAGCACCGCCAGCCACAGAAGAGGTTACGCTGGCTGAGCTAGATGAAGAGCATTACAGTAGTCTAAAGAACCAGCAGTAAGAGAGGATACAACCACAGGATGAAGATGAGGCGGACGATAGGGAAGCACTTTCCAAGGAATACAGAGTTTAAAGTGAACTGACTGACAGCCAGGACTAACCTGGCTCTGCATAGACAGAGACTCAGAGAGCTTAACTCCCAGGCTCTTCACCACCAAGGAGGGCCTGGGCAGAGGACCAATTTCAGATGGCCAGGATGCCGTAGACCAACCCACAGAAACCAGAGATGGACCTACGACTAGAACCTCCTTCTTTTTGCCATTAAGCCAAAGCCAGTTTTGACCCATCCAAAGATGGATAGCCAGCCGGCAGGAGCAGCAGCGTTCCGCCGAGGCAGGGTGGGATAGGTCTAGTCTCACCAGGATCTGTGTGTCATCAGCATAAGAGAAACACCAAAACCCAAAAGAGTGAATCAGCTTGACAAGTAGTTGAATATACAAATTGAAAAAAAGAGGGGAGAGAGCAGAACCCTGAGGCACCCCGCAGGTGAGGGGTTTAGCCACTGAAACCAACAGAGGAAGAGAGAGGGACTGGGAATGACCAGTTAGAAAAGACACAAACCAATCCAGAACGTATCCGGATTCCCCCCGATGCCGCCAACCGTTTCAACAAAATACCATGGTCGACCATGTTGAAGGCAGTGGATAAGTCCAGCAGGATCAGGGCGGTTGTACCACCCTGATCCATAATCTGTGCTAGGTCATCCACCACTGCCACCAGAACACACTTGGTTCCACGCCCGGGGCCAAACCCGGACTGGAAGGGGTCCAGACAGCCAGACTCCTCAAGAAGGGAGCAGAGGAGGGGGTAAACAGAGTTTCCAAGAGATTCCTGGTAAAGGAGAGAAGAGAAATTGGATGAAAGTTAGCCAAGACCGAAGAATTAAGGTCCGCTTCTTAAGAAGAGGGAGAATGAGAGCATGCTTAAGAGGACCAGGAATGTGGGCAGAAGAAAAAGAATCATTAACCGCAGCCGTTAGCAGATGCCAAATGTCAGGGAAAATATCCTTCAGAATGACAAGAGGGATAGGATCAGTCGTAGAATCGGATTTGAGACCAAGCACTTCCGACGAAAGGGCAGACTCTGAAAAAACAGGAAAAGAAGACCAGACCTGAGAGGAAGCACAAGGAAGACTAGGGCTCACCTTAACTAAAGTGGAAATGTTGTCATGAAAAAAAGTAGACAGCGAGTCACAGAGGCTCTGAGAAGGAGCCACACCATGCACAGAAGAAGGCGAGGAAAGAGAGTGAACTACCCTAAACAGGTAGCAGTATTAACCTTGTTGGCAAAAAACATTAACTTAGCTTGCGTAATTGTCACCTGGTAAACAGCCTGGCGAAGGGTGAGGGGAGATTGAGCGCAGTATGACACACACCATTTGCACTCAGCTTGTCTACGGGCCAGGCAGAGAACTGCCAGGTCAGTAGAGAACCAGGGTTCAGAAGGGCGGTGAAGGGTCTGGAGGGTTTGAGGAGAAAAGAAGAAAACAGATGAAGAGAAAGACGGAAGTGGCTATGTTGGCAATCTAGATAGGAAATGAAAGGAATGGAATTACTGCAGTGTCTGGAAGTGCACAGAATACACAAGACGTAGAGCACAGCGTTTCAAGAATAGCAGTGGAGCACACAAAGCTAAGGAAGATAGAAACTAATGAATCCACAGAGTGTGGAAGAAGATAAAAAGATGGAACAAGAATCAAGGAAAAGGGAAGAAGCAAAAAGAAGATGAGGCGACCGATGGCCGGCGCAAATGAAGTAAAAGGACACCGAAAATGGTAAAGGGGGCATTCACAACGGGACGAGGCACATGTGGAACGAGGTGTAAGATTAAGGGGGAATGTAGCGAGGCACAGAAAGGGAAATAACGGCAGAATCCATTTAGGGAGGCAGGTTTTTCCAAAGTGATAAGAGGGTGATCAAGTTACGTATACAACTGACCCGATTACCGGCATAAGTAGACTGGTGCCAGAAGAGGTTGGTCAGGTGCCATATTGGAAAAGAAGTAGGAGACATCATCTTATTGTGAATCTTGAATGTACCGAATTACATCTCCTCCATTTGTACCACAAGGATAGAGGTGTTTGTTTTCTACCAACCGTAAAATTAATACACACATGTTTTGAGATTTCAATAGAGGCTAGGACATTACTTAAGTGAAAATTATGGCCATTTCCAGATAATTTCCAATTGGGTCCAACTTTTTCTATACATAATCAGATTTAAACAGAATCTTAAAATGTTTTGGAAATGTACCACCAGTTAACCAAGGAAGATTTGATTGTGTTCTGGGATAAACAAAAAGTACTGAACTAACTCCTTCTTTATTATCTTTGTTTCCAAATAAGTACAACTATTGTACCACTCTCATTCTTTACATCTGCAGAAAAGTAAGTACTTTGTACACCTACAGCAAAAGAGAAACAGATCTGTTCAAGGAAAGCTTCCCAAGTGATTTTAAATTTGGTTGACAATGGGTAAAACCATGAGTCCGCTTCCTCAGCTAATATGTTAAATATTGATCCCTTGTTTACCACCTGTATTTTTCCATAAAATTCTTTTTTTCTGACAGGCCAATAATTTAAGGGATGCTATGCACTGAAATTGTATGATTGCTCCTGAGGAGAGACCCAACCAATGCTTCAACAGCTAACATTCAATTGTGTCCGAACAATTCAAATACAAATTGAATATATATGTGTCAAGGAGTTCCCCCCTTCTCACCTGGGTCCGTTCTTTGCTGGAGTCCTTGGTCGCTGCCTTCTTGCGGACGGACCTGGTTTGGAACAAGGCTGCCCGAGTCTCTTCCGACTCCAGAGTGCGTTCAGTTTCCGGGATGCGGATCCAGGAATCTGAGGAACTAGGAAAGGTGCAACTAGCACACAAGTCCAGGAAATAGGAGGAAAGGAAGGGGCAAGGAATGGGTAGATAGACAGGTACAATGAAACAATACCACGAGCTATGGGACACACGTTGGATCGCTACTTTGCAATAGCATTGAGATGCACGGAGCCGCGGAAGGCGTGGTCTATTAATAGAATACGTTACGTCCAGCGTGTGGAGCGAGAAAGGGGTTTCACGCTGGACGACCATGTTGGGAGCATTATGGAGTGCACGCCGCATTGTGACAAGGACCAGGAAGTCCAAAAGGGACGTGTTCTGTAGTTCATGACAGCATGACTCCTCCGAAGCCCCTTTCCTCCAAGTTTGCCTGGGTGTATGAGGTGAAATCTTCTGAGCAACCGAGGGGCCTTGATATTAGAAATAGGTTCCCAGGTTCTTTCACTAGGAGGGTATCCTTTCCATTCAACCAGGTATTGAAGCTGGCCCCGTTTATACCTGGAATCACAAATCCGGGATACCTCATATTCCAGTTGGTTGCGACCAGCAGAGGAGGAGGTTTACAGGATTTCCGGGAGGATGGAATGTAGGGTTTCAATAAGGAGGTATGAAAAACTGGATGAATTTTCTTCCAGGAGTCTGGTAGTTTGATCCGGTATGAGACGGGGTTAATAATTTCCTTGATGGGAAATGGACCAAAATACCGGGGAGCCAATTTGTTTGGTCGTAGATGTCGAGGTAGTAATATTGATGACAACCATACTTGGTCACCGACTGCATAAGAGGGGCCTGGTCTTCTTTTGGAATCTGCATATCTCTTTTTCTGCGTTCTGGCCTTCTCTAAGTATTCCTTGGCCTCCTGGTGTATGTTGACGAGGGTTTCGATCCAGGAGTCAACAGTAGGTATCGGTGTAGAATGAGGAAGAACTGAGGGTAAAACCGATGGATGGAACCCCTGACTACAATAAAAGGGACTGGTTTTGAACGCTGAATGTTCAGAGTTGTTGTAGGCGAATTCAACAACGGGAATCAGGAGTGACCAGTCATCCTGGACCTTGGTGACGAAACATCGAAGGTACTGTTCCAGGGTCTGATTCGCACGTTCTGTGGCTCTGTTGGTTTGGGGTTGATACCCTGAAGAGAGGGCATGTTGAATTCCCAGAATTCAACAGAGATGTTTCTAGAATTGTGAGAAGTATTGAGGTCCGCGGAATATGTGTTCCAGAAAGATTCCAGCTAGTTCGGAGGAGGATGGTAGTTTACTGAGGGGCATAAAATTAGCCATATGAGTGAACAAGTCTATGGTAACCATGATAGTAGTGTATCCTCGAGTTGGTGGTAGTTCCACAATGAAGTCTGTAGCAATGAATTCTCATGGCCTAGTTGGCAGTGTTGGTTGCAGTAAAAGACCCGCCGGTCTCTTGTTATCATGCTTATTTTGAGCACAGACAATGCAAGCTTGGACGTACTGCTGTATGTCAGTCATCATCTTAGGCCACCAGAACTGTCTCTGTATAAGACGGAGGGTATTGGTGATGCCACGATGCCCGGAGTGAAGTGTGTCATGACAGAGGTTTATTATTTTCTGTTGTAATTTCTGTGTAGGAATGAGCAGTGCATTGTCCTTGAATAAACATCCTTCCTTGGCTCTTAGATTCCATTGATTTTTCCTTGACATATCCTTCCTTAACTCAGAGGATTGGGTTTTGCGCTCGGATTTCTTCCAGGAGGTTGACTACTTGAGCTACGAAGATCGTGGGGAAAACATCTTAGGATATGCCTCATCTTCAGTTGTTACGTAGTCAGGATGTTGAGACAAGGCATCAGCAATCAGGTTCTGTGATCCGGGAACATGAGTGATGTGGAACTGGTACTGGGCAAAAAAGTAGGCCCAACGCGCCTGACGACTATTTCTACATTCCAATGACTGTAGAATCTGAAGATTCCGATGGTCCGTACGGACTTGGACTGGATGTCTAGCTCCCAGAAGTAGATGCTGCCATTCAGTGAAGGCTTGGCGGATGGCTAACAATTCCTTTTCCAGGACGGAGTAGTGTGTTTCACTTGGAGTCAGGGTTCGTGAAAGATAAGCAATGGGGTGTTCCAGCTTATCTTCTAATTTCTGTTTCAACACTGCTCCTATGGCGTAATTAGAGGCATCCGTTTCCACTAGAAATGGTCGGCTTATGTCGGGTTGGGCTAAGATAGGAGCTTGTGTAAACTCGGTTTTCAAACGCTGGAACCCTGTGTCTTGCTGTGTGGACCAGATAAAAGGGGTGTCCTTCTTTAAGAGAGCAACGATCGGTTGAACAATCTCGGAAAAGGTGGATATGAACTTTCGGTAGAAATTGGCAAGCCCCAGGAAGTATTGAACTTGTTTCACGGACGTGGGAGCAGGCCATGCCAGAATAGCCTTTACCTTTGAAGGGTCCATACCAATTCCCTCTGGGCTAAGGATAAATCCTAGGTAGTGAACAGAGGTAACGTGAAACAAGCATTTTTCGGGTTTGGCTAAGAGTTGGTGTTCACAGAGTCTTTGTAGTACTGCCTTTACGTGTTCTTCATGCTTTTGAGGGTCCTTGGAAAAGATCAATATGTCATCCAGATATACAGTGACGAAGAGGAACAACATGTCAGAGAACACCCTATCCATAAAACGTTGGAATACTGCCGGGGCATTAGCTAGTCCAAAGGGCATGATCAGGTATTCGTAATGGCCAAAGGGTGTTCTAAAGGCGGTTTTCCACTCGTCTCCTTCCCGGATACGGATCAAATGATAGGCACCGCAGAGATCCAACTTGGGGAATATTACCGTGCCTCTTACGGCTTTCATGATATCCGAAATCAAGGGTAGTGGGTATCGGTCTTTGAGGGTGCATTGATTTAGGCCACGATAATCGAGGCAGGGTCTGACTTCCTGGGTATCCTTTTTGGGAACAAAGAATAACGAAGCACCTGGTGGAGATTTTGAAGGTCTTATGGTGCCATTTTCAAGGTTGGTATCCAGGTATTCTTTGAGGGCCTATTTATCGGGTTCAGAAAGGATGAAAATCCTGCTGAAAGGAATCACTGCTGAGGGTTCCGTTTCTATTGCGCAGTCTTCAGGCCTGTGTGGGGGTAAGGCCTTGACTATGGCAGTCGAAAACACATCAGCGTAACCTTGGTAGGCCTCAGGGACTTGTATGATATTGAAAACCATGAGTGGTGTTTCTTGGTCTTTATGCGGTTCTTTAGGGGGTGTTAATGAAGGTTCCAGGAATAGACAGTGAGACATACAAAACTCTGAGCCTAGGAATAGTGATCCTGCTGTCCAGGTGATATACGGATTGTGTTTTTGTAACCAGGGCATACCCAATACCATGGGGTAATGGGCTGACTTAATGATGTCAAACCTAATCAGCTTTTGATGATGATTTATTGAGAGCTGGATCTCCTTGGTCTGCAGGTTTATGGGCCCTGAAGTGAGGGGTCGTCCGTCAATGGCTTCCACAGGCTGCAAGGTACTTCGTGTCTCGTACGGAATCTGGTGACTAGCAACCCAATCATGATCAATGAAGAGCCCCATAGCTCTGCAGTCTACCAAGGCCAAAATGGGATAGGTCTTGCTCTTGGAGGGTGATAGAAATGCCTGTAGTATGACCAATTTGTTTTGTCCAGGAGAGTTCAAGGATGGAATTGATGTGGAGCAAACATCTCTCTCCCGAAGCTCTGCTCCATCTAGGATTGGGAGCTGGCGTTTCCCGAACCCCGAGGGGGGGCTAGAGGACATTCCCTAACCAAATGTTTGTCCGAAGCACAATACATACACAACCCCGTGTGAATCCTTCTCATCCTTTCTTGCGGGGATATGGGTCCACGGAAGGCTCCTATCTGCATGGGTTCTGGTGCTGTGACTGAGCCTGGGTTTGTGTCCATTCTGACGGTACTCTCAAAGGACACCTTGGAAGAATTTCCCCTGGATTTCTTCTTTTCAGCCTTTCTTTCCTGGATACGGAAGTCTATTTGCATGGCAAGGTCCATTAGTGTCTGGAATGAGTTTGGTCGAGCCACTCCGGCCAACTCATCCTTAATCTCATCATTCAGTCCTCTCCTGAACAGGGTGAAACTCGCCTCAGAGGACCAATAAGCTTCCTTGGCCAATTGTTTGAATCGGGTCACATAAGTGAGCATATCCTAGGAACTCTGCTGAAAGTCTAACAGACGTTCCTGGGCACTATAGACCTGCTCAGGGCGATCAACATGTTTTTAAGGGCCTGTATGAACCCATCATAGTCATCTAGGAGGGCATCGCTGGAGTTAACGAGGGGTGTAGCCCAGGTTAAGGCATTCCCAGAAAGGTGGGAAATTATGAAACCCACCTTAACCCTGGGAGTCGAAAAGTAATAAGGCTTAAATGTAAAGTGGACCAAACATGAATCCAGGAATCCACAAAGGGTTTTTGCCGACCCATCGTATTTGTCAACAATGCCGCCCAACAAGACGCTTTCTTTTGTGGCCGAATCCCGGGATAGGACCAATTGTTTGAGTGCAGCGGTTTCCGCCTTTAGATTTTGGACCTCGGTTGATAGTTCTTGCATGTGACGCATCAGGTCCTGAATGGCGGCTTCCATGTCGCTATCGAGATTGGTCGGGTGGCGTCTCAAACTGTCAAGGAGTTCCCCCCTTCTCACCTGGGTCCGTTCTTTGCTGAAGTCCTTGGTCGCTGCGTTCTTGTGGACGGACCTGGTTTGGAACAAGGCTGCCCGAGTCTCTTCCGACTCCAGAGTGCGTTCAGTTTCCGGGACGTGGATCCAGGAATGTGAGGAACTAGGAAAGGTGCAACTAGCACACGAGTCCAGGAAATAGCAGGAAAGGAAGGGGTAAGGAACAGGTAGATAGACAGGTACAAGGAAACAATACCGCGAGCTACGGGACACACGTCGGATCGCTACTTGGCAATAGCATTGAGCCGCACGGAGCCGCGGAAGGCTTGGTCTATTAATAGAATACGTTACGTCCAGCACGTGGAGCGAGAAAGGGGTTTCACGCTGGACGACCATGTTGGAAGTATTATGGAGTGCACACCCCGTTGTGACAAGGACCAGGAAGTCCAAAAGGGACGTGTTCTGTAGTTCATGACAATATGTCAAGGTTATGCAGAATATTCAGGGTAACCTTTTTCTTTTATAACCTTAAGACCGGCAAGTAGGTAAAGCCACTAAACCTCAGATCAAATTGTTTGATTGAGAAAATAAGAGTTTTTGCTTTATTGCTGTTAATTTTGTTTTTAGTAATTAAATAACCAAAATACATTATTTCAGGTACTTCTTCAAGAGGTTAGGAATCTAGGTGTAACACAAAACATTTTTTTCTTCTGTAAGTTCTAAAAAGCACAATTTTACTTTTTAGATGTTTATTTCTAGACAATTACTTGGTGTATTTTCTTCAAATGTAAATAAACTGTGTTATAAAACTACTGGGGTAAGATTTATTACAACAAAATAATCTGCATATCATGAACACAGAACCCTGTATTGACCTATTTTAGG
Organism: Ambystoma mexicanum; assembly: GCF_040938575.1. Taxonomy (NCBI): domain Eukaryota; kingdom Metazoa; phylum Chordata; class Amphibia; order Caudata; family Ambystomatidae; genus Ambystoma; species Ambystoma mexicanum. The sequence continues at coordinate 577,911,079 of NC_090931.1, read as the reverse complement.
AGGGTCATTTTTCACAGCTTCAAAGGCTTTCAAAGTTTCGGCAACATATAGTTTTCTTTATAGGTGGAGCTAGGAAATCCAGTGCTCATATTATTTCATTATGAAAGCCACCACAGGTCTGTGGGGTTGTCTTTTGGCTCTTGTTCAAGAGGGTTGACGGTAAAGGTCTGGTGGAAGTTAGTCTAGTCAATCTTCTCAATGAGCCTGATGGTGACGTGGAGGTCTCCACTCTGCTGTTGAGATGTGTTTATGTTTTTATGTGGTTGCGCCAGTTACCCAGCATGAGCTGATGATCTTACCACAGTATTGAAGTGTGTGATGTGATAAACAATTGACTATTAGTATTCATGAAACTACCCTGAGAACGGTAATCAATACAGTGGTGTTGTGTTGCATGCTTTAAATTATGGCATGCTGTACAATATTGCAATATAGCGCTGTTTGCTCAAGTGTCAATGGTACTGGAGGAGGAGGTGGAAACGGATGGGAATGTGATGTTGACGAGTTGTTTAGGTTTTTGGCAATAATGTGTTATGACACAGAGGGATCAACACTGAGAGACCATAAACATTACTGTTTCAATTACACATTTTGAAAGCACTCACAAATCTGACTGTGTCGATGAAAACATGTTCACAAAGAAAACATGTAAAAATCCCTTACACTCTTGCCCAACCCCAACGTACCCCAAAATACAGCCCCATCACATGCCACCCGATCCTTTACAACGACAATCCGCTGTGCACAGCTCCCACCACAAACTACAACCTACTGTTATACTTTTTTTTCTTTTTTAAATATTTTTCATTGGTTTTACCGGTGCATAGTAAAATACATACATTATGACGTATATTGGTGTTCTTTAGATACCCTTGCCCGCCCCTCCCTCAGTACCTCCCTAACCCCAACTTTTAACAAAAACTTGGTCACAGGGTATTGCTATTGAGGTCGTGGGTGCCCAGGTCTATGTCACTGGAGGTGTTGCATGTTTGGTGATTTTTACGCTTCTAGGAATCTCTTGTTCATTTCAGCTTAGTCTTTTGTCCAGTGCTGTGCTTTCAAGGAGGCCTGCCGTCTGGAGGGTAAGGGGGTAAACAGGTACTGTATTATTATATTCCATGCTGTAATGTCTATTGAGCCTTCCCTCCTTGTTCGTAGAGCTTCTTGCCACACTGCCGTCTCCGCTATAGTCCACCTTTTTAGGTCTTTCCACCATATCTCTATTTTGGGTCTATCTCTGGCCTTCTACTTCATCTCTATCCGTAGCTTAGCTAGTGCCCATGCCAGATTTATCATCTTTTCCATTGCTTTGTTTTTGTTTGGGTAACTATAGAGGCCTAGGAGCCAAGCTTCGATGGTCCATACCTGGCCTTTTATCCCCTTCTCTCTCAAGCACTGCTCTATTTCTGGCCAGTATTCTTGAATTCTTGGACAGTGCCAGATCATGTGTCCCAGATTTGCATTCTCTTCTCCTCATTTTGGACAGCTCTGTCCAGTGTGATATCTTCTCCGGGGTTAACCTACTGTTATATTTAACCCCAACAATCCCAAAGGTACACTTCCCATAACATTCTGACCCTTCCTAACCAAACAATCCCCAAGGTTCATTCCCTATACCAACCCTAAAACCAACAATCCCCAAAATAGAGCCCCCATCACATCCTATCATCCTAACCAACCCCATCTAACCCTAAAACACAGACATCGCATTCTATCAACTCGCCAATTTTCAAAAATCAATGAAAACCAGACACCATCATAACCCTATTGGCACTTATCAGAAGCAGTCGAACGTGAGCACCAAACGTGCCAACAAGCATATCCTGGGCCTGTCTGCAAACTTCTTTTTGGAGGAGGAAGGGATGTACAAGGTGGTAGTATTTCCCTCTGATTGCACACAGATAAGAAGAACTGGACTGCTTCTGTCACACCAGGTGCCTGTTAATGGTTCTACGGGACCGGCCATGTATGGCATTTCTCTGGACTATCTGGCTGAAGGGTTGGTTTGGGCCTATTAGTCATCCTTCAACACCTGCAAATGGGCAGCAACTGCATCGAGCAAGCCTCCACCATCTTGTTCTTGCCCTTTGCAGTAGTGTTTATTGATTAAACTGCCTCCCACCAAGCCTCAATACCCAACTTATTCTCACTTAAGGTATTGGCTACATGCAAGAGCCATAGCACCTACTCAAACAGCTTGCTGATCAGAGTCACATGGTCCTCCACATTTTCTGCCACCTACTGTTGGTCAGTGTATGAGGCTTCATTCATGGTCAGGAACACATATGAAGTTTGACTGGCAAGTATCTGATAGGAAAAGGGCAGTGGTAATCTTCACCATTTGTTTCCCGATATTCTAGGGAACTCTGCATCATCTGGTCATGCAAAACCTCCTCCTACCATTTAATATCTTTCTCTGCCCATCTGCAACAGCCACACTACTTTTTGTGGACTTGTCTTCTACATAAACTGCAGATCTACAGAGAGGAGCTCTGTGCAAAGGATGTTAGGTTGACAAGTCATGCAGGTAGGGGTATGGAGTATCCACAGTCCAGTTAGTTGTCTGCAGGTTGTTCAACAGTCAGATGGGTTGAGATGTCCCATAGGTACCCTTCTCAATGTCTTCTGTTGCTGTATCATGCTCCAGTTGATTCAGTATGCACCATTGTGCAGGAAACCATCTCCATCTAGGATCCTTAGGTTGATCCTGATGACGGTCTCCTCTCACAGCCTCAGCTTCAGGCGGAGTTGTGAGTGGCATGCAGTGGTCAAGGACTTCTACCAGTGTTCACAGACCTTGTGGCAGACACACTTCTGATCATTGCAGCATGTCTTCATGTCATTCAGGTGTCAGCCAACCAAAAAAGCCCCCTTCAATATTCCATCAAGTGGTATGGCCTGAGTATTGTCTTTGAATGTTGGCTTTCTTGAGATGGTCCTTGAAGCTTCCAGACTGCATAGGAATGTGGAAGGCCGGAGAAAGCTGCTCTGAAAGTTAGAAACAGACACTTGGAGTAGGATGCAGAAACCGAGAACCAGAGGTTGTGGGATATCTAGCTTGGGATGATTGGCAGTCGTTCTCGGGACAGGAGAGAAGTAACAAGGGAGGCAGGACACACAGGTGGAGGGGTATCAATCCTGGACAATGTGTTCAGAGCTTAGTTCTACTGAAACAGGTTGCCAGTAGTAGCATATGATCGTTGACAAAAGAATTAGAAAAGTGGAAACACGTACTCCATTTGGGTAAAGGGACACAGACACACTTACAGGTCTCCAGGACATCTGGTCAGAAGTTCTTCCTGTGTATTGTCTGGTGATCACCAGCTTCTAGAAAACTGGCAGGCCATTTGCTGTTTTTGTACATTTGCACACAGTGCTTGTCCATGTGCACCCTGCTTGCGCAAACACTTGGTGTTACTGAATGCATGCAGCCATTAGAACAGTAAACCAAGACCTTTAGTATTTACCAACCTACAGGTCTTCATATGCCATTATCTGGCATAACACATCATTTCACCAGTAAAACTAGCATTGTGTAAACGATGTGAGATGACATGAGCCACAGGTTATCTAGGCATCGTGGAGATCAGCATGGCAACTGAGAGAACTGGCACATTCAGCTGAACCAATACGATTTTGGAGTCCCATAGCATATGCCAGCATTGCCCAAGTCAATCAGCGCCTCCATCTTTTTTGAATAATAGGATCCTTGTTTATTTGTGCAACTATCAGGTATAATCTCGAGGCAGCAAAACACGTGCCGATGATTGCACATTATTTTTGTATTTTATGTTCAGGCTCCCTTTAGTGTCCTCTGCTAGCCAGATAAAGAAATAGTCATGTGTGTTAAATTGCCTGACAAAATAGTTAAAACCAGTGTAATTTCTACTAGCAGAGGTTGCTGCTTTTCAGGTGTGTAGAGCAAACTCTGTATCACATCTTTCATCAGTTGCATGGACCAAATATGCATTACTCTATTGGGAGAACACTTCTGATAGGTATGATTCGCTGCTGCAAAACGTTCCTGTTTTATCCTAAGTATTAGCATATTTTGTGTGTTCCCTTTAAACTACTACGTGTAAATCTTATGGCTGCTTATTCATTTTATCCACACAACTGCAGAGCAAATAGCATCTTTTCATCAACCGGTTTAAGAAAAGAATTCTCAGGGGTAGAACCCCCAAACCATTCCCTTTGAACGTTTAGACTTGCTCACTTTGCTTCCTTGCACTGGCAAGGAATAACCGATTATGCTGCACCACCTAGACCTAAATTGTCTGGACCAAACTCAAGGACAATGGCCCCACAAATGAGAACCTGTGCTGAATCAATCTTCATGCCATTTAGCGCATACAATGAGGCAGGGAACTCTGCACATGGGGGGTGTTATAGTTGGAGATTGAATGCCATTCCCGAGTAATGACTATAAGAAGAAGATAGATACAAGATGAGAAAAACTGTACTGCAGACAGTGACAGAAGGTGGAATGTTGTGATTAGGCCAAGAAATCCAGATCCAAATGGCAGATTGAGTTCAGTGGAAAAACTACACCATTTTACCATGGCTTGAGGGAAGACAGGACTAGATCATAGGAGATCTGGGAAAGCCTGTTTTTTTCTGGGTCTGGGTACAGGTAGCTAAGCAATCCTTAAATAGATTAAGGAGAGGGTAAATAAAAACTACATGTGAGCTATAGTCCAGATCTGGTGTTAGTGGTGTGACCAGCAGCCCCAATTAAGGAAGACTTGCAAGATAAGACTAGACCTAGTTAAAGGGCTAAGGAAGCCTACCCAGAATTGCCCTAGCAGGGGGGAAAGTACATATGCCTTATGAGCATTAAACCACCCTAATGTTAAGGGGTGATCATAAGGCCTTACTAGGTAGCTGTATAAGTGCATGGATTCATCATCGTTGGGACAAAGACTTTCACCAGACCATGCCAGTTCCATGATTCATAGCCAAGGACTAAAGCCTGGGGACCATCCCAGCCACAACGAGAGACCATTGTCAAAGAAGCATACATGCACGCTCCACTGCCCTACATTGTGATTTTGATTGATCATTGTTCTTTTTGAACACCTGGCAACCTTAAGTTTAGTAGTCTAGAAATGGACTATGGACCTCTGGCCTTCAAGACTTTGTGTTTCACGAGATACCTTGCACATCATTTTATAGCAATCCCTCCTCCTGAGTTGCTCCCTATTTTATGGGCCATCCTCTAACTCATCCTTTTGCAACTGAAATGACGAGGTGGAAATCATCCCTGGTATCAGGTGTTCTGTGGTCACTACCATTGACATACCTGTGACAATGTTCTCAGTGACTTGACAAAGGAATTTGTTTTGAAATCTCATTACAAAAGTTGTCATATAAAAACAGGCAACTGGGCCTTGCAATCTACTGGTGATCCCTCTATGCCTTTCCCTAAATCTTGAGCTGGCCCCTCGTCCCTATCCCAGTTTCCCCACTCTCAAAAGGTCTTGTTGCAGTGCAGACCACTGTAACCAGGGTACTCCTATTGTTTAGTCTATCCCTATCCTAGAGAGGGCCTAAAAGCCACAGTCTTCTCTCACTCTAACCCCATCAAATAGAATTCCTAAGCAACCTAAGTTGGGTAGTATGATTGTCTGGTAAGCCTTTGCACTGAATGACTATCTTTCAATCTTTTTTCTCACTCTCCTCTCTCTACGCCTGTCCCCACGCATCTCTCGCATTCGCTCTTCCACTCCTCACTGTCTGTTAGTCTTATCACTCTCTCTCCCTTCACCTGTTCCTATTCTCCAATTTCCCCATATTTTATCTGCTCCCATCTAGATCTCACTCCTCTCTACAATACATCTGCCTCTACTCTCCTCTGTCCTCCTGCCTCTCACTTCTCGCTCTCTCCTATCACTTTCTGCGTGCACTGCCCTACTCTACTCTTTCCTAGTCTACCGCCTGTCTCCTCATATCTCAACTACCCCTTAATTATCCTCATCTGGCCACTCTCCCCTCTGTTTCCCCTCATACTCTCTCTCAATGTCATCTCATTCACTCACATACAAACAGAAACATTATTACCACCCTCTCAGTCCCAACACATTACCTTCACTTTATCAAACAAGTCTCCTCCAAGTCCATCTGATACACCCTGCTCTCTGCTCCTCTGGTACTCTTCCTGCTCCTCCGCCACACCCGACCACCTCTCACAGAAGAATGACTTTCTTGGGTTTTTATAGCCCTCCCTTTCATGCTTAGAGGTTTTTCTTGGCTCCCATTGGTTACCTTAGTCAGCAGCTTCTTTGGGCCAATCTCCTTCTGCTCTACCCCTGACTTTTCCTGTTTCCTTCCATTGCAGGCTTGAACTTCCCCTGAAAGTGGTTATCATGGCCTTTTGCCCACCCCCTTTTCAGTCTCCATTTTCCTCATTTTCCTCCAGACGCAATGCAGCCATTGTAGTCGTTTGTTCGCTGTTGCCCTCCAGGATCAAGTAAGTCATTGTCCACGAAGGGTTGGGGGAATGTTCCCTTGTGTCATGACCCACAGGACACACCCCTTTTGGTCTTCCCAGTTAACTGTGGCGACGCTCTCCTAAATGACTACGATGGTTTCATACAGGCCCTAAAGACCATGTTTGATCGCCCAGAGCAGGTCTTTCGTGCCCAGGAACGCCTCTTAGACTTTCAGCAGGGATCCCAAGATGTGCTCACGTATGTAACCCGATTCAAGCAATTGGTCAAGGAAGCTGATTGGTCTCTGGAGGCAAGTTTTACCCTTTTCAGGAGAGGACTAAATGAGGAGATTAAAGATGAGTTAGCCAGAGTGGCCCGACCAAACTCATTCCAGGCTCTTGTGGACCTTGCCATGCAAATAGACTTTCGCATCCAGGAAAGGAAGGCAGAGAAGAAAAAAATCTAGAGGAAACCCTCCGAAGGTGTCCTTTGACAGTACCTCCAAATCTGACACAAACCCAGGATCAATCACCGAACCAGAACCCATGCAGATAGGAGCCTCCCATGGACCCATATCCCCGCAAGAAAGGATGAGAAGGATTAATATGGGGTGTGCATGTATTGTGCCTCGGACAAACACTTGGTTAGAGAATGCCACCTGGCCCCTCCTCGGCGTTCGGGAAACGCCAACTCCCGATCCGATATGGAGCAGGGCTTCGGGAGAGAGATGTTTGCTCCACATCAATTCCATCCTTGAACTCTCCTGGACAAAACAATCTAGTGATACTACAGGCCTTCCTATCAACCTCCGGGAATAAGACCTATCCTGTTTTGGCCTTGGTAGACTGCGGGGCTATGGGAATATTCATTGATCAAGATTGGGTTTTTAGTCACCACATCCCATACGAAACATGAAGCATCATGCTGCCGGTGGAAGCGATCGATGGAAGACCCCTCACTTCGGGGCCCATAAGCCTGCAGACCATAGAGATCCAGCTTTCAATTAACCACCACCAAGAGCGGATTCGATTTGATATTATCAAGACAGCTCATTACCTCATGGTACTGGGCATGCCCTGGTTACAGAAACACAATCCGTATATCAATTGGACAGCAGGATCACTATTCCTCGGCTCAGAGTTTTGTATGTCTCACTGTCTAATCCTGGATCCCTCCTTGACCCCTTCCAAAGAACCACCAATAGACCATCAAGCACCTCTCATGGTTTCCAATATCGTGCAGCTTCCTAAGGCCTATCAGGGATTTGTTGATGTGTTCTCAACTGCCATAGTCCAGGCCTTACCCCCTCACAGGCCTGAAGACTGCGCCATAGACACGGATCCCTCAGCAGTGATTCCCTTTGCCAGGATGTTCATCCTTTCCGAACCTGAGAAAAAGGCCCTCCGAGAATACTTGGATACCAACCTTGAGAATGGCACCATAAGACCTTCAAAATCTCCAGCCGGAGCGTCATTGTTCCTAAGAAGGACTCTAAGGAACTCAGACCCTGCCTCGTTTATTGTGTATTAAATCAATGCACCCTCAAGGACCGGTACACTTTACCCTTAATCTCGGATATCCTGGAAGCGGTCAGAGGCAGTGTGATTTTCACGAAACTGGACCTCCGGGGTGCCAATCATTTGATTCGTATCCGGGAAGGAGACGAATGGAAAACAGCATTCAGAACACCCTTTGGTCACTTTGAATATCTGGTCATGCCCTTTGGATTAGCTAATGCCCCAGCAGTCTTTCAACGTTTTATGGACAGGGTGTTCTCTGACATGCTATTCCTCTTCGTCATCGTCTACCTGGACGACATTTTGATCTACTCCAAGGACGTTCTAAAGCATGAAGAGCATGTAAAGGCAGTACTACAACGACTCTGTGAACATAAACTCTTGGCCAAACCCGAGAAATGTCTGTTTCACGTTGCTTCTGTTCATTACCTAGGATTTATCCTTACTCCAGAGGGAATTGGCCTGGACCCTTCAAAGGTAAAGGCTATATTATCCTGGCCTGCTCTCACGTCCGTGAAACAAGTTCAATCCTTCCTGGGGCTTGCCAATTTCTACCAGAAGTTTATACCCACCTTCTCTGAGATTGGTCAACCAATTGTTGCTCTCCTGAAAAAAGACACCCCCTTTGTCTGGTCTATTCCGCAAGATAAGGCATTACAACTCTTGAAGACAAGATTTACTCAAGCCCCCATTCTGGCCCAACCCAACATTGATCGACCATTCCTTGTGGAAACGGATGCCTCTAACTACGCCATTGGAGCGGTGTTGAAGCAAGAATTTGAGGATACACTAGAACACCCCATTGCTTACCTTTCACGAACCCTGACTCCGAGTGAGACACACTACTCCATCCTGGAAAAAGAACTTTTAGCCATCCGCCAAGCCTTCACTGAGTGGCGACATCTACTCCTGGGAGCTAGATATCCAGTCCAGGTCTGCATGGACCACCGAAATCTTCAAATTCTACAGTAATTAGAGCGTCGGAACAGTCGTCAGGCTCGTTGGGCCTTCTTCTTTGCCCAGTACCAGCTTCACATCACTCATATTCCTGGATCACAAAACTTGATTGCTAACGCCTTATCTCGACGGCCTGACTATGAAACTACCGAAGATAAGGCCTATGCTAAGATGTTTCCCCACATGATTTTTGTAGCTCAAGCAGTCAATCTCCTGGAAGAAATCCGAGTACAAACCCAATCCTCTGAACTCTGGAAGAATATTTCAAGAAAGAAAGAATCAATGGAACCTGAGAGTCAAGGAAGGATATTTGTTCAAGGACAACGCTCTGCTCATTCCTACACAAAAATTACAACAAAGGATAATAAACCTCTGCCATGATACCCTTCACTCCGGACATCGTGGCATCACCAACACCCTCCACCTCATACAAAGACAATTTTGGTGGCCTAAAATGAAGACTGACGTACAACTATACGTCAGAGCCTGTGCAATCTGTAGTCAGAATAAACATGACAACAAGAGTGCTACAACCCGCGCTGCCAACAAGGCCATGGGTATTTATTGCGACAGACTTCATTGTGGAATTACCACCTTCCAGAGGGTACACCACCATCATGGTCACCATTGACTTGTTCACTCATATGGCTCATTTCACACCCCTCGGTAAGCTACCATCCTCATCTGAACTGGCAGGAATCTTCCTGGAGCACATATTCTGCCTTCATGGACTTCCTTCCAAGATAATTTCCGAACGAGGACCTCAATACGTCTCACAATTCTGGAAACACCTCTTTCAAATATTAGGAATCCAACGTGCTCTTTCATCAGGTTATCACCCTCAAACCAACGGGGCCATAGAACATGCTAATGAGAGTCTGGAACAATATCTTCGATGTTTTGCCACTAAGGTTCAGGATGACTGGTCGCTCCTGATACCCATGGCTGAATTTGCCTATAACAATTCCGATCATTCAGCATTTAAGACCAGTCCCTTTTATTGCAGCCAAGGATTCCATCCATCAGTTCTGCCCTCAGTTCTTCCACACCGGTACCTACTGTCGACTCCTGGATTGAAACACTCATCAACATACATAAGGAGACCAAAGAGCACTTAGAGAAGGCCAGAACACAGACCAAGAGATATGCGGATTCCAAAAGAAGACCCGGGCCTTCTTATTCAGTTGGAGATCAAGTCTGGTTGTCCTCGAAATTACTACCCCGACATCTACGGCCAAACAAATTGGCCCCCCGGTATTATGGTCCGTTTTCCATCACGGAAATTATAAAACCAGTCTCATACCGGCTCAAGCTACCAGAATCCTGGAAAAAGATTCACCCAGTTTTTCACACCTCCTTATTAAAACCTTACATTCAATCCTCCCGGAAATCCTGCAGACCCACTCCTGTGGTGGTGGACAATCAACTAGATATGAAGTGTCCCGGATATGCGACTACAGGTATAAACAGGGTCAGCTTCAATACCTGGTTGAATGGAAAGGATATCCCCCCAGTGAAAGAACTTGGGAACCACTTTCTAATCTGAATACCCCTCGACTGCTCAGAAGATACCACCTCATACACCCAGGCAAACCTGGGGGAACAGGTTTTCGGAGGAGGCATGCTGTCATGACCCACAGGACGCGCCCCTTTTGGTCTTCCTGGTCCTTATCGCAATGGGCCTTGCATTCCCTGACACTCCCAACATGGCCGTCCAGCGTGACACGCCTTCCGCGGTCTATACGTTGGATGTAACGTATTCTACTAATAGACCGCACCCCTGCGGCTCCGCGCATCTCAATGCTATTGCCAAGTAGCGATCAGACGTGTGCTCCATAGTTCGCTGTATTGCTTTCCTGGTTCCTAGCTTTTCCACTTCCATTCCTTGCCCATTTCCCTTTCCTCTTGCTTCCTGGACTCGTGCACCATCAGCACGTCTTCTTCGTTTCCCGGATCTCCGGATTGCTGCATCCCGGAATCTTTAACGCACGCTGGAGTCGGAAGAGACTCGCTCAGCCTTATTCAAGTCCAGGTCTGTCCGCAAGAAGACTCTGCCCACTGAGTCCAGCAATGATCGATCTCAGGTGAGAAGGGGGGAACTCCGTGACACCTTGTCTCTTCTAGTGCTTCGCTTCTCCCTGCTGGTACCAGCTGCGCTCCATGTATGTCCTGTAGACAGTCTCTGGTTTGTGGGGTAGGTGTTGGATCTTCTATTGGACTCCTGAATGGGGACCAATAGTCCATAACCGTTAGGCAACCAGTTTGTTCCATCTGTGCTTTGCCGGGACCTATCTTTTGTGTCCGGGTGAGTTGTGGTACTTGTATTCTTAATTCTCTGGATGCTGTTGCCCCACAAGACTAATCAGACAAAGAGACCAGGCCAGGAAAGAGGCTTATAAGTATATGGAGAAGGAAAGAGGTTGCAAGGTACATACAGCTCTCCAGGGATGGGGACCCTGTCAACTGCCTCACAACACCCCTGGGGTAGCCTGTCTCTGGCATTGCTGTGGTAGGCCGCATAGCCAGGTTGAGAGGGGTACCTGGTGCTCCTAGACATAATCGCCCCATAACCCTATAGCATAACGTAGTCTTTCAGTTCTTACTCTCCAAACAGTAAATATTCTTCAGGTTATATTGGAACTTACACAAGCATTTCACCTTAAACCTGAGGTAGGTGTTCATGCTGGAAGTGGGACAAATCTAATGATTACTCACTCCATCCTATTTCTTGAAGGCAAACAGTAGGATAGTGGTGGTCAAAAATTCAACAACAGATCAAAATGATTACTAATGCTAAGATTTGACTGCCGAAAAAATTGTTACTTTACCACTGATGGATTGCAAAAGTCATGGCGATTAAGATGAAGATGATTCTAAGAAATTTGAAATGATCTAACATTTTGGCAATAGATGGATAACTTGATCAATGCTCTGATCTTCCAAGCTGTTCTAGGGAGAGAGTTGCGGTTGACTTGGAAAGTACATGTCTTCTTCATTAACGTCTGAAATAATTGACAAGAACTGTACCTTAACCATCAATGCGTATTACATTGCTTCTGTGATATGACAAATTGGTACAATGCTGTTATATTTTCTCCTTTGTGAAGGACAATACAATATTCTTAAAACTGATAAACAGTGTTGCCAGTTGTCAATAGAAAGACAAGTACCCCCTTATGGGACTGGAGTTGTTTTTATCCATGATATCTATTGGATTATCCAGGTAGAACAAATTATTGTTAAGCCAAGAAAATTATTGATGACCCTTTTAGATGTAGTTATAATATGCACAGTTCAATTGCCAGGCAGGTTAAGGCTTACATTACAAAACGAGTGCCCATTTTGCTGTATGCCTGAAATATATGGGGCCTCAACACAGTTTAGTTATTAGTTAAATCTGACTTTGATGCTGGTGCCTGACATCATCAATCCATGCAATTTGCCTTGAACTAGTCATAGAAAGTACAGAACTTCTAAATATAAAACTGCATATGCCATTAAAAATGTTATTAAGATTTCACGCTGTGGATCTTAAGGTGTGTATTGTCAATGAAGATGATTTGACCTATATGGCGTGTACGGGTTCTCTTTTAAACAAGGCTGTACCAGATAGCAACAGAGAAGTAGCACCAAATTCATTGAATCAGATGAGGGCACCTTCACACAGCCAAAGGAACGACCCTGGGGTGTGCTCCTACGGTGGGATGCACTAAATGATCTGATGCTGTTTTGGCTTTAGTCTATGCCCACTACATTCATGCCAACATAATTCATTGCATTCAGGAGACACAAGTCTGATCCTGGTTTCAATTTAACATTGTGGACACTTCTAATCCTGGATTTGTCCATTATAAAACCAGGAATACTGTCAGAATTAATAGTCAAAGCAGAACTGGACTAGTGTCTCCCAAATGGTGTCATGTAGGCTGCTATTGACCAATCCTAGGCATGAATTTGTAAAACCTATATGAAATTATTCTAAGGTTAGAACTAGCTAGGAGACAATTGTGTGTCTTCAATCAAAGAGCAGTTGAAATGCAGGTTTGCAAGAGATGGGTCCTCCTAAGTGTCTTTATTTAAAGAAAATTACATAGTACAGAGATTGTAAAGAGAATTCATGTACTGACCATTGTATTAATGCACAATATGAGTAAAATATCTTTGACTGTCAGTGAAAAGATTGTTAATCACCATATGTTAACTGCAATCGAGGATAACCATGTGCACACATATGCGTGGTTATGTAACATTGTTGTTGTGTTGCTCACGTTTTACATTGAGCTGTTTCATTTATTTATTGATGCTCTAACATTTTAAGGCTGCTGCCAAATAACATCTTCATCAAAAACAAAAGGTCAGTGTGACACTTTATCCTTTTCACAAAACCAATAGGATTGGTGGCACAGAACTCAGGATCCTTGTGTAAGTCTAAAAACAACAAAAAGGTTAGCAACTGTATTAATCAGCAGAGACAGATGGATTCCCTAAAATGTCTTGAAGAGGACCCCGCACAAGGGCACACTCGGTACATAGAGTAGCGCTAACCCAAAAGCAGGTGATACATGCAATGGCTTTGGCAAACTGATGGTACTGGAACAGGTTCATCCCTGAAGCAAGAGTTGCGCTGACACATAAGCAACTATAGTAAATGTGAACAGGACCACTGGCATATTCAGATCCCTGACATATGTGATCTGCACCCAAGACACATTGCCAGCTCTTGCACAAGGGAGGCCCTGCAATAAGGAAAGATTATAGTTCACAAGGATGTCTGTCACTTGAGCATCCGTGGCATATGTGATCACAACCATGAGCACACTGGCAGTCCTGGCATATGTGAACATTACCATATGATCATGATTAATTGAATCATGTGTAAGCACCATCTTAGATATGTGTGCATCTCTGGAGGACTAGCATACAAGAATGCGCATGGCGCCTTGATTCTATTAAAGACACGGAGGCAAGCATTCTAAATTGTGGAGTAGAGGCTTTGCCCCCCTGTGCTCTGCTACTTTTGCCTCTTCTGAACTTCTGCAATGCAACTGGGAGTTAGTGTGTCAATTCTATTTGCATTAAAATGCTGTGCTCGCACTGACCAGCGTTGTCGGGAGAGATCCTGTCCGCCGTTGGTCACTGCGCCGGATGCAAAAGCCACTTTTTCTTGTGGAATCCGTGTTGCAGCCCTACCTACCTCCCGAGGGAGGGGGTCGCTCTGCCGGGCTTGGGCGCCCCACCTCTCTCCAGGGAGGGCGCCACTCTTATGCTATTGCGCTGCCCCAGTCACATTCGCAAGACCAAAAGAAATGAATTCTGTCAATGTTCACGCTGCAGGATGCACGTGTTACTATAATAAAGCGTTAGACTAGCTAATCGTATGCTTAAGCATAAACGCTCTGTGCAGCAAGACAATTAACGGACCTATCTGGCTGAAGAGCAGCTAAAGAAGAGGAGGAGCCAGGGACAGTTGGAGTGGCTTCTCACAGGAAGTCCTTTAGACTACAAAGTGACTGGAAGATAGAGTGAAATGTAGTTACAAAAAAAAAAGAAAAAAGAAACGGAAAGATGTTTTTTTTCTTTATTTCCATTTGAAAAGTTGAAACTGCTGAAGAGTAATTAATGGGGTTGAAGCATAGTGCTCGCCTCCTGTCTTGACATAGAATGGCCTCTTTCGCCACACCTAGTCAGCCAGACCCCTCCTGTGCTATCCTATGCCTGTCCTAATCTTCCTATTCTGTTCTGAAAACATTGTAACTTCTTTTTCACCAGCTGCCGTTTCAACTTTGCAAGGCCTTGTAAGATCCCTGGGTAGGGCCAGTGATATATACAATTTTAAATTAAATTTCCCATGTGCGCCGTATTATTGACATTATAATGCCACAGAATCTTCCTGGCTCTCAAAACGACGCCTGTGACATTCAGACGCATCTGTGAGAATCAGCGACTGACGTGTGCGGGTCCTGGAAAGAGAGAGGGTGTGAAAGCGCATTCCGATTCTCATTAGGGTGTGACTCCAAGTGCACCTGCCATGCAGCACTTTCCTCTGCTTTTGACATCCGTTGTTGGTTCACAGGTCGAGTGGGATTTGCAATGCTGTCGTTGACCTACAAAGACTGCTGACTGCATTCCCCTTCACTGAATAGAATGATTTTGCACAGCATGAGTTTTTCAATGTACGTTTCCATTGCAAACGCTCAAATAGAGATAGGAATGGGAAAACATGCATTTACAGTGATGGGCCCTTTGGGGTCCATCACTAGAAATGAGGTTCGGGTTGTGACATGTGTGGAGGACTGAACCAAACAAATGGATACACTAGCCTCCAGATACTACAAGAATCAAGGCCTTGCCGCAGCCAATCTGTGCACCCACAATGATAGTTGCAGATACCACTGTGGACATTGTGCAGCATCTTGGGACATTTGTGCCACCACTGCTGTAATCCGGTTTCAGTTCGAAGATCCATAAAATGGCTGCCAGTGACTAAGTATGCCTTAGCAGTGCCTACATGTATTTTGGCAGCACCCCTGTATAGGTTATGCCATGGTATGTTGCAAGTTTATTTTTTTTAAATACTTTTATTTTCTCAATTCTGCATCCATAACAATCCCAAACAACCCCCCCACCCCCATCGCCAGAGGAAGTTTGTACATTAATACTGCAGTCGTAGCTGCCAACGATCTTCACACAATGTGCAAAATCCTTATTCTGTGAGGGCACCATTGTTGCAAATAGTCGCTTTGGAGATACCCTAACACATCCTCCTGATCGTGTTTGAAGGAGGTTTGATCCCCCTGAATCATATATGTCGCCCATTCCAAAGAAACAAAGTTTCACACCATCTGAAACCACACCCGATTAGATGGTATCTGCTTTTGCTTCCACGTTTGTGCTATCACGAACCAGGCCACCATGAGAAGAGTCATAAAGTTGTGGTTCTGCCCTTTTGAGTATGTTTTGACTTTCGGATCCCATAGTCCATTCAACCATACCTTCTTATCTAATACACTAAGTTCCTTGAATATCCTTCCCATTTGTGTTTGTATCTCTTCTCAAAACAGCCTGAGAGCTGGGCAGTCCCACCAAATGTGAAGCCAATCCCCGTTAGAATTGCAACCTCTCCAACAAAGATCTGACACTACCGGGTACATTTTATGGAGCCGCTCATGCGTCTAATGCCATTGGAACATCATTTTGTACCACATTTCCCTCGCTTGATGGGAGCGAGTTGGTTTCGGAATTATTCCCCATAGATGGTCCCAGTATTCCCTTGACACAATGTCTTCGAATGTGGTATCCCATTTGTTCATATAGTTCCATTGTACTAATGTTGTGGTATCATTCAACAATTTGTAGTGTTGATATTATGAGTCACAATATACAACTCAAAGGGTGTAAATTATCATGCGGCTGCTGCCTTAATAGCTGGGTTTGACAGCCAATGGCTCAGTTGGGTATATGCCAATGCCCATTTTGCGTTTGCAGTCCTCAAAAGTGCTAATGTTTAACCCTGAAACATGTCCTGTATTTTCAAACACCCGCCTCCTTCCAGGTTTTAAAAGCTCTTGATTCCATTCCAGGAGGGAACTCCGGGTTGTATAACATCGGGGAGAATGGGGGCGGGGTCGTAGATAGGGCTCCATCATTCACAGCGGAATCCCATACATCAACCACGACACCCACTATTTTACTAATCCGAACATTAGCAGACTGTAATTCCGGCCTAGCCACAACAGTCCAAATAATGGTGTACCTGCTACTGCCCTATCCTGCTGCACACAAACCTTATGATCCTTATCAGTTACCCATACTTTTAGTACACTTAGCTGTGTTGCTTCGTAGTATCTGTGGAAATGGCGAAATGCTTGCCCTCCCCATTGTCTCGTAGCTGTCAAAGTAGTCATCGCTATTCTAGGTGGGCTTATTTTGCCATAAATATAATGATAAGAGTTTAGTAAGGGATGTCTGCTTGAAGCCCAAAGCCAAGTGCAATTCTTGGTACGACTCAGACCTCGTCACCCTTAAACGCAAGTGCAGGGTGGCTGACAGGAAATGGCGTGCTTCCGGTACATCCTCTGACAAACTGGCCTGCTGTCTGCTCCAAAGGCAATACCGGCTCTCTGTCCACACCAAGAGGAGAGCCCACATCCAAGCCCATGTCTCTGCGGCATCTAATAACTCTGCCGAACTCTTTAAAATCTGCAAGGAGCTGGCCAATCCTGCTACTGTCTCTACCTCTCCTATCCCCTCCCAGGCCCTCTGCATGGCCCTGGCTTCTCATTTCATCTCTAAAACTCAGGATATCCTGTCCTCTCTCTCTTCCTCTCCCCCTCCTCCCTCTACTCCCGGGTCCTCCTCTGGTCCTTCTCTGGCCACCTTTCTTCCCTCCTTCTCTGCCTTTCCCTGTTCTCACCAGACAAGGGGCCTCATTACGACCCTGGCGCTAAGGGATTACCGGTACAGGTAAGGGTACCTGTACCGGTAATCCCTTAGCGCCTGATTACGAGGTCCCTTTGCGGGTTGGAGACTTTAGCGCCTGCTTTTTGCAGGCGTTAAAAACCAACCCGCAAAGGGACCTTGGTGCTAAGTACGGTGCCGCAATTTGCGGCACCGTACTTAGCGCCTTCCCCATTCCCATTGAGCCCTATGGGGCAAAAATAGGAATGGGGAAGGGCCATGGCGGCATGGGGAATTACCGCCCCGCCAACCTCGGAATGGGGCGGTAATTCCCCATTCCGCCATGGCAGAGTCGGTAAGTTACCGGCATGGACCATGGTGCTATCTCTGCACTGGCTCCAAGTGGCGATGAGGATTAAGTTCAAAAGCCTCTGCATTGTCCACAAGGCCTTCTGAGGTCTGGGTCCTCAATACCTTCAACCCTCTCTTCCTAAATATCTTTCTTCTCAAGCTTTTCGCTTATCTGCCTCTAACTCCCTCAAGGTAAGTCGCTTTTCCAAGCAACGAGTTGGTGGTAGATCTCTTTCTTCTGCTGGGGCTCCCTGCCTCTCTGAAACTTGAGGAGAACCATCTCCGGTTCCGGAAGCACCTCACGACCTTCCTCTTTGCTTCTGCTTTCTCTCCTCCTCTTCCCCCATGATCTCCGGGCTAAAACTCAATCTGCACTGGTTACCTGGCTACCCTTTCATCTCGGTCCCAGGTCCCCTCCCCGCCAGTTGTACACCTGCACTGCCCCACCGGCAACGATTGCACTCGAGGTCTGTTTCTGTATCCCTACTGCCCCCTAGCAGCTCTTAACACCTTCTCCCTTCCCCAGCACTTGCGCGATCTCAATGTCGTTGTCTCTGTCTTCCCTCTGTTCCCCATCCCTTGCCCCATCGCGCATTGAAACACTTGTGTATAGGCGCGTTTTTAAATGCCATATCATATCATATCTAAAGTGTTTGCCAATGGAATGTAGGGAGACTGGTAGTTAGCTGGTACCATTTGTAGAAACCCATCCAGAACCCCATTCATTCCATAGTTCGGAAAAAAAAATACCATTCTACTCTATCAAACACTTTCTCTGCGTCTAAAGCGACCAGCAGCGCTGGTGTGTGCACAATGGCCATTTTTTAAAAGAGATGGCATAGCCTACGCGCCTTGTCATGAGTTTGTCTCTGCAATATAAATCCAGATTGGTCCTATCAATTTCTGCAAAAGTTCCATAAATCGGTGTGCCATGACTTTAGTGTATAATTTGGTGTCTATATTTATCAGCGCTATTGGTCTATATGACCTGGGGATGTCAAATATTTGCCCACCTTTGGAAAAACAACCCTTTTGGCCTGATTCATCGAGTCTGTTATCTTACCTTTTGACCTAAAGGAATTGAAGATCCTCATGAGCCATGGCACTAGGATACTTTGATATTTTCTATAAAAATCAGCCGGGTAACCATCTGGACCTGGAGCTTTATTCCTAGGTAGCAATTGAATTGCCCTCACCGCCTTCCCCTCCTGAATTTCCCCATCTAATCATTCCCTTTCCTTCAATGTGATTCGTGGCAGTAAGACTTTGTTAAAATATGCCTCTTGACTATCTGCTCTTGGGTTGTCTGAAGCATAAAGGTCCATAAAAAACTCCTCGAAACTCCTCAGAATATTCTCATTAGATGTCACATACATCTCGTCAGTATTTTGTAGCTTCATAATTGTCCGGATCCTAATTTTATCTTTTAATTGTCTAGCCAGCAGCCTGTCCACTTTATTAGCTTTCATATAGTAATATTGGCCTTTTCAGCTTTTTTCATGTGTTATGTCTCGAGCTGACCTTGGGCATGTTTCAATGACCTTTGCAGTTTTCTATTCAGGCCCTTTGCCATTTGTACCTAATTTATTCTCAAATTCCACCTCTCATACTCGCATTTGTTTGTCCCTTGCTGCTTTCATAGTTGTTGGGTATCCCCTCATTACTATCTTAAAGGCATCCCAAACCAATTCTGGAGCCACTTCTGTGATCTCGTGATCTACAGAATATGCATACATTTTGCCTTTTATCAAATCGCCCAGGACCGGGTCGTTTATCATATCCAGTGGGATCCAAAGGCAATCCGGAATATTCCCTATTGCTATCTGCATTGTCAACCAGGCATGATCGGAGAGGGAGATAGTTCCCAGTTCTGTCCCCTTCACCCTGCCCACTATATGGGTAGAAACCCAGATGTAAACAATTCTGGATAGGGAAAATGCACGTGGGAATAATATGTGTACCCCTTCTCACCATCCTTGATTGGTCGCCAAATATCAAGGAGGGCCGAAGTAGTAATTTTTTGCTTAAACGATTTGGACGGTGCCAATATATGTCGATTAGCCTGTATACTCCTATCTGTCGAAAGTACCCAAGCCATATTAAAATCTCCCACCAAGATTATATCCCCTTTAGTGAAGCCCTCATAATGTCTCTCTTAAGAAGCCATCCTGGCCAATATTGGGTGCATATATCATTGCCAGCGCATAGGTATGGGGCCCTAGTGTTATATTAAGAAAAAGCGACTGGCCTTCTATCACTTGTCTAACATCTAGGACCTGTACCATTATTTTATCATTCATGGCAATAAATACCCCTGCCATCCTATCTATAGCATACGCTTGGCACAATTGGGAATAGCCCCCAATGTTGAAGTTCCTTTATCTTTCTTCTTTATATGAGTTTCCTGAAACACCAGGATGTCTGGTTTCACCCCTCTCAGATAGCCTTCCAATTTCTTCTTCTTAACAGGGGAATACATGCCTCTTCAATTATACGCTAAAACTTTAATGGTCCTCACTGTAAAGCTTCTTGCTTAAACAATCTACGCAGCAACCTTTTAAATACATCTGTAGCTTCCCCTCTGGCTGTTCCCTCCCTCTCCAAGCCCCCTCCAACCTCCCACCTCTCAAACAACCCAACATCGCTGTCAAACCAACAACTCCCCCCACTAACCTTACCCATCCCCTTTCCCTGAGGAGAGCCAAAGTTCCTAACATAGCCCGAGCGAAATGCCCACTGCCATTGGCCCCTGATAAAACCCAGAGAAATGTTGTGGGGACTCCAAAACCCCACTCTAGGATTCCAATCAGATATTCACTCTTTTCACATCCCCCCTTGGCCGCAACCTTACTTGAAACATGTGCCGTCTTCATCCTCGATAGCCATTGAGGACCGTGCTGGGGTACCGAGTCCTCCCTTGCATTCCTTTCACTTTGTACCCCTTGTACAATGTTTACAACCTGAGAGTAACTTATCCCAATGGCCAATCTTTCATTTGCCATTGCACTTCCTCGTCACCCTTTTTCATTCCCATGGTCTTTTACCCCCTCTCTGCAGTCTTTCAGGTATTCCGTGGCGGGACTGGTCACCATAGTCCTCTTCATGTAGGTGTAAAATGTGTAGCCCCTCACCGCAGGCCATAATCCGATGTTGTCGATCTTCCCATGTAAATAGCAGTCCAAAGGGGAATGTCCTTTTATATCTGATTTACTTTTGTGCCAAGAATCTCACCACCGGACCCATTGCCCTCCTTTTTTGCAGCGTGGATAAGGCTAGTTCTTGAACCAACTGTACTTCCAGTCCATTAATATTTATCAGTCCCGCGATACATGCTGCTTTCATTATTTGTTCCATCTGGGCATATGAAGTTATAGCCATCAGCACATCCCTAGGTCTTGTGCCCGGTTCTAATCTTCGTGGACCGAATCTGTGTATTCGATCAATAAGGACTGACTCTTCATCTTCCCCTGGAAGATGACCCGCATATAGTTTTTGCACAGTAGCCTTCAGATCCTTATCCTCGATAGTTTCTGATCCGTATGTTGACTCTTCGTTATCGATTTTCTAGGTCTTCACATTGAAGTTCCAAATTACGTGAAAGACGTGAAAGGTGTTCCAGTGCAACATCACTCTTTTTCAAGTCATCTGCTATATAGTGTCCACCCTCTCTTCTAATTTCACCACATTCGTCCACAGAATTTGCATTGATTGTTTCATTGCAGTGATTGTTTCATTTCTTCCTTCAGCTGAGTAAACTGGCACTGAAACGTCCCCATAAATTGGTCTTGAAATTCCTTAAAAAAATAACTGAAAGTCCTCCTTGGTCATTGCCATGGTACATGCTCCAGCGGCTATCTGGCGCTGTGCATCTTGTTCCGCCTCACCTCCAGACACTTGTAGTGATGTCCCCGGTTTCCACACATTTTTAATGCTATTATCCAGGCCTCTGAGGAGGGTGATGGTGTTGCCTGCCTGATATACTATTTCGTCTCCTTGATTCCCTTGGTGACAGCCCAACTATACCTCGCAGGCCGGATGGATCAAACATCTCTCCATTGGTGTGTCCTCTGGCAATAGGCGGACACTGTGGAGGTCTCTTAAAAGATTCAGTTCAATGATGCAGCTTGTTATTGTTTGCGAAGCGAGTTCCAGATTCGTACTCCTCTGCACCCTTCTTCAATACCTTTGCGTGGCTTTTGACCTCTGGGAGCACCACATCCCATTAGCTCTCCCTCCGTTTGTCACTTCTAGCCTACAGCATGGTGTAGCCTCCCCTGTTCCTCCTGAAAGTCCAATTTGCCTGGGATATTTCGCCTTGCACCTTCCTCACTCGACCCTATACACTTTCTCCCCCACAATAGGGTAGAACAACTTCCAATATTCACTCGGCACCTGGGGGTGGTACTTTCTCCCAACTTTTTCTCTCTTTAACCAATGGGCCACTAGATCGTCCATGGATGCACAGGAGTCCCCCTTCCTCCAGCGATCATTATACCAGCTTATAGAGGCATTTCCCACTCCTTACCCGCACCTAGAGTTTCCAATTGCATCTGGGCACAGGTTCCCGTTCGTCTTTCCGCCTTGAAGCTAAGTATGGTCAACGCCCCTGACCAGAAGTCAGAGAGGTTGTAACACACGCTAGACTCGACGCCCTCGATCCTGTTTGGCACCCTCCAAGGCCGGCGGCCTGAGGGACGCAATCCGTGTCTGATTCCCCTGCAATCCTGTTTGGCCCCCCTCTGATTCCTGCAGCCGACTTTTGTAATATGCAATGGGGAATCAGCTGCTCACTCGCTCCACTCCTGTCAGCGTGTGCAGGCAGGATCAGCGCTTCCTTCTTGCTGCAGTGACTGGGATCACATTATCTTGGTTCACCCCCGCTCCCTGTACAGCACACGTTGCTTCTTATCGGCTCATTATGCGGCCCGGTGGGGATGGAGCTCTCATGCACGTCCGAATCCACCGGCCACCATCTTGGAATGCAAGGCTTTATGCAGTGCCAAATCACCAACATCATATAGGGCGAGCACATTTGTATTGCCAATGTGTTTTTGCCACAGAAAGTCTGCCCTAAGTGATACTTTCTACAGGAACACTGATTAGTATTGTATCCCCTTGCACAATTCAACCTGGCATTATTTCTCCTGAAAAAGATTTATGATGGATAAAATGTATGAGATAGGCACTCTTTATCCTGTGTCATAAACATTTGCCTACTGTACTACTAGCATTTTAACTAAGCAGGACATTTTATGATGGACACATGCAATCATTTCCTAGTTAGGAGGATTCACATTATTCGTTGCTGTTGCTGCTGAAGTTCTGGAACCACCTATTTGCTCCCTTCAGAAAAGTCACTCGCCCCCGCATCTAAATGCAGATAGCATTGCTGAGATACAAAGCCCCATTTGGCTACAGCATGCTACAATGCATTTCCTCTCAAAGATGGCCGTCTGCTCTGAGTTGGAAGACCCTCACAGCCTACAGCACCTTCAAAGCCCTCCCCTGGCTGCCTCTGATTTGCCATGACTGAAAACATATGGTTCCCCCCCTGGGAGCCGGCAGGCAACACCGGCTCCCACTCAATGCCAACACCTAAGGCTGGAGGAAGTGTCCCCTCATGTCTGCCCCTGACCGGCCATTGCCAGCTCACCGGTGCATCCCGGACATACTGCCTCTCTCGCACTTCCCTCGACCTGTGCCAACTCCTCCCCAAGTATCCAAAAGCTACTCAGCATGCCCACTGCTCAATGGGAAGCTACAGCACTCACCAATCAAGATAAGGCAAGCCATGCTGTATCCTTAGTTCCCTGGAATGCCCCCGGGATGTATAACTACCTCCTTCTGTTTTATGGGTCATAAAACCACTGAGATCCTAGTCAGACCAACCCAACCCTCTCCTTGCGGTTGCAAAAAACTCTCTCTTACCTGTATGGTCACCATGCTCTCTCGTCCCCTCCCACCTTGCACCCTGTTCCTCCCATCTGCGCTCTTGACACACCTGCCGTGCCTATCTGGAGACAGCCAGGCACCAGCAGCCTCACATCTGCCCATCAGCCCATGCAACTAGCACCAGGAGTCCTCACTGCACTACCCTAGCGGCCACCTGAATTCCTGAACAAGCTCTCAGTTGCATAGTGACTTACACTCCTTTGCCCACGCACCTTAGGTTATAAGTAATTGCCAAACTACCCCAAATCTAAGGACCTCACACCCCACAGCCTTGCAGCACACCCCTATGTCCCTACCCCATCTCTGCCCCACGACGATATGTGCATCCTCAAATTTTTGAGTAACGCCCTCACTATCCAGGGTATGATGGTCGTCTTCAACCCATGGTACTACATTGACCCGACTGCCACCCAGATAGCTGCCCCATACTCACGTCCTTGCCCGAGTCCACTGCCCAACCACCAGCTGATCACCCCAGCTGACAACAGAGGCTTTCTCCCCAACACTCCACGCCATTGGCCAGCTCCTGCAACACAAACAAAGAACATTACACTTCACCTGCTCATGCAGGTATACAGACCTATTGCCCCCACCTACATCCTCAGCTCTCCCGTGCACAGGCTCCAATAGGACCATGAGACTTTCCTCCTGCACACATACACTTTATATACCCAAATCCTCTAGTCCATCTGTAGAACATCACTGTAGACACCTCAGTACACACACCAACACCAGACGCACAGGAACCACTCTTCCTTCCAAGACCACTGCTACTCTTCCTGCATCATCAAACATTCCTCTCTCATGCACAGTCATTAAGCACGCTCCATCGTCACCCATGCCACAGATATTAGAGACCTCATCACCAGAACCAACCTAGATATCCTAACAGTGACTGAAACCTGGCATCACACAGCCGCAGGCCCAGCCACTTCCATCGCCATCCTGGATCAATACTCCATCGAGCACGTGATCGTTCGACACACAAAGCAGGTGGAGTCACCCGTGTTTACAAAGACACACCTTCCTTCAGACTCATCCCGTCCACAGCGCCCACCAGCTGTGATCTACTAAGCACCAAATTAAAACTTTTGCCAACCACTACCATCACAATCCATGTCATCTATTGCACTTCAGGCCCATCCAAAACCTTTGACAGTGACCTTGAGTAGCTCTTAAATACAAGCATCAATCAAACACACTTCAAAAGCCCTTCTCCTTGGTGACTTAAACCTGGGCAATAATGACCCACTAGATAAAGATGCCACATCCTCTGAGAACACCATATCCTCACTTGGTTTCTCCCAACACATATCAAGCCTGATATTGACTAGGTAGATCCCTAGATTGGGTCGCAGTTTTCGTCTGCAACATCACAAATACTGTCATCTCCCTTAATCTGTGGAATGACCAGCACACCATCTCCTTCATGATGCCTATCAGGTTTGCCCCAACCATGCTCTCCCCTCATTTCCCCCCACGCTTACCAGATGCTCCTGCAACTTGACCAAAGAGCGTCTATTCCCTATCCTCACAGCTGACCAGTCCCACTCCCCTGCTGCACCAGCATCCAATCCTGCAGACCTGGTTGACACCTACAACTATGCTATACAGTCAGCCATCAATGCCATCGCCCACCTTAAGCTCTGCAGAGCTAAACCGACCGCACATGTCAACACCTGCTCTCCTAGCCATGCACGTTACAAAAACACACCTTCAAAACCAGCGGACAACAAAAAAAACTCACCCACTAACCAAAAGAAATTCCTCAACTACTATAGGGAATATAAACATGCTATCTTCACAGCCAAAGCCACTGCCATATCCAACAGGATTGCCAATGCCCAATCCCACTCACGTGAACTATTTTCAATCCTATGGGAGCTTGAATCCCCTATCACACCACCTACAAATATCTCCAAAGACAACACGTGGTGCCAAAACCTTCAAGATGCCCTCATGAACAAAATCTCCTCCCTCAAGGTGAAAATTAAAAAGAAGAAGGCTTCCTTTCTTGCAAAAGAACACAAACCGTCTCCAGGCAGCTCCTTCCCCTCGTCCCCATCCCCACCTGTCGGCACATGGATCTGCTTCATGCCCATTATGTAAGTCGATACCTCCACTCCCATTGCCGGCCTAAAACCGTCTCATTGTCAAGGTGACTTCTGCCCAGCATCCCTAATCAAGGACTGCGCATCAGCCCAGACTCCAATCATCACAGCATTTATCAATTCCTCATTCGTCAACAGCTCCACCTCTCCCAGTCTTAAAGAAGCATGGATGTCACCACTCATCAAAAAAGCTTTCCAAGACCCAGCAGTGCCTACCAATTACAGACCTATCACCATAGCCCTGGGCCTCTGGAAAATCTTGGACCGCGTGGCATACGTCCAGATACAAGCCCAACTGGAGCAACACAAGTACTATGTCCAGGCCAGTCAGGCTTCCACCCAGGCCAGGGTACCAACTCAGCCCTTATGAACCTAAAAAACAGCTGGACGACATCTGATACGCCGGCAACCTTGCCGTCCTCCTCTTGTTCAATCTTTCAGCTGCTTTCAACTTAGTTAATCACCAAACACTCTGCCACCACCTCAACACTACCGCTAGCTAACTTCTCTCCCATGGCTACTAAATGGATTGCCTCATTTCTAGCCGATAGAATGGCTCGCGTCTACACAGTTAGCGGAGATGCCCTCCCTACTCATGTTCCTTGCGGTGTCCTACACAGCTCCTGTGTGTCGTCAACACTCTACAACTTCTATACGAAGCCCCTCTTTGACCTTCTGGACTCCCTGGGTATATCGTACAACTAACTATGCCGATGATAGCCAAATCCTCATCCCCCTGTCTGGCAACTACGATCATGACTCCAGCCACATTAACCAAATCTACGACACCATTCAAACCTGGATGGCCTCTCACCAGCTTTGTGTGAATGATGACAAGAGAGAGCTGCTGATCGTAGGCCCCCCATCTCACCTAGCTTAACCTGATCCTCCTAATGTGCTTTTACCATCCACACTTGCACTATGTCAGTCTCCTCCTACATCAAAACTCTAGGAGACTATCTGGATTCTAGCCTCAGCATGACTCAACACATCAATGCGATTGCATCTTCAGCTGCCCATATTACCAAACTTCTGAATGCAACTAAACACTTCTTATCCACACAAGATCGCCTGACAGTAGCCAGAGCAGTAACTGGCTCTTGGCTCGATTATTGCAACTCCCTCATTGCAGGTACGACAGAGCACAACATCAACAAACTTCAAACCATTCAGAATGACGTGATTTGTGCAACTATGAACCTATCTAGGCGGGACAACCCTCACTGGCTACCAATTAGAGAACAAATTAACTTTAAAGTCCTCTCTATCACTCACTGCTGCCTTTCCAACTTTGCACCTCCTACCTCGTGCAGAAAATTTGCAAGGTCAATTCACTCAGACCTACGAGACTTCAGTACAGCCACAGACTTGCTACTCCACAGTTCAATCGCACTACAGCCGGAGGCTCTAGCTTCCCAGTCATTGCTGCCAAACAGTGGAACAACATTCTTCTCGCCCTACGCTCTTAGCCTCATTACTTGCCTTACAGAAGATGTCTCATAACTACTTTATTTAAGTGACTTCAATGATGTACTCTGTACCCTCCATGAATTGTCTCTCTCTTCTGTCCTTTGTCCCCTCCCTGCGCCACCCACATAAGCAATAGCCAGAGGCGTCGCCAGGATAGTCTAGGAAATGGGGCCTGCAGGTAATGTAGTTGGGCCCACCGCAGTGACATTAACATCTGTAAATGCCTGCTCAGGCCCTACCCTGTCTACGCCTCTGGCAATACTGCCTTGATGCCTGCGGGTTTTGGCCGCTCTATAAATGTAATAAATAACGAAATGAATAAAAACATGTCCATGGCTTTTAGCCAACATACGGGAAAATGTACTCTAGTTTACATCGCTCCTCTCCACGCCCCCTGCACTATGTTTTTAGTTTTAGCTGTTAGGTGGAACTTATGCACCACCTATAAGCCAGAACGATTGCATTGGAGTAGAGCCAGGAGGGAGATGGCATATGAGGAGCGGAGGAAGGACACTCAGCTTTTGGATGTTTGGTTATTTACTCACGCACTTACTGACCATGGCCATGTACAGGGGATACCCTGTGGACCTTCTACCTCACTATTTTCCCCTCCAGCCACTTGAATTATATCTGTTTCTTGCACTGGAGTCTGAAGCTTTCGGATTGCGGGCTAGGGAGATCTTGGCTGCGAGAAGTTGATGGGTGAGAAGCCTAGATGCATGGCCTGTGAGCGGGTAGAGCCCATCCCCACAGTCTCCCAGCAAAATGATCAGAGGGTCCAAGGGCAGAGCGATCTTCAACAGGGATTTGATATGCGAAAGGACCTCCTTTTTAGGCATTAAACTTAAAAGCAGGGCCAAAGCAATAATCCACTGACGATGACAAGGATTGCTTTTATTGTATTTGTTAAAGAGGGACAGAGTGTAATTTTGAACAGATATACAGACTTACATTGCAGGTAATAACAGAGAGCAGAGGCAGTCTTAGGGTTATTTGCCTTTACATAAAAGCATTATTTGATTAAGTGGCGTATACTATGTGGCGAAGCATAAGACTGAAAACATACCAGAGACAGGGACTGGAAGACATATCAATATTTTGAACACTGACAGCCTGAGGCCATGATTTAGAAATTTACAAATTACACAGAGCGGCCCTGAGAGTAGAATGTAAAAGAAAAGGACCAGAAAGACAGAAAGTGTGATAAATGGTCTACAGTCAGATGTAGTCACAAAGGTAGTCAGGGGCAAAACTGTGGTTGGATTCACAAATGAGTAGGAGGAATTTAAAAAGGGAGCAATGTTGCATGGTGAACGAAGCAGGGTAGTGATGGTAACCAGAGGTGGAGAATGATCTGGGTATGTTGAAAATGATGAGTGTCGTAAAGGTAAGGACTCGCACATTTTAAAACTGGTGTCCCCTAAGTGGAGTATCCAGTATCACTGAGATAGTTTGACTTGTGAATGGACTGTTTAGGTCGAAATGGTGACAAGCGTTGCAGGTGGCACTGCTTATTAATTTTGCACTGCAAGCCTGTCCGTTAATTTGTAAAATAATTCTTGTGCCACTCTAGAATATGAGACTGGAGAGGTTTTGTAATTTTGTAATTTTTGCACTTTCTTATCTTTTATTCTCAATAGAAGGAATAGTTGCAGCTAGACTTAGAATTGATCTTTGGACTGTGCATACAGTTTGAAACTAGGGTTAGCATTAGGACCCTAATAAGGTATCCTTTTCTTTATTTCTATGCTCCCCCTTCCCCCGCAATGCCCCCCTTTTTTCTATTTGCTTTTACCCTTCCGTAAAACTGTTCCTTTCTTCCTTTCTTCCTTATTTTTGGGGGGCGATTGCACTTGCACTTTGTACTCACCCTGTATCGCAGGGACCCCAATCAGCTGTCATGCACTTTACCTGTACATACTCCATATTGATTGTCTGTTTTTGTGCTATTTTATCATGGATTCAGCACTATGTGTCATGTGATTTAATAGGTGAATAATAAAGATGACTTGATTTTACACCATCCTTGACCTGGCCTATCCTCTCATTGGGCTCTCATATTGATGGTTACTTACCTTGCTTGATTTTTCTAGCAGTTTGCCCCATGTTACCCCCTCTCCCTTGTTTACTTGACTTGTGAATGGTGGCAAGACCATACCACGCCTCCCAGATTGCGATTGAGACCTTTTAAAAGGCACAGTCACCTCCAAATTGTGCCCCGATAGGAATTTAAAAAACAGAGATCGGTACCTTCTCCACACAATTCGATGTTTGAGCTATCCTAGGGCAGGAAGAGGAAGTAAACTGACATTCCTATATCAAGGACGGCAGCCATAGCAACAAGTAAAGGTTGCCCAGAGGCACTGTCAATAATTCCCAAGTTGCCGATAAGGGCGTGAGAGAGATAATAGGAAGAAATAGTTGAACACATCGTTGGGCTCTATATACAGCAAACACACGTGGAAATGCTGCATCTGATGAATGTCCAGCATTGATGTGCCTGGTTGGGACAGAAACTTGTACAGGTTTGGCTCAAAAAGCGTAAAACGTAAAGAATAATCGCACAAACGATACACTTTAGTGAGAGGAATCCAGTGTTAAGTGTGTTCACACATTTTTTGCTGCAATTTGGAAAATGTGTTTACATGTGTGCATGTACTTGTGGTTTTATATATTAATTTTGATGTTTTGATATAACTTTTAAGTTGTGTTTTTTATGACTAATACAATTGTATATTTTTAAATAAATAATACATTGTTGGGAGTTAGCCCAAGGATATGTAGGTCTCCCTGCCTCTCATGAGTGAGGACCCTAAATGAGTACCTTCCTTTTGTATACTTAATGTGAATACAGACGAGGTAGGAAGGGTGTGTTTCCCTTACGTGGAGTATGCCATTCTGAGATCAGTGCAAATGTAAGGACTTCATTCAGGTTACCAAAGAGATGCGTGGTACATCTAGAAGCTGGTTCACAGAGTAGCCCAGTTTGTTGAGCAGAATAGTGGGAATAAGTGTGTTTACTGAGTGGTGTGTGAAGTGTGGGCAGAGTTTTTTTCTGTTTAGCAGGTTGAGTGTGCGGAGATAACAGTGGCCATTATGAAATGAAAGAGTTTCAGGTCACTGTAAAAGAGAACCACAGGGTTTTGAGAAATTGGTAAGAGAGGTCAGGAATCAGGGGGAAAAAGATGGGAGAAGGGTTGGCATCATAGTCAGGGAGAAAGAGGAGTTAATCTTTTCAGAGTTGAGGATGATTCAGGCTAGAGTAGACATATCCAGTGGGGAACGGTGGTCAGGCAGTTGATTATACATTCAGAGATTGCAGAGGGCTCTGGGGGAAGGAGGCAATCCAAGCACACAATATTCCTAAAGGTCTATCGCTTCTTTTTTGTTATCACAGAGCCTACCCCTGACAAGGGGAATAACTCCAAAAGTGTAACACAAGAGCAGCAGGCTACACCTCCCTCTTGTTGTGGCATTTCACAAACCTGAGAAAGTAATGCAGGTAGAATAAATTATTTTACCTGCATTACTTCCTCAGGTTTGCGAAATGTCATAAGAAGAGAGAGGGGTAGTCTGCTGCTCTTTTATGTTTTACAATTTTGGAGATTGAAGGATATTGAGCAAAGAGGTGTCACTTAAAGGCAAAGCAGGCAATGAGTTGGAGGTTTACAAAGTGAAGAGGCGTGGCCCTTGGACTGATCCATGAAGAACGCCAACTGCGAGGGGCATTGCTGGAGATGTGCTGGCATCCCATGAGATGCAGAAACAGTTGTCAGAGAGATAGGACACCCAAGTACAGTGTCCTTGAAGTCAAGGGGGGAAAGAGTTTGAAGGCAGGGGGGATGATCAACAGTGTCAAACCTAGATGAAATGTTCAGATGGATGGGAATGGAGGACAGGTGGGAATGGTGGGCAGTATTGATTGGGGCCACCTCAGTGGAATGTTTGTAAGAGAATCCAAATTGGAGGTGTTAAGCACTGAGTGTACTGTAAGATAGTTGAATATGCGGTTGAAGGCAACCGTCTAGAGGATTTTAGGGGGGTAGGAAAGGGTAGAATGACGTTTGTACAAGAGCTTGTTTGGATCAGCACTTGGTTTCTTTATGAGAGTTATGAGTGTCTTTTATGTGACAGGCTGTGGAGATCACAGTTGAGAGAGAGACAGACTGAATAAGGTGCGAGGTTTGTAGAGGTGACAGGTGCAAATTCCTTAAGAATTTGCAGTGCAAAGCAGTCAACTAAAGCACAGGATGGGTTTGCAGAGTGAAGAATGGGTAGAGGTTCAGTGTGTGAATTGGGGAGAAGTGTGATAGAAAGGAGATTGTTGAAAGATGGGAGGAGGGGAACATGGGGAAAGGGTTGGGGGAGTCAGAAGGGTAGATAAGGTGTCCGATATTTTGGTTATTTTAGTGGAGAAGCAAGAGGAAATGTCATTATCAGCAAGAGGGAAACAGAGAGGTTCTTAGGAGAGGGGAGCATGGCCTGGAGGGTCCTTGATAGTTTGCGATGGTGGGAGCGGAGAGAGGAGACAAGATTAGTGCAATAGGAGTATTGGGCTGTGCCAAGAGCTGTGACCGCCTTGGTAGAGAGACCTTATAGGTAGGTGAGAAAGTAGAGGATCATTCCTTTTGGCAGTGGCATGAGCAGCGACACATGCTGTCCTTAGTAGCTGAATGCCAGGAGAGATAAAGGGTTGAGGAAGTGGGCACGATGGGCAAGGTAGTGATCTTAGAAGAGGTAGAACAGCAGAGAATTGTATTCAGTAAATGGGTGAACAATGGAGTCAGCAAGTGGAAGAGAAAACTTGGAGTGAGTTGTTGGCTTGGTCGAGTTAGTGGACCATAGAGGCAGTCTTAAAAATATGTTTGGTAACAGATGAGAGAGAGGGATTAATAGAGATGATTAAGTGAATGAGAAGGTGCTCACAGGGGGAGGAGTTCATTGCAGAAGCAGAGGAAATCCGTGTGGAAGATGGGAATAGGAGACTGAGACAGTTGCCTTGGGTGCGGGTTGGAATGTTATTTATGTTTATTAGCTGCCGGGGAGAGTTGAGTCATGTTCAAGCTGTTGAGCCGTAGATATATTGGAGTGGAAAAGGTCTGTGGTGGCAGAAACAATAGTTGGGGGAGTTTGTACAACAGGACGTGCCGCAAACACTTCTGCTCTGAAACACCATCATGCGCCATGATGGGGTTCCCATGGCAACCTAACAGTATACAGATCACGGAGCGGAAAGCCACATCCCTCCAAAATGGCACAACAGCACTCCTCGCTACCGTGATTGTTATGCAGCAAAAGATTTTCTCGCAGAGGTAAGCAGGACTCTGAATTACATTGCAAGTGATTATATTGAAGAAAACCATAATGCGCACTACTAGATCACACGCTGATGAATGCATCTGTCCCACACAGGCAAGGACTCAATGGGGAATAGGTACTTACTGCTGTACACCTACTCGTGATCCGGTGCTGATATCACTGGACAAAGTAGTAGTAACACTACTTGCGCTGGTGGTATTGCAGCAGTATTACTGCCGGGAGACCGCCAAGCCTCTGAGAGTGTCCTTAGTTTTGGAATATCATCATCAGGAGAGATATTTCAAGAGGGCATACAGAAAGTGATTTGCCATGTGAGAAACTGTTTTAAAAACAGTGACGATATCTTGATATCTGGCGCCTCTGTCGAACAGCATGATCAGGCTCTGACACAAGTATGCACCAAGCTGGTGGAAGCTGGATTGACTCCCAATGCGTAGAAGTGCGTGTTTCACAAGACACATCTAAACTTCTTTTGACACTTCTTCTTGCACAAAGGAATGTGTCCTGACCTAGGAAAGGTAGTGCCCAAATCTATAATTTCATCACCGAAGATGTCAGCAACATTCTGTCATTTCTAGGGATGGCCAGCGACTGCAGCAGGTATCTCAGAGATTTTGCCACAGTCAGTGCGCCGCTCGGAGAACTTACCAAGCAGGGAGTCCATTTTCCGTGGACCACTGAGTGCAAGGAAGCGTTCAATCAAATAAAAAGGGACAATGCTTCAGCAGAACACATGGTGTATCTTTACCCATCCATGCACACAGAAGTGACAGTTGACACCAGTACTGTTGGATTTGGTGCTAT
Organism: Ambystoma mexicanum; assembly: GCF_040938575.1. Lineage (NCBI taxonomy): Eukaryota > Metazoa > Chordata > Amphibia > Caudata > Ambystomatidae > Ambystoma > Ambystoma mexicanum. The sequence continues at coordinate 577,877,770 of NC_090931.1, read as the reverse complement.
CCTGGCTCAGCACCTGAATGAGTGTGAATCCCTAAGAAATGTAATATGCACACAAAAGCCTGTCAGATGTGGAGAGATGATACTCTCAATCTTAAAAAGAAGGACTGGCTGTCATGTGGGCATGCAAGCATTTTCAAATGGCTCTACTAGGAAAACGATTCACAATTGTAACAGATCACCTGGCCCTGGTGACCAAATACGGAAACCCTCATTGCAAAACCTCTATGAGATACTGAAAACACTAGAAAACCCAAACCACATGTACCATCCATTCCTCCAACCAACCAAAATTGTGCCAAAGTTCAGGAAGCATTTACTGATGAATTCACCATGGCACGTGGTAAGATCAAAAGGGATCTGCTAGCTACCAAACCCCTTTTTCCACACTCTCCCGAGCCTGATTCATTGAACAACAATCAGACGCCACCACAAACGCACAACCAGTCAGAATTTACCTTCAAACCTACCACCATAAGTGACTTGGGGAAAACTCTGGGGAAAATGCACCCCACTTCTTGTTTCGGGGATGTTATCCCCGCTAAGATCATTCTGTAGAACAAAGGCGTGTTTTAACCTTTTCTTAACCTCTTTGCAAATGCTTCTTTTCATCATAATCATGTCCCAGATGCCATCAAAGAAGTAGTTATCACCCCACTGGTAAAAGAAATAAAGTGGGATAAAGAGTCCAATTATCTGAGGCCCATTACTAACTCCCACTTCTTCGTATGGGGCATAGTACGGAGAGCGCCTTACTTGACTTGCAGACTCATATGTTAGAGATCCTGGACAAGGAGAAGGCAGGGCTGTTAGTCCTATTGGACCTGCCCACTGCATTCAATCTTCTAGATCACAAATGACTTCTGAACACCCTTGTCGATGTACGAAACTGCTCACAAGCGACAGTTAATAAAGGGTGCCTAAACATCCTGTAGAATGATGACATACACATTATAAAAAGGGTTTCTCAGAGGGACCATGGGCCTCATTACAAGGTTGCCGGTAAAAAATGCAAATTACTGGCATGCCAGTGCTACCGTTTCCATGTAGCGCTGCTGCTGGAATCTATGGTAGATTCCGAGTCAGCGTGCACGCACATTCCGGCGTGCCGTAAACAGTAGCACCGTCATGCCGGTAACAGCCCCTAAACCCCCGATACCAGCATCCCCGATGCCGCAGACACCGACAACGGCATAATTACTGGCACAGGTAATACCGGTACCAGAAGGAACGTCATTGCGCCGGAACGGGAAATGCACCAGTGGCCATCTTTAAAATGCAATCCATTGCAATCCTCAGTCCGCAGGAGTCCAACTGGAAAACTGAGTACACACCTTAGGAAGTATACACCATGTCAGCCAGGCAAAGCGCCTTCCGTCACAGAAAACCAAGTTTCAGCAAGCAGAAGCTGAACATGTTAGCTGACACACTCGTTGAGCATGCAGACGTGGTGTTTTGCGCTGATCTGCGGTGGCCAGTACAACTGAGGAAGAAGCAATATGGGAGGAAGTAGCCAGCAAGCTCTCAGCAGTGGGGACTACACCCCGGACCGTCCGAGATTGCCGTTAGAGGTGGGATGATCTACGTCTCCGTGTCCGCAATCTCCTCACTGCAGAGCGCAGCCAGGGGCTGGTCACAGGAGGTGGTCCGCCACCCCCCATCAAACTCCCGGCATGGGAGGAGACCTGCAGCACCGTACTCCACATGGAGAGCATTGAAGTAAAAGGAGATGCGGAGACAGGAGCAGCAACATCTGATGATGATGGTGAGTTCCCATGCCATACTCCCAAAGTCACCCCACACACCTTTATCCCCAATGCCAATTGTGAAGTCCAAATGTCAAGTAGCTGGCACCAGATCACTGGTGCATTTGCACCCACTGAAAGCCACCTCCCACACAAGTACAATGTACCTGCCACAAAGACAATCAACTAACCCCACTGACACACCCCACACGTCCACTGTATTGCCGACACAAGTACCATCTGCATGCGCATGCACACACATCATTGTCCAACTGCTGACATCACCACCATGCCACCACATTGCCAAAACCTCCTCATGTCAAGATGCACACATCATCAGCACCAGTTGCACACCTGTCACACCCACCATGTCCATACAAGCAGAGTAAACATCAATGCATCAAAGTACAGTATGGGAACACATCAGTTTCACAATGAAACACCACATGGCACACAGCCCCTATGGCATGACCACAACACCCAAACCACTTGACTCCGGTACCCCAGCCAACAGACACTGTGCACAACACGGCCGCACCACAAGGATGCTCCCACACTGCATCCCCCCACATTCTTGTGTGCACCATGCCAGGCCCTCCAACATGTCCATGACACAGCCCATGACTTTGAATGTACTAGCATCGATGTATGTCAGATGGATGCACACCCATTACTAACGCCCTGCCTCACTGTCCCTCACAGGCACATTATCCATCAGCAAGGGTGAACATGCCACCACACCCTGGTCAGCTGCTGCTCGTCACCACCGCCGCAAAGACACCGCCTGTAGCCACATCCCTTCTTGGTTTTCACTCGTCCATAGACTAGCATCTGAGACCGTTCCCAACATCCAGGTGTCCAAGGTGTCTCTATTTTATCAGGACAGTCCATCTTCCTCATCTCCTTTACGACCACTTCATCTAGTCCTGTTCTAGGATACGTAAGCATCTTGCTTTTCCATGCAGGCTCCTTTTCCATCTGTATAATCGTCTTGAAATGGAAATGACCATTTCGATTTCCATCGCTAAGTGGCCCAATTTCCTTGGAAATGTCCTCGGGTCATACATGCAGCAAGGTGAACAAGGCATCTGGCATCATACTCTGGAACTTCTTTAGCAATGAAAGCTTGGCAGTACTCATGGCATAAGGTATGAGGGCACAAACATAACAACCCTCTTTGGACATTCTCTCTCCTACTTGTTTCATATGCTGGTACCACATGTTATGACCCAAATGTGCTGCGCTGTCCAGATAATTATTTATCCCCTCATTATCTTCCTCTGCACTACTTTTGCCCCTTCCTAACAACATGGTTGCTGCCCATGGAAACAATTCCAAAGCAACCTGGCTCTGAGGGGATAACACAAAGGGTCTTTCCTCTTTATCAATTGGCATATCAACAGCAGTTCCTGGAGTAGTAAGAATCAAAGGAATTTCTACCTTCCTTGGACTTGTGAAATAAAGTGTATTAATCACCAGAACCAGTAAAATAAGGATAAATGTTCAACATGCATATGTTATACACCAATGCATTAGTCCCCACCATTTGTGACTCTTTGAACGTTGTTGAACTTGCTCACTCTCAGAAACTTTATCATGCTCAACGTTCCTCATTATACCTGTATACTACTTTCAGGAAGGAAAACACCTTTTTAATCAGGCAATTCAGGTAAATCAGGTAGCTGCATCATCTTCTCAATTATTGCAGTGAGCAGCCTCCCTATTGCAGGGTAATTTTTAGGAGCATGCAAAAAAGTAGGTATGTTGACACTGCACCCAACAATAGCAGGATAAGCCCTGAGAATGAATACAAACACAACAAGTAGGAGCCTATGGGCATCATCATTTGACAACACCATGGGGTCAACCAAATAACTGCGTTGTGTACAAAGAGTCTGCATACTGCTCATGCTTCCAGCTACGTAATAGATGCTGTCGTCTAAACGTACTTCACAATGTCAACAATCTTTCTGAAGTTCATTTTCAAAATACTCTGTGGCTCAAGAACTGAGATTGCACTCCTGCTATTATATCTATAAAGTGTGTCCGGGAGAGCCACAGTCCAAGTGCAAATCTGCACCTTTTTAATCAATCCACTGGTTTATCGTCCTCCTTCGTCATCGATGGAGTCTGCACAGGCTGAAATTCTTTTTTTGGTCTTGCTTCTGAATTGATCATTGGGGGTGTGTTGGCCTCTCCACTGCAAACTTTTACATCACCAAGATGGATTCATGCTCTTCCACTGAATTTTTACTGCAAAGGGAGTAATATTTTCCACAACAAACGGCCCTACGAATTGGGGCTCACACCACTTCCTAGTGAAATTTCAAATTTATACTAAATTGACAATGAATAGCTTTGGTGCCAATAATGGTTCATTCATTCTGGTTGCTGAATGGCCTTCAACTGTGTGAGGAGACCAACACCCCTTGCACTTGAGTTGATCTGAAATGAGAGAGATACCAGCTGTCATGCATGTTAAGTACTCATTTAACTCATTTCCTAACAGTTCTGCAGTATTCTGGGCATCACTGCTGCTCCTCGATGGAGGAGTCAAAGGCATTCTCATTTGTCTCCCTGTTACTAGTTTGTGGGGTGTGAGGTGATGGTCTGAACCAGGCTGATTCCTTAGGGCATATAGTGCTAAGGGCAGGCAATATAGCCATCCCTTCTTCAGTGTCAAGTTAAGCTTGGTGACTTGCTCCTTTACAGGGCCATTGAGTCTCTTACATATTCCATTTGCTTGCGGGTGATAAGCAGAAGAAAACTTGTGTTTTATATTCAAAAGAAGCGCTATTTGTTCAAATACTTCATTAACAAAATGTGGCCCATTATCGGATCTCAGCACTTCACACACTCCTCATCTTGGAAAGACTTCATGCACTAAAAACTTTGCTGTGCAAGTGGCATCAGGGTGTGTACAAGGACTTGCTTCAATCCACCTGGAAAAGGGATACACCACTATCAAATACCTGTTTCCACTACATTCTTGCAGAATGTCAACAATATCAATATGTAAATGCTGAAAAGGACCATTTGGTCAAGGAATCACTCCTCTGATCGTTGGCAGTGTATGCCCAGCAGTAAACCTTTTACATACGATGCAATTTACTACATAAAATGCAACATGTTCTAACTGGTTCGGTACAAACCAGTCTTCTCCAATAGCTGCAGGGAGACTCTCCCTAGTTACATGCACTGGGTAGTGCAGCTGTTCAAGCGCTACCTTTAATAATGCTACTGGCATCACTTGCTTTCCGGTACTGTCCTGTCACCACAATACTTCTATGGGGGATAAAGAACACCCCCTCTGTTTCCACAATTCTTACTCTTCCTGTGGTGCACTGCCTTGAATTTCGATGAACTGAGCTCTTGATAAATGGTTAAACCCTTATTGTACCACCATCATTTCAACCACCTTTTCCCTAACATTTGGAGCATCGAAACTTGAAATATCTGGTGAATATACAAGCCTTTTAGCTTCTGTGTCTGCGGCTTAATTCCCACAAAAAATAAAATCTGTTTGCTTAGTGTGTGCTGTGCATTTAACTATCGCTATGGATACCATGAGTTGTAATGCCTTGATAAGCCTGTCCAATAATGATGCATGCTGCAGTGGAGTGCTGTGCGCTCAGAGGTAGCCCCTCCTTTTCCAATGTGCTAACCCTGCGTGTACAGCCGACGTCACATAGGCAGAGTCACTGTATATCATCACTTCATGACTTTTGTGTATTTCAAGTGCCACAATAAGCGCTACCAATTCTGCAGCTTGTGCTGAAAAGTGAGATGGATGTCTTGTACTTACTAGAACCTTGAAGTCACTGTTTGCTCTATGCCTCACTACAGCAACACCTGAATGTCTTTTTCCATTTGTTTGATATATTTTTGAGGAACCATCAATAAAAAGAATCTCCCCTCCTGGCAGCGCCTTTTCTTTAATGCGCAGTATGTCATCATAGAATTCTTCGTAGTTTGCGCAATCATGCACATGCTCGCCCTCTGCCACTGGTTCAGCTAGATAGGTGGCAAGGTTCACTATTTTACATCTGGCAATTTTTATCGATGGATTAGATATAATAACTTCATACACGGAAGCCCTCTGGGATGTCAATGTACCCTTAGGTTTGTGCAAAATGGGAAATAAAGCATGCTCTACAAAAAGTGTAATGGAACAGCCCATTACAATGCTTGCAGATTTCTCAATTGCAAACGCAGCGGCTGCCAATGACTGTTCACACTGGAAATGCCCTTTCATTACTGGGTCTAATATCCCACTGTAATATGCCTAGGGTTTGTACCCCAACATAGTCCTCTGTGCCAGCAGTGCTGTCATAACTGTCCCATCAGTGTGTGAAAATAAATTAAAAAGCATGTGTCAGCATAGCTGGGAATCCCTAAAGCTGGAGCAGTGCAAATTGCCTTTTTTAGCTCTTCGAATCCTTCCTTCCTTCCTCAGACCATTCTATCTTTTCTTTATTTGTCTATGCTTTCTTCAAAGCCTGCAAAACGGGTCTTGTGCATGAACTGTAGTCAAACACCCATGCTCTCACATAATTACATAGTCCCAAAAATCGTTGCATCTGCTTTACAGTGTGCAGTTTTACAGTTTTCATAATTGCCTCAGCCCTTTCTGGTGTCACGTTTTTTCCCTCATGTGAGATCAACTGGCCTATGCACAACCCTTCTTCTTGGCAATACTGTAACTTCTCCTTGTCTACCTTGTATCCCTTGTCTGCAAGGATAGACATTAACTGAATCGAATCTTGTCTACACTCATCTTCTGTCATGCTACAAATCAGAATGTCATTGAAGTACAGTATTACAGTACTTTTCAAATCAATATTGCCAAGGTCCTTCTGTAGGACTCTATTAAAGATCGATGGAGACTCACAGTAGCCTTGAGGCAGCCTTGTGTTCTTTAGTCGAATCTGACAAAACCAAAAGGAAGTGAAGTCTTGTTAATCTTTGTGCAAGGGGATTGAGAAAAACACCGTAAAATATCGAGCTTCCACTGGGATATTACATTGCATCATCATCGGATTAGGAACTAAAGGAAACTCGGCCTCTACAATCTGCTTAATCGGTCTCATAACTTGTATAAATCTCCACAACCCTCGCTTTGATTTTTTAATTAGATACAGTGTGGTATTACACAATGACTCTGATGGCATCAAAATACCTTGATCCATTAATGCTGAAACAGTCTTGAAAACCCCTTCATCTGCTTCTGGAGACATTGGGTATTATCTCACTTGAGATAAAATTGCTCTTGGTTTCAGCTTTATCTTAATCTCTCCCACTCCCTTTAATAGGCCTACATCATAAGGGCCTTTGGTCCATAAATTCTGGATTTGTTGTATTATGGTCATGCGCTGTGGGATCTCCCTTTCCTCTATCCTGATCCAATACTCAATGCTCATTACAAATATGACTTCTTCATCTGTTGGATCATCTCTAAACATATCATCATCAGTGATGTCAGTTAACCTGCACTCTTCCCCAATGGCAATTATTGTTCTTCATGGCCTACCCTCATCATCTGTGTCTTCGAGCATCACCATGTACCCTCGTACTATGGCTACATCTAATTCTATAGAGATTGTCTGCTCCCCGTCTTCACCCATAGGTATCTGTGGTCTGAACAAAAACTCATTAGGTATTCTCATAGTCCTTCCCACTAAACCAGGTAGCCATGTTAACAGAATGCTCACCCCATAAAGAAAAACTTCTAGTTCTATCGGCACACCTTGCAGAGCCATTTGCTCTGTAAATGCCAAAATAAACTCGACCACATTCATATAATGTATCCCAGGAGTGGAGCATGCTATACCTTCATCAGTGAATGAAATTATCATATTCAGTTTTGTCATTAAGTCTCTTCCCAGAATATTAACTGGTGTCTGCCGTGAATACAACAGTGGAACAGACATATCACATTCTCCTATAAAGACTGGTAACTCATCAGTAAAATGAACCCTACTTGTAGCTCCAGAATATCCTTGAGCATTCATTGCATTTCCTGACATTGGATATTTTCCCTCTCATATAAATGAACGAGTCGCCCCAGTGTCAACTAAAAATGAAAACGATTTGCCTCTCATTGTCACATAGACCCTTGGATTCTCTTGGGGGTCTGGTGTCACATATCGTACTGAACACATCAAGTTTCCCTGTGACCTGTCCTATTGTGGGTACATGCATACCCCTGTTCCTGTGAAAGTATTCCCTCCTCGCACAGTGACACCCCCTATTGTAGGTGTCAGTAGCAGCCCTGTATTTGTATTCTGCTGTGTCTGCATAGGGGCATGCTCTGACTGCCCTTACGGTGGGTTCAATGGTGTATGCTGAAACTGCTGTGGTTGCTGCATCTGTTGTGCTTGTGGTGCTTGTGACTGATAAACTGTCTGATCTTGGGCAAATCCATCCCTAGCCTGTGAGCTATATGCTAGAGCATAAGCTGCCCCACCTCTTGAGTATTGCCCATTCTACATATACCCCCGACTCCCACATGTACGTGCAATGTGTCCTGTCATTCCACACATCCAACATATAGGAGGGTTTTGTCTAATTAGCCCTCCTTGATTAAATCCTCCTTGAGCATTATGATTATCATTCTGCATATTCTGAAAACCGCCTTGATTATTCTGAAAACCACCCCTTCCTCTGTAGCCCACTCCTCTGCCTTATGGTATAAACCCCCTTCCTGCTTGGTTCATTGAAAGTTGATAATTCACATGCAATGTGTCCCCTGGTTGCTGTACTCCTAGCCCTTCTCCACTTGTCAATACCGCTCCTTCAGTGGCATATGTTGGCAGTTTTTTCTGGACTAACTTAGCTTCCTCAATTTTTCTGGCATCATTTTTTCTTTTTATTTTTCTCCTGCAGCAGCCGACAGTGATGCACTATAGTTAACTGTATTTCAAGTCATGGTTTTGCTTCCATTCCCACTAATTTCTTAAGCTGACTTTGTACTGGCTCAGGCAGTTCCTGACACAAAATGTGGTAAAATACTGTCACTGTTTTAATCCACAGCTCGCACGTTTAAAGACACCATTGCTCTTGAATGTCTTGAATATAAGCAAGCGGATCTTCATCATCCTTCATCTTTCGTGTCATAATTGCACCCATATCTGACATATCAGGATACTGTACTCTAAGGGCTCTCCAAACATCTGCCCTACAGTTATTAAATGGTGCTCCATCGTGTGCCATATTTTGTGCCGTGACACTCGAATATCCTGCTCTTGTCCAAATGTCCTCTGCTCTCTCCCCAAGAATAGCTGCCAGGAAAACCTTAATGTCCCCTATTGCCATAGTATTTCCTGTGGTCATTTTCTCTAACTCATAAATCAATTTTCTCACACCCACCGTTAAACTGGGGAGTTTGCACCTTAGATTATCTTTGTCCATTTGTGGCCATGGAATATACTGTGTTCTCGCCCTGTTATGCCTTTGTGGAAAACATGGGACCGATGACGGCGCCTCTAGTTTGCCACCACGTTTTCTGCCATTGCGACATTTGCGATCTAGTTCTTTCCAAGATGGCTGCCGCCATGGATATACAGACACTCACACAGAGCTGCAGTGCGTTGCACTGGGATTTTCCTGGGCTCTGATGCTTACTTGTATTTTTCAGCTTTTCACTAGCTCTCTTGCCCTCCCCCTTTCGGGGGCCCTTGCTTGTTCTGTGATATCCAGTGTCTCCTTACTCTCGCTCTCCTTTCTTTTCTCGCTGCTCTGCTCGGTCCTTTGGATCCCTGTTTGTTCCTACCTTTTCTTAATCTTTTCTTGTGCCCCTGTGCGTCTATCTCCCGACTCTCGGGTTTTCCGTTCTTGACTTACTTTCTGTTCCGCTTTGTTACTTGTGCTCGCTCTGAGCCATTTCTTTGATTTCCTTCTTGCATCCTTGTTGGATGTGGCCGGCGTACGCCTTCCTGCAGACTCTTTTCGATTGAGTTCGATCTTCGCTGGATCTCGGCCACTGCTTGTTATTTATCATTTCTGATCCAACCTGCTATGAGGATTACTTCCTGAGTATCGCCTCCCCTGACATTTTGATGATACTCCTCTGCTCTTGTGCCCTCGACCAGTGATCCTCTCCAAATCGGGTTCGCTGCAAGAACACTCAAGACCAATCCGCCATCTTCAGACCGACAGGGTTTTTAAGCCAGGAGGCTTTTCCCTGTATTTTGGGCTTACTCCCGGGGAGAACACAGTATTGGGGTTTTTGCCTACTGACATTGTGGCATCTCAAGGAGAGAGACCCTATTTTCATCAGAAAAAGAAAAGGAAGAAGAGAGAACCCCCACAAAAGACCTCCAGTAAGAAGAAGAAGGATCTCGAAGAAAGGACTGTGGAAGATTCAGGTGAGGAAGAAGGGAGGGAGGATTCTACAGAGCTTGACACATCCCTCCCTTCACTAATAGGGGAAACTGCATAAACCCTATACCACAATCTGCTCCCATTGTCTGCCTATCCATAGTAGGGACAATGGTTCCTGATCGCCTTCTTCCTGGTAGGGACCTTAACCGACTTACACATGGTGGTGATTCCCCCTCTCGCTATACGATCATCCCTTAAGGTGCTCTGGACATACTATAGGATCTGGCATCCTATCCTTAGGTTGTTTTAAATCAGACCATCTTACTTCTTTGTCTGCTTGTAAACCTTCCACAGGGGCACACAAACCCTCTTCCCTCCCCACTGAAGGATTGTCTCTCTTCGTCTGACATATCTAGTCACCAATTAGTATGGCTCTCTTCTCTTTCACCCTTGTCTAAAGTTACTCTGCTTAGAGACAGAGCTCTATGCTCAGGACCAAGTGGGTTTCCCTCTTCACCTCGTGATTGGGAGATTATAGATCGATCTTCTTTTCCTCGGCTCTCAAATCCTGATAAGCTTTATCGATTCTATCTCTGATGCTCCCCATATCAAAGTTCTCATCTAATGTAATTTTAGATGGTCCTGATGTTGCTCCCTGTAACAGGAGAACCTCTTCTATTTCGCTGCATCGTATTACTGGACTCGGTTCCATTAATTCATTCTGAATATGCTCAATCTCACATTCTCGCTGTCTCCTCTTTCCTTCTATTCATCATCTAACTCTATTTGTTTTCTTGCTTCCCATCTAATTCTCTCTTCTTCTTCCTTTCGTCTTTGTATCCTGTTGTCGCTTAATTTCTGCGCTTCCTCTACTTCTCTCTTTTTCTCCTGTCCATCTCGTTCTTCCATTGTCCTCTGCCGGTTGTCATACTTCATTTGTTCCTCTGCCCTTTCTTCTTTCTTCTGTTGTTTCTCCTGATACAGCTGTTCTCGCCGCTGTCGGCTCTTCCCTTTCTGCTCATCTTCTTTTAATCTCTTTTCTTGTACTCTGTCTTTCTTATCTTGTTCATCTTGATCTTCCCTTTGCCTAACTTCCTTGATGCTTTTCCAATCTAGTTTAAGCAGTATCTGTCCTCCCATCAATTTGTTCTGTACGAGCGTTACCTCATCAGCTTTATCCTTTTCTCCTTCCCATCTCTTAATTTTTCGTTCTGTATCTGTTGATATATGTGGTTGTTAACCTTTCCCTTCCCTGTTTTTCAAGACTTTGAAGCATAGAGCTTCAGTATGTAGATGATTTGCTAGTGTGCAGCACGCCCGAAGAACAGTGTATAACAATATAGCTTCTCAGACTTCTCACAGACACAGGGTGCAAAGTTGACACAGAGAAGCTACAATACTACCAAAAGGATGTAGTATACTTAGGACAAATACTATCCTCAGCAGGGAGAAGAGTAACCCTGACAGAGCCACAGCAGTGCAGAACACACCGCAGCCCTGCCCAGTAAAGGAGATGTCACAGTTCCTAGGGTTCTGTAACTATTGTAGAATATGGATCTTTGACTACTCCACATATGTCAGTCCCTTACTGAAAGCATTAAAAGACCACCAGACACAAAAGGGAGCTATTGAAGGGACAGGTAAAATGACAGAAGGTTTTAAAGATCTCAAAATAGCCATCAGTAATGCCCCAGTGTTAGCAACACCAGAATAAAACAAGCCATTTTATTTGTTTTTACATTTCAATGGACAGGTCATGATAGATGTTCTTACACAGCTATCATGCCGGAAACATAATCCCTTAGCATATTACAATGGGTTTTTAGACCTAGCAATGCAAGGTCATTTCCCATGTAAGCTGGCTCTGACTGCCGCTGCATTTGCAATTAAAACATCTGCCACGATTACAGTGGGTTGCCCAGTAAGGCCTTCATTACAGTTTTGCAGGTCTGGAAAACATGCTGGAAAAAAATGCTGGTAATTCTGCACCAGCATTTTATCCAGCCTGGCAAAACACAAGTTTGCATCTGGGGGCCACAGATCTCCTGGCAAGGCTGACCTGTGGGTACTGTGGGACTCCATGGGAATAGGAAGCTCTCCACCGCGTTTAATAACCCGGTAATACTGGAATATCGGGCAGCGGAGACATTAAGGGCAGTTTGCCGGTATCCCACCATTAATATCGGCGGGATACCGGCAAACTCTTAATGAGGGTCTATATTTTGAGCATATCATTTTTACCATTCTGGAAAGAAACAAGTCAGCCCTCACCACACAGAGAGAATCTGGGTGTGAGATAATATTGTCCAACCCAGCCATTACAATAATTAGATATTGCATGTGAGTCCAACTACAGTTGTAGCAAAACCTGTTGAGTCACAAGAGCAGGTACATGTCTGTACAGTGTATGAATGGACACCTGAAGAAAGCTCCAGCATCACTGGCACCCTTTCTCCACATGTGTGGATCTTTGCATGACCAGGTGAAGAAGAGCTGCCCTACCTTGGATTGGACTTCCATTCTCAGGTCTCTGAAATACTGCAGCAATACGTGGGTAGGGTTGGTACAAGGATGTATGCTGCCATGGATGAAGTGGCCCACTTCCCTTACAGTGCACCCGGATTTGGTGTTTTAGGGACAAAATTGCACGCCTTGGTGCTCTTTTACTGTTGGCTCTGCCCATGCATGGGGTACATTGTAATATAAGGCGGTTGTGTCATGAATAGATAAATCATGATTGGGCTTTACTCATGACAATATTGTGAAGGGCAGTACCAGGTCATCAGCATCTCACACCTTAAAGGTGGAGCTACCAAACTGTGTGGTCAGAAAACCTGAACTGTTACTTCAGTATCTACTCCCAAAGCGCATTGCAAGGTTTAATCAGTCACGGAAGGCATTATCGCCTAAATACCATCCAAATAATAAGTCTGAATTATTTAAAATGTCCCCAGGACTGAAACTTTGTTTTTGCATTTACTTTTGCATGCAACCGGAGAGGAAGGATGGAAAAAGGATGGAATAATAATGTTAGGGCAGTTGGGACACTGTAAATGTGTATAGAACTATCTAATATGAGCCTAGATGCCACTGATTGCATGTGATGCAGCAGGAAAAGAGAAAAAGCATTTCAGGGTGTCCAAGATTTCATTGTAGTGTTTGGAAAGCATACAGGGAGAAAAGAGAAAAACCAATTCAGGTTGTCCAAGATGTCATTGTATTCTTTAGACAACTTACATGTGTTCTTCTAGAGCAGGGATTGTCTTTCAAGTAAATGCAGCTCTGTCACTTCAAAAAATATTCCATATTTGCCATTTGTTTTCCATTTTGGCTTCATAATCTAATCATTAGGAGGATATGTTTTCTTTCAGATTTTGAAAAAAAACCCAGCCAGAACCTGCTGAGCATGTTTCATCAGTAGAGGAAGAATTGCTTCAATACCTGTGGAGTGCGCATGAGGCCTCTCTAAAGTCTTCACCTGCTAGATTCGAAAACAGGTATGAATCAGTGGTTTCGTAAGTGAACCAGTTAGCAAAATGGTTCAGCCTACCCATAGGACAATAGAACAAAGTACTGAATGGTACGTTTTGCATCTTGAGCTGGTGTTATGGAATCTTGTTTTGCCACCTTCACAGTTGGATGATGGCCACCCCAATCTCCAAAATGGGGCCATGGCGAATGACAGAGCACGCACGAGTTTACGTAACACGCATTCCACATCTCAGCCACAAGGCAGAGCACAGAGGCCCAGCATTAGTTTTGAGCTACTGCTTGAGATACTCTTCGCACCTACAACGGCCATTTTGTTATGATGAAAACCTTTCAACAACATCTTGGCAAAACGAGGCGTGTGATGTAATTGGCATTCCACATAACCTTAATTCTCTTTTTTTTTTAACTAAATCATCTGTTACGTTGACTGTGTGAGGAGATTCCCTTGTATTAAGAAGTGACTTTTCTATAGCAGTTAGCTGGATGTCAGATTCCTGTTCAGCCTGCGAGTGTCTTGCATCCTGTGGAGCTTGTCATGGCTGGCTGTCCCACTATTCCACATGGGTTGGTTGTATTTTTTGTTGTCATCGCTGTACACTGTGACTGGCAGTTACAATAATAAAGTCGCCAAAACACCACATCATAATCAATTGTCTGAGACAGCAAGTGCCGGGCTCAAAAATAAGTGCAAGGGCCGAGCCCTGAAAAACACTCCCACAAATTAATCACTCTGCTGAAGCAAAAACTGTGCTCACAACTAAGAAGGCAGTGTCTTCAATAAGGGCATGGATGTCTCTGATGTCTGAAATCTCTGCTGAACTCCATCACTCTCAATTTGCTGCATTTGAATTATTGCATGTGAACAGGTGTAGGAAGTACATAATGTGGACTTGTGATCTTCCTCACATGTTATCTTACGGTCAGATGTGAAGCGGGTAGCTATTCTCCAAACATGATTGTTCTGAGGGGTAACGGCTTGTATAATTGCTGACCAATTCCTCTCTATTATGAAAGTATCTAGGGACAATGTTACTTGACTCAGGTGACAGTATGAAAGCATCCCTTGACACAGTTTATTCATTTTATTGTTAATTTGTAACGTGCTTAATACCAGCAAGTCGTTTCTAAGCACAGGATCGGTATTTGACCCAGTGTTGTGCTGCATTAACTTGCTTTCAAGACAAACGTGTTGCCCCTGAGCTATCCTTCCTCTTACCTCCTTACCAATGGAAATGGCGTTTCTCAGAAATGGGTTGAGGGAATAGAGACCTAGACTGGTCCCTGCTCTTCTTTATTACATGTATTCTTTTGGATTTCCCCCAACACAGGCTTGGCTGATGCACAGGGTATATGCTTAGTGGCATTGCACTTCGTTTCAAGTCTACAAGATTCCATCCAGAACCCACCCTCCTGAGCTTACTAATTAGGATAAAAGGATACACATCTGTAGCTACAGCTGGTCTGGAGGTGTGGTAGTTTAGAAAAATACATTGGGCGAGTCTGCACACCATGTCTAATGTTTGGACATTTCTGATTTTCCATTTCTGTTTACCTCATGTAGACCAGAGAGGGATACACTCTTGCCATATTTGTTTGCAAAGAATCCTCTGTCAAAGACAATTGAATTAGTAGCATACATGAACTGGTCACAGTCTGGTTTTGTAGGGAAAGTAGACGAACCTCAAACTTCTAATTACCTTCCCGATAACATCTCAGTGATATATATGCAAATTGCTCTTGGAATTCCAGACTATCCTAGCTAAAGAGGACAGGACAATATTCCTAGAAGGTATGTTTGCACCACTGGCTAGGCTCACTTTTGGTAAACAGAAAAGCATTGTAGTACCTTTCATAACATATATGATGGTCTTCGTTCATCAAAAGGACAAAAAACAGCATTTTGTGCTAAAGTCCAGTTCTTAGCAATTCTCTGTATGTGCAAGTTACTGGGTGCAAACTGTTTGGATTTGCCAATTACAGAAAAAGTATGAATCCAGAGATGGGTGGCTGGACCACTAAATGTCTTAAAAAGGCCATCCATACATGACCCATGTTTAGAGGAAATATATGTATTATTGGGACAAGAGTTCCCCGTTTCAAAATCTCCTTTCCCGTCTGTGAGTAACTCAAAGGCTTAAGTTTGATTTGTTTGTTTGAGATAGTTTGGGACCCACACTCAGAATGTGTCCATATGTCAGTGAGATAGCCGCCGGACCCATAATGAATTACCGGCACCTGACTTCCCAGTGCCACCGGGCTATTCCAAGTCCAGTGGCCGGGAAGTCAGGCGCCGGTCATTTTGTTAGTCCCCATTCCCATGGAGTCTCATAGGACTCCATTTGAATTTTGTACACGGGACCACCGGCACCGTTAATAACGGTGCAGGTGCTCCCATGAAAACTCTGCGAGCGGGTGCTGTCTAGCCAGGAGGTCTGACCCCGGCAGGTCTGACCCAGGCGGGTGGGATGGCACCCGCTTGCAGAGTGTGATGTTTTAAAATAAAAAGGAGTAGGAATGTTAAGCAAAAAAAGGAAAATGAGGCAAAACCATTAGTTAGCCAAAGGCAGTGGTGAGTGAAAAATAATTAAAGTACACAGTGGAACTAGGAGATTGATTTGAAAATAATGAGAACATTAAAAATGTACTAGCATTGTCATTCTTCCGCACTACGCAACAAGACCCACCTATACCATGGAAAAGGCAGAAAAGAAGCTTATGTCAGGACTGGTTCTTGAATTCTTGGATGTTCTTAAAAATGTCCTTTTGACTGTGTTGTGCCAAATCGAAGCATTGGAAGGCGTGTGCTTTCTTGGGCTTGATGACTTCTGCCTTGTAGAATCGTAGCTGTTGGTGACAGGCACATTTATTTTTTTGTATGTTGTTTTTCTTCGAGATTTTCTCCAATCTACGTTTTCCCTTTTATATACGGTGTTGTTAAGGAGGGAACTATTTTGGCGCCTTTCTTTTGTGTGTTTTTTGTGAGTAGAAATTTTTGTAGAAATGCAATGGGATCTTCGCCTTCAGAACCTTCTGGCAAACCCAAAATTTGAAGATGATTCTGTCTGTTTCAATTTTCTAAGTCTTCTTATGTTTCTGGAGATCCTTGACTGATTTCTCAAGTAGCGCCATCTGGGGGACATATCCTCCACCAGGCCTACTCTTCTCTCCATCTCATCTATTCTGTTTTCAAAGCCTAACCACCTGTCATCTAATTGTTGTAGCTTTAAATTTGGATTCTTTTGTGGAAAGAATATTTTTTTGAGAGTTTCTATTATTAGCCATTCTTATTGTGTTCAAGAGTTGATTAATACTCAGGGACACTAATATATAGGCACTGGGCTAGTTGGCCTAATATGGTGTGTGCAATGAAAACGAGAGGTTGTAGATCAACAGGATAATGGCAATGCTTGAACCTAAAATTGAAGACAGTTTTTAGAATAGTAAGGAGCAGTGCATTCAACTGCACATAGTGACTGATGGGCAGTTGCTGTGGTGTTATTCCTTGCAATTTGCAATTATTATGTCCATATTACACCCACCTCCGATAATTAGAGATGAAATGATAAGGCTAGGTAGTAATAAGGAGCAAATTATATATGAGAATGAGCTGTGCAGCACCATCAAATTAAAATATGGTAGCAAACCGTTAGATTCCAATATTGTTAAAGATGAGTCAATAATTGAAGCGTAGAGAGTTCCAAATGCGTGCCAAAATCCAGACAAATTCAGTTGTATTCATAAAACATGAAGGAGGGAACCCCAGTCTGGATGGAATAGTTATTTAGGGCATCCACTTATAAAAGCTGGAATACCAATACAAATAATCCCAGTAACAGAAGCAGCTAGGGTTTGTTTTTTTTTTTATAAATGGGGTTCTCCACATATGAATGTGGTAAATTGCTACTGAACATGAATTGACTGGGTTATGCAAATCCTTAAGGCATCTGCTTGCATGAACTGAGATAATAATATAAATGTGTCCATGAATAAGACCAGTTAGGAATCTTAATATTGGTTCGTAGGTCTATTTAAATGAAAAAAAGCAAGAACAATGTCACTGTAAGACTCGTGAGGAGAGTTTATAATGTGGGTTTTGCTCTACAACAATATATTAAGATCCTTTGGATTGTGAAGTGCGCGGTGTAAAAAAGAAAGAGAAAGAGAAAACAAACTCTGACTTATATAATTCAACCTGCAATTCATTGATAGTGCTGGTGGAGACGTTGCAGAAGAGGAGACGCTGCCCAGGCCGAAGCCAGCACGTAACAGTGGAAGTGACGCCGCGCATCTTCTCACACAGAGCGGATACAATGAGAGGCAGTAGTCGGTGCGGTTTTGCTCTACAGCAATATATTAAGATCCTTTGGATTGTGAAGAGCGCGGTGTAAAAAAGAAAGAGAAAGAGAAAACAAACTCTGACTTATATAATTCAACCTGCAGTTCATTGATAGTGCTGGTGGAGGCGTTGCAGCAGAGGAGACGCTGCCCAGGCCGAAGTCAGCACTTAACGGTGGAAGTGAAGCCATGCGTCTCCTCACACAGAGCGGATACAATGAGAGGCAGTAGTCGGTGCGGTGGCGGCGGCGACTCACACATCGCGTCTCTCTGCAGTAAAACAATGTCGGAATAGGAGCAATCACCCATGCAGCACCTGAAATTTATCCAGAAGAAGAAAAGGGTAGGAACAAATTCGTAAATATAATGGTTTTGATGTCTTATATTTATTTATTTATTTATTTATTACATTTGTTATACGCCCAGACCGTTGTAGGTATCACGGCGTAGTTACAGGCAATTCATAAAACTTACAAACATAAAAATTGTGGGCATGATGCAACATCCCTGCATGGTTATAAGAAAGTTCAACATTACATAAGTTACATAGCGGTGGGCTGGAGTGGCTGGGCTTCGTGACCATCCTCTTCGGCGTCAGACCACGTGATCAGTGTGTAACCTAAAGGTCACAGGTTCAAAGCCTGTTGGGTTCACTCAGACCGACATCCTTCCGATGTCAATACAATGAGTACCACTGAGTTGGTTAACAATATTAACTGTTATTAGTCTAGTTAGCACCACCATACCTTCAGTGGGTGAGCTTTGCACTTTATGAGTGCAAATATATTATGTTTGGCCAGTTACTCCCATCACTGACCATGATTTGCACACTCATATGGGCAGATGCCACTTGCATACAAATACCAGAAATTGACATAGTATGCTCCACACTACCTATCCATGCCATTCACCATATTCATGGTGTAACCCCTACTTGTACGACCATCCATCGGCCAATGACAATGACCAGACCGTCTACTAGAAAGAGTAGAAGCAAACAAACCATAGATAGACCAACAATTACACCAGATGAGAAACTCCACAACATTCACAACTGGATAACCTAACCTTGGTTTGCATCTCTCCTAACAAAACTTTTAAAAACTCACAAAAGAAAGGCTTACTTCACCTACCAATGGAAACTATGCTCAATATTCCGCGTGTTCACCGAATTGGTCAACCTACCACCTCCAATTCCTCTCGCCCTTCATCCAGAACACTTATATTCTATTTGTTTGAATACTCTCAGCTACAACTCATCCTTTCAACTGCCAAGGAACGTAAATCCCTTATTTGGCATGGCAGCAAACTATTCATCACTCAAGATGTTGCCAAGAGCACAGCCCAACGAAGAAAAGTATTTTTATCTCTCCGACCGGCTTTGAACCAGCTTAACATCCGGTATGGGCTCTATCACCAGTGTTCCTTCAAAGTTGCACATGAAGGTCGCACTACCATGTTTGAGGATCCGGCTGATCTTAGGTCTTTTATCCACTCCATCAAAACCGAAGGCATGGACACCTCTTCACCTGCTAAAGCTTCAACTTCTTCTAATACATGAGTGTTCTAATGATCTATTTACCTGTTAAACTTACTCGATGTCATGATTATACTTTATTCTAATTTAGTGGGACGTGCCCTGTCGCTGCGTCCTTCTTTCACAGTGGGTTGTTTTTTCTATTTTTTAACGTCTCAGCAGGCATCACCCATCCCTGCATTGTTTTCCCTTCCTTCCCCTTTTGTCCTGTTGTGATCTCTCTTGTCCTCATCACTTAATGTCCATATATTAAAATTATATGATTAGACTCCCTATTCCCTTCCCTGATTCCCATGTGTTCTCCTTATGTGTCGTTTATTGAGTATATGCTATTTCAATTGCATGTTTACAGTATTATATCGTTACTTTCACCATGGGTTCAAGCTTTGTTCTATCACTATTCAAATGTTTGTAGGATTTTTAAGTGTATTTCTTGGAACATCAAGGGCTGCAATAACCCTATTAAATGATATAAGATTGTTTCTCACCTAAAGAAATTCAAACCATCAGTAGCCTGCATACAAGAAACACATCTTTCCAGTATAGAAGCAATGAAACTTAAATCCCTTTGGGTTAAAGATGTCATCTCAAGTCCTGCTGTTGGGAAACATAATGGAGTTGCAATATTAATTAGTAAGAAATTACCTTTCAAGATTCAGAATCAAGGTGCTGACACCAATGGTAAATGGGTATCGGTCAAACTCTTGATTTAATCCACACAGGTTTAATTTCTAGATATATATTTTCCTACTCAACCTGGTCCTGACTTTCGGATTTCTATCAAACAAATGATACTCAAAAATAATTTTACTAATCTAATTTTATGTGGTGATGTTAATCAGGTTCTTGATCCATTTCTAGATCGAATATCCAGTTGTGCATTTAAAACCAACAAGTCTCACAAATCCTTTTTGAGTTGTCTCGCTGAGCCCGGTCTTGTGGACACTTGGAGGCTCTCCCACACTACTCAACTCGATTATACCTTTCACTAACTCCCACACAACACACGCTCACGCCTAGATTATATCTTTTTCACTAAAACCCTTACAGGATCCATAGTACATTCCAAAATCTCCAACATTATCATATCAGATCATGCCCCTGTATGTACCTCCTTCAGTCTCTCTAACATTAACAAGACATCAACTCACTGGGAATTTGATAACTTCCTGTTACAAGATCCAAAGTTCATTAGCTCTGTTCAATCCTTTGCTCAACAATTTTTCACAGACAATCAAGATCATGAAACCTCTGTTGTGAACAATTGGGACACATTCAAAGCAGCACTCTTGATGATCTTTACTCCCAGCTTACGCTAGCTGAGCAACATTAGTATAGCAAACCTAATCCGGCCAATCTCTAACTGGTTATAGCCTTAGGTTTCAAAATAAATAATGAAATTACGGATCTAGCCGGGGGGACTATTCTTAAATATAAAACACAGATGTACCACACATCCAGTAAAGGCGGTAAAGCAATAGCCTCTTATTTATAAACAAATAAAGAAAAACACTATATATCCCATATAAAGGACACTTATGGCACATCACATAATCACCCTGATGATATACTTAAGTGTTTTTAAAAGTTCTATACTGATCTTTATACCCCTGACAACTCTATTCCACATAACAATATTGTGTAATTCTTTAATAATATTAACAGATCCTCATACCCACAAACTGCTCTTTCCCATTTAGATAATGATATCACTCTTTCAGAGATCACCAGAGCCCGTGAAGGGCTAGGCAAAGGGAATGCCCCTGGCCCAGACGGCCTGCCCTCTAAATTTTATGAAAGCCTTTCTAACCTCCTTACTCCAAAACTTAAAACTCTGTTTTCTTATTTTATATCCCGAAAATCCTCATCTGGTTCATTCTCCAAAGCTCTACTTATACTATTGCCCAAACCGGATAAAGACCCCATACTTCCCAGTAATTATCGGCCCATTTCCCTTATCAATATTGAAAGTAACATTTTTGCAAAAATTCTAGCCAACAGAATTGAATCCTCTCTTCCCAGCATAATTAAGTCTGATCAAGTTGGATATGTTAAGGGAGGCAACATCTCCTCCAATGCAAGGCTGCTACTGGATGTTATACATTTAGTGGCAAAAGATAAACAGGGATTTGCAGCAATTGCGATGGATGCGGAAAAAGCTTTTGACCGCGTAAATTGGGACTTTATGTTTCAATCATTACATCCTTCTTCCCTCTATGAAGAGGCACCAGGCAAGGTTGTCCTTTCTCTGTGATCCTATATATCCTTTCACTAGAACCACCATTAGAACTAATCAGATCTACTAAGATTATTTGTGGGTTTTTGAGAGGAACCTCACATTTTATAGTAGCAGCTTACGCTGATGACATTATCATCCTTATTAAAAATCCCAAACTTCACCTTCCCAACCTATTTAACATGCTACATAATTTCGGCCAGGTATCAGGATATAAACTAAACAAATATAAATCTGAAATCATGCCCCTAATTTCATATTGTCTTAAACACGATATAGATACATTTGACTTTAAATGGTGTTGTGAATCTATTAAATATTTAGGCATCCACTTTGCTCCTACAATACATGATACTGTTAAACTCAATACTCAAATCTTGCTGGATAAACTCAAAGACCTCACCTCCAGATGGTCCCGGCTGTATCTCTCATAGTGGGGACGGCTTGACACCATCAAAATGATGCTTTCCCCAATAGTTTTATATCATCTTCAACTTCTTCCTGTCCCTCTATCTCTTACCTTTTTTAAATCTATATACTCTATCTTACTGAACTTGTTATGGGAAAGTGTAAAAAGCAAAAGGATTGCCTTAACCAAATTAAAAGCACCTTATGATATGGGTGGGGTGAGATTCCCTGATTTTAAATGATATCACTCTGCTTTCCTCCTCAAACAATCCCGTTGCTGGTTCGCCTGTCCTGAAAAGTTCTGACACTCCCACATGGTGTATCCTAGAGAAACAATTAGTTAATCCTTTTAAAATTGCTGACCTTATCTATATATCTAATTACTCCTCCTCCACTATCTCTGACTCTATTAAAGGCTCTATTTCAGCCCTACAAGTCTTTCTCTTCCCGCATACAAAACCCCCCAAAAAATGCCTCTATCCCTTCTTATGGCAAAATAATATGGGCATACCGCAAATCACCTATCATTCCACTGGCTGATGAAGACTTATATGTTCTGTTTATTGTCTCTCGTCGTCTGGATCCTATCTGTTGTTCCCTTCGGGTGGATGTTGCGCTTCGTAAATTTGTATAACATAACACCATCAGGCAAATCCCAAGCTGGCAAACAACAAAGTGCACTTGCAAGACAGAGGAGGAAAGCATGGCAGAGATGTAAACTTTACTTTATACCACTTCTCTGCCTTGTGAAAACTTGAAAATGACCCAGAGCAGAAAATTAAGACATAAAAGCATTAAGCATGCTTTATTCCTCCATTTCCCATACCACCCCTTAGAAAGTGACTCCAAAATATCTTGCACCCCAGGAGAAATTAAAAAATGATCTTCACAGAGTGAACTGTTTCACTGTTGCATCCAACTGAGAGCAAAGCAGCAACCATACACACATTCAGTTTTGAGTAGTTGCTACCTATAGGTTCATAACAAATGTTTCTGTTTTTCAGACTGCGTTTCCTAACTCGCCCTTAATAACAATTTGCCCTTGACTGGGCGATGGCGGTGAACTTCATTACAGCTACCCATTTTCATAGCGACTACACATACTTTTCAGACAGTCCTGGCGCCACGTATGCTGACTGCAGAGGATCATGCCCCGCGTATCAGCGACTTCAGCAAAGGACAAAACAGGGTATTGTCTAACTTAAGACGGCTAAAAAACATGAATAAATCTACTGGTAAGTATGTACTTTTTAAAATGTATCCATTTTACTGATTGTAAGTTTAAAATAACGGGCTCAGACTGATCCGGTGCTCATAATGTCCCATTGATAATAGTAGGGGTCATTTTATATGAAGTGCTAATTATTTGCAGAGGATCACCAACGTTATCAATTATGTGATGTTACGTCCCCTCTATGCAATTTGCTTAATTTGCCAAAAAGATTGCAAAAGTAATGTGCAAATGCTTGTGCAATTGCCTTTGTGCCTCATTTTTGCATTCTGTATTTCAAAATATGTAAATGCGGGCTGCAGGTACAGGATTTAAGGCAGCACTGCAATAGCCAATTGGCTGCTACTTGCCACCATGTATTTGAGTGAGCAATCCCAGAGCAAAACCTTCACATTCATCACAATACAGAGTAAAAGATTTTGATAATTTGGTAAACGTAAGGCTGGAGCTTTTGTTACTTCCTGTTTGACTTTAATAAACGCCACATCCACTTCAGAAGAAAATGTAAGGGGTTCAGTAGTCCAGTCTAGAGGTAGATGTTGTAAAGGGTTTACAATTGTAGCCCAGGTCATTATCCACGGTGGAAATAACAAGTCAGTCAATAAACAAATATAAACATGCATCATCTTAAATATTCACCAAACCATCCTCTGAATAAAACTGGCTTTTTCTTCAGTTGACCAAAGGCTTCCCAATTCATCACTGATTACATCAATGTCATCATTGTGGTCATAGGCTGCGCAACAGTGGGCACAAAATTAAGGCAGCTTTATCTGAATTTCAGGGGTTTGTTGCGTTAAGTTCTTACCTTAACGTCCCTGCAACCAAAGATTTTTCCTTGAAATGTCAAAGGTTTTGTTACAATGTATTGCTCACCTTAATGTCCCTGCAACTAAAGTTTTTTCCTTGTGTTTCAAGGCTATTGTTATTCCAAAGATTTTTTTAACGCTTCCAGACCACTAGCATGGTCTTTGGCATGGTTCATGGGCACGGCCGAACACTACCAAACCACTAGCCATGGTCTTAGGACATGGCAGTGGGCACAGCTACTCTATATTTTAAAACACTTGTAACCAATCTATCAAAGACGTTCATCCAGCACAAACTTAGTTTGTCCTGTTTTGACAGTGGTATTTTTATGTATAAAAGATTTTGGGCTTTGAGAACTCACAATGTGTTCAGGCAATGCGCAGTGAGATTACAATATTTGCCATGGACCACACACTTTGATTAAGCAGCGTGCTCCAAGCCCCTTGTTTTATGGCCGGTCTCTTGATGACTGCTGTGGTACATTGCACAACCCCAACTAAGCACATTTCAGCAGCACGGAAACAGGAAAAAAATGACAGGCTGCAAGAATAGCATATACCTAGGTACTTTCTGCACTATAGCGAAAATCAAAAGCTGGCACCCATGAATATGCACACACTAACTGAACATATATCTTAAAGTGAAATATACATATGTAGTTCATTTGACCTTCCCTTTAGAAGAAAGTGTGCAAGACACAATAGCATTGGACTTTAAAAAAAAGTAATGAACACCAGTAAAATAACCTCAAGTAACATCAAAGCATACCAGGTGCTCACCTTTTTAACCCAGCAATCTGTGGTGAAATATT
This sequence comes from Ambystoma mexicanum, assembly GCF_040938575.1. Lineage (NCBI taxonomy): Eukaryota > Metazoa > Chordata > Amphibia > Caudata > Ambystomatidae > Ambystoma > Ambystoma mexicanum. The sequence continues at coordinate 577,852,846 of NC_090931.1, read as the reverse complement.
CTCTGGTAAAGAAAATCCCAATATGAAACACGGGCTTGTGGTTTTATGCGTAAGCGTATGCACTGGGAGCATGACAACCTGAGTAAAATCCTGGTAGCTAAATACTTGAGCAAGCTTGCCAACCTCCCTCTGAAAAAACGTTTTGCTCTTCACTCACATGCCTCCTTTACTTGTGCTCTGAAAATCAGCCACAATTAGGGGAGAATAACTGTATCAGTCTCCAGGATTACAAACTCTCTTGCCACATCGTGGGCAAACTCTCATGACTTCCTTGCCCTCTCATCATTTCCCCTCCTCACCCTCATGTCTGGCTTTCAACAATACTCTGCTTTGTAAAGATAACTTGAAAAGTACACATTCCATAGTGTCACTCAACTGCATAAATCCTTATAGAACTATGTTATGCAAAAAGTGTACAATGGTGACATTATTCCCCCCCATCTTGACTGTGAGACTACAAATACCAGAATGCAATTCAACAATAGGCACAAAAGTGATCTCTGAGTGCAACCCTTTGAAGGACTGACAGTAGCACAGTTCAAAAAGAAATAATGCAGATGCCATTTGTTATGAGATATTTAAAACTAAGTAAACACACAGCATTCAGGACTGGCGACTGTCACCCATCCATGCAGTAAAGGGTACCAACCCTGCTTAGTTTCAAAGTGAGGACGCATCCAGCCCCCTTGCGCCATCTTTCTCTAAGTGGTCTTGTAAGGTAGGCTCATTTGTTAGGCCACATGTTCTTAGGGGGCTGACCCCTTCCACACTTTGGAGCTAAGCAGGGTTCATCCCAGTTACTGCCGGCATTGGAAAACCCACTGCTGCTGTAAAAATATCTATTTTTTTATTTATTGACTGGGAGATTACAAATACCAGACTGCAATTAAGCAAAAGGCAAAAAATGGTCTCTGAGTGCTACACTTTCAAGGACTGACAGTATGAAAGTTTAAAAGAAAATGTGGGTTCTCTTTCAGTCACCCATCCATGCAGTAACGGGACTGACCCTGCTTAGCTTCAAAGTGGGACTGACCTTGCTTACCTTCAAAGCAAGGAAAGGGCCGGCCCATTTCTGTAAGTGGTCTTATAATTTTGGCTCATTTATCAGGCAACATGGTCTGACGAGGCTGGCCCCATCCTCACTTTGAAGCTAAACTGGGTCTGTCTTTGTCATGTCACTTGATGTTCACCCCCAATGTCACGATAGCTGTAAAAATATCTTTTAAAAAAACTGTAACCACAGGTACTGAACAACACATACCCTTGGCTATCTGTTGTCCTTTAGAGCCTTCTATTCAAAACAAACAGCAGAACAAAAGCATGCTTTCCTGCCCCCAGGCCCTATCCAAGTACCCCCTCATCTGTGCCAGCCCCCACACTTCCCAGATGGCCTCCTCACCTCCCTTACCCTGTCCATTTCCCCCCACAACATACACTGTTTCTGTGACACAGTTTACTTTGAGATGTTGGCTATTCAAGGTTATAGCTGAGGCTACAGAAAGCTTCCTGTTGCAAACTCAGTCCCTAGACTCTCCCCAACTCCCAAATTTCACTTGGGGCCCTCTAGCCACCCCTCTGCCTCTAGTCTGATGGCATTTGCATGTTTTTGACCTGCTATAACCTTGAATATCTCTCTCATCGAGAGAAAAACAAGATGGCGACTGTTTCTTTTCTAAAAACACCCAGTTTGGGTAAATCCCCCAGATATAGCTATCAATTCTTGAGAAGGGGCACCCCTTCTCCATCAAATATTTAAATAACGACTGCACTGAATAACCCCAAACCACACGTGGATCACGAGTCAACGCTTCATGCCCAAGTTGTTTCAGACCTGGTCCAAATCCGTCCAGCGGTTTGGGCTGTGAGGTTTGGCAAAAATTGACCCTGTTTGTCCATGGGAAAATTAATGGGAAGTAGGCCGCACTTTTGGAGAAAAAAAAATGTTTTGTCTACTTAACAACTTTTTAGATTTTTTTACCAAATCTTTATGAAACTTTGCAGACTGGAGGATTGGGGGGCCCACGAGTCCTTTTTCACTTCTGTAATTTTGGTCAAATCCGTTATTCGAATCGAAAGTTATTAACGATAGAATTTTGAGGGGTTCCTATGGGAGTCCGACTCACGTTGACTATAGGGCGGCTATCTCCACCCTATAATATATATAATATATATATATATATATATATTTTCAAACAAAAGAAACCAATAAATAGTTTCCCAAAAGGGAATACACTCCAATCGATCAGCTATCAACGTGACTCACCATCCAGACAGACGTCAAATCCTCATATTGGCCAGTTTATTAAATTAATAACCATTAAACATTAAAATATAGACAACAACGGTACGATGCGTTTCGCAGCGTCCTTGCTGCTTGTTAACATACACAATTCATCAGACCCAGTGGCAACACATATACAAGCACCTAGTCTCTATGGTTTACATTTAACAGTTGTCCTTTTTCTCTTTTAACAATTCACAACACATGCTGTTGAATACATTATTTAGAAAACGTGGTGGCCATTTTGTAATAGTTCTTTCCATTTGTTTGGCTACTTATTCAGTTATGTAACTAAACACATGTCCCCCCTGAGCCGGGACCTGGGAGCTGGGAAGCATGGCGACACATGGCTCATTGGTGAGTACAAATGCCTGTGCACATGCATGCATGTCACACACAGACAAATACACAAACCAAACTAATGACAACCATTATCACTTCCCCAGGGGACAGTGCCTAGCCTCTGAGCAACCACATGATGACGCCAATACGGAACCCCACCACACCACCCCAGGTAAGATACAATGCAGCCCATATTGCAACCTGGGCCATAGTGGAGCGCACATTCGGAGTGCTCAAGTCAAGCTTCCGCTCTCTTGACCGCTCTGGCGGGCAGCTTCTCTATGCACCCCCAGTAGTGTGCAGGATCATTGTGGCAGCATGTGTCCTGCACAATGTTGCAACACGGCGGGGCGTACCGGTGGACATGGTGGTGCCCCCACATCCCCAACCACACGCACAGGCTCTGCGCATGAGAGGGGAAAGGGCACGTGGAGGCTGCCCAACTGAGGCACCCCTCACCTTTTGTGGCCTTCCAACCATGTCACAGATGTACTAGTACCAATGGGAGGTGCACACAAGAATTGTCCTGGGCAACTTGGGTGAGGGGGGCAAGGTATGTGATGCAAACAGCACCCCTGTGCTCCTGCAAGGCTGCCTGTGGCCCCTTAGGAAAAATGACGGGTCACACAATGCTCAGGGATTCCAAAAAAACAAGAAAAAGAGATGCATGACCCCTGTAGCCCATGTGCGTGTAAAAAACACATGCAGTACGCTGTGGCACCCAGGAACACACAAAATGCGTACGTGATCAACATGCGGGCTTGTATGATCGAAAAAAAGGGGTACGCGACAAACAGGGACACCTGCAGTGGGAAAAATAGCATGCGCGACTCACTGTCTGCCTTGCGTGTAGAAGAAGAACGTGTAGGCAACACCCCGCCAAAAGAAGAAGTACGCACTGTAGCCTCTGTGAAGTAATCGCGTGTGAGCCCCAACATCTGGAAAACACACGCACCGCTCTCCACGAGAAGCACGTACAGAGCGATCAAAACCCATGTGGGACCTTTAACCCGTGCCGAGTGAAACGCCCACGCTACATCACCTACGTGCTTACACGCTAAGGGCCTTTCCTCAGATTTCACGCGAATGTGCTGTTTTTCACGTGCCAAATCACTCCGTATCAAGCTGGCCACGCGACAACACACAGAAGACCACGCTCCTGCCCAGAAGGCTGAATTACAGCCCCCCAGAGCCCCGAGCAGCCTCCCGCAAGCCATCTGCTGCTGCCTGCCTGCTGCCACCGTGCCCTGCCATTTGGTGCCTGCACATCTGCCATCTGCAGGGGTCCAGTTGCTTTGACCACCCCTGCTGGAACAGAAAACTCTGACTGGTGTTCCATCGCTCTACAACCCAGCCCCAGGACCCCGTTGCTCTCCCACACCTGCCTCGGGGGCAGCCATGCCGGGGCAAACACCATCTGAGGCCACTGGCAACCCCCAGCAAGTGAGGCAGAGGGCTGTCAGCTTCTCAGCTAAAGAAGTTGCCATCCTGGTGGAGTAAGTCCTGGGGCATTATGATGCCCTCTTCGGATGACCATGCGCCGACAAGGAAGGACGGAGGAGGATCTGGCTGGAAATCGTGGTTGCCATCAACGCAGAGGGGGTGGCAACCTGCGACATCCAACACGTCCAGAAGCACTGGGAGGATTTCAAGTCCCTCAAGAAGGGCCAGCGCCTCCTGAGTGCAGTGGATGCAGGGGGGCGCCGGGTCTCTCTCTCACCAACGACCAGATGAGGGTCCTGGAGCACATCCGCCCAGTGCTTTACCATCAGATCCTCGAGGTGCAGACCCGTCTGGAGTCAGGCGATGAGTGTCTGTGCCTTATTATTCCATGCAGTGCCTGTTGAGGTGTGTCACAGATGTGCTGCTTGGACATATGTTGTATGTGTGCATGGACATGATGGTGCTGCATGTGTGCACAGTCATGTGTGATGTATGTCGGTGGGGTCTATGATGAGATGCATGATGCACACCTGCTCGTATAGATGCACACATGTTTGCATGTCTGAATGTGTATCATGGCAGTTTCCAGCCATTGCATCAAATCCAAGATATCAAATGCAAACGCATAGCAAACAAATGCTTTGTGAGAGTGCATTTCTACCGTAGGTAAAGGACCTTCTTCTGTTTAAATGAATTTTGATGGGTGACTTAGCAAAGGGTTGGGGGGCAACTTTGACAATATGAAATGGGAATAAGCTTTTTTCCGATGCATCATTGGGGAGTCCTTTGCATTTGATGGATTAGCATTTGATGCAATCACTACAAACACTCATTGCATGTTGGATGTATGACACATGGATGCTATTCAGACATTCATCTGCTTGTAGGATGTGTGTGTGCATGTTTATGTTTGGTATGTGTGTGACAGTGACACCACATGGATGCTGGTGACACATACAACGAGGTGCACGATTGGCAGATGTAACACAGTTGGTGATGATTGCACAGTGACAGGAGGCAGTGATGGCAATAGACATGTCTGTGAGGTGGTATGTGTGCTGTGTGTATGGCTGCACCATGATGCATGCAACGTCTGGCCACCCTTGGGTTGTACATGCACGGTCTCATGAATAGATGCAGATGCCTGTGGCACAGTTAAGGAGTATTTGTGCATGTGTGGGGCCTTACATACCATGAGTGTTGGGGAGTGTGATGGCGTCTGTGATGTGTGACAATGCCACTCATGTGCAAATGTCATGTGTGTATCAGACCATGGTACAGTGCCCTGATGCCTGTGTTCTATCTCTCCCTGTCTGCAGCGTCGACTGGTGAAGAGGGCGGAAACGGTGCTGTGGAGCACAGCGGCAGGGATGCCACCGCTAGCCGGAGAAGCAAGGCCCAGCTCCCCTCACAGGTTAAACTATCTCCGGGAGTGAGGAGCCTTGTGCCGCGTTCATGGCAGCAGCTGCCGCGGGAAGGTTCAAGAGGCGGAGGGTGGAGATGGACTCTTCTCGGCAGCAGAAGGGGTAGCTGAGCCCCCACAGGGTCCTGTGGAGGAAGACGGCACGGAGGCATCCAGGTTGGTGGGGGTTTGGTTGAGGAGGAGGCCGTGACGGCACCACACACAGGGCCTGGAGGGGGGATTCCACTGGTGCTAGTGGTGCGGTCCAGGGGCAGGGACAGGAGGCAGCACAGGCCGCTGTGGAGGTGCCTGTGTGTAATCCTGTCCCTGATCCTGTGACTGCATCATCCCGCACCAGCAAGGATGCCTTCGTCCAGACCAGTTTTCAGGGAGGGGATGCGCGAACAACAACTGGCCTTCCTCTCCCTGCAGACTTGGTAATTCATGACTGGGTTGAGCCTGTCCTAGCTGGGTAGGCGTTGCGTGCAAGTGATATCTGGGATGAGGTGCAGGGTTCTCGTCAGGACAATGCATGTCATTTTGGATACCTGTGTGGGCGCATCGACCTATGTCGGCACTGGATTCCTCCGTGTGCTGGATGCTCTTGCCACCCCCTCCTCAACTGAACCCCCTATGTGCCAGTTGTCCTCCGTGCCATCTTCCTGCCCGAGTATCACCTGGGCCCCCTGTGGAGATGCTCCTGAGGCAGCGGCCAGGCTGGTGGAGAACACATCCTTGCCACAGTCGGGAGTCATAGGTCCAGGATGTTTTTGGTGCAAGGGCAGGGTTGGGGGTGTAACTGGCGCTGCTGCAGGGTCGCTGCGCCTCGGCTGGTTATGGATGTTTGAATCTATGAATACGAGGTGCGTCAAAATGGGATTTGGCGCACTCAGCTGACGCACGCTGGTGCACGCTCCCTCTCTGCGCTGCCCGCATGTGCTGAATCTGCGCTCAGTTCTATGAATTACCCCCATAGGGTGATGGAAAATGTTCATCTATTTCATTTACACTGCTTTTTTCACTTATTTATGTTCCCAAAAATGTATACAATTCCTCATCAAGATTATGTCCCCTTGGTTTTTTGGTTTTTGGTTTTGAGATCTAAATTAAACCTGGTTTCCATTTGGTGTAGTTCAAGCTCTCGATTACCGCTTCGAGGATTCTCTTTGATGTGATGCAGACCAAAAAAACTATCCAGCTTTCCCTTGTGGATGTCTCGAAAATGTACAGCCATCAGATACGATGCATCAAAGTTCTTAATAGCTCTCATTTGCCCAGTAAAAACCCATTGTTGTGTGGTGCTGAGGTGTGAGAAACTCACGCAACAGCTGGGAGCCAATGCCGCCCGAAGTTTGGTAAATTTGCTGATTTTATCAGCCGTGTTCGAGTAATCACAAAAATAAGTCTAAACTGGGCTCATCTATGAATCAGTGCTATTCTTACATAGACAGTTTGAATGTTTTTTGTACAGTGCACTGTCATTCTAAGCTTCATATACATGGCTCCAGCCCCAACCCACAATGAGAATATTAAGAATTGCAGTGGTTGCTGGGCCTTGATAAGAATGTTGGACTTGATTTCTAGTGGTTAGGCTGAACATCAGATGTCAATACCCGGGACCTGTGGTATGGACAGGTGCCTAGAGACCTTTGAAGCAGGCAATTCTATTACATGAAAATGTCGTTCAGCATTGCTTAGATGGTTTGACTCCTATTCATGGGATCTTGTTTATCCTGACTTTCTTGTGTCACTGTTTAGAAGACCTATACAGAGGTTATAAGGGTTGACCACTCTCTACTTTATCTATGACGCTGTTCACAGCTGGTGCTACATTTTCTAGGTTGTTTCAAATACTTAGATTGGTGGGGGAGGTTGTTTTTTCCACAGCCCACTATTGCACAGTTTCAATTGCTCGTGGTGCTCAATGCTTCAGCCTTTGTCCTATGGCGTACTTTCAGGTCATCTGTTTTTATGTGACCTCATCCCACCTTTGGTGCAACCATGCCAGAACTTTGGGCTTCGCTACTAGTTCGGCAGTGTGCTAGAAAGTGCCAGTAAATTAACTGTCATCTTGATTCTGCCACTTTAGTTGTAATTCTGGAAAAATTCCCCATGGATTCCTATAGACTCCAAAAATGGGAAATAACAGAACCGTCCCACCACAATTGCTTTCTCTGTGTTTTTGGCTCCAGTTTCTCTCCAAGTTTCTTGTTTTCTATCCATTGATGGAATGCCCCTAAAATGGTCGTAACCGCCCTCTGGGATTGACCCATTTTCAGCTTTTTTGGTTGTGAGGCAGAATTCTTTCTATATACTAATTACCGTGACAAAAGTATTTGTTTTTCTAACCTATGGAAAAATTAGCGGTTAGGCATCCGGGCTTCCCAACTAACACCATAGTTCTTTTGTTTCATTTTCTCTTTTCTAGTCAGCTGTCTAGTTACTGATCGGTCAAGAGAGCCCAAGCCATTAGTTGAGCTAGGTTTCACTGGAATTCCTAAATCAGCAACCTGGTTTATAATAAATATATTACCCAGGCAGCCTATGGAGCTTTTAAAGCTTCCAGGACTTATCTCCTCTCTTACTTCCATTGTGTTATCCTCCAGAAACCTTCTTCTCCATGTGCTCCTTTCCAAAATGTCCAGGAGCCAGCTCTGGGCCTCTGAAGAAAGAGAGGAACTGAGGATTCCGGAACCTGACTACCCTTTTTTAATAGATCTGTCATCTTGTACTGGCTGCACTTTTTCGTGATAGGGCATTCTTCATAGCTCTGGGCTAGGTTTATAGAATGCAGTGGAGAGCGGAGCACGGAAGACCAGAGCGTGGGAGACAGAGAGCAGTTTTCCAACCTGAGCTGCTTTTGGACGGCTTCAACGAGCTCAAAACGTATCCTGATTGTGGGAGTGAGCGTGCCTGGAGCCCTTCATATATACTTCCTGACACTGCACGAAGCTTGGTGAGGGAGGAGCAGGGGAGACAGAGCGCAGTTTTCCACAGTTTGCCACAGACAGAAGTTGGTAAGCCTCTCTCATACTCAGCTACTCAACTTAATCAGTCATCACACATTGAGCCTCTGGCTTCCAGAGTCTGTGGCCTAAAACTACCTATTATTAACCCACCTTTCAGTTCGAGTGTGTTTCCATTCAAGCAAAAATTGTGTGGGAGAAGTGGTAAAGAGTGTTTTCTTTTCTCTCATTCGAACTTGGACCATTTGCGACATCGTAAGAGAAGCATTTCTCTAATATTTATAATATAATGCCCTCTCGCCTGCATGTAGTACGATCTGTGCAGTAGGGTGAAACCTCAAAGGATGTCGAAAACACACGAAACACACGACATGTCCTTAAGATTAATAAATATGGCAACAGAACTTCCTCTGCCTCTCTCTCTCTCTCCAGGGGAGGGTATGTCTGGCAGTTTTAATGCCAGTGTCCCGGTAATTAGGACATGTGAAATAACGACTTCCACAAAAGATAGGAAAACACACACTCCAAAGATTACTACAATTTTAACCCCATACAACCAATCGCTACCGAGGGAGAATCTGTGAAAGCATGATTGCTCACAACAGTTGCAACACTTGCTTCAAGCGTCCCCTTGAGTTGCCCCCCATTCTATTGAGGGTTCTGGGCTCATTATCTGAGAATATTTCTCTTGACAAGACCCCTCTCTTGATGAATATGTCAACGCATTACTCAGATTCATCTATGACTGCCTACTCCTCAACACCAGTCCAGTGCTGGTGAGACAATTGTCCACTCTGCTTAATAGGGTGGACACTAAACTCTGTGAGCAAGTAACTGAGGGGCAAGAGGGTTTATTCACAGAAATAAACCAGGTACTATGTGCTCTGATTTCTTTATATGAAGGCATGAAAACTGAGTCACAAATTCACTCTACTCTACTGGAATCGTTATTGTTCAAATGTGAACATGTTGGGGTGCAAAATAAGCTAAAAGATTTGTTGGGGTATAATTACTATCCTCCTCAAGTTGACCTACAGAGATTTAGCCACCCTACGTTAGTCCAAAATGGCAGTAAGACTATTCAAACGAGAATGAATACGGATGGGAGGGAACAAGATGTTGTCCATTCGGAGGTGCAGGAGTTGTTGATAACAGTTCTACTCCCCCAGAATCTGATAATCATGGCCGGCATGTGAAATTCAGCTCAACGGCTCATGTGAGTCATATCCTCTTTGACCATAATGAGTCACGGGTACTGAGGGAAGTTGATCTTTGACAAACCAAGAAACATTAATCCTATACCAGTGGTCAAGAATTAGAGAAATGAGGATGTAATCATCTGTATGGACCCCGATTGCTCAGTTGAACACATGTCTAAGGGACCCAGAGTGAAAACTAGAGCTGCAAATAGAACAAATGCAGCATCAACAAAAAAGCCTAAAAAAAAAAAACTAGGGCAAAGGCCATGAAGAAGTCCTTGCGTACATTTGTTCGGAACCTGTTGAACCAGCCTTCGGCTGCCACAATCATTAAGAAGCCAGCTGTTGGGAAAAGAGCCACAATTACCTGTGGCTCACAGAGTGGGGACAACATAACTGATTTGGAAACAGTACCTGAAGCCCCGACAGTAACAACTGCAATGCTCAGAACAACAGAATCATAAACAGTTCAGACTCACTTCGGCACAACATCTGTAAGTTCGTGGCAAGAACCTGCCAGTGTAATAAGCACCCATTCTTAAATAGGAACCAACTCTGATACGTATAATCACATCTGTGTGAATAGGCCTGTATAGCCCATTAATTTACATCTGGTTTCTGGATTAGTGAATTCATTATATACCGTAGTAGTTTAACAGGACCAAAGTTCATCTGCTATGTGGGTCCTACATCAAGGGAAGGAGTACCGACTAACCTTCACAGTCCTTCATCTGCTCTCCCTAATCCGATAGCATTGAATCAGCCAGTACCATCTCATGAGGTGCTTGCTAACCCTGATGGTCGATTTCATCTTGGTCCGCCTGAGGCTTACAGAAGACTGAGTTTGCGAACATCACAGAGTGTTCCAAGAAATCCTAAAGGCCTAGAAAGGTAGCACGATTGGGAATCCCGAATGACTACTGTTATACCAGGTCCTGAGGGTCATTTGCATGGAAACAAAGATGAATTAGCTCTTAAAAGACAGGGCCCGTTTAAAATCTTGGTTGAAAGCTTATTGTAGGAGAACCGCGATATCCTATTGAACAGTCCACACATCATGCGGCTTATGAGCAAAATCCCTTTCCTTCGGGCCCTGTCTTCAGTGGAAATAAATAGAGTTGACTACATATATTTGCACCAAACTGATGTTGCTATTATGTTTATAATAATGATAATCACTGACATTATAATAAAGAAGGACATTCTCTGAGACAACTGGGTTTTGATATATGTTTGTATTCGGCTGGGGAAAATTGACACACTAACTTAAACAAAGAGTCATCCCCCTATCCAGTGAGATCTTGATATCAACAGATTGTAGAGGCCACATGGGAAGAGGGGTTTGTTTTACAAATAATAACTCAGTTAATGTGGGCCTGAATTATGACTGGTCTCGGTTAACTGGAGCCTTTCTCCAATCTGGAGAGAGCGATCAGTCATAACCTAATTTGAACACCTTCTAATTTCTGTCTTGGAATTCTAGGGGCCACCATAAATCATTAGCTAATGGCGAACTAGGAAAACTTTTCCAAAAACATCACCTAGTGTGCCTTCAAGAAGCATGGCTAACCGATAAACCTTTGTTTGATGGTTATGTGTCCCATTTCCAAACTGCTCAGAAAGATGCACAGTGCCGTCCATCGGTGGGTCTACTTACATTGATAAAATCTTGTCCGGGGATAATAACTGCGATTGTGATTGATGTCTCAAGGTTTCATTTAGCGTCCCATGTAATAGTGAAAGATGGGACATTACAGTATGATTTTGTGTTTGTAAATGGGTATTGGCATAAGGGGATCTCTCAGTTAGATGAAGCATTGGACAAATGAACTAATTTTGTTAATGGTTGGTGTAAAAAATTTAGAAGCGGCTTGCCTATTGTGTTAGGGGATCTTAACGCCCACAGTATAGACTTTGACCCAGCAACAACTGTTATCCCTAGGTTGGGTAATTCTAATATAAGGCTGGAGAAATGGAGCAAAGTGATTGCGAGCTCTTCAAGGCCTAGCATTCAAAATGTTTAATGGTTCGCTTCCTGGCGACATTCCTCATAATCATACGTGGAGTAACGAGACCTTGTTCTCCACCATTGATTATATATCTTTGCCAGATTGGGTAATTATTTGAATGTACTACCAACCAATTTAAGTGACCATTCTGTGTTGCTTGCAGAAATTGACCTCGAGGTCACAAATGCAAGTTCAGGTGGGCCTAGAGATCTTTTGGTCAGCTCTGCAGGCAATAAACTTTCTTGGAACCTCAAAAACATGAGTTGGGTCAATGATGCCGTACCACGCTGCCTGGCTGATTCCTCGTTACAATAGAAAATAGACACTTTTTCAGTCGACAAATATGAACCTTTTACAGGCGATTTCCTAGTTTCTGTCTTGGGCCATTCCCCCATGAACAATGGGTCTAAGTCTAAACATATTTAAGCTTTCGACCATGAGCTAATTGTCAGAAAACAGAAAATGAGAAAAAAAAAAAAATTGTAAAAGAAGGAAAGAATTGTCTCTGCCAGTTACTCTAGTGGAAATTAAGAAACCAACATCCAAATACAGAAATTAAAGGTTGATAAATATCGATGTTATATTCAGTATCTGAATTAGACTGGGTATCTTGCTACAGTGTATTTTTAGTGCAAGCTCTTGGTGTTAAACCATTGTCTCTTGACCAGCAGTTTTGGCTGATGACCACCATATCCCAATAAATCTGGAGATCGTTGAGGGAATCCTTGTTAAGATGAGTTCTTCCTGAGCCCACGGCCCTAGCAAATTATCTAATTTATTGTTTACAAGTGCACCACGGAAGTGGTCAGTTATTTTGTGCATTTTATTTGAGCAGATTTTGGTAACCTATCAATTTCCAGAATCATGGTGGGTCACACACATAAGGCCTCATTGCACGGATGGCAGTAAGGGATTACCGGCAGCGGTAAGGGCACCGGTGCCGGTAATCCTGTACCGCCCTACTACGCGGTCCCTCAGTGTGTCCCGGCCTTAACGTGTGGTCAGACCACACGTTAAGGACGGGACCCGCTGAGGGACTTCAGAGCAAATAACGGTACCGCTAATTGCGGTACCGTTATTTGCTCCTTCCCCATTCCCATTTGAGCCCTATGGGGACTAAAATGGGAATGGGGAAGGGCCATGGTGAATGGGGAATTACCGTCCCTGCCAACCTTGGAATGGGGCGGTAATTCTGCCATTCACCATGCCGGACTCCGGCGGCAACCATGGTGCTACTAGCACCATGGTTACCGCCATTGGTCTAATGAGGCCCATAGTATCAATATATAAAAAGGGCTTAAGGTGCGACCTGACAAATTATCAACCAACATCTATAGTGGATGCAGAAATTAAAGTCTTCACCGCAATGATTCTTGGTCATATAGAAGCATGGGCGGCGGAGTCTGGTAGGCGTAAAAAATGGCAGTCCGACTTTCGCAAGCATATGATTACTACCTTAAATGGTGTAATGCTGAAGTGTGTACAAACGCTAGCTTGGTCCAGAAAATACAAGTCTATTTTTATCGTCACTATCGATCTGTCTGCCGCCTTTGATGCAAAAGACAGAAAATTACTTTGGGTTAAATTGTGAAAATGGGGCCTACCCGAAGCACTACTCCGATCAACAATTGGTCTCCATTAACGAACAGTAGTTCAGGTCAGGATGAATGCTGAGGGCAGCTTATCTGTTAGAATTCCAACATCTAGGGGCATCAGACAGGGGTGCGTTTTTGCCCCCTGTCTGTTTAACCTATATATGTCAGATATAGGAGAGCATATCATGCCAGCAGCCCTAGCCTCACCCAAACTTGATAACCTGAGTCGTATGGCTGAGTTATGCAGACAACTTTTTAATATTTGATTGCACTGAGATTGGACTCAAACGACTTTTAACTGCTTTTAATAATGTTATAACCACCCACTCCCATAAAATTAATTAATCTAAAACAAAAGTTAAGCACTGCACTTTAAAGAAGCATTTGTCCCACTTTAAATGGTCTGTTTGAAACGATCTCCTTGAAAGAGTCTACGGTTTTATCTACCTAGGCTTTCCTAATATTTCCAAAGCTCACAAATAAGAGATTGGTTGCATGCATGGGTCTCTGCAATGGGGAACCAGACAATTCGGCTAGATGCCGGATTCGGTAGATTCTCTTAATCCCGATGTTAAAGGGAAAGATTATCCTAAAGATCTTATATTGTATTGAGATCCACTTTTTCTGGGTGTTGGAAATCTTACCGATATTGGAAGCAACTACTGGCGCAGAGTTCTTAACATTCAGACTTAAGTGCCTGTGGCTGCGATCTTGTATGAACTGGGCATAAATTCTCTGACCAGTAGAGCCAATTGGAGGCACTTAAATTTGTATAGGAGCCTTATTAATACTGTTCCTGAGTCACTTTATGTTGATCTGGCAGTTAGAGATGGATAATTACAATACTTTAACAAATTGTCTAGTTATAGTGTACATTTGTTGAGAGAGACAGATACAGCAATTGCTGATCTGATACCAACCCCGTAAACGTCAAGTCATTGTTACAGCAACGATATTGGTCCTTTTTAAAATCTTGCTGGAATTGGTATTGCACCAAGCAAATTATGATAAGATATGGCTGGTGTCCAGCAAAATCTTTTAATTGTAGATATTTTCTCCACCAGGACTCAGTTGAGGAACACAAACACTTGTTGATAACGTGCCCAGCATTAACAGGGAAACGTACACAGCACTTTAAAAAGATTCTAAGTGATCCGACCGTGGATGATTTTGCCGCGGCCGGAATGTTCGCATGAGAAGGATGCTAACTACCAAAAGTTTGCACCTTTCTCCTGCGAACACACTTACATACAACGGGGGCTGCAGGGGTTTACCCCGCAATTTGACAATTTGAATCACTTGCTGCTTGCTTAATGGGAGAATCTAAGGGCAGCCATGATATAAACCTATCGGATTGTCCAATACTTCTTAATTGACCGGGCTGACTCATGCAAGCTCATGCTGACTCATGCACCCGTAAGCTGGCGGAGGCTGAATTGTAAGCTAATATTGACAGCCTTTTATCGGATTTAGGGCCTCATTACACGGATGGCGGTAAGGATTTACCGGTACCGGTAAAATACCGGTACCGGTAAATCCTTACCGCCTTACTACGAGGTCCCTTTGCGGGTTGGGGGATTTAACGCCTGCTTTTTGCAGGCGTTAAAAACCAACCCGCAAAGGGACCCAGGGAGCTAATTACGGTACCGCAATTTGCGGTACCGCAATTAGCGCCTTCCCCATTCCCATTATGCCCTATGGGGCAAAAATGGGAATGGGGAAGGGCAATGGTGGAAGGGGGAATTACCGCCCCGCCAACCTTGGAATGGGGCGGTAATTCCCCTTTCCGCCAAGGCGGTGCTGGTATTTTACCGGCATGAACCATGGCGCTAATAGCGCCATGGTTCTCCGCCATCCGTGTAATGAGGCCCTTAGTATCAACAATTTGTAACCGGCCAACTGAAAAGTCAAAAGATAGCTGACAATGGACAAATAAAAGCCTTCAACGTGAAATCCATTGGTGGTGTTGGACACTTTAAAGATCAACTTTAAGGCACATGTAAACCATCATACTCCAAAAGACCCAAGTGCTTTTTACATATACAACACCTCCCTACCTGCTAGGTTCCACAGGTGGACTTTACTCTTGTCACCAAGTGAAGTGGTGATCACGGGGGTGTTTAGACTTAGGAGAGATTTTGAAGGGGCCAGATTTATAAAATTTTAAACTCAGATACAAAATAAGACTTCCTCTCCTTGAGTAACGGCCAAACACATATTCTTAAGGCAGCTCCTTAGATTGAAACAAGTGGGTAATACATCACTCTCTTTAGAACAAAATTCTTTCAGTGGCTGTGTCCACCGGCCTGGCAATTCATGGGGGCTGGTTATAGTTTTGCTGTCTGAAATGGGTATCCTTCTCACCAGTCCTATTCAGGGGCTTATCTTCATTACTGACTCCAGATGAGGGGGCGTTCATAGGGGGTACTACAAAAAGGTAGCTGGTGGGTTGGGGTTAGGGGATATTTGTTGGGGTAGAGTTGAGTGTGGGTGGGTTCACTCCCTGCATTCTGTCGTAAAATAATTTGATAAAAACATGTTTTTTTTTATACAGTTAAACTTTGATTTAAAGACAGAGAACCATCCATGGGCTGCTCCCGGTTCTTCTCAAGGGTCAGGTGACCAGTGGAAGGAGGGTTGTGGTTGCAAAAATCAATTTTGGCAGTGTCTGTCCTGTTTTTAGTAGGCTGGCCAGAGTGTCGTAGGGATGAACTGGGCCTGCCATCTGTGAGCTTGCAAACCTCTCCCTTTCCTTTCCTTCTGGTCTCTTACTCTGGGCCCCAAATGAGACACCCTACCGGAACTTGCTCTTTCACCCTGCATCTACTATCTCCTTCCGTGCATTTAACTCCTGACACCTCCTCGATGCTCCACTGTGGGCATGTACCTCCTCCCGCCCAAACAAGCACATCGGCAGGGCAGTCTTTTTATGTCTCCAACTGTCTAGGTTTGTGCCTTGATCTTCTCCGTCTTTAACTTCTACAGTGTCACTCATCTTGGGGTCGTCTTCACCTCCTTCCTCCTCCTGGCTCACTGTCTCCTTCCTTGACTATCTTCCTCCTTTGGTACACATTTCTACCTCTGGGGGTTCCCTTTGCCCCCTATTGTGGTCTCCACTTCTGGAGGACACTCTCTCCCCAACATCTGGGGTGCCTCTTTTTCCTAATCTTTGGTATAACTCCCTTTCACTTTCCTCTGATGTTCTTCTGCTCCTCCTTCCTGCTGCCAATCTTCATTTCCTGCTCTCCTCCAACTCTCCAGTTCTTGCACCTGAATAGTTACTTAAAACAACTATTAATTCCTTTTATTTCCATTCATTTAATATTAAAATTTCGATTCAAATGTTTAAAGCTCAATTTGAACTTAAATGCTGCGTGCATACTTTCATGTAGCAATGGTCAGCGAGTTGCTCTCAGCTAAAAAAATACAGAGCCACAAATTAGCGTATGACCATCTCGACGAGATGTCAATAAAACACAGAAAGAACGAGACCATCTTCACTCTCAGGACTGAGCACACAGGTATTATGTGCTCTCACGTTTCAACATGTTCCCAAAAACTGAGGAAATGTGCAGCCGCGCTGCTAAATTTTTAGCTTTTGTCGAGAGCTGGAAACCTCCATAGTTGGTCATAGGATTAGACTCATCTTCAGGAAAGAAATAGGATGTTTTCGGCTAGGAAATGTCACTAAATAAGGGAATTAAGTATTTTTTTATAGGCTCAAAGTGTGTACATATAATTTGTAATGTGTACATGCATCGATTGGCTCAATCCAACCTATCCTACGTAATCTCATTTTTACTGGACCCGGATTTGCGGTTGCAATGTTCTCTAATAGAATCTCAGTACTTAACCAAATTGATTAACATCTCACATGAAGCATTTAACATACAATATTTCAAGATACAACCCAATGAATTCGGAAGGGGAGTCATTGTTTGTTTGTCTAATAAGGGTGATTTCCATTCTATTTGGTAATTCAGAGGAGCCAACCCTACATTCGGAGGACAGACATGGGAGTCACCCTGGATAGGTTCAAAGTCCTACCCTAAATCTTCTGCCAGGCAGTGTCTCTATTGGGAGTTTATGCACCGTAAGTAAGACATGGTACTACCTGCTCCTTATAAAATTTTACCATTAGGATCATTGGGTTCATGGGATATTGGACACATTTTCGGTTTATTTTCCTTTATTGAGTAGCATAGGACGCCACTAAAAGTCCTTCATACCACTTTTGAAGCTGTGATTTCTATTAGACCTCTTCTCGTCTCTGCGTTTTAGGATACCACATGAGGTTCTCAGTTCTACTCCTCTGACAGGCTTCTTCTCCTTGTCACTGCTCTCTCTAAACTCCCACAATGCCCGGTTTCTCTATGCATCTCTTATGCTCTGCCAAAGCATCTCTCAGATTTGGTCTTGGGGCTATAGGCTGAATCCTTTATCTGGACCTGTGGCTGGTTCGAGTTTTGCAAGTATGGGGCAGAAACATGAACGAAGAGACTCAGGAGCAGTAACTGCTCTATGCATGGATGGCTTTGCCAGCTCCGCAGTTTTACCCCATAGCTCTTTTGCCTGGAGCCCGGTATCTGGGAGTTCACTCTCTTTACTAAAAGAAGCTGTGTTACTTGCTTCATTTTCACCCTCTTGCCGTGAGGTCGCCCAAAAACTCCTAGAAAGAGGTTGGCTTATGAATTCCAGATGATACCCTCTTGCCACAAAGTTCTCTTCCCATCTGTCATGGAGAGGCTCTGCCCAAACCTTTGAGAATTGGAGAAAGAGGGCACATTCTACACAGACCTAACATTAGCAGTGATTGGTGCTTGGAGTCATGACTCTTCTGGAAGGACCGCCCCAGAGGTTTACTGCGGTCCACCAATCTCTTTATGAAGCATTATCATTATTGACCTGTGGCGCAGAAGGATACGCATATATATATCCTGAGAGGCTGTCCATGTCCACATACTATCGAAATAAGATGCATCCTCCACTATCTCCACAGCCACTTTCCACATCCATCTGATTCTGCAGCCCATCAAATCCAGCTGTAGAACTATGTCCATACGTGCATCCTCCACTATCTCCACAGCCACTTTCCACATCCATCTGATTCTGCAGCCCATCAAATCCAGCTGTAGCACTATGTCCATACGTGCATCCTCCACTATCTCCACAGCCACTTTCCACATCCATCTGATTCTGCAGCCCATCAAATCCAGCTGTAGAACTATGTCCATACGTAACGTTGTAATTGCCTGCCTAATCCCTCAATGCAGAGACTATTTCTAAATATAGCACTCTGTTTTATGTCTCCTTCAACACAGCCATCAACCGGTTTATCAACACCCACTGTACTCACTGTAAATCTGTCAAAGAACCCAGAAAGGGGATTGCAACTGCTATCTGTTGTTTGCTCTGTACTGCACTTCTGACTGCAGTTCCAACCCTATCACTCAAATTAAAACAGAAATGCCAATATGTTCTTTCCCTGAAAACTCTGTGAACCTTGGCTTGTACATCAAAGAGGAAGGGGATGCGCAGAGCTGCTCACCTCTTGGCGTCATTCGTATGCCAGTCTCTTAAACAAACATGCCTTCTTGCCAAAATGGAAGACACAGCTGCCAAGGTGGATGGCCTTTCACCAGGGGTCTGCAACCTGCGCTTCTCCAGATGTTTTTCACTATAACTCCCATGATCCCTAGCCACTGACTGGCTGACTGGGGCTGATGGGAGTTGTAGTCCAAAACGTCTGGATAACCAAAAGTTGCAGACCACTGACTTACACCATTAAAGGCCGAGTCATAAAAGGATTTGGCCAGCCACTGGGTGTGTTCCAATAGCTCAGACGCCTCTGTCTCATATGTTATACACATGAACCTGAGATAATAAAACGACCAGATGGAGCTCAGATATGCACACGACATATTCCCACTAGTCAATCACATCTGCACAGCTAGTGCTAGCTTTCATATGTGTGTGGGAGGGTGGGGTATGGTGGGTTTGGGGTAGAGTCAGTGAACTGGGACAGGGGCTATGGACGGGAGTCCCCATTAAAAGAAAAAAGTAGTAGGACCACCAAGAGTCGAACTAATGGTTAACTCGGTAAATGTAGTTGATACACCCATATAGAACCCTGACAGAGTTCTTCTGGGTTCTGTTTGTGTTTCCGGTGCACGTCAAAGGTTTCAAGTCCAAGATAGGCCAACTCAGTTTGGCATCCTTCAGGGGTTCAAACATTTTGGACCATTAAAATGGCAAATATGAACACTGGCTTTGCGATGCAGGGCAGCAAGCACTGTCTAAAAACATAACCTATCATCAGGTAGGTATGTTTTCAGCCTGGCCCGTGAGTCAATACATGAACTGGCTCTCCCTTAACACCTTGGGGTGACCTGGGTTCCAGCTGTCTTGTCCACACCCCGATCCCTATATATCAGACTGTGATTAGTATTACTCATGTTTACTTGATGGCTTTTTACAGTCTCGCTGCCAAGGTTTTGCTCCATGACTATTTACTTGACCTCAGAAACACTCTCTGTTCAGCGGGCAGATCAATATCAATATCGGAAATATCCTCATACTCCGCAAAGACTGTCGACATTTCCCCAGTGGTGTGCCAAGTGGGGCGGGAGGGCTAGCTTGCCCCCCCAGTAGCTCTTTTACTAGCCAAACCACAACGTTTGGGAGCAGGGCACCTCTCTATGTCGCTGGCAGGACCATGAAGGGTACTGGCAGCAGGACACCTTTCCCGTTCGGCACCTTCATTGCCCAACGGGCGAGATGTCCCTCTTCCAGGAGTCCAGGACAATGTCCGGCGGAGCTCAGGGCAGCAGAGCGGCTCTGCCGAGGATGTGACACGTTGCTCTGTGTCAAATAAGCATTGCAACGGCAGCCTTCAGGCACTGATGGCATGGAGGGCGAGGGGGGCTATTAGCAAGGATGTTTGTCCCTTAATGTCACCTGGGGTGATCAGAAGCGAGAAGGGTGCATAATGCTGCATGCTTTATGAAATAATGACTATAGCTTTAGAACGCAATGGGGATTTGTTAGGCTCCCATCAAAGTACTACCCAATTCGATAGAATATTTGTGTCCGTATGGACGAATTGGCTGAATTCGGCCACTACTGAAAAATCAAAGCCCATTATACTGAACATGAGGAGCAGGGATTGCGGGGGTATCCCCCGCACCAAATGTTCGGTATAATGCACTTTGCAGGCTGCTGGGGTGTCCCCTGCTTCCAGGACATTGAAAGCGAGGGACTCCAACCAAAAGAAAAAAAGAAAAAGGGACCCTGCGGCTGCAGCTCTGACTCGCGTTAGACTGACGGAACTGACGCTGCAGGGGAATATCAGGAGAGCCAGCCGCCAGTGAAAAAGGTAAGTGGGTGAGGGAGATTGGTATAGGCTCAGGGATTTGGGTTGTTTGCCCGAAGGTCAAATAGATTAACGGGGAAATTGACTATGGTCAATTCCTCCACAAACCTATTGACTTCGGTCAAACAACCCAGAACCCCTATCAATGCCATTGTGACTTTGCAGGCAGGATGGGGAGTGTAAAACCAAAGCGATACATTTTCAACCATCTGGTTTCACCATATGCGTGTGATCCTGGGCAAATCATGTAATCACACTGTGTCTTATCTGCAGATCTTTAGGTGATTCAATGCATAGCTTATGTTAATATATCATGCTATCATAAAAAAGCCTAATGACTATTGAGTTGTTCCGTATATAATAATAGTGCAATTTAGGTATTCAGCAGGATAAAATGAATTGCCTCTTAGCTTACTTATGGCAAGATAGTTTAAAGTCGCTTCCATGGGGCCTCCAAGTATCAAAGACTGATGATGCTCCTTGCAATGCCCTTTTCTGTGAAGTCGCTTCTGTTGGTGCAATCATATGCAAATTAAGAGGTTTGCATATATTTTGCTGGACAGAGCTCTTATAGATAAGTTTCCTGCCTCTGTAAGGGTCCTGCAGTTTTATTTATTTTTGTTAGTGTGTGTTGAAATGCCATCTGCCACTAATGTTATCAAAAAAGTTGATTGGGTGGGTGCGAATGATACCATATGGAATCGTGCGCACTGCATTTGGGGTAAAAGTAGCAGAACTTTTTTCGTAGCTCGCGCCACCCGCCCCACCACCCCACTTGCCCCACCCACTCTCGCAATTCCCTGCATTGCTCGTTTGCTGTGTTCCGTCTTTGAGTGAGATACTCGCTGTAAAATACAACGTTAAAATGAGCATGGAGTATGTTGAAAAATGGGAGTACATTGCCATCTCGTGGCAATCTAGAATATGGCATGCTTGATCCATTTAATGAACGCTCGTTTGACGGACACCAAAGCTATACAGAACACACAGGGCACATGCAGTCTCCAATAAAGCATTGGTAAAGTTGTGTGGAGATCTGCATTTTTAATCATGCTTGTAAACTGTACGAACAGCAAGGTGGACAGGCTAGGTGGTCTTTTGCTGCAATACCCTTCCACGAGACACGGGTATTTGTGTTTCTTTTGCTGCAATACCCTTCCACGAGACACGGGCATTTGTGTTTCTTTTGCTGCAATACCCTTCCACGAGACACGGGCATTTTTGTTTCTTTCCTGTTATCCTGTTCTTGGAAGGAATCCACTTCTAATTTCTAGTGATAAATGCTCACGCCTATTGTTTGATGGCGGTTGGTGATTTTTTGGAGAAGAAAAGGCTATATGTTACCCCCTAAATAATGGAAAAGATGTAGCGAGGGACTGCAAAATGCGAGCCGAAACCTTTTGTAAGGTTTGTAAGGTTGTTGGGGCAGGATTCTTTTTTGTGGGGAGGGGGGGGGGCTACAATGAGTTTAAATGAAGCATTTTTCTAGGCACAATTTCCTTAAATTGTGAAAACAGAAATTCACGGTTGGCACTGTAAGGAAAACTTAGAAATTTCAATAGATGCCAGTTTCATCAATAATACACATAAGCATTATCCAAAACACTTTAATGTGACTGCAACCGAAGAAAAACCATGAGGCTTTTCTGAAAAATATATGCAAGCATTGCCCTGTAAAAAACATTTTCATCCTGCTAGGGGCTAAAAATATATGTCAATCTGCCAATGTAAAGCCTGATCATGCCACCTGTGCATAAGTTTCTACACTGTAAAAGTATGTTCATGCATCCTGTGCTGAATACATGACAT
The DNA here is from genome assembly GCF_040938575.1 of Ambystoma mexicanum. Lineage (NCBI taxonomy): Eukaryota > Metazoa > Chordata > Amphibia > Caudata > Ambystomatidae > Ambystoma > Ambystoma mexicanum. The sequence goes on along the minus strand of NC_090931.1, from coordinate 577,830,428 downwards.
CATGCCACTGGAATGTTAATGCTGGCTTTGTCTAGATGTAGTATTTCACTTTCAAAACACATTTATTTTCACTCTGGCTATGCCACATACATTTTGGACGCCACTGTAAGAACACATTTTAAATCTTGCTGTGCCCAATATTTGCCAATTTGGTTTGCCACTGTAAGAACATATTTTCATGCTGACTATGCGCAATGTAAGTCAGAAAGCTAGTGTAAACCTCAGTGACATATGGCTGCCCCTAATATATATGCTTGCATGCAACTCACTGTAAGAACATTATAAGCTGGTTTTGCCACTGAAAGAACACATTTCCATTCTGGCATTACTCAGTATATTGTACCATGCTACAGTAGGAGCACATTTTCAGGCTGGCTTCATCCATTCGATGCCAGTTTTGCCACTCATCTCATCCTAGCAGTGCGTACTATATGCTTGCATGCCCCTACAAGAGCACATTTCTATTCTGGCTTGCAATAATATATGTTAGTTTGTTTTGTCACTTGTAATGATATACCTGGAGACTAGCCTTAACAGGGGGAATTTATCCCCCGCCCCCGCCTCCCAAATAAAGTGCCGCACAATATATCATTTGTCTGATTCAGGCTAACCCTGTCTATGACTCACATAGAGCCATGTAGATCCCTCCCCCGTGCCACAAATAAGGCAAGAAACAGGCCGGGTATAGAAAGAATACATATTCATTAAATAATAGGCTCAATGATTATTTACACCAAATAATTACACACGCCACCTTCTCTGTGGCACAAAACAAAGCTTCAATACAAAAACTCACTTTTGGGGATTTCATTTTTGGGTCTCATGTACATGGAACACACGCCAAATAGACATTTCCACCCTCCTGTCCCACAAAGATCCCTGAATATCAGAATTAAACCACACTTTGGAACATTGCAATGCTTTCATAAGGTTTAGATTTAAACCAATTGCAACTTTTTTCTGTTTCAGAAGCAATTTCAGACATGCAGCGCTTTGTATGTTTAACACATTAAACAAAATTGCAATTGGCTTAAATCTAAACCTCATCAAGCAATGCTAATGCTCATTATCTTGTTGATCAGTCACCAAGACTGATGCTCACCCATTGCCAAGGGGTGATGAGCTCGTGGACACCATAGGTACTGCCAAGTTTGTAAGCACCTTTGACCTTACAACAGGCTATTGGCAAATAGCTCTGACTGGCCAGGCCAAGGAAAAAAGGGCTTTCTCAAGCCCTGAGGGGCTCTACCAGTTTAGAGTCATGCATTTTGGGCTGAAGTATGCCCTTGACACCTTCCAAAGGCTAGTCGATCATGCCCTCAGTGGAATAAAGGCCTTCTGTGGGCCTATATAGACGACATTGCTGTCTACAGTTCCACTTGGGAAGAGCATTTGACTGATTTGGATAAGATGTTGCAGGCCATGAAAAGGGCCAACCTCACTATCAAGGCTCAATAACTGGCTGTGACTCAATGGTAGTAAAACCGAATTATTGATCTTCAGTTCATCACAAGTAAGATCCAAACTAACTTCTGAATATCAGAGTTTCAAAATTCAGAACAGTGAAATTCCTGTTCTAAAGAAGATAAAAACACTAGGCATCTTCCTTGAACCCTCTTTGAGCGCAGAAACTCATGTAAACCAAGTCTCAAGGAATTGCTTGTACTATCGGCGGCTACAACAAAACATTTGCCCCGACTTCTCAGAGAAGAACAGTGCAACCATAGCTAGAGCAAGCATAGTGTCAAGGCTAGATTGCTGATATGCCCTTCTTATAGGAGCAAATAACTCATGCCTCCAAAAATGCCAAACAATTCAAAACAATGCTGACTGCATTATCAGAGAAGTTGGAAGGAGAAACCACATCGCAAACCATAGAAGAGGCTTCCACTGGATTCCGGTGCAGGCACGCATTCACTTCAAGACAGCCCATCGATGCCTTTATGGAACAGCCCCTGCCTATCTAAAACCCTTATTGTTGAGCTATACCCCACCCAGAACCCTATGCTCGTCTAATCTATCCCAGATTAAGTGTCTTGGATTCAAATGTACAAATGGATTAGGAAGATCCTTCCCCTATGCACAGCAAAATTCGGGAATTCTCTCCACCTGAGCCTTAAACAGGAGATACATCTAAGGACTTTCCGCGGGCCCTAAAAATGATACTTTTGAGTAAAGGATTAACGTCCCCTGCTGTACTCCCATGGCTCACCTGATTGTCCTGTGCTACGTGTTTGTATAACTTCTGTTAATGCGCCCCTGATGTATGCGGTTACCGGCGCGTTACAAATAAACAAAACATAAAAATAAACAAGGCCACCAAGTGCCAGATAGCCCAGGGGAAGATCACTTACCTTGGTCATGAGCTAGGAGGAGGTCAAATCCAACCTCTTGCTAGTAAGGTACAAGATGTACATGACTGGGAGACTCCCACCACTCAAACCCAGGTGAGAGCTGTTTTGCAACTCACTGGATACTACAGAAACCTCATGGCAGACTATGGTACCATAGCTGCCCCTAGGACAGCTCTAACATCATCCAAGCAACCTAAGAAGTTTCATTGGACTGAAGACTGTCAGAGGGCCTTTGATGGCTGAAGGAAAGTCTGTGTAGGGCATCTGTGTTGTGTGCTCCTGAATGCAACAAACCCTTTATAGTACAAACTGATGCCAGTGACACGGAACTTGGAGCTGTCTTGCCCCAGTTGGATGATAAAGGGACATAACATCCCATTATCTTCATCAGTAGGCAACTCAAAGGTAGAGCACTTAGGTGGGCCACTGTTGTAAGGAATGTTTTAGAATAGTTTGGAGCCTTAGGCATTTAAGACCTTACCTTACTGGGTCTACCTTAAAGGTCCAAACTGACCATAAACCCTTAAAGTGCCTTATGCAAATGAAGGGGGAAAACCCTAAACTCCTCAGGTGGGCCATTAGCCTGCGAGGGCTAGACTTCACTATTGAGCATAAGTCAGGGAAGAGTCATGATAATGCAGATGACCTTTCAAGAAGGTATGTTGACTGTCTGGATAAGGGTGACAACTTCGTGGGAGCTTAGTTCACCCTACCCTCAGTCTGGGGGGATCTGGGATCTTGGAAATGCATTGGAGGGACATGGCCTCCTTGTCCTATACCTCCTTAAACCATGTGTCTGGTTATGTTCTGCACAGGGGATTCCAGTTTTGACCCCTGGCAATGCAGCTCTTCATTTTGTTCTTGGTGGACAAAGACCCATGGCATACTCTTACGGCACCCGTGGATAGGGATAAAACCCTGTACCCCAACTGTATGTTTTTAGGCACATGTGTGTTGCCCACAGAGCAGGGTTATGGCTGGTGGCAGCTAAATGCTGATGTGACAGTAGCTCTAGGCATCCTCCAAATTTGGGATACCCAGGTCCCGCCATAGGAATCAATGCATTCTTTCACAAACGCAAAATGGCCACTGGTGGCTTCTTGGTTTACTTTGCCTTACCCCCTTGTTTCTCAAAGCCCTGGCTCTGTTACCTTCCCCTGATACAATTAGCAATCGAATGGTTACCTCATCATGGGCTACATTAAAGGATAGTTTAGTGATGGGTCATACAAAAAGCAGTACAGAATACTTTAACCCATTACGAGTGCTATTATGTTTTATTGTTTTATTACAGACCTTCACCACCTTGCAGTTTCAGAATGCGATTTCTGAAATACATCGCTCTTTTCAAGAACATCAGAAGAGCCCATGCGGTGTAAACTGTTTCGGCACTCAAAAGAAACACAAGAGCAGCTGTCATGATGCCTACCCCCAAGGAGCAAGACCGGGCCCAGCAACCTCAGAGGCAGACATCATGTTCCCGAGGGAAGTCCCAGCGGCCCAAGGTAGGCTCATGTTGGACAACAGTCCTGGCGCCATAGGCGCCAGGCTCATAAAGGATGACTTTGTGTGAAGAAGTGCTTTGTGTGAACTTACCTGATGCAGACCGTGCTGCAACATCCAGGCCACCTAGAGGCCTGAATGGGACTATTTTACCTATGGGACTACTTTACCACACGGGTGTGGCCGGAGGAAGAATACATACCTTAGAGGAAGAATACATACCTGGAACTACTTTGAAGGCTATTTAAGCCACGCCCAAGCAGCAACTCACGCTTCGCGTTGTTCTGCACCTAGCAGCTGGACGCTCACCGTGTCTGCTCCTGCATCCGGACTCCAGCCACGCCCGACAGCATCCTGGAACACCTGTAAAGGGAAATGAGAGGGGAACAGGAGAAAGAAGAGACATTACCTGCTTAATCCGCATTCCAGAGTCATCTCGCCGACGATCCTAAAGGGAAGACATTCATTTTTAAAAGCACATCGCATTGCTCGCTGCAGCGCAGCATTCCACTCACCTTTACTAGGCGCCTTCTTGCCCATCAGTGATCATCTGGATCTACCGCCGCATTTCAGCGCCTAAAGGAGAAAAAGACAAGAACAAAGATGAGCTAGGGAAGAGAATAAGAAAGGCTTAATTTCCATCATAAGACTTACCGGTTGGGTCAATCCCTCTTCACTTCGTTTCGGCGCTGTTTCTTCGGCATTTCCGCACCCCTAAGGGGAAAAAGACATTAGCATTAGTGAGCGAATGCAAGGACATTAGCGGAACGCTCATCAAAGACTTACCTGATATCTATTGGGACATCTCTTCTCACTTCGGGTCGGCGCCGTATCTTCGGCATTTCCGAACCCCGGCCCCTGAGGGGAAAAAGACACAAGCATTAGTGCATTAATGCAAGAACACTAGAGGAACCACTCATCAAAAACTCACCAGAGTTTTCCCTCGACGGTTCCATTTCCTAACTCGGAATCTTCATTCAGCACCTGAAATAGAGAAAACGGACAATGGTTATTTAAAGCTTGAACTTGCAACAGAATTCTTACAGTACCTTACCGGAAAAGTCAAGCGAACTTGAACTCTCACCAATCCGAGATCCAGTGAAGTAACTGGATAACAACTCGCCCCTGCATCAGAAGCAGTATGGAGAGCTCGGCCTTTCAGACCCTAGGGTGAGACTTCACAGGGAATCGCAGAAGGGTTTCGTGAAGGGTGAGAAGGGAAGTGGGAGGCCTACGCATTATCCCGCAGATTGTTAATACCCCCTTTTCACACACAGAAGGATATTTCTACGAGCCAGACAAGCCAGATTTGGGGGTCCGGTCCATTTCATCTTCCGAGTCCTGAACATCACCCTAGAAGAGGCCAGCGCCTCCGTGGGAGTCAGGTGAGCCTTACAGCAGCCCTGTGTGTGCGGATCGTCGACTTCTTAAGGGCAGGAATCAGGGTCGCTTTACGTATACCTGCATACCCTATACAGAAGAATAGCAAATGAGAGAGATCCTCTCTACAGTGTCCACAAACCGGGCAGCCCGCTGAGTCGGGAAAACCCTTCCACTTACGAGTGTTGCCTTGCAGCCGAAGGCAATCAAACCGTGCCCTCGTAATCAACCACCTGTCCTTTTTTAACGTACTCCAAAGCAAGTAAGGTTGGATTCCAGTTAGGCAGCTAATGCTTGAGTGAAGTTCACCGTTTCTATGGCCATACTCTAGCAAAATTCTTTTTCTTACTATGGTTTCACCCAGCATGGCTTTGTAGACAGTCCCCTCACTTTTGGACAAAAGAGTATCAGGCGGAAAAAGGGCACCTAAGTTGGCTTCACCCAGAGTTGAAAAGACATACGCTAGCCGGGGGATTTTTTTCCAGCCACATTTGCCCAGCACAGTGCGTATAATACATTGTATCCCCCCAGCACGCCACATAAGGTAGGGGTGTGCTGGCTCACTATATAAAATGTAAAGAGGCATGAACATCCCTCTTTACTACTTGGGAACTGCAGTTCACCCAAGTACACGAAAGAGAAATTAACATGGGAGACCAAATGGAAACCCAGCCTAAACCCAGAAGTTATAGGAAACTATAACTCCAATCCTACACTATGGCGAGACATAAAAAAGTCACCCATAAAAAGAGTAAAAGACTGGTGAGACGGGAAAAGATTCCTCTTCACCCAGGGACAAAGCAAAATAATCACCAAGTCCAAGCAAAAACTTCTGGGTTTGACGCAGGTCAGGAAGATTAATTACAAATATGAAATTTTACCCAACACTAACTTATATAAATTGTCTAATTTTCTGCTTGCATATTAGGAAGAAACATTGATGACTTTCAATTCTGTTGATGCCTGATCTTGAAACATTATATAGTCAATGTAGTTCTTTTCATATCAGTAGAGCTGGGCTACTTGCCCATGTTCAAACGGATAGTAGCAGTGTGTTTAATTCCTGCTCGTGTTAAATTAGTAATCGATCTCTACTTTTACTAGTTTCATTGTAGTGGTACAAAAGTTTGCCATGAAAGACATTCTTCTCATGACCCCATCTATATCTTAGGCTGACCATTGGGCAGAACTAGTAATGACCATAGACTGGGGTGAGAGACCTAGATCTTCTGGAGTGGGTGGGATTACCTTAGAAGGTGTAGCCTTTCTTTAAGGCTGAAGACAGGGAATCCTGTGACTGAGGTTCCTTACTCTTATGAGGGGACCTATCCTTCTGTGTCTTATCCCTATGAGGGGTCTTAGAGGAGCCTTTCTTAGACTCCCTTTGCTTTACAAGGCCTTCTGGTACATGCTTTTTAACTAACTGACCAAGTCCGGCCTGTATGGGCTTTTTACCGCAATTGACGAACGTCGAATCTCGGCTACGGTGAGCTCCGAAGTCTCGTCACCCGACTCGCGATCTTCGGGAATATTTTTATGTACAGCATGTGAATCTAAGCAGGTACAACCATCAGAAATACGATTACGGTGAGTAATGTATCCCATACGTGTTGGTGACAACTGCACGGTAGACTTGGGGCATAGTTGAGTCCCTGGATGAAATGATTTTCCATTCAGCTTTGTTTAAATAAGCTGTTAAACTGTGTCTCAACTAGTCCCTCTCTCCTGATATTCCATTGTGATCGTGTACACTCTTTCTTCATTATGTTCATCTTTCTGTGTGATGTCTATCCCTGATGCTGTTGTCTTAAAGTCAGTTTTCTGTTTGTGCAGTCTATCGCCTTTTCGATATCTGCATAATGCTGCTTAAAAATATTGAATAACTTATGTTGTAGCACCTTCCTCTTCATTGTTTACCGTCACTGCTTCAGAACTAACTCTGGATGTGTTTTGATTGCCAACACGTGCTCTTCTTTTTTCTCGAAATGCTACTCTGGTTGAATGGTGTGCACTCCAAACATTTTCATCAATTAAAATGTATATTGTTCTAATTTTATTTAATACAGATATTCTGTTAGTGTTTCAGAATACCATGACATTTTTCCTAGTAGAATCTATAATAATAATTTCTTCCTTTTCGTTCTGGAATTTTTCAATATCTTCCTCACATCGCCCGTTTTTTTTTCTGCTACATTTATTGCAGATGATTTTTGACAGCAAAAGCCCATTGAAAAATAGGGGGCACGTGGGTAAAGGGATATAAGGTGTGGGGGGTAGGGGGGATGGGGGATGTGGGGACTAAATTGTAAATGGGTGGGAAGAGGGGTTTGGGGGAGGAACCCCCCCCCAACAAAAACAAAAATCTTGAGTTTTTGCAGTGACAAAACATGTCAAAAAAGCCCTGAAAAATAAATCGTGCGATGGAATGACATAGAACAGTTACTCTTTTTGTCATGTTTTTTCAGCATCTTGATTAGCTTGATTGATTTAATATATTTTTTTTTATGTGCTAAATCGCCCAACGGCCTCAGAGCGAACAGAGAACCAAACATGACGGACAGATAACCATAGAATGGAAGAGGGGTTTAAACCCTAGATTGAAGTTTGGTTTCAGCTTTCAGGCTCTTGGTATCCCATAGTGTTCTACGTGTTATGTCAAAGTGCTCATCTCCCAAATCTATTTCTTTGGAAATTATCTAATGAAATACATTATTGCAGTTGTTCCGTATTTGTTTATTTTATGTTTTAAAGCAGTCTTGCTATTGCTGTTAACTGCAAATAATGCAGCAACTTCATCACTTTAGTTTACTTTGCATAATGTAATTATAATCCATTTTACTTGGCTTGTCTGTGCTAAATATGAGTGTCATGGTTTGCTGCTGTGAAGCGTGACTACATTATGTAATTATAGGGAAATACCTGATGTAAGCAAGGATGGTTTTAGGAAATGCTCAAACCCTTGTGAATTTTAGGAGTTGTGGTTGGAGCAGTGTTGTATTTAAAGGATTTTGGTTGCTGCAAATGAGTGGCAATAAAGAAAGTTGAGCATAAGGCGTGCCTCTGTGTCCTTAATGGAACGAATACTCTCTGTACTCCTCAGAGTAATCATCCTTCACCATGGATGATGCTTTGCACCTGCCACATAAATATTCTTCCCTAAAATTGTATTTCAAACTCTAGACATCAAAATGTGTAGATCCGTACCAGGGTTTTGTAGTTGTGTGTCGGTAATGTCATAAAATTGCACAAATCCTTGGTGGTGGTGGTGGTCCATGCTGAGCTTATTTTATAGAACGATTGCGCTAGGCCCAATTGAGCTTACTGATGGCTTTATCAATAGCAGTCAATTCTTTATTACTTAATACAATTTAACTGGAGGGAACTTAGTGAGGAACAAGGGGGTATATGTGGTGTTTGGGTGTAACATTTGTTGGAAGCTATGAATAGGGCCTCATCTAAAAATTGAATAGGTACAGACTTCAGACCCCCTTTAGGAGGATATATGATATGGCATTTATAACGCACCTATACACAAGTGTTTCAAGGTGTGACGAGGCAAGGGAGGGGAACAGAGGGAAGACGGACAACAATCTTACTAGGCCAGGTGACATTGAGATTTCGCAAGTGTAGGGGAAGGAGGTGAGGGAAAAGTGTGAGGCGATGGGACAGTGCAGTACATAGGATAACAATTAAATAAATACAATAAATAAGAAGTGCGGCCAAGTGGTGGCAAGTGCAGGGGTAAGTGCAGACATCAGGTGTTTGAGGCTGTAGGGATACAGAAACAGCCCCTGAGTGCAGGGCGGTGCCAGGGGGGCAGTTTAAATGTGCAACTGGTGGGGAGGGGACCTGGGCACGAGGACAGAGAGTAGCCAGGTGACCAGTGCAATACCAGTTTCAGCCGGGAGTTCAGCATGGGAGAGGAGGAGAGAAAGCAGAAGCAAAGAGGAAGGTCTTGAGGTGCTTCCGGAACAGGAGATGGTTCTCCTCAAGTTTCAGAGAAACAGGGAGGCTGTTCCAGAGGGAGGCCCCAGTCAAAGAAAGAGATCTACCACCAACTCGTTGCTTGGAGAAGCGACTGACACTGAGGGACTTGGAGGCAGATGAACGAAGGACTTGTGAAGGAAGATATTTAGGAAGAGAGAGTTGAAGGTATTGAGGCCCCTGAAGGCCTTGTGGACAATGCAGAGGGTTTTGAACTTAATCCTCGCAGCCACTGGGAGCCAATGGAGAGATTTCATCCCTGGAAAGATACGATCCCTGGGCTTGAGGCCAAGGACAAGTCTTGCAGTCCTGTTTTGGATGAGTTGCAGAGGGTGGAGAGTAGAAGCAGGCAGATTGAAAAATAGGCTGTTGCATTATTCCAGCCTAGAGAGAACCAGCGCTCTGGAGACAGTGAGCTTCTGGGGGAAGGAGAGGAAAGGAAGAATACCTTTGAGGAAGTGCAGCTGGTAGTGTGACTTCTTAGAGACGTCAGATGTGAGGAGAGAAGGAGAGTGTGGAGTCGAAGATGACCCCGAGGTTTTTGGCCTCACAGGGGGGAAGAGGAAGAGGGCCAAGAGAGGCCGGCCAGAGAGTGACGGGAAAGGAGGGAGCAGGTGTGTCGATGAGGAGAATCTCAGTCTTACTGGCATTAAGGCAGAGATCATTGGCGGCACACCACTCCTGGATAGCAGACACAGAGATGAGAGAAGAAGAGGTGGCTGAAGGGAGCCTGAAAACAAACTGAGTGTCCTCCTCATAGCACTGAAACTTGGGGCAGAGAGCGGCAATGCGGTGGGCAAGAAGTAGAAATAGAGGAGAGGAAGGACCCAATTTGGACCTGGGAGGGTCGATCGGAGAGTAAAGAAGTCAGCCAAGCCAGGGCCTGATCAGTGATACCCAGGTTATCACGGAGACGGTTGAGCAGGATGGCATGGTTGACCATGTCAAAGGCAGAAGAGCGATCAAGTAAGATGAGAACACGGGGTTTTTGAATTGAGGTTAGGTAGCAGGTCTTCACGGATGTTCAGGATTCTGTTGTAGTAGAGACTGATGGGAGAGCTACAGCTCCTGAACATGACTCGGTAGTGTTTTCTGCCCGATATGTGGACCTCCTAGCTCCCAAATTGTTTGCAGTTTACCAGGACAACTTACTGGGATGCTTTGCACTTATTTGTGCCTGAAAACTCACCTTCACATTTTGTTTTCAAGGTTCCCTCCATCTTCCTGAAGTAGAAAATATTGAGCGTTAATATGTCCAAAAGCCGTAGACCTAAAATAGTGGTCTAAGGATGGCCCATTAGTTGACATGGAAATTCTTCGAGCTCAATCTGTGCTGGCATCTGTAACCTTCAATAAAGGTAAAGGTTCAGTGAAGAACCCATCGGTTGCGGAAAAGGAATCAAAGTCTGGGGTCACTTGGCAGAAATAGGTATTATGAATGCAAATTAGTCTCTTAGCCAGAGAGTAACTCTGCTTTGGGTTTGGCTTAATGCAAGCTTCAGAAATTGGAACCCATAGATGTGTCTGCAGAGTTATTGCCACCAGCAGTGGTGGGGGGAGGAGTTGGTGGAAGACTCCCTCTGTGGCCTTTTAAAGGGAATAACAAATGAACAAAGATCAAACACTATTACTGCTAGCACAATAGTTTGTGCATGAGGGGAGATGTATGTATTCAGGCCTAAAAAAAAATTAAAATCCTGCCAGACCTGCATTTTGAGTAACTTTGTTTACCTACTCGATCTAAGCAAAACACACTCGACCCATGAACTGGTTGGAATCCTGTTCACATGGATCTTCAGAATACACATTATGAACAGATTCTGAGAGGCCACCCTATTCTGCTGAACAGGAAAACTCTATCAAGGTACTGTAATTGAGCAGGAAGGCTTGGACTTGGGGGTGGGGTGAAGGTTTTAGTTGAGCATCTAGAATGTTTAATTCAATGTTTAATGCAAGTTAGACAGAATGTATAAAAATACATGTATATTTATTAGGTCTTGAACGAACTTCTCAAATAAAATCCCAGGCAAGTAAACCACTACACAAAGTGGTCCAGGTAGAATTTTGAGTATTTTACTCCCTATTTTATAAAGTTGGGAGTAAAATAATTTTTTAGGGAGTCAAAACGAAAGTCCTATTCGCATTGGGAGTATTTTATAAGTGAGTAAAGTATATTTTTTATAAACATTTATTTGCATATGGTTATTCATGCATATTAAAAAGGAAAATGTTTACCTCTTCAGATCAGGCAGTAATAAGAATAGAGTTTCTTGGTGTGGCACTACGTGTTCCACTGGCCCCAACGTATACATGTAGTTGTGTGGGTGAAAGCAGGGGTTAAGGCTCAAATGTGTCGCTTTCCTTGATTTGTTGGGAGTATTTTTACTCACTATTTTTATTTCTTTTGAGCATTTGCTTTTTTTGGGAGTGAAAGTGGTTGATGCACCCCTTATCTGTTGGGCGGACTACAAATACACTATTAACATAAGTACATTCACATTGGAATGTTCTGGCTACAGAAAACAAAACGCTTTACTCTTTTCATAGTTACATGTTATATTATTTCGTCTTGTACCGCACGCTGCTGCCACTTACGCGGTCTCTTGGCGGCCTCTGTATCTGAAACGGGAGGTCGGGTGGAGGAGTAGCTTTGTTAGCGGGATTGAGAAGCAAAGACGCAAGCGCTTGGATGTGTGCAGTTGGTAGCTTCAGTTCGCAATATTTGGTGGTTGTGTTGTGCTAGGTGGGTGGGTGTGTAGATTGTGTGGTTGGTCTAGTTTCTTATTTGGTGTTATGTAGTATATGTAGTTCATTGTAGTTTGTGACGGGCTTATGTTTTGCTATGGTAGAGGTATGTTGTATATTCTGTGTTTTTGGGCGAGTAGGCAGAATATTTGTTAGTGGCTTTGTGTACTGTTGTATCACGTTGTTCTAAATTCAATACTTTGGCTACCCTTGAATACATCTTGATTCAACATAATTGACTAAATGTTCACAAAATAAGGGTCCTAATATATCAACTTGTTTTGGTCCTGCGCCTAAAGTTGGTGTTGTCTGCCTAGTGAAGTAGCAGAGGCCACCCCTTGCTCCGTATTGTAACATTGTTAAATCCCACTGTGAAAGTGTCTACTCGGTCCTCAAGTTGCCGATGCTTGAGGACCGAGTATACACTTTCACGGTGGGATTTAACCCATTAACAGGGCAACCAGAATATTGTAAATGAGATAGACAATGTTACACCTATTAGCCCTGATTGAAAAAGGCAAAGAAATTGCCGAAACACGTGTCTCAAAATAGGGCACACCAAATACACACTAACTACCAAAAGTTACCCTGTGTTGGCTATTCTTGTGCTGGCGCTGCCTACTAAGTGAAGACGGGTTTTCTGTTCCTTTTTATTCTTCTCAAATTGAACATAATTAACTACATTCTACATTCACCTGGATTTAATGCAATGGCCACATTCCACATTCACATAGATTGAATGCAAGGCCCACATTCTACATTCACATAGATTGAATGCAAGGCCCACATTCTACATTCACATAGATTGAATGCAATGACCACATTCTACATTCACCTAGATTGAATGCAATGGCCACAATTTACATTCACCTTGATTGAATGCAGTGGCCACAGTCTACATTCACCTAGATTGAATGCAATGGCCACAGTCTACATTTGCCTAGATTGAATGCAATTGCCACAGTCTACTCGCCTAGATTGAATGCAATGGCCACAGTCTACATTCACCTAGATTGAATGCAATGGCCACAGTCTATATTCACCTAGATTGAATGCAATGGCCACATTCTACATTCACCTAGATTGAATGCAATGGCCACATTCTACATTCATCTAGATTGAATGCAATGACCACATTCTACATTCACCTAGATTGAATGCAATGGCCACAATTTACATTCACCTTGATTGAATGCAGTGGCCACAGTCTACATTCACCTAGATTGATTGCAATGGCCACAGTCTACATTTGCCTAGATTGAATGCAATGGCCACATTCTACATTCACCTAGATTGAATGCAATGGCCACATTCTACATTCGCCTAGATTTAATGCAATGGCCACATTCTACATTCATCTAGATTGAATGCAATGGCCACATTCTACATTCATCTAGATTGAATGCAATGACCACATTCTACATTCACCTAGATTGAATGCAATGGCCACAATTTGCATTCACCTTGATTGAATGCAGTGGCCACAGTCTACATTCACCTAGATTGATTGCAATGGCCACAGTCTACATTTGCCTAGATTGAATGCAATGGCCACATTCTACATTCACCTAGATTGAATGCAATGGCCACATTCTACATTCGCCTAGATTTAATGCAATGGCCACATTCTACATTCTCCTAGATTGAATGCAATGGCCACAGTCACCTAGATTGAATGCAATGGCCACAGTCTACATTCACCTAGATTGAATGCAATGGCCACAGTCTACATTCACCTAGATTGAATGCAATGGCCACAGTCTACATTCACCTGGATTGAATGCGAATGCGATGGCCACAGTCTGCATTCACCTAGATTGAATGCAATGGCCACAGTCTACATTCACCTAGATTGAATGCAATGGCCACAGTCTACATTCGCCTAGATTGAATGCAATTGCCACAGTCTACATTTGCCTAGATTGAATGCAATTGCCACAGTCTACTCGCCTAGATTGAATGCAATGCCCACAGTCTACATTCACCTAGATTGAATGCAATGGCCACATTCTACATTCACCTAGATTGAATGCAATGGCCACATTCTACATTCACCTAGATTGAATGCAATGGCCACAGTCTACACTCGCCTAGATTGAATGCAGTGGCCACAGTCTACACTCGCCTAGATTGAATGCAATGGCCACAGTCTACACTCACCTAGATTGAATGCAATGGCCACAGTCTACATTCACCTAGGCAGCCGACGCGAGGTGAGAAAGGCCATCCGGGCCCTGCACACCTCTATTGGTGGCAACTAGGCCCCCAGACCCCCGGCGCATCCCTCTCCCACCCCGCACCCTCTTCCTGGGTCCCGCTCCCCTCCCGCCTCCCATCCCGCCCATCCCCGCTCTGATTGGGCCGTGAGCCCTTCATCACTGGTCCTCCCAAGGCAGCCCTCTGCCCGGCAGCCCCAGCGGCTAAGGGCCCCATGGCCAAGGGCGGCTCCGACAGAGGCGGCTCCAGGAAGTGTCAGCAGGTGTCCGCAGGGGACGCCAAGGAAGCCAACAACCAACAGACACCACCAAAGCCGTGAGTGTGGTATGGGTAGGGGAGTAGAGCAATCACTCCACTCCAGAAAGCCCATGCCACTCTATCTTACTAGACGGAATTGTGAAAGTTAGCATGTCCACTCTAGAACTGTGAAAGTTAGCATGTCCACCCTAGAACTGTGAAAGTTAGCATGTCCACTCCTAGACGGAATTGTGAAAGTTAGCATGTCCACCCTAGAACTGTGTAAGTTAGCATGTCCACTCTAGAACTGTGAAAGTTAGCATGTCCACTCCTAGACGGAATTTGCGAAAGTTAGCATGTCCACTCTAGAACTGTGAAAGTTAGCATGTCCACCCTAGAACTGTGAAAGTTAGCATGTCCACTCCTAGACGGAATTGTGAAAGTTAGCATGTCCACTCCTAGACGGAATTGTGAAAGTTAGCATGTCCACTCTAGAACTGTGAAAGTTAGCATGTCCACTCCTAGACGGAATTTGCGAAAGTTAGCATGTCCACTCTAGAACTGTGAAAGTTAACATGTCCACCCTAGAACTGTGAAAGTTAGCATGTCCACTCCTAGACGGAATTTGCGAAAGTTAGCATGTCCACTCTAGAACTGTGAAAGTTAGCATGTCCACCCTAGACGGAATTGTGAAAGTTAGCATGTCCACTCTAGAACTGTGAAAGTTAGCATGTCCACTCCTAGACGGAATTTGCGAAAGTTAGCATGTCCACTCTAGAACTGTGAAAGTTAACATGTCCACCCTAGAACTGTGAAAGTTAGCATGTCCACTCCTAGACGGAATTGTGAAAGTAAGCATGTCCACTCCTAGACGGAATTGTGAAAGTTAGCATGTCCACTCTAGAACTGTGAAAGTTAGCATGTCCACTCCTAGACGGAATTTGCGAAAGTTAGCATGTCCACTCTAGAACTGTGAAAGTTAGCATGTCCACCCTAGAACTGTGAAAGTTAGCATGTCCACTCCTAGACGGAATTGTGAAAATTAGCATGTCCACTCCTAGACGGAACTGTGAAAGTTAGCATGTCCACTCTAGAACTGTGAAAGTTAGCATGTCCACTCCTAGACGGAATTGTGAAAGTTAGCATGTCCACTCCTAGACGGAATTGTGAAAGTTAGCATGTCCACTCTAGAACTGTGAAAGTTAGCATGTCCACTCCTAGACGGAATTGCGAAAGTTAGCATGTCCACTCCTAGACGGAACTGTGAAAGTTAGCATGTCCACTCTAGAACTGTGAAAGTTAGCATGTCCACTCTAGAACTGTGAAAGTTAGCATGTCCACTCCTAGACGGAATTGTAAAAGTTAGCATGTCCACTCCTAGACGGAACTATGAAATTTAGCATGTCCACTCTAGAACTGTGAAAGTTAGCATGCCCACTCCTAGACGGAATTGGGAAAGTTAGCATACCCACTCCTAGACGGAATTGCGAAAGTTAGCATGTCCACTCTTAGATGGAATTGTGAAAGTTAGCATGTGAAAGTTGCATTTAGAAAGTGTGCCCTACAGCCTCTCCGTCAAGCTTAGAAATGTGCCCAATAGCCTCTCTGGTAAATTGAATTTAGATGTGTGCCCAAGATCCTCTGTGAAAGATGCATTTAGAAGTGAGCCCAATAGCCACTCTGTGAAAATTACATTCAGTAGTGTGCCCAATAGACACTCTGGAAAGCTGCATTTAGAAATGTACCCAATAGACACTCTGGAATGCTCCATTAGAAGTGTGCCCAATAACCTCGCTGTGAATTTAGTAGTGTTCCCAATAACCAGTCTGTGAAAGTTGCTTTCAGAAGTGTGCCCAACAACCCCTCTGTGAATTTAGAGGTGTACCCATTAGCCGCAATGAGAGTTACATCTAGAGGTGTGCCCAATAGCCTCTCTGGTAAATTGAATTTAGAAAGTTCCTAATAGCCTCGCTGGAAAACTGAATTCAGAAGTATCCCCAACAGCCTCACAGGAAAATGAAGTTAATAGTGCGCCCAGTAGCCTCTCTGTGGAAAATTGAATTTAGATATGGGCCCAATATCCTCTGTGAAAGCGGCATTTAGAAGTGTGCCCATTAGCCACGCTGTGAAAGCTGCATTTAGAAGTGCTACCAATAGCATCTGTGAAAATTGATTATAGAAGTGCATCCAATAAACACCCTGGAAAGTCTCAAGTAGAAGTTTGCCCAATAGCCTCTCTGGAAAATTGAACTTAGAAATGTAGCCCAGTAGACGCTCTGTGAAAATTTGCATTTAGAAGTGTACCCAATAGCCTCCGCGAATGTTACACTTAGAAGTGTGCCTAATAGCCTCGCTGATAAACTGAATTTAGAAATGTTCCCAATAGCCTCTGTATGGAAAATTGTACTTAGAAGTTCGCCCGGTAGCCTCTCTGGGAAAGTGATTTTAGAAGTTTGCACATTGAAAGAGCATATAACCATTCTTACCACACCCCACGCTTACTCTCTCCTTTACATCACCACTCAACTAGAACACAGAGATACTATGACACCATTCGGTATAACTGTTCCCATACGAACATCCACCGCTTACTCCACATCATTCTATATAAACACTGCTGGTCTCACACCCCCAGCCAGGCGTTTTCCTCAGGCCTAACGCAGCCACATCCGTTCCGGATAAATCCTGCCAGAACGAACACATTCTCCTGATCTCTCAACCACCACACCTACCAATAAGAATCAGCTATTACATGTGTACCGCACGAGCTGCACACATATCCGGTGCACACACGCACCTTTTGACTCTCCCTACTCTCTCTACTGATCTGAACTTCGGTTCCCAAGGGCGTTCAACCTACCAGCGCCTTCAGACCATACCAATGGTATATAAGGCGCTATATAAGTGCAAAATAACAATAACAATAACAATAATAGTATGATACAAGGAAGCATGCTCATTAGCCCACAGCCTGACCCAAAATAAAAGAGGGGCCAGCGCCCACTGATCTTCCCAAAACTCCACACCCAACTCCCTGTGGACGGCTATTCCAGATGCACTGGACGGGAGCCCGAGCAGGTTTTTAAAGAATTTGCTCTCCTTACTCTGGATTTCCGCCGCATTCTGGAAGCCCCAGATAGCTTCACCGTACAAAGTAGAAGCTGCAGTTTGGGTACCATAGATCTTAAGGATCACATCCAGAGGCCGGCCCCTACACTTCGACATAAATCGAAAGATTCCGCCTATCTGTTGGCTCATCTTAACAGATTGTTTGGCCACATGGTCTTTACCATTTAAGGCCTCCGAAAAACATATTCCAAGGTAGTCAAAAGTCCTAACTCTGGGGATGATTTCACCTGCACATAGCATGGGTTTCATGGGAACAGGACGTTTTCTACCCACGCACGCCATTACTGCATATTTCTTAGAGTTTATTTTTAAGCCCAAATTGTCCATGAACATTGAATAGGCATTAATCAATACCTGTAGGGCCCTAGGTGTTCTTGCAAGAAGGACAGTGTCATCAGCATAGGCCAATACTGGGAACACCCTTCCTCCCAAAACTAGAAAACCAGCCAATACACCAATCAGGTCCTGTGAGAGGCCATTAATGTAGTATAATGAAGTATAAAAGCTAGATAGACAGCCTCGCCCCGACAAAACACAGAATTAGCCACCAGCAAATACAAATTAAGGCTCTGTTCTATAGTGCCCACTCCAGGGCGGAACCCAAATTGGATGTCGGAGAGAACTGACTGCTCCCCAAGCCAGGATTCAATTCGGGCCAGCAGTATTCTCCCAAAAAGTTTGAACGATGAGTCTAGCAAGGAAATTGGACTGTATGCACCGGGGCTAGACAAGTCTCCCTTTTTAAAAAATAGGGAATATTATTGCCCTCTTCCACGAGGGAGGATATTTCCTCGCTTTTAGACAAGCATTAAACGCCACGGTCAGAAGTGGGGCCCACAAATCAACTGGGTCCTGAAACAGATCCGAGGGTATCAAGTCCGGGCCAGGGGCACGGTTATGCGCTTGAAGCCTGATTGCCTTAGCAATCTCCTCCACCTCAAATGCCAGGCAGGGGCCACTAAAGTCTGACTCGACCTCTGAATGTTCAGACCCAAATAGGCTACCAAAATGCACCAACCATGCCCCTTCTTCCACATGGGTGCCACTCCCCACGTTGGACCAACATACCTCCGGTCCGCTTTTTACAAATGTCCAAAAAGCCTTCTGATCCCCCTTCATGGCGGCATTCAAAAAACCTTCCCAGGCTACCTGTTCTATCTACAGTTTCCTTCTCTTTATCTCCTGTTGGTAGGTTTTCCTGTCTTGTGCGATCTTCGATCTGCAACTAATTGGGTACTTTAGGGTTCTCAACAGCGATTTCTTTGCATTTTTGCAGGCCTCATCAAACCATCCTCTTTTTAATACAATACCATTGGCCTTTATAGTTTTAGAGAATTTTGATGTTAGTGCAGCCAATAATTCTACAAATTTCTCTACAATTACATATGCAGATTGATGATTGCCCAATATGTCCATCACAAGCGAGTTATTCTCCCTAAAGGAAAAATAGTGTAGCCCCTCCTCTAAGATGGTACCCCATTTAATTCTTCTAGAACCCGAGGGACAATTTGGGCTTAAAAATAAACTCTAAGAAATATGCAGTAATGGCGTGCGTGGGTAGAAAACGTCCTGTGCCCATGAAACCCATACTATGTGCAGGTGAAATCATCCCCAGAGTTAGGACTTTTGACTACCTTGGAATATGTTTTTCGGAGGCCTTAAATGGTAAAGACCATGTGGCCAAACAATCTGTTAAGATGAGCCAACAGATAGGCGGAATCTTTCGATTTATGTCGAAGTGTAGGGGCCGGCCTTTGGATGGGATCCTTAAGATCTATGGTACCCAAACTGCAGCTTCCACTTTGTACGGTGAAGCTATCTGGGGCTTCCAGAATGCGGCGGAAATCCAGAGTAAGGAGAGCAAATTCTTTAAAAACCCGCTCGGGCTCCCGTCCAGTGCATCTGGAATAGCCGTCCAAAGGGAGTTGGGTGTGGAGTTTTGGGAAGATCAGTAGGCGCTGGCCCCTCTTTTATTTTGGGTCAGGCTGTGGGCTAATGAGCATGCTTCCTTGTGTCAGACTATTATACGCACTGTGCTGGGCAAATGTGGCTGGAAAAAAATCCCCTGGCTAGCGTATGTCTTTTCAACTCTGGGTGAAGCCAACTTAGGTACCCTTTTTCCGCCTGATACTCTTTTGTCCAAAAGTGAGGGGACTGTCTACAAAGCCATGCTGGGTGAAACCATAGTAAGAAAAAGAATTTTGCTAGAGTATGGCCATAGAAACGGTGAACTTCACTCAAGCATTAGCTGCCTAACTGGAATCCAACCTTACTTGCTTTGGAGTACGTTAAAAAAGGACAGGTGGTTGATTACGAGGGCACGGTTTGATTGCCTTTGGCTGCAAGACAACACTCATAAGTGGAAGGGTTTTCCCGACTCAGCGGGCTGCCCGGTTTGTGGACACTGTAGAGAGGATCTCTCTCATTTGCTATTCTTCTGAATAGGGTATGCAGGTATACGTAAAGCGACCCTGATTCCTGCCCTTAAGAAGTCGACGATCCGCACACACAGGGCTGCTCTTGTGTTTCTTTTGAGTGCCGAAACAGTTTACACCGCATGGGCTCTTCTGATGTTCTTGAAAAGAGCGATGTGTTTCAGAAATCGCATTCTGAAACTGCAAGGAGGTGAAGGTCTGTAATAAAACATAATAGCACTCGTAATGGGTTAAAGTATTCTGTACTGCTTTTTGTATGACCCATCACTAAACTATCCTTTAATGTAGCCCATGATGAGGTAACCATTCGATTGCTAATTGTATTTGTATGCTGCCTTTGGAAATGTTTATGTTTTAAGGAAGGGCCATTGGCTTCCAATCCGTGAACGGATCATATTAAAAACCTTATCGATCACTCACAGATGTCTTGCCAATGTGGCCCCCACCTATCTTTCACAGGAAATGACTAAAGCAAAGTTCTCCAGACCGACGAGAGCAGCATATGCTCACTGCCTCACCCTACCTAAATTGAAACAGGTAATAGCTGGAGGCTCGAGCTTCCTGACGATAGCAGCCAAACAGTGCAACAGACTTGCACCGTCACTGCGAGTGGAGCAATCATACTGGGTATTCCGTAGATCACTTAAAACCTGATTGTTTGCCGAAATAGACTCATTGGGTGACTGATGGATCTACTGTCTTCACAAAACACTTTTTGTCGAGTAATTGGTTGATGTAAAAGCGCCTTGATTCCTGCGGGCTAAGTGAGCCTTATAAATGGGAAAATAAATAATAAATAAATAAATTGGCTGGCTGTGCTTGACTCAGCCGGAGTGAATGGGGAGTGTTTTGTATAACAGGGGGCCTCACACTTGCCTACTTGTAAGAAGCTGAAATAAGAAACCTGAAGCAGAAGTCGTCTTAAACTTGCATCTTGCAATCCATTTGGAGGAAGAAGTCTGCGACTGCATCTCTTCATCAAAACCGAAAACTGCTGTGTTGATTCTGAAGACTGAACCAGAAAGGACCTGTATAGGCAACTTCTTCCCATAGCAATGAGGGGGCAACTGCTGCTCTTCACCCAAAGTGTCCTGGAAGCCAGTCCGGTGTACCTGCTGTCCGGAGAAGGGATCTTCAAGGGTCCAGAAGAGCAGTACCTGAACATCTTGAACACAAGAAGTTCATCTATGTCACCCAGGGTCCGGAGGAGTGTTTGTGACCGCTGGAAGTCAAGCTGCTGAGTATTGCCCAGAAGAGGGTGCACTCTGGCATAGTGCTACCTGACACCCAGAGCTGTGAAAGTTCCTACCTTCCAAAGAAATCATATAGGGATATCCCTGCTACAACATCTAGCCACTTTTCCACATCAGAGAAGGTCCATGGTCATTGCCTGCAGAGGACTATCAGCCGGTGGGTTTCCAGCCCCCAGAATCCAAAGACGATGTTCTGAAGGTCCAGACTTGGTGGGGGTCTGTAGTCCAGCCCAATGGTCGTGTTCAGGTCACCAGAAGCCATCCTGAGGTCCGTGTTGCAGCTGCAGCACTGAAGAAACAAAAGGCAGTGTACCGTGAAGTCTCAAAATCTGACACCTACTTCTTCCACTGCACCTGTCGCCACCAAAAGTCCTCCAAAGCCACCAGGGGTCGTATCTTCTTCAGCCAGGTATTGACTAGGTACACAGAAAGTTTCATCTTCGTGGGACATCTACAGCCGGCGTAGCAACCTGACATCGGAGACCACAGCGAAACTCCTGCCTTGCTGCCTTTCCAACATGGCTTGGTTTGCTTCCTCTTCTGGACACCGACATCCCAGCAACTCCATCTTCCAAAGGGGTCCATCCTCGAGGGGTCTCATCGAGTAAAGCCAAGAAACACCACCACTTCTCCAGCCAAGGCACAAAAGCTACTATGACGAGGAAGAACATCTTCCATCCTCATGATTCATCCAGTGGTCCAAGATTCATCTTGGACCTTGTTCTCCTGTGGCTTCCCAGGTACTCTGGTGTAGTGGGATCTGTAGAAAGAGAAACAGACTATTATTGAACATATTTGAACTGGGTTGTACAGAACTTCGGCTTCAAGTAAGTATTTGTCCAAATTTCAGCTGAAAACCAGTTATTCGCCTTTGGCAGAAGTTTTCTGAAATACTTAATGGAAGCCGAAGTAAAAAAAAAGTTTTTATACAAAGAGATCACTTGATAAACGCATGCTCCCACATTTTGGCGAGTGTGTGTAAAATTGCGCTCCTCCGGTTGCATGTTTAACCATTAGCGCTCAACCCTTCTGTGTTATCAGATGTCGCACTAGTGAAGCAGAGCTATTCATAGTAACCTCCGGGGCTGATTCACAAAGAAGGTAGCTATAGCCTGAAGCTTGTGGCAAGCATGCAAAACAGTAAATGAAGGCTTCCTTACTATTGAGGTGAGACTGTTCGATTCATGCAGAAGTCACCAGGAGCAACCAAGATTTGCTCCTGTAAAGAGAAGAATGATTCTCAATGACTACTGGTAGCTTCTTTATGAATTGAATAATCCCTCTCCTGGTAACATCTGAATTCGGATGTCAGTCACATAGATCAATGCATGTTCTTGTAGATCATTAGCCCTGGGTTTTCGGGTGTGGAGGGCTCATCATCCAGGGATCTGCAAACTTTGACTTCCCAGATGATTTGTTCTACAACTCTGTGAGGGATCAAAACAATTGTCTAAAACATCTGGATATGTTTTTTCAGGTAGTGGAGGAGCCCGAGAGCTAGGTAAGTGCAGAGGGGGCTCAGGGGTAAGTGCCAGGAGGTGCAGTCAGTTGGGAATACCGAGCAAAGTGCAAGTGCGCGATTGCTGTTTAAACATGTGGCATAATTCCATAAACAATGCCATACAGTTTATCGGCGTAACTGTGTTTCGCGGGCAATATCGGCTGGGAATGCCTGCAAGCATTTGTTTGTATTCTGCACTGACTACTGTTAAATAGAGGTGATAATCAACAGATTGCAGCAGTAAGCATACACACTAGCAGATGACAGAAGCCTGCCCTTAAAGAAGACGTTCTGTCTATGTTCTAATGATCAACTACCTTTCTACCATAATGTTTCTATGCCTAAGAATTTATATGCTTTTTAATAAATGTCAGCAGTTGGTGCATTACAATTTAATTTAAAGGTGACCGTGGCAGCACATAGAACTGTGATTATATTTTAAATGAAGCTACCTCTTTAGATTTCTAGTACAAAGTGAGTCTTATTTAAAAACGGTGCCGGTAAGATACCGGCACCATTGTTACCAGACCGGCACACTCTTAGTTCTGCGGGCGGGGGCCATTCCAGGTCTGACCTGGTGGCCAGAAAGGCACACGCCTACAGACTTTCACGGTAGCACCGGCACCGTTATTAACGGTGAAGGTGCTCCCGTCCTCTCCATTCCCATTGAATCCTATGGGAATTGAATGGGAATGGGGACTTTCTTTTTCCGGCGCCTGGCCGAACGGACCGCCTGGGCTGTAATGACCCGGTGAGTCACCATAGCCAGGCGCCGGAAAAAAACATGACTTCAGCGACAGCCGTGCCGTGCCGTTTTTACCAGCACGGCTACCGCCAGAGTCATAATGAGGCCCATGTATCTAAGAACCAGCCTACATCACCTCCCATGAGTTTCAGCCTTGGTTGCTCATCCATAGTTACCATTAGAGAACCTTGGCTGGGGGGGCTGTGTGCCCCTACCCGAGCTATAAAGTGGGCAGAAGTACAGATACATGATTGGTTACTTATAATGCACTTAATACCCAGAGGTTTCTAAGCGCATCCCCGGGGATCGAACCTGCGTTGCTCCGTGTCGTCTTGCTTCCAGATGAGCACGTTGCCCCTGAGCTATCCTCACGAGATAAGTTCAAGATACCCCCCGCCAGTCTTTACAAACATGATACCTAATTTCAAGTATCCTGGAGGAAATAAATCAAACAACATACCCTTGCTTGTGACATTAGCTGCCATGGTATCCAGTGATATAATTGCTGGAAATAACATGGAGGGTGAGGGTGACTCAATATTTTTTTTTTAAAGACTTTAGCCAACACTTTGCCTAGGACTGGGGTTTGTTTATATAAATGCCCGTCCTAAAATATGTTAGGGAAGGTCTTTAGTGCCTGTAAAAAAAAATATTGAGTCACCCTCGATGTTTTTTCCAGCGATTATATCACATATAACTGCTCCCACATCCGCAAACCCACGCCCGTGGTCTTGACATTACGTCACCGCTGAGCTACACATCCTGTCTGCGCATTCATGTTATCACATGTATCCACCCAAATGCAGAACACACTCACTCATGCAGCGCATAACTACATTTATCTGGTTTATTGGCGTCACACAAAATACATTTTTCATTATTATCGTGCGCAGAAAGTAGTTGAGGCGTTAATATATCTGTATGGTTGGTGTTCACATTTACATTGTGAAATACATTGATGGTAGGTAATCAAATGGCATGCGGTCATCACAAGAGCAAAAGCATTACATCTCTGATTCTACTTTGCTTTATAGCCAAACTCCCCACATTATATAATACATTCTTCTTTGTTGTATTACTAATACTTTCCGCCTAACTTGAACATTTGTTCTCCTTGGTAATTTCCTCTAAAAGTGAGGCAGGATTTCCGGCTGTTATGCCGAATGTCTCAATCCAAGAGCACGATGAAACTGTTTACGTTCATGTCTTTGGAGACAGTCTGTTAATGCACTTGTTGTGTTTTATGCTCGATATAGGCCTAGCCAAATCTTCTTTCTACAGACTTTGCATAGGCGCATTGCTTTTGATAGTCGGGCAAGCTAAAGGGCACACCTACCCTGCTGTGTCTTGCCATATTATTTTACCATCCGATCGTTAGGGTGCAATCTATTCACATGCTGGTTGTAAACCCTATTAGGCAAGATCAGTGTTCCATGACAACGACTGGTTAGGCAGATGTACCTGTCAATGGATAAATAAAACTTTAATATAGAATAACCCTTTGGATTACATGTTCAATTACTTGATTTTGTATTCATTTATTAATAAAGTTAAAATCCCCCACATTTGTTCTTGTGATATATTTTTTTTGTATTGCAGATCATTATTTGGAATCATGTTTTCGAATGACCAAACAAATATAATATTTCATAACTATTAAGAAGTATAAATACGCATCTTACAACACATTTACTTTCTTCATGATGGATGTGTTCTCTTGTCAATGATTTACTGAATGTGGAATTATAGCATTCAAATGTGCAATATAGCCATCTAAAAAACCCTCCTTAATCCACATAGATAGGTTGCAGCATGTTATGCAGCGGCAGGCAATAATCCCGTGAATTTTCATGGCCGCCTTGTCAAGATATCATGTTTGATAACAGATGAAGTCATCACAATCTTTGCATGGATTAGAATACTTTTTGCACACTGCACGTTTTCTAAGAAGTAATGCTGATATACTGGCTTTCTTGCCTACTTTAGCTTACTCTCTAATTTCCATGTTTATCATTTAACAATTGTTCAGCCATAGTGTTACCACCTGACCACATGGTGTATCATCATTAAAATCGGCATTAAACTTATGCTTCTGAACAACTTCTTGCCTACAACTCCTTGTGTCATTACTAAACACAATGGAAAAACAAAATGCATATTATATGCCTTCTTTCGAGTTCAAATTAGTGCGAGTAACAGATCCAAGTGCACTAAGATTGCTGAACGAGTGATCGTTTTTAAGACGTTTATTACACAGGATCTTCATGTAGACCATTACCTCCACGTTCCCCTTCCTGGCTCCAATACTTAGAGTTTACGTCCCAAACTCCCATGCAATATTTAATAAAAGGGTTTCATTAATACAATAAATGGAAAATCTTCCAATCTATTCTTTTCTTATGATTTCAATGCAGCGGCCATTGAAATTACATCTCAGTGTTACCTTCCTAATTTTTTGTAATTTAGCATGATGATTCAAGATGCATGATATATTGTTTCACTGCAATTTGAAGTGCCTAGAGTCAGTTCAAGCACCTTCCGCATCAATCTTAGTGCACAACGAAAGTCATAACTTTACTTCTTAGATAAGCTTGCAAAAAATATACTTGACACCAATACAGTGTTAACTTTCATGTCAATCATGCCAGACTGTATTAAAGTTAAAAAACTAAACAGAGTTCATAGTGTAGAGGAGCAGATGTATACATCTGCAGGAGATCCCGCCCCCTACCTCCCCTGTATTGGAGACATGAGACCGTGCCTTGCCTGACACCAGCTACTGTGCCAATACTGCATAACAGTATTCGAAAGGAGCCGTTGAGAGAACCCTATCGAATGCATCCTCAAAGTGGTGACAATCTACAGGAGGAACTCCCTGAAGGAATATAAGAAAGAGCTAAGCAAATGAACAGATGACATCATAAGAAAGTGTGCACAACGTCTTGAGATACTGAGTGAAGATGATGTATGGATCCTAGAGGACAAATGACGAAGTCAAGAATCAAGTGGACTATCAATGTGGAAAAGTAGATTACACGTTAATAAATTACTGCAGAAAACAGAAGTTCAATAAATGTGCAGACGCTGAAAGGCAAAGTAGATCAAGTCATGGTATAGGCTAGCTATGAGTAGTGAATAGAATGCAGGCAAAGCCACCATTGTACAGAAACTGGACAGTGGTATCATGAAATAAATAAGCCAGAAACCATTAAGGGCGAATGGAAGGCTGTGTCGCAGCAGAATAACAGGCTAGTGGAGCTGCATGGCAAGGTTGTCTGCCTGAAGTCAAGATCGTAGAAATCGAGTTCAGCTATTTACTCTGAAGAAGGAGTGTGCAGAGGCTGAATCTTCTCAAGTTAAGGTTCAAGAAATAACACAAAGAATGGCAAGTTTTAATTCATTTAATGCATTTAAAAGCTGTAAAATGGACCAAATTGTGGACTCTTGTCATGTGAGCCAAGGATGGAAATAGAGCTTGAACTTGGGAGTTCCAGACGCGACAGCGAGTGCCCTTACTCCCGTGCATTCAAAAGACGAGAACAATCTGCAAGGCCAAGTTCAAAGACAAGTTCATGGCAGAAGGCGTGGGCGATGAGATATGCTGGGCTAATTGGGCGATGAGGTACCTTCATGTCCTATCTCCCTGCACCTGGGTCTGGGCTTACATGCTGCTAAATGAAACAAATGTTCCAGACATGGCATAAGTGTACCAACCAATTGTATTAGTCTGAATAACAAAGGACCATAGACTTTAGAAGACCAATGAAAAACAATGTAACTATGTTTTCTTAAATTACATGTTTTAAAAGGTAGGCATAAGTTGTCCACATTGCTTTAGAAATAATCTCCAAACATGTGGCCACTAACAAGACCAATGTAATCATCTGGATCATGGGACTACTAACATAGCAGGTGACTCCACAGCCCCTCTGGTGAAACTGGGCAGCATCAGTGCACCACGCTTTGCACCATTCACTAAATACATCTTAAAACATATATACCTTAATATGGCTAAAAGTGCTAAAAAGTAATACAATTCAATAAAGGTAGCAGGCGCCCCTCTCTCGGAAGAACAAGGCATAACCTGTTCAGTGGTTGTTAACCACATTGAGAGTTCGCAGCCATCTGCTTTTTGCTCACTGTACCTTTCACAGATGGGAAATATCCATTTGCATATCAGTCTTTGTCCCGCCCACATGCGCAGTCCAGCACCGAAATGCTATGGCAATTCCTCTCTGAACAAGAGTACCAACAGCAACCCCATACACGTGTTTCATCAGTGAGGTGGAGCTGAGCCTCTCTAAGCACAGTGCGCAGGGAGTCCACATCTGGTTGCCCCCAGGTAACCTAGGGTGACCAACGTTTTGAAATATTTGCAAGGAACTTGGAGTTGGTCACCCTGGGTTACCTGGGGGCAACCAGACGTGGACTCCCTGCTCACTGTGCTCAGAGAGACAAAGCTTCACCTCACTGATGAGGCCCAACAAGGCTGAAACACCTGTATGGGGTTGCTTTTGGTACTC
The DNA here is from genome assembly GCF_040938575.1 of Ambystoma mexicanum. NCBI lineage: Eukaryota > Metazoa > Chordata > Amphibia > Caudata > Ambystomatidae > Ambystoma > Ambystoma mexicanum. The sequence goes on along the minus strand of NC_090931.1, from coordinate 577,802,422 downwards.
TTGTTCACAGAGGAATTGCCATGGCATTTCGGTGCTGGACTGCCCATGTGGGCGGGACAAAGACTGATATGCAAATGGATATTTCCCATCTGTGAAAGGTACAGTGAGCAAAAAGCGTGTGCTACAAACTCTCATCTCAGAGCGGGTTATCATGCCATGTTCTTTCTGGAGAGGAGCGCCTGCTACTTTTTTTGAAATAAAAAGTAATAAAAACCTGAATTTTCCACTTTCTTAAGTCCGGTTCCTATAAGCATGATCTCATTCTAACAGTTGGCATCATTAAATCTAATATGTTGGTGATAGCGAAGCACTTTATAATGTTCCCATAAAAGATTACACGTGTGACATGTACAAATACAATATGGCCTCTAGCAATCGTTAGGCTGCATACTGTAATAAAACTAAAATGAATTGAACGTGTATGTTAATTTAATTTAGAATGACATGATTACTCACCGTACATTACATTTTATTGTATAATACAAAAGCCTCACAAGAAAAAATAAAATATCCTTTCATACACATCACAAGCAGTCCTGCGATCATCCAGCATGCAACCAACAATGCTTACATTGAACCTATCAATGGCAGGTTACTGTAAAGAAAATCAATGGGTCTGATCTTGAGTTTCTAGGTATTAAGAATGCTACTTCCTCCAAACGGAATTAAAATTAACACCATTAGTAACAGTGTAATGTCGACCTGATTATGAGTTGTGGTTAGTCCCTTCTCCTACATCAGATAGTGGTAATGCCAGTGGAACAAATTCCATTGTTGGAGGCAACACCTCCATTCATATCCTGGATGTACAGCATCTTGTTAGGTTTGCAACTTGTAATCAGTAGGGCTGAAAACATTGGAGGCAATTCTGTTTCTCCCAGTTTTTTCAGTTACCTCCATGCTGATAATGAGTACACAAATAGTATTTTGTTTATGTTCATTTAGTAGCTACCATCTACTGAATATTGCACCATGGCTATTGACTACCACCATTACGACCACTAATAATGCCCACATTGCATGCTGGGATAGCAAAATATGCACACGATATTCTGTAACCAGAGGCAACTGAAACTGTTCAAATGAAATATTGCACACTTTGCCTGGACTTATTTACACTTTTATAGAGACATATGGGAATATCTGAACAGTATCTAAGGGGGTAATTCATTCTTGCTGGTTCAAGGGCTTAGTACTCAGGGTAAGTTTGTCCAAGTGATAACTTGCGGGTTGGAGAGAAGATGGGAGTTGTGCTCTATCTCCTTCCGACAGAGTAGAGAAGGAACTTACCTGATCTCCAGCACTCAGGAGACCATTGCTTTCTCATCTTGTATTCAGACACTGCAGCAGGCCAGGTGCAGTGATGGGTAGTGGCAGGTGCAGTGTCATTGATCTTCACCCTTGCTCCTGTCTAGTTCTCTGGCTTTAGAGCTGGAGAAGCTCTGTGAAGGTAAGCAAAGACTCAGCACGTGACAAAGATGCCTCTGCTGAGTCCCCACAAAGGCAATCAAGCCCCAGGGACAGGTCAGGATTAAACACCTAGCAACAATGCCTCAAGGTAAGGGCTAGCCTAGTGCACAACTGGATTCAGGAAGATGCACCCAGGAAGAGGGTCTTGAAAGTACAGGTTGATACATTAACAGGTTCCTATGAAAAGGGCAAGATATGTGTGCCAAACCATGACTCATGACCCACCTTTTCAAGAGTTTCAGAACATACCAAAGACAGGTGTAAGGGAATTTCAGGAAAGATGTACCAAACCCAAGGTTTCCAAACTCTAGGAGGGTGCAATAACTATGTATTTCTTTTAACACCAACAATGTAAGTGACTGGAAAGCTAGTGAAAAATCAGGGAAACTCAAATTAAAATAATATAACTTTGAACATAGGTAAAGGAGTTAGACAGTGTTTTATGATAAAATAAAGTGAATTAATTCATTTAAAAATCCACACGTGCCAAGTGCACCTCTAGGGCAGCATAAAGTCAGAGTAGGGGGCATCTTCCTCCTCTTCCAGATGAAAGGAAGTCTGAAAAACAACTCAATGTTAAGTATAGGAGAACACCAGTGGCTGGAAGAACGGTTTGTGACATGAGGGTTCTATTTGAGCTGACAAGTGGCAAACACGGGCCAAAGGTGGGGGCTGAAGTGACTTTGTGGCTGTGAGGGGTTTCAGAGATCTGAGCTGAGGAAAGATTCAGCTCTGCTGAGTAATTGTCCACTGAAACATATTGCTGTCCGTTCAAAGGCATGGCAGTCGATGCAGTTCAATGTACATATGACACAGGTTATTTCCTATCATAGTTGTAATGTGAAAACCCTGCTGATTCGTTCCAGTTAAATGGTTCCTTTGTCTTTTGCTCTTAGGGCAGGACTTGCCTGACTGCAGTTTCAGACTCTCTATACTCTGCACTGTTCTTTGGCCAGACTGTCAGGCAGAGGTCTAGCCAGGATTGTCTAGCAAGTGGGGCCTGAAGCTAATGTAGTTGGGCCCACCCCAAGAGGAGCCTGTAGAGGGAAGGGGGCTTGTTCTGCCCCCGCTTGAATGTGCAGAAATAACCGAGTGTAGGGCGGGACCCAGAACTGTCTAAGAGGGTTTGGGAGGGATTCTCAACCCACCTCCCCTACCCCCAAGAATATGTTTTTAAATAATGGGTGAAAATGTTGAATTTTACAGTACACCTTCTGTGCAGTTAAAAATCCACACAATGTAAGGTTTTCAAGAGTAAGTTATTAAAAAAAATCCATTAGATGCAATTTCACCGATAATGGACAGGAACATTTTCCAATGAATGTTGATAATGCCTTTGTACACTATGTGCCAGTACTGGCATAGGCCAGAGTGCACATCATTTGCATGCTGATTTTGTGATTTTCAAAGATTTTGAAAACAAAACAGAGTCCAGGAGGGATATCAGACTATGGGCCTCATTACACGGAAGGCGGTAAGGGTTAACGGTCACCGGTAATGGTACCGCTGACCGTTAACCTTTACCGCCTTACTACGAGGCCCCTTTGCGGGTTGGTACTTTAACGCATGCGTTAAAAACCAACCCGCAAAGGGACCAGGGTGCTGATTACGGTACCGCTATTTGCGGTACCGTAATTAGCACCTTCCCCATTCCCATTATGCCCTATGGGGCAAAAATGGGAATGGGGAAGGGCAATGGGGGAAGGGGGAATTACTGCCCTGCCAACCTTGGAATAGGGCGGTAATTCCCCTTTCCTCCAAGGCGGTGCCGGTATTTTACCGGCATGGACCAAGGTGCTAATAGCACCTTGGTCCACCGCCTACCGTGTAATGAGGCCCTATATGATCCTGGCAAATCACTCAGTTCCTTCTTGTAAACAGGCTGAATCAGGGCATAGGACCAGAAGGGGAGCAAGGAACCACCCGCAATGATGGTGTTAAAGCCCAAAGTGAGCATGGGGGCCCACAAATAAATCTTGTGCAGGAAAAGGTTGTCCGGGATATTGTCCGGACCTGGAGCCCTATCAGCCTTTTGACCCTTTATTGCTCGAGATACTTCCTGAACTGTAAAATATAGCATACAGCCCACAGCTACAGGTGGGCCTAATAAATGGGAATCTAAGATGGAGGGAGGTTCCATAGTACGCACCAGATTTTTCACACTATAGATACAGGAAAAGCACTCTACCCAGGCCTGATCAGAGACCACTGTGTCCAAGCCTTGGAACTTATAACTATAAAATGGTACATGATTCACTATTTCGCAAAACGTTTTTAAATTATTATTCCCAGAGGAAAGCCCAATTCCCTCCATGAAGCATTCTTAATCTCTACTTTTCTCTGTGCCAAGATTTTTTTATAATGCGCCTTCGCTTCAGTAACAGCACTTCTGGAGTGAACCAAATTCTTAAGTGTGGTTATTAGCCTTGCTTTGGTCTTAGAGCATTCTGTGTTGAACTAGCACACTTGGTTCCTCGTTCGCACAGTGTGGCCATTGATGGTAAATGCCTTTGAGGCCTTAGATATTAGGGTGTGAACTGAGCCAGATTATCATTCGAGTCACCACTCCCCTCTAGCAAAGTGTTACTCTCTTGCCAGTTTGTAAGCATACGTTCATTCATAAACTTCCCACGATCAATTGAGGGTCATTTCAACCTTCTCTTACCACTATCCAACGAGGCCTCGCCCAGTTGCAAAGTGATCATGGGTGTTGTCTACAGAGTGTCTCTAACGCCAGAACAATGGGAAAGTGATTGCTAGCTATATCCTCAGCCACATGAAAGTCCACCACCTGACTTCAGATTTTCAGAGGGACACAGAAATAATCAATTACAGAACTACCCTGAGAAGAAGAAATTGTCACTTTTCCAGGTATGTCTTTGGGGAAGCAGCCATTAACAGTTTGCATTCCTCTATCATACAAATACTGGAGTAGCATGTGGCCATCTGAACAGATACGATGGGACGACATTGTCGACTTGGGTACCCTGACTAAGCAATCTTCAGTATCATCAAAAAAGGCAACGCCCACCCCAGCCCCATTTTCACATTAAAGTCCCTCCCACACCCACTGTTACAGCCAAATTTTATCTTATTGACACGGTCAACAAAACATCCATCACGTTAACCAGGCATAACAAACAACCATTCAGATACTGCAGTTGAGGACTATTGTACAAATTCACCATCAAGATGTCTACAGCCTGGGCTTTCTTTAGTTTTACCAATTCAAGCAAAGTATTCTGAGTATCCAGGGAGACAGGCTCACTGCTATTAGTGGAATTCACCAAAACGGCCATACCAACACAGCTGCGTCCCCGGGCAGTTTTCTGGGCCGCAGTACAATGTTCCACAAATAAAACTACTTCCAAGGACCATGTGTCCTGGAGAAGAACAACATCCACCTGCTCGAGGAAATCAACTCCCAGTACCAAACTCTACATTATGTTATTCCTCAAATCAACACAAGATGCATCCTCTGTAACTACAAGGGATATATTAACCACAGGATCGCACATTCACATTCAAGAATTGAATTAGTGGGGGAATCTGCAATAGTCAATCAATGTCATCCATGTCCTTGAGACATTCAAATCGGTTATTGATGGAAGTTGGCTTTTTATCTCCAGTGGGTCATCAGCTTCATGCAACAAAGAGGATACTCCACCCTGGTCCGTCTTCATCATGTTTCCATGAGATCTACCCTGTATCTGTTGAAGCACTTTGTTGGCCAGTTGACAGAAACTGGCGGCCATTGCACTAACCAAGTATGCACCTTTGGCCGGATACAAAAAGGTCAAAGGGACCATCCAAGCACTTGTGCAATTCCAGGGATTTCCCGGGTTTAGAGTCTACAACATAACAAGTAATTCTGGGGCTAGCAAAAGACACCACAATACAATTCCTTTTGATGGATTTACTTGTCAGACCAACCAAGGGTACTCTACTGGCCATAGGGATGTGGTTCAGATTAATAGGTCTGGCTTGGAGATTGGTGCTGATCCAATGTGCAGCTTTGTGAACCACAGACCTACCATCATCGAATGAGCCAGACCTCAACTTGGGTACATGCATGATCACAGTGACTAAAGGCAGGTCTTCTGGAGGAAGATGTAACATAGCAAAATCAGGTACAGCTTCCAACAGGGGGGGGAGAGGGGTGAGTGTTGAATGGCACACAATATCTGCTGTGGGTGGAGAAGATGAATTGTGGACACCCCCCTAGATCCTCCCTGGACTTTAACCTTTACTCCAACACCAAGAGAAGTCATGTCCAAAAGCTCAAGCACTACCGTGGTTTTACTATTGGCTGTCCGTGATTGCCCATTCAATGCTATTGGGATGATATCAGGTGGCCCTGGATGCCTTGACTGCCCTAGTTTGGGGGACCCTTACAAATTGTGATATATTATGAGTACAGTGTGCACCATTCAGAACAGATAAGACCTCATTCTTAAAAGACCTCATAAAGTCAACCATAATTGATAGGTTATTAAAAACAGTCGATTTAAAATGTGTCATAATGTCCATCAAGCTTTGGACTTTGCGTGTAAGGTTTTTAGAATCCCGGCCACGGATCTAGAGTGTAGTCATCAGGCCATCCATGTTACCCTGTTGGTCTAACTCTTCTTCGCACAATATTGAACAAGGCAAAAGGCATGGAGTTTGGTTAGTACCAATCTGAATACGACCAGAGGCATTTAAATGGGCCAATGAGCCCAAAGAAACTGGACAGGGAGAATCCATGTGTATACTAGGTAGAGGCACAGGATCAGAGTCAGAGCCACTGGGTACCACAGGCAAAAGTAATTGGTTGGTGCATGGCCCTGGGATGGTACAAGCTCCCTCTTCTTTTCCTCTGGGCTCACTACCGTAGCTATTGAATTTTATCTCTGTCTGTAAAAGGTTAATAGTAGAGGAGATCACATTCTCTGTGGCTTTCATTTTTCCTACTAACTGACCAGCTACATGCAATAAATACTCATCCGGCTAACCCTCTTACCCCTACTTTTCTTCAACTTGCTATCTGCCTCCCCCCGCTCATGGCGGGGGAGCTGAAGATAGATTTCCTTTTCACCATAGTGTCCATGGGCACTGATTTTAAGGTGGAGGAGGGTGGGGGAGATTATGGATAGGGTTCCTCTGCCACTCCTTACCACTCCCTGCCACGCTTTACCTTGGCTCCTGGCTCCTGACTCCTGGCTACAGGCAAATGTCTACTGAATTTTCAAGCTAAAAAGAAAAAGAAACAAACTATGTCCAGAAATAAACAAAAAAATATATCATTACAAATGGGCTCGTTATTACGACCTTGTTATAACAGGATGATCAATCAATCAATCAATCAATCAATCCAAGCGATCCACTTAATTCTATTTGATCTGTCCAGTATGCTTCATCGGCTCCTCTACCACCTCAGCTCCTTAAAGGACCATACCCTTCATGGAAGGCAGATTCGTTTATGGGATTACACAAAATTACACAGATCAGCTTCCAAACAAATGAGCGAGCCGAGGAAAAGAGGGGGCAGAATCCAAGTAAAGGTCCGGCAGAGTTCACTCTTCACAATAAACCAGAAAGTCGCTTGGCCATGCAGGCGAAGTAAGGCAAATGAAGCAGCCATAAGGGAAGCTAAGGAGAAAACCGGCCACCAGCAGCACAGTAACAGCAAGACAACAGCCTGCCACGACAGCCGCGTCCCTAGGCTCGAGTTAATGAGTCGACAAACCTAAACTCTGCCTTACCTCCAGCAGCAGGACAACAGCCCATTCCCACCAGCCACTCCACTCCGCTGGGCCTGAGTTAATGAGCCAACACACCTGCTTTCCACTTCCCTTCCACCAGCAGGACAACAGCCTGCACCACCAGCCGCCCCGCTGGGCTCAAGTTAATGAGCTGGCACACCTGTACTCTGCCTCCCCTCCAGCAGCAGGACAACTATCTGGCCCACCAACTGCTCCACTGCGCTCGAGTTAATGAGCCGACACACCTGCACTCCGCCTCCAGCAGCAGGACACCAGCCTGCCCTGCCACAACACAAAAAGATTGTCGTTGGCTTGTAGATGCACAAGATTTGGGTCTACGCAAGCAGCAACCTTTTGAGCTGTGTGCCTCTGTGGTCAGAATACTGCATGGTGAGTTTGATCTTAGCCTTTATATGCCAAGAGATGATTGTCTATAAAATATTCTGCTATCATTTCAATGCTGATCACCAACAAAAAATACATCCCTATGGCAAAACGTCCACACTTGATATTTGCTTGCTTACAGTATTTATTATAGGTCAACAACAGCCCTTTGTTAATATTCCCACGCATAACTCTTTGTAATATATGCCTGTATAGTATAAGAAACATGGTGTTTCCCCACTCAAGCCATTGAAAGCGCTTTGTTTTTCACTGACCCTGAATGTCATCTCGGCTCTGTGCTCTGTAACAATGATCAGACCCGGTTCTGACTTATTTCTCACCCATTAGAACAGGCCCCCTTGTAGGATGTTTTAATTGCACTTTTTGATCTCCCATTCACTTGTACATGATTGCATGTTAGGTGACTAGGAACCAAACCCCATCTTTAAAAATCTTTAAAAAAAAAAAAGAGAACAGACAATCACCAAGGCCTGCACAAGACCCAGAGCACATCTGTAGTCCTAAACACTGGTAGTAGGTAGCCGTTCCTGGCTGTTTTTCCACACATTTGAACCAGCCTCTAAAAGGAGGACCTTGCATCCCTATATTGGCTGGAAGATGGCCGCATGAGCTATCACTTCATTAGGAAACTGAAGCCTCATTGAAGCTCTGTCTTCATCTTAACTACAAATATGAGCTCGAACACTGGGGTCTGCACAAGACGAACCTCTTGGGGCAGAAACCCTGAAACGCTGATCATGCGCATCTGTGTTGGATGTTTTCCTTTCCCACCCACAATAACTGCCTCTTCCCACCCCTCAGAGGACACATTGCCATCGTGCAATTTCCCATTGGTTGATAGCCTATCAATTGACGACACACACACACACACACACACACACACACACACGTATACACACACGTATACATATACACATACATACACACAGTCGCAATCAAGACCATTGTGAAATAAATCATGGCTTGTTCTCTAACTAATACAAAAGAACCTAGCAAATCCTCCTTAGCCACTGCGAAGACCCCTATTATGTCAGCATTAGCATCTTCCAATTTAAATTCTATTCTAGCCCAAGTCCATGCTAAAGATCATTCCATTACAAATTGCACCAAGCATAATAGCAACTTGCGATCCAATTCGATTCTGCGTGTTTCTTATTTAGATCCTAAATTTCCTATGGGTGCGAACCAACTAGGTGAAGGAGCACATGAAGATGGTCCCCTTGCTAGATATACACCTTTGGACCAGGTTCCCACCAAGGTACATTTAGTACCAGATACCCAAACTCAGATCCCACAGAATATCACCCCGCCTGTTAGGCACTTTGATCTTGTTAAGATGGATTTCTGAACTCTGTCCTGGAGGGGCAGAGGTTCAGAAGGCCAGCCTAGTTTCTTGGAACAGGGTAACCTCTGAACAAGCCAGACCAATTAGGGTAGCGATCGCGGCGGTCAAGACTAGGTCTCAAGAGGGGTGATGGTGACTGAAAGCCCGCAATGAGCACACAAAGCAAGGACACTTACAAATTACTCCAAGCAGGTGTTATATTAAACATATATACACATTTATTACAAGGCCTTTGTAACATTGACCGTAGCGAGAAATCACAATAAAACTCCAGTAAACCAACACATATCAAATCAATACAATATATTTAGAAATACAAACGAGTCTAACGAGTTAGACGCACGAAATGTGTAGACCACCTAGATGGGGAGGAAAACAGGCAGTGTGAATAATAATTAGACCCAGTCCGCCTTCAGAGGCACCTAACTAAATGGAAGTCCAAGCCCTACGAAGAGTGGAGCCTTGTGCTCAAAAGTACCTGCACACGCTGGTGCCAACGGGCAAAAAGGGGAGTCTCTTCGAGGGAATCAGGCAGTTTAGTTCGGTGAACCAATGAAGATGAACAGAGCTCCGCGACTCAAGCGCAGCCTCCACTATGGGCAGAAGCAGAGCGCGAGTATGGAAAGGCGTGCTGTTAGACACAGCGGGGAAAAGCTATGGGCTCCTGCAGGAGGGCGACCAGTTCCTAGCGATGCTACTCACCGGTCCCCGATGCAAGCAGACCCAGGCTTCTCCGCGTCAGTTTCAGTGCTGGCAGGTTCAGATAGGAGCAGGGGACGTCTCGTCATTGTGTAGATTCCGCAGCAGCAGAAGTTGAGTTGAGGACGTCCCAAACGCAGTGAACCCGCACAGTTTGTTACCACAGCAGGGCAACGGAGCGGCCGTGTGTATTTCAGCCAAATGTACACTACTCACTTCAGACCTGGGAATGCCAAGTGTACGAATCGTGTGAGAGTGACAAGGACTCGTAATACAACACAACCTGACGGCGGTTACAGAGCAAGACTCCTGGGTAGGCTGGTCAGTCTGCTGGATGGCCCAGAGACACTTCCGAAGGCTTACGTGCAGGAGATGGTGAAGATGCCGAGAATAGTTGTTCCCACTATTCCAAGGGTCGAAGTATCAGTACAGGCCTTCTCGTTTGATCAGAGGTAGAAAGGGTTTCACAAAGCGACAGCAGTGCAGAGGAGCAGTCCTTCAGCGGGTCACCAGCGATTCCTCGGTTCAGCCTCGTGGTTGCAGGATACTTGGCTCCTGTATTCCTTTGTTCGTGAGAACTCAGGAGATCGACATGGTAGTGGCGTTTCCAGCCCCCTCTTATCCACGATTCCCTTCACGCCAAAACGGAGGGGACCAATGGGAGATCCGCTCATAAAACACTCACACCATCTGTGGACCTCATCACGGACCACGGGGGTCCCAGGCATTCACACCACCCTAGACTCTCTGGAGCCCAGGATGTGTATTGGGACCAGACATCCCAGCCCCCATCCTGGACGCACACAACGGGCCTGTAGAAGCCCGCAAAAGCATCTGTGTTTCACGGGAAAGTACATGCCCAAATAAGGAAGGCCCTGGGTCGGCTCGACCTGGGGGAGGTGAAGGGGGCAAGACGGTCAGCGGACAGGACAAAGAGCCTCGTGGTCTGGCCATTTTGGGAGCCAGGCCACCATTTTGGGCTAATTATCAGCCAGGCCACCATTTTGATTCACTTGCACCGTTCATTTACAATCCAAAGAGAGTATCTCGGGCTTGTAGAACACTAGAGACCCAAGAGAGCAGTAACTTAGCTTACAGTGCCCTCTTGTGCCATGCTGCACGAAAGCTGCAACATGATAAAGAAACTACGGAAAACAACGTTTCCCAGTACAGACTGTTTTAAGGGCATGTCAGTTTCCCCGTAAGAATGGAGCGAAAGCCCAGAGGAGTGCGGCAGAAGGCTGCACTTCTCTGGCAAAGTCTAGATCATGGTGAAAACAACAGCAAAACGTTTAGGGGTGGCCACATGGAAGGAAAATTACCCACAATTAAGAAATCTTTCCTAACAGGTCTTTCTCAATCTCCTATACTATGTGCAAATTCCATAGACTCATCTTCCTGTTCTTCAGTCTCTTATATTAACCCCACTCGTAGGAGGCCTGTGAACCATGTAATTGACCCCTCTGCATTAGTTGAGGTTACTTTATCAGCTATGAACACAGCCCCACTCTTGCTGGCCAAACTTTATGAAGCACTTGACAACAAATTGTTGTGTCAAACTGACTTGATAAATAAGCTTTATCAAACGCATATGCAATTTATTTTCTGATGCATCTTTAACCATCAACGAATTACATAATAATCCTCTAAAAACAAGAATGCATTCTCCTTTCTCCCTAGCAAATTCTTTATTAAAGAGCCTAACACCTTGTATTAAAACCCATGAAGTTATTCATATTGACTCCTTGAACCCTAAGCCTATTTATGATTCTCTTGAAGTAGAACATCAACCGACTCATACTGATCCTAAGGTGCCAAAACCCTCTTGATATTTTTGAGACAAAAAACAAAAAAAACCTTTTAAACCTATACAAGATAGATCATGATCTCTCTGATCCCTTCGATGACCTCATTGAGGCAGCCGAGAGATTAGACCAACTACCAGTTACAAACAGTGAATGTCTTCAAATTCAAAATTCTAGTGTTAGCCAAACTCAAGTACAATATCTTTTCAACAACGATTATCATGAGATGAATCCACTCAAATTATGGCAACCTAAATCAGACTTTAAAATTTTGGAGCAAAGAAGAAAAGAAATAGAGAGAGATTGTCAACCCGTAACTGCTTCTAAGACATTGCATTCAAACAATTCAAACATGCATTCTACCGTTAATACACCAATCATCCCTCTGGATTTAATGCGCTATCAAATGCGGTAATAAATATAGTGCATACAGGGCTCTCTGAACAAAAGAAAATAAATATAACTCCAGTAACAAGATCAAATTAACTTATCAATGCAAAAAACTTCCATACGCTGATTTTACAATGTAGGCATATCCCTTGTCCCCAATATGTCTTGAACAGACCAAGCATTCTTAATGTTTGCTGTGATGTCGACTCGCTAGAAGACATTCAATCTTATGACATGACCCAAGTTGAATGCATAGACAGTTCCAATTCGAGTTTGGTAAAATTGTGGAATCAATCAAGTGTAGTTCGGGAAATGCTATGGCAATTTAGAACACAGTTATATCATCTCAGTTTTATCTTAACTCAAGATCACACCCAGTTACAGATAAATGCCAGAGATTATGATGAATTAACTGGTCAATACAGAAATACGCTGACTCAGAATTTACTCATAACATTCTGCTAATAGTTACCTGCTCTCAGCAGTCTTTAGAACAGCCTCGCCAAATTAATCTAATGCCCATCCAATCTTAGTCAAAGGGTCCAGTGAATCCTCGGTCGCGTCAACAAAGATAACAGCCCATCAAATCTAACCAACGTTTGTAAAGCTTAGCCTCTTGGAATACTAGACCTTCTTTTTAATACAACTGATGATCTTAGCACTTTCGACATTGTCATGTTGCAAGAAACCTGGCTTTTAAACACCCCATTGTGGGAAGGCTATAATATAGCACTACTTCCTGCGGTTAGAGAAGTTTTAGGCCATCCGTCAGCAGGCCTCTTAGAGGCAGTGAAAACTAAATTGCAATGTACTTTAAATCTGTGGGCCTCACCCAATCCTTACACCCAACTGCTAATGCTGAGGACTGCAGTTGGTGATATAGCTTTGCTTAATATTTACTGGAACCACGCAGCTATGACTGATCAGCTATTCCTTCTAGGGGTAGCTGCTATTCTGGATTTGGCTAATGCAGAAACGTCAATCTTTCTTGTATTAATTGCAGGAGATTTGAACAACAACTGCATCCAGCCCCTGAAATCAAATGTAACTGTTATTGCCAATAAATGGCTGGCCCTCATGAAAGAGAGACATTTGATCATGAAAATGGGACCTTCAGACATGACATCCTCCTTAAAACAACATGGAAAAGAGGACTATGAGTGACAACCATTGATTATATTTTGGTCCAGAGGAACACTTATAACCTGATCGATGATTTTGAGAACCTACTTCAGACTAATAGTGACCATGACATTCTGTCGCTCAAATGGAAGTGGCTATGTTCGACTGATACTATTGACTATTATCCAGCAAAATTGACCCTAACTGGAGCTAGAAACTGCTTTAGACGGTCTGAGGAATCTTTATTCCTCCTTAACACCCATTTATTAGACCGGAATTTGGCTCCTAATTTAAAATTAGTCGACTCTGATGACGGACGCTATGTTGCAATCATGAGTCTATTTAAGGCATCCCTTGCGCTTAACTCAAAACCATCTTGCAAACATAAACACACCTTCAATCTTATTTTAAGTAAACATAGGACTATTCTCCAGAAAAGATTAAGGGCAATTGACCAGTACGATTTGACGGTGAGACTGCCTTTAGCCCAGAAATTAAAGAACCAATATCGGAATTGGCGTAAATCTCACCAAATACTCATGTTGCAGCGGGACAGCGAACAGATGCTCAAAACTATTCCGTCTAAAAGCAGTGGCCAAATTTGGGCTACGATAAACAGTGCATCAAAACCAACTTCCCTTTCAAATAAATGCGGTTCAGGAATCTAGCTGGAAAGATTATTATAAGGAATTGTATAGTTAATAATTGTACAATAATAATAATAAAAAATGTATTTTGTATTTGTTTATTATTTTTATCACGCACCAAACCCTGGGGTAACTGGGCACTTGAAAAACTTAGGTTACATACATGGTGAGGCAAAATATATAAAATATATATACAATGGTGAAGATATAGACGTAAAGACCCTGGTTATAGATGGGTCAGTGAGTAATCCCTGAACCGGAGATGAACATAGGTGCACAGTGACTGTGGAGATACAGGGTAGGTCTGAAAGACAGAAGGATAGATCGAGAAAAACTCTCTATCCCTGACTAATCCCTAGCGTAAGAGCTTTCCTTAGGTAGCGCTGGTGCTACGCTTATAAAAAAGGGGATAGGAGAAGAAGGTAAAGAGAAATCATTTTTGAAAAATCGTAACAATTTAAGAATTGTTATGCCTCTGTATTTCCCAAGTCACTGCTATCATCCGGATTAGGTATGGGTGGAGAGGTTTTTAAAAAGAGTCGAACACCTGGGGTTGAAACACATAAGGACAAAGGGTCGACCTTCTACTTTGGGTCCAAATTTTTAATATCCCGTAGATGGATTGAACCGTCCTACAAGGGAGATCCTGCAATTGGCCAATACAGTGCTATGGCAGGTGTTCCCTATTCAGGGTGATCTTTTTCGCAACAAAGACAAACAGCCCACAGCAGCCGTCCAGAAGGTACTTTGTGTTGGACAGGGTGTGGGACACATAAAAAACATGTACACGGTTGTTCATGGTCTAGGTAGAACTAGTTTTGGCCTCCACCATGTAATAACCACTGTCTACCGGTTTCAGTGGTGTATATTTTAGTGCAACCACTTTCATCAGGACAGTCTTCTTGAAAAGCAAAAAAAAAACAAGCAAAAAATCCAACAAAAAGACAAACACAAGTTGGTGGTTATCACTGTTCAATCACCAGTTTCAGCCAAAGGGTGAATACTTTACCCTGCTTCTTATTGCCATCGCAGGGAAGGAAGAGAAGAGAACCTATGGACACACAGAAATATAATCCATATTCACTTCCCAGTCACTGCCACAGGCTCAAAAGTGCTCAGAGACAACAATATAAGTCTATGGGCCTCATTACGAGTCCGGCGTTAACCGAGGCGGTAAAACCGCCTGGTTAACGCCGGACTCGTATTACCATTCCGCCTCCGTGATTCCCGGAATTACCGGGGCATCACAACCCCGGTTTTCCGGGAATCACGGAGGCGGAATGGTGCAAATCCCCATTCCCATTGAGTCCTATGGGACTCAATGGGAATTGGGATCATGGAAACACCGGCAGCATCTTGTAATGCTGCCGGCGTTTCCTCGTCCGCCTGCAGGCGGGCGGTGTTAAACCCGCCAGGTCAGACCTGGCGGGAACATCACCTCCCGCCTGCAGGGGTCGGGATCAGGCGGTCCGGAAACAACGGTGGCGGCGGGTTTACCGCCACCGTTATTTCCGGACCGCCACGGTCGTAATGAGGCCCTATGGGCCTCATTACGAGTCCGGCGTTAACCGAGGCGGTAAAACCGCCTGGTTAACGCCGGACTCGTATTACCATTCCGCCTCCGTGATTCCCGTAATTACCGGGGCATCACAACCCCGGTTTTCCGGGAATCACGGAGGCGGAATGGTGTAAATCCCCATTCCCATTGAGTCCTATGGGACTCAATGGGAATCGGGATCATGGAAACACCGGCAGCATCTTGTAATGCTGCCGGTGTTTCCTCGTCCGCCTGCAGGCGGGCGGTGTTAAACCCGCCAGGTCAGACCTGGCGGGAACATCACCTCCCGCCTGCAGGGGTCGGGATCAGGCGGTCCGGAAACAACGGTGGCGGCGGGTTTACCGCCACCGTTATTTCCGGACCGCCACGGTCGTAATGAGGCCCTATGTGTCTCTCTAAAGTTAAATGGAATTGAGACCTATCCATAAGTCACACTTAAAATTTAACCATAGAGGTTAGCGTTTGTTTCAGAAACAAAAGTCCCTGTACAAGGCTACCCATCAATCCGAGTGTGTTGCAAATAGTCAAAAATTCTAACTGAATGTGGAGAGTGATCTGAGTGAGCCAAAATTCAGTTAAGAACAAGACACATCAAGTACTGACCTTCCAACTGCCATGGGTCAGATGTGTTACAACGATTTGCAAGTTTTTGGTAAATAAAGGCTGGCATCCGTGTGCGTCCAGCAACACAGTGTCACAAACGAGATTCTCACAAAACAGGTTGCTTCTACAAAAGAAACGAGGGAAGGGAGAGAAAAGGGGGAGGATAGCAACCAACAGCATAGTTCTAGCAGGTACAGGGAAAGGGATGGGGTGTCTAAATGTCATGTAGTCAGCAATGCCTCGAAGGTGCGAACAGGTACCTATGCAAAATATGGTGCAGATTGGTGTAACGGCGCGGAATTGTATAAGGAACAAACTAACAGATGTTCTGCTATATATATAGAGAGAGAGAGAGATAGAGGTAACCAAAGTATGAAGCAAAGTATGAAGGGGTTAGGTTTAACTGAGGTCATGGAGTGGGTGTTCACAAAGACAGGTGTAAAGAAAATAAATGATCTTAAGACTGTTGTCCTCAGTCCTTCCCTCTCTAGGACTCTCTGGTAAATCTGCCCTCTTGATGGCACAGTCATCCACTGTCAATGGGGTTTTAGGTGTCTCACAATTCTTTCTTGGCAATCTTGCTGGCCCGTTCTTGGCTCAGTTACTTCTGGTTAGGTTGCCACTTTGCTTCTCCTGGATTGATATCAACACCTGGCACCACCACCACCACCGCTGGTGCCTGTTATTGCCTTAATGAAGAGCATCAGACTTTTTAGCCCACAAAGAACACCAAAATGTACCTCCTTTCCCTTTAGGGCAGACATTTTTCTAGGCCTTTAACAAGCTCTTTCTTCCCACTGGATGATATGTTGGGGTATAAAGCTTCTCCTAACATTCTCTTGCCACTTTTTACTTTCTTCCTCACTATTTTCTTTCTTACTCCTGTCCCTCTCCTTCCCTCTCTTCTGCCCTTCTTCTCTATAGTAACGTCATTGCCCATATTCTTAGTCCTTAACCTGACCACTTCTCCTCTCTGTTCTTCTCTCTACCTCTGGTTTCCCCTTTCCCGCCTCTGCTGTTACTTTCATCTCTTCTCCCCCAGCAACATCATGCCTCTTCTTTTTTCTTATAAGCTTATTTACAACCACGCTCCACCTATTGCTATCAATTATCTCCTTCCATCTTCAGCTCATTTCCGACTCTGCTCAACTTGTCTTTGTTCTGTCATTCATTATCTCCTCCACTCTTCTTTCTGTCTCTGCAATCCTATCTCCCTTCTCTTCTCCTATTACATTCACCCTCAGCCGCATCGCCTCCAGCCAGACTTTCCTCTGTGTTCTTCTTTCTTCCTTATTCTTCTGCTGACCTGTTCCAGTGCTTTTTCTATTTCCCGCTCCACTCCTCCTTTTGCTATCTTTCTCCAATCTTATCTCTCTTCTCCACCTTTCACTTATTTTCTCCACTCTCTCTTCTCTGATCCTCTTCCAACCTCCTATCTCCACTATCAGTGTTCTGCTGCCAACCCCATTTACACCAACATGCCTCCTTTCTCCAAATACCTTTTCACTATATTGTTCTAATGCTGCACAATTGTATTCCTGCTGAGTGTATATCAACGAACGTCTAGAGAAATGCAGACCTTCAGAGCGCAGAATATGAAACTGTTATAGGGGCTTGTCACTATGGAACCTGACTTCAAGTTAGGCAGCTAGAGTAATGCAGCAGTGAACTGTCTAGTGGACGAGAGCCCCACATCCATGTCAAACCCTTCCACCATCTTGGATTTAGAAAAGAGACTGCACACATCAGTTCAGGCTGATAGAACAAGCTTCTCTCTTTCTGCATTACTTGGTATGATTTTGGCACACTCTTGTTTGCGCAGCCCACAAGTTGCACTCCACGGGGCTTGAAAACATCTAGCATCACTGACACATTTAAGTCTTTGAACAAACCAACGGTTTTTGCAGGACACATTTGCTATGTGGATGCCTGCCTGAGTTTCTCATCTCTTTTTCTGACTTGGTAAACTTTCATAAGGGATCTTGCCATGCTTAAGATATTTCTGGACAGATTACAAGGACTGCAGGCAAAGTAAGGAATGGAATGGGATGCCAGAGAATCCACCATATACCCCTTAATATAGTCCTACGTCATAGAGCAGGGTGATGGCCTAGAGTCCTTATGGTTACTTCAGCCCCTGAGTCGTACCTAACCCGTGTGACTTTGTTTCAGGAAACACAGATATCATGAACAACACATGGATTATCAACAGAACAAGAAATACGGTATAAATCCAAATCCCATGACAACTGTACACAATTAAAATGTCTCCACAGCTCTCACCTGAAACCTCTCACCTCAGATAAATCCACACATAACAAATCTTCCATTACGGAAGCATTTGGCAGTAGCAAAATCCGTGCTATCAATATGATGTACAACAATGAATTCTGCCTTCTAGTCCAGGCTTATGTCGTGTGTGAGAAGGCTAAGTCCTTGGGCAGTTCTGAAGGCATTAAGAAGCCATCTTAATGGGTGGTGGGAGGTGCAAGGGTGGTAATCCAAACACAGCCCTGGATATGGGGGTGAACCCAGAAATGTGGGTGCATATTCCTGTTCCTTTCCCCTTTTGTGCTAGTATGTGTCTTTGCTGACCCTTGTCTCCAGTCTTGCCTCAAAGAATAGAAACATTGCAGCCTTTTTCTGTCATTTACAGCCCCAGAAGAAGAGAGAGAGAGAAACACACATCACCAGACTGCTTCAAGGAAACCGAGGATGGCATCACCAAAGTGCTACAGGGAATACAGGCATCCCAAAACCAGCAGAGAGAGAGAGAGTTACACCGACAGACTATTGTGAGGGACCGCTATATTCTGAAATCCGGAGAGAGAGGGTCAAAAAAAGAAGCAGAAATACACAGCGAACCATACTAAGAACACTGTATACATATGCAGCAGTGCCAGAGAGCTAGCCGGGCCGATGAACAGTTACAGTGAGCTTGGGGAACATCACAGAGGACCCCTGACCTCCGGGAACCAAAAAGGGGAACCATACTCACCCCTTACCATTGGACTCAGCAGGAGACCGCGGGAATTCAGAACCTGGAACATAAATAAAAACTACTTTGACCTTCCCCAGGGACGTCATTTCACCACAATGACAAGGGTAGCGGAAGTGACATCACACGACCCTTGACCCCCTGATGATATCACAGGAAATGATGTCATTTTACCCCACCCCGAAGTGAAATCGCAGGAAGCGATGGAACACGACCTTTCACCCGTTGACAAAACAGGAAGTGGCATCACATAGACTTCGAAATCACTATACGATATCACTATAATGTGATGAAAATTTCATACAGGAATGGGTCGCCATATGTATTGTTAAGATCAGTGCATATAGGCCCATATTACCAAATTACTGTGAATGCAAGCAGACGTTCAAGACCAAATGGTAATGATGTGTTATTATATAGCACTTACGCTTAAGCGCTTTATGTAGAAAAAATATACACCCAATATCACCCAACCTGTGTTGGTACTCATTTATCGACTGCAGAAGGATGAAATGCTGAGTTGAGGCGTTTAAGAACAGACTAAATCAGTGACTCACCCCCTGAAGTGTGCCTGAAATAAACCTACCTTTAATGAGGCTAGCAATGATTGTATAGAATTCCAGAAAGACACATTATTTGGTATTCCTATTCTTTCTTATTTAGGGTCGGTGCTAAAAGTGTTAGACTTGTGGCACTCCTGTTCTTATTTTTAAGGGGTCTGAACAAGAAAGACAGCCACTCCAGAAGTAAAGAGCCACATGGTGCTGGCCACAGCCCAGGCGCTTGCATTACAAGCAGTTGCGATCTCTGGAGACCCCTAAATGATGCCCGTGACCTTCCCGGGCACCATCCCTACAACACAGCAAGCCTGTGCAAATAAAGTGAGTGGTGCTTAGCCCCTATTTAAAATGTTTGCACCTCATTAAATATTCCCTGGAAGGTAAAAGCCAGGCCAGATTGGTTAGGGACCAGGACCTAATCCTCTCAGAGGAGGAGTAAAATAAGAACAGGAAGGGTGGGTTATTTGGGTGAGGTCAGCAGTGTAGGACGATCAACTGACCAGTGGAAGGGAAGACACAGCGACAGATTGTGGAGGAGGTGCGGTATTGGCTGGGGAGTGAAAGTGACACTGCAAATTGGTTTGTGTGCTTGGTGAGTGTTTCGAAGAACTAGTTTAAGGAGTGAGTGTGAAGCGAAAGATGCAGTTAAATAAGCGTTTTTTCATTATTAGTGGGTAGAGGAATGCAGTAGAGGGAGGAGGAGTCTATTAGAGGGAGGAGAAATGTAATAGTGGGAGGAGAAGTGTAGTAGTAGTAGGAGGAGTATAGTAGTATTTGAGGATGCGTGTAGTAGTGTGGGAGGAATACGAGGAGTAACGTGAGAGAAGGAATAGTAATATCAAATGGTGGAGGCTGATATAGGGGAGGCTTGCATAGAAGGGACAGAGAGAAGGAAGGAGGAGGTAGGTAGCGTAGACGGGATGAGGTGAGCGTGGGTGTTGGTGAATGTAGTTGAATTTAACAGAGTAAGTGCAAGGTACTATGCCAAAAAAAAAACTTAGAACACTAAGGGGGTCATTACAACCCGGGCGCAAAGGGATACCGGACACCGGTAATGACACCGGAGCCGGTAATCCCTTTGCTCATTCCCTATTCCGAAGTTCCTTTGCGGGTCCTTCCTTAACGCCTGGTTTTAGCAGGCATTAAGGACGGGACCCGCAAGGGGATACCGGTGTTAATAACGGTACCGCAATTTGCGGCGCCCGTTATTGCCGCCTTCCCCCTTCTCATTGAGCCCTATGGGGGCTCAAATGGGAATGGGGAATGGCATTTCAAATGGGGATTTACTGGTCCCGCAAAGGGCGGAATGGACCGGTAAATCCCCATACCACCACGTTGGTGGCGGTACCGGTATTGGTGCTAGTCATGGCGCTAATAGCACCATGACTAGCACCAACCTCGTTATGAGGGCCTACTGCTTGGATAGTGTAGGGGGAGTTTGAAAGTCCCTGAGTAAATTAGACAACCTGCAAATAGGGAAACCAACTTTAGAAGGCAGATTTTTACACAGCAGGTGTCAGCAATCGGTGGGAGTAACCAAGGGTTATGGGCGCTGGGCGTTGCGTTGGAATTGGTTGCATGCAAAGTTCCCCAAAACGAATCGCATAGTTGAGTCGTTTGCCAGTAAATCAACATGACTGATGCTCTGAAACAAAAGATGAGCATAAAAGGGAATTTTTGGGTTTGTTTCTAACCATTTTCCCATGCGACATGAAAAGTACTCCAATTGCACTGATGCATATTTCCGGGTGGCTGGAATCCACCATAATCTCACGGGATTATGGCAAAACGAAAAAAAAAAGTTGGAAAAATTGCGTGCGCTTAAAGAAATGCATTCATTGTACAATAGATGCCAGGCCAAAGCATGGTAGCTGGAAGCAGAACAAAATGAAGAAGACACCAGTGTTGGCATTCGCTATCCCAAAAGAACCCTTATTACAACCCAAGGATAACCAGCAATAATTCTGTGATAATGATAAAAAGCATATACTGTTTTGTTGTCAAGTTCACAGGGTTTGCCTTTAACAGGCTGGTCACATGTCCAACGCTCTGATCCAGAAGCACGAACGGAGGCAGTCGGAGAAGCAGGGTGAGCGTGCACCCGATGCTGGCTACATCGCATTCAGAAGCACACACGTAGGCAAACAATGGATGCAGGTTGAACCTGCACCCAATGCGGATCACAGGTTAAATGCTCGATAAAATCACAATGAGATGATTTCTCAATGGCAAAATTCCCAGCAATCGGTTATCTGATATAAACGATTTGATAAAAACTCTTGTGACCATGGACGCCTCTGTTGGGGAGGAGGGTCCTGGGCAGACGAAAGAGCGAGGGACTATTCTAAACCCTTCAAAGATAATAAAAATCCTTGCACTGTCTCAAGGACTCTGAGTGTGTTCTGGGCTTTTGTGACACTTGATAGCCTTTGCTACTATTGACTATCCACACTATTACACACATTATCAACTGACACAGGCTTCAGGAACACCATCCAGAGCAGGATCAAGCCCTAATCTACCTTTCCAAACACTATCAGTGTGTTCAGGTGTACCCGTCCAGATTTGATCTACTTCCATTCAGAATTGGATTACGTGGTGCGTTGAAGTAGCTCTCATATAAAGCGGCTGAGCCACACGGGATTATGTTGATCAGGCCCCTACCCAATGTGCCTTCCAGCATATAGGAACAGTGGGATTCTCTGGGCTCACCTCTGCCCTAAAGAGAGCAGTATTTCATTACTGCAAAAGAGGTCCTCTTTATTTGAAACATGGATCAGGATCCACAGGGTCCAGCATGCTTCAGAAGAGTCCATCTGTAAGAGTCAATTCCTCACTGTGAAGATTGATTCTTAAATCATGATACCAAGTCACCATTTTAAAACTCCATAATGAAGATAACCATTGTCAAACAACTCTCCATTTCAACCTTGTACCCAACACATTTGCTAACATTTATACAAGCAAACAGCATCTGGTGTATAATTTCTGAGCAGGTAGTAATAAATAAAGTTGACAAAACCCAACAAAAAAGACCCACATGAGGGGTGGGTTGATACCAAGGCCGTGCAGACTTGTGAGAAGTCTGAGAGAAACCCAGGTTGCTGAGAGACAGGAGAGAAACCTGAGAGGAGCCAAGTTCAGAGAGAGACAGAGATGGTTGATGTATTAAAGGAGCCAGGTGCCATTGGAAGGCCTTACACATGTGTGATGTTCAGAATTCTTGTAAAAGGTAGAACTGTGAGTAAACCCCCAGAAGGGGTTGCTTCAGAAACCTTTCAGTTATATTTAGTTTATTTAACAGGGATTTGCTTTATATGTTAGGAACACTTTGTGTTTACCAAACTTGAAGAAATCTTTGTGCTATCTCGTAATTAGCATAGAGGAATTACGAAGAATAGATTTGCACTTTTTTTGTTTGTCATTATTGGAGGCTTCGTTATTATAAAAAGATATCCCGGGAATGACAGAGACTCTCAAGGAGAGGTTCAGGATATTTATGTTAAACCATTGCATCACCCTGAGGTGCATGGAGCATTTATAGAATATCACTTTAAGATATTCCATCTGTGACTCGGTCAGTAATCTGATCCTGCCAAGAGGGGATGGGAATCCCTCTCAGCTTAGGGTGGAAGGCTTGCTAAATTGGAATCCAGAGGCAGTCTTACACCAAAGGGGGGATTTGACAGTTTGGAGGGCCATAGTCCCTTCTATTCTTTATCTGCCAGTGTGCTTGGCAATAGTACCATTCAATCACCCTTTGCATGTGTTACAAGCTGCTGGCCAGTCTGTCTATTGTTTTTTAGGCAACTAAATCTAACAGCATCTGTAGTGTTGGGCAAGAATGAGAGCAGCCCACAGCAGCATCCAGAAAAGGACAGCGTACCAGCACACCCCGATCGGCAGCTCCAGGAAGAAGAACTGCTATGCAATGCTGCACATCGTGGAATGGCTTCCCGGCAGAGACTGTAATCCCACAGACTTTGGGGATCCTTACATGTACTAGAACGCTTGCCATGACCAACCATGGACTAACCTTCGCAGACCTGTGCGTGATTAAGAGCCAGGTCTTAAACCTCCTTAGATGTAGTTTGTGGATTGCAAAACAACACTGGGAGGGGGATCCAGGGAATGATTGACCTATAGGAAAACCAATTGAAGAAGGAGTGAGCGGACAAAGGGGGCTACAGGAAACAGGGAGTTGGGGGTTGTGCATGTGAGACCAAAGGAGGAGATGGTGGCAGAGCATAAGGAGGAAAGATGGTGTAGAGGAGCGTGGAGGCAAATTATAGAAAAGAAGAGGTATTGTTTTTTTTAGAGAAATTGGGACTCTGTTGTTAGTGTGGGTGCAAGTTGCTTGAGTGAAAGTGGTAGTAGGAGAGTAGGGGGTATGTGAGATTGGACGGTAGAGGTAGGCCTGAGAGGGGAACACAGGAAGGATAGAGGACACAGAATCTTAGAGAGAGAGGAGAGACAGTGAGTGGATTGGGAGGGAGGAGACTAGGAGGAGGAATGGAGGGTGATAGAGAGATACAAGGAGAGGAACATAAGAGTGCAGAAGAACCTGAATGTCTGGAAGGCACAAACCTTAAATCATACTTTGAGGGAAGTTGTTGATTGCTCATTGAGGGTGGCTAGATATATAAGGCATTTGCCTTAATGTCACCACAATGAGATATGTACCTTTTATATAGTGGGGGTTCCAACTCTAGTGACCAGGCAGTTGTATAGGGGTGCCTGGGCTTGGGAGGGACTGTACATTCCTAGATGATAGAGGGACAAGCATTAGCGCACGTTTTAGTAATAATAAAATACCCCTGAGCTGTCTTGGGAGTTGGTGTTTTCTCGAGGCCATCTGTGACCCATCCTTGACACTTGTTTACTAAAGATTTCCAGCTAGTTTTACACTGAGTCCTTACTACCTTTATGTGCTAACCCGATCTAAACTGTCTGTTGTAAAGCTTGAAAAAGAACTGTTAGTCGAAACTTGTCTGTTAAATTGTGTCATTGCTCAGAATTCCCAGAAGTAGCACAATTCTCCATTAAGGTGAGCATGGAAGTTCTGGGAGGAATTATTGCTACAGACACAGTCAACATACTTCAATTTGCAGCTAGCCTATTACCAACAACTCCAAACAGACACAACTCCAAGATTCTCTTACATAAAATCGATGACTTCATACTTTAGCTCTCTGATAACCCGAAATCAAAATTCCATGGTTCTGTGTGAAAATGTACCCAGGAAAATGAAGTGATGTGAAAAAGAAGTCACCAAAATGTAGTTTTGAAAAGTGTACTTATTCTATACAAGCAATGTAAAGTGTGAAAATATTGCCAGTAATAAGGTCACCAAAAAGCTATTTTTAAAGACACAAAAGTACTAGGCTGTAACCCGAAGAATGACCCAAACCTGTAATGAAACCTTCACAATCATCAAACTCCATTCCTAACCCTTTCCCTAGCTCTAACTACAACACTTATTCTACCCTGACCCCTTAACCAACACTATCCCTTGAGCGCACTAAACCATTTTATTTGCATGTGACTCAATACAAAACACCAAATAAATAGAAAATGAGCAGTGAACCTAACTCCAAGCCCATCCCCTGCTCACGAGAAATTCCATAGCCATTTCCCTAATCGAAACCCTTGCTCTAATACTAACCTTACCCTAATCTCAGGGCTTCATTACGACCCTGGCTCACCCGGATTGAAGAGGGCCGGTACAGTACCGGCCCCCTTCAATCCGGGAGCGCCGATTACAAGTTTCCCATCGCGGGACCCGGATCGCACGCCTGGTAAAACCAGGCGTGCTTTCCGGGTCCCGCGAGGGGAAGAGGGAGGCAATAACGGGCCAGATGTAATCTGCCCGTTATTACCTCCCTCCCCATTCCCATTGAGCCCTATAGGGGCTCAAATGGGAATGGGGATGGGTTCCTACATGGAGGAATTACTGGGTCCTCCTATCTCGGAGTAACCCAGTAAGTCCCCATTGCAGGAACCCGGTAATGGAGCACGGAACGGTGGCAACCATGGAGCTAATAGCTCCATGGCTACCGCCGTTCTCGTAATGAGGCCCAAACACTTACTCTAATGCTTATTCTACCCTAACCTACAGGTTTATCCTAACCCCTATATTACACCGACATCACCAGTCCTCCCCAATCTCCTTATCCCTCTCCTTAATACTTACACAAACATCCCTCTATTAGCTCTAGCCTTACCATAACCCCCACCATACCACTTAACCTGACACTTACTCTACACTTACTCTAACTTAACTATTAACCAAGCCCCAATATCACCAGCCCTCTCACAACCAGCCTGACCTTACCCCCTTTACTAATCCTAAACCAGGCAATCACAAGCCCACTAGACCCTCCTTAACTCGCACATTTACCCTAGCAGCAGTCCATTTTCTTGGTTACTTTTTTAGCTATGTTTATTTACCACTTTTTGCTTGGCGACTTTTTCACTGCAGAGGTATTTTCACCATGATTTGTTTTCACTTACTCCATTTTTGTTGGCAACATTTTCACTGGACACCATATACACTGCATTAACAGTGACCACTCTTGCGTGGCTACATTTTACAAACAGCTCAGTCAGATTGGTACCTCTTCTCTCTGCTACATAAGATAAAATCTTACCATGTCGAACTGTTGTCTTGGCCCCATTGCTGCATCACATGAAACTGGCAATGTTCCACTCACTAGAATTCCTGACTGTGCTAACACCACACAAGAACATACGACACAGTTGTCTCTCGTTTTCAAATTGAAAAATTGAAAACATATGGCCACATTACATCTCCCCAATTGGCCTTTACTGGCTTTCCTCCAGGCATGCATCAAATACAATACCTGCTACATCACCAACAAGGCAGTAACATCTAAAAAACCACCATATCTAACAGACATGTTCGTCATCACAGGAAGCCATCTCAACATCAAAATCCAAAATATATAGCCAGGGTGAAACTGATACGTTCAAACTGGAAAAAGACAGAACAGCAAGCCTTCTGCAGGCAATGCACCCAGATCTGGAACAACATAATCTACTCTACCTCTTATCAGACTGTTCCCTGCATTTTCACAAATTAGTAAAGATGTCAAGGGACACCTCTTAAAGGAATCTATCACAGTTTATTAACACCTGTCAAGATCCCCAGCCCCTTCCTTGTGCACACACCTCTCTCTCCTCTATGGATACAATTGTGAATCAATCCACTATGTACAAGATGGTGATTCACCCCCCTTCCCTCCCACGTTTGTTCGTACATCCCCCTAACCATACAGAATACTCTGGTGCACTCCATCTATGATGGCACTTCATACAGCCTTAATACCAATGCAAAATACAGAAATACCTTTTCAAATTCCACTCGCATTTGGACCCATCACCACCATATATCAGATTAAAGCCCCTGTTACCATTTCTGTAAACCAGGGGTCTTCAGCTACCTAGATGCAATGGACTAGCACTTCCATAACCCTTCACAGTTGACAATACTGGCTAGGGCTGATGGGAGTTGTAGTGTAAAACATTTGGAGAGCCAAAGGTTGCCATCACCTGATGTAAACACTAATGTGCATGTTTTGCTGCAGTTTCTCCTTTGCAATACCTTGTGATTCGTTTGCATGAGACCACGTGATATTCTCAGTAGAAAGAATTCTTACCTCAGGTACTGTACTTTCAGGTGGGTAGGCGAGTAGATCCCTATTCTCTTGCATACAAAAATGAGACCCTTTTCTCAGGTTCAAGCCATGCACCATTTTGATAACCCTTGATAGCCCTACTCTGTGGGCAGGTTGTTTAGCCTGTCGGACCAAAGAGCGAATGGTGAGGGAGGCGCCCTGGGATTCTAAATGAATGGGGGGTAAGGGAGCAGATAAAGGCGTGGTGGCAACTGCCAATTTCCACTCCCTTTGCTCTGCCACTATCTAAAGCCATGTTCTCTGTTCATATTATTTCTGCCACCATCCTAGCCAATCGACTGGTATTTGGAAAAGAAATGGAGACCTAAGGAAACGTAATCCGTTAAAGTAGTATTTTGCCAGAGTCCCAGTCATGCTGTAAATTCTGTTCTTTTCAATTTAGAACGGTGTAGCTGTTGGCTGCTTAGTTGTAGCTGAAAAAAAACAAAGAAATAGGACTGTTGCCGAAATATAGCTTACCGATTTCTGGAATTCCAAAATGAACTCCAGATGCTTGTCATGCAAAAGCAGAATCAAGGCCCAGATGGAATTCAATCAATGCAAACATAAAACAAAATGTTCTAGTCTTTTTAATACTTTTCTTGTAAATCCTATTAGACGTTATCCTCGAGCTAACAGTTATAATGGGATTATGTTACCTTTCTTTTACATTAGGCCTTCTCCTCAGGTCTTCCCACTGAGCAAACTTATTTTATGATAGTTTATAATTAATATCGTGAAGAATGTCTTTGACTTACATCCTTAGCATAAATATTTCAACAGCTTCCCCCCTCAGTATCATTTCCCGAGACGATTTATTTAATGGAATACTTGGTGAAAAATCCAATGTGCTGGGCCGTAATTCAACATTTTTATAATTACCAAGGGCCCACAAAGCAGTCACTGCAGAATCTCCGGCACTGGCGGGACAGTTTCGGACCAATATGTGTAGGCAGGTGTGCTAAGACTCTTGCTTCTTGTTTAAATTATGGAGGTGCATTGCAGTCTTTTGCCATGAGGATCTATTCTATTACTTCTCAAATGGGAGCGTGTGCGTCTGTGTGCTGGTGCGCCGGCGAGCGCGTGTGTGTGCGTGACGGAGACAAGCAGCACCTGCGGTGTGCTATGTGTATTTGTATATTTATTTAAAGCACACATAACCCTTAGGTATCTGGGCGCTAGTTTCATTGTGGAAGGACAGGTTATTTATAACGTAACGTGCTCCTATCAAGCGCAGATCCGGGATACAAAACCTGTGTTTGCTCAGCGTGGTCTTGCTTTCAAGACCCGCGCATTGCCACAGAGCTATCCTCCCGTTGTTGCAGTTCTACTTGTGTTGGTCCTGCCTCTCTTCAAATTCTTGTTTGTGTCCTCTTATGTACTTATGCCATTGGACACAAGACTGCCTGAGCTTAATGACACCAGATACTCCTATGTGTTACTGAATCCACCTGGCTCTAGTTTGTACAAGTGGAAGGAATATTAGAAAATGTCATCCTCTAGCCAGTTGCTGCATCGATGGCATGTTTGTTCCTGGGAGATATGGTTGTTTAATGGTGGTACTGTTTTAGTGTCCATTAAGCACTGTGTTATGACTAAGGGCACTGATTTTCTCTGTGTGACTAACATTTTCCACAGGCGGTAAACATGGTGCAATCCGCAACCATGATCACTCATTTGAAAATGTTTGAAAATGTTGGTGACATGCCCATGAATTCTTGAAACATTGATGGTATTGTCTTATCGACTTATGAATGTGGCATTTGAGTATTAGCGATGTGTGCATTTCCTGCACTCTGAAACCGATAGAGCCACAGCTCTGGTCAGTATCTGCTGGGAAAGATAGAAGGCTAGCCGATGAGCTGGAGGGATCAGAGAATTGTATTGTATTGGTATTCCATTGGTTGATCAGACACTCCCACTGAAAGTGATGTAGAAAGAGCAAAAATACAGAGAGCCGGGGCACTGCCTTTTTAGGTGCCTTTACACATCTTCAGTGATTGTGTTAGTGGAGCCAAGCCCTGTCATGAGTGGGTAATGCGTAGGGATTTCAAAAGGGGGAACACTTGAGATATAAGTAGATATTATGGAAATTCACATATTTACATGTTTACGGCATCAGGAATAGAGTGAGGGGAGTCATCAGGGGTGGTGGCAGCACCTTGACTGGCTTCTTGGTGAAGCTTGTGGCTGGCCTCAAGCAGTTCCACTAATTGAACTGCTTTGGTACCCGGTGGGGGAGAATTCCAGTGTTGCAGGGTCAGGAGAGAAAAGGAGCAAAACTAGGAGGTGGTGCAAGTAGGGGTATGGGGACAGAGAGGTTGGTGAAAGTTGTAGAGAAGATAGCCCAAGTAAGAGAGTAAAGGGGGATACAGTCAGCCAGGTAGTGGAGAGCTGGGCCAGGAATAGATTTAAAGACACAGAGTAGAAACTGGAAGATGACCCACATTTGCATTGAGCCCCACACAGCAGGGTGGTGATACACTGTGGTAGGAAAAGATATACATTATTTGTTGGGTAGGTGCAGCAAATTTGAGCACTTTGTTGAGTGAAGTGAAACAGTAGAGCAGAAGGCCAGGGGTAGGAAGGAGCAGGAGTCGCGTTTACTCAGGACTTGGGTTCGGATTAGAGGTTTGGCAGAGTGGTTGGTACAGTGCAGGCAGATCTCTCTGGTCTCCCTGATATTTAGATGGTTGATCCTGGCCACAGTGGCAGGGTGAGAGATGAAGTGATTTAGTTTATGTTCTCTTCAAAAAAGGACCCCAAGTTTGCAAGCATTCAGTGATAATGGGAGAAGGTCTGGAGGAAAGGATTTAGGAATGAGAATGAGGTTGTCATTGGAAGATGGTTGAAACATCTTGTCTGTTTTAAAGTATCAGACTGGTGAAGAGACCTCTGTTGATGCACTCAGAGATTTCAGTGGTGAAGGAGAAGATCATCAGTAAAGTGATGGTATGAGAAGCCAGATGTTTCCCATGTAGAAGGTGTATAGTGTGAAGAGAACATGGCCTAGGACTGATCCTGTGAGATGCCTACTGGAAAAGGGTTTGAGGGTGTAGTTGGTAAGAGCTCCAAGAGATGGAGGAATGGTTGGAGGCCACCCATTTGAGTATAGCTTCCTTAAATCCTAGGAGTAAGAGAGATTAGAGGAAGGGGTGGTGATCCACACTGCCAAAGGCAGTACAGAGATCAACCAAAATGGAGATGGGCTAGGTAGACGTGGTGAGAAGTGGTAAGAATGTTAAAGTCATGAAACAGAGCAATTCAGTGAGTGCAAGCCTACTTAGCTCCAAGTAGTTGAGTATTATCTTAAAGACAACATGCTCAAGGATTTTGGAGTGGCGTGACAGAAGAGGGCTGATCAGTAGAAAGAGGAATTATTAGGGTCAGCTGTGTTTTTCTAATGGGTATTACCGTGGCCACATTGTATCTGGTTGTGAAGATGCCAGTGGTTAAAGAGACATTGTAGAGGGAGAGAGGTGAGAGCTGGTCACCGCTGCAAGTTCTTTGATAGATTTGCATGTAGAGGTATCACTAGATGTGCAGGTTGGATTAGATAAGTGGAAAGTGGGTAAGCCTGGTGAATGAAGTGGTTGCCAATTGAGATAGGGGAGTGGAAGGGTGGACAAGTGTCCCAAAATGTGCTGATGTTATAAAGGTCCAAGGTAAAGACTTAGCTAAGCATATTGGCGGGGTGAAGACGCGCGGGGTTGAAAGGGTGGACAAGTATACTGAATTTGGCTGATTTTATAAAAGTCTAAGGTAAAGACTTAGCTAAGCGGAAAAGGGTTATGTAAAAAGGTTTTTGGGGTAAATATCATCTGGAAGGTCAGGGACAGTTTGCAAGTGTTTGAGAGGAGAGAGAATATAAGACTGATGTAACAGGAACATTTGGTATAGTCAAAAGAAGTGGTCAGGTCAAAGAAAGATTCATTGCAAGCAGTAAGGCGAGTATGTGTCAGTGACCTATGTGGACATTCATGGTAGTCCTCAGTTGTTGGTGACTGAAAAGATCCATGTTTGAGGGTAGAGGCAGTCAAGTGTGAGGGAACAGGCTGGATAGTGAAATTCGAAGGTGGTACCAAGTGCAGTTTTGAACTCAGCAAAGGTAAGTCCAATAGCGTGAGGCAGTGGGAGGTAGAGACCAACATAGGGGACCATGCAGTCAGACTTACATTTTCTTTTGGTGCCAGTTTTGTGAAAGGTGGCAAGCGTGTGGGGGAACAGAGACAATGAGGTGAATGAGTGAGTGGTCAGAAGGTGAAACATCAACAGAGAGCAGATTAGTTAAAAGAGAAGGATAGGAAAATAGATGAGTAGAGTAGGTGTAAAAAATTGGACAGACATGTGTTTGAAGAAGGAGGAGAAAACCTCAGATGTGGAAGGCGAGCCAATGGTGCCTCTTTACTGAACATTAGTGCAACAACACCAATGTCTTGTTTTGTTAGTGAAGGATAGTTAGAGACGATAGGAGAGCCAGGATGGAGGGCAGCCTGCATGAAAGTTATGTCATGTTCATTCATGTTATGTGCATGTATAAAGTGCGCTTCCACCTGAAGACATCTTGGTGCTGGGAACACAACAGATACAGCCCATTGGCAAGCACAATCAATCTAAAAAAGAAAAGGTTTTAAATAACGCCTAAACTGGAAATGGTTCTGAGTGGGACCTAAGAGAGGATTGCAGTGAGTTCCAGAGTTTGGCACAGGCCACCAAAAATGGCCGGCCCCCAGTCCTGAAAAGCCTGAAGCGAGGAACCACAGTAATATTTGCATCCTCAGAGTGTAAAGAGCACCTTGGGATAAGGTGGGAATTTGAGTTGTAGCTATTCGGCGCCCTGGTCGTAGAACGCCCGGTGAACTGTGCACATTGACTTAAATCTGATCCATTTCAAGACAGGAAGCCAGTGCAGAGATCGTAGCATAGGGGAGATGTGGGAGCCATATCGAATGACACTAGCAACTCGAACTTCAAGATTCTGAAGGAGTTGCATACAATGAGTCAAATACAAAGGTTGAGCTACAAAAAGGGAGTTGCAATAGTCAACCCGACCCAAAACAAGAGATGCAACCAACGGCACATGAAAATGAGGAGTGGAGAAAGGGTAAAGCCAAGCGAAGAACCCTTACTTGGAAATTGCCAAGACAGATAGATCTGCCCTTTGCCTCAGTGGAAAGGGAGGAAGACATTTTGAAGCCAAGATCTTTGACGGCAAGCACCGGTGTGGGGAAAATACCCAAAGCAGAATCCCAGAATGGAGGAGCCCACAGAGAGGTGGCAGAAGGGGGGGCAACCACCAGTACCTCTGTCTTGTACCCATTCAACTTGAGCCAGTTGTCACTCATCTAACAGTTTACAGCCCCCAAGCATCCCTTCAGCTGAGAAGAAGTATCAGGCTCAGAGATGTTGAGCCACACAATTATTTGTCTATCATCAGAGTAGGAATAACAGCGGAGGCCATGGAGTGGATGAGCTCAACAAGAGTCTCTTTAATATAGAGGTTAAATAAAATGGGAGACAAGGGACCCCACTAGAAAGAGAGCTATAAAAGGAAGAAAATGAAAACATAGAAAGAGTTTTCCCCTTAGCAGTCAGAAAGGATGTAAACCCAGAAAAGACTGGGTCTGACAGTTCAGCCCCGAACAAGCGGTCCAGCATGAGGGAGTGGTCAACCGTATCAAGTGCGTTAGAAAGATCAGATAGGATCAATAAGGATCAAAACACCAACTCCCACCTGATAGGACAGTTGGGCCAGATCATCCATCAGACCAGGGCACTCTCTGTGGCACGGCCAGGTCAGAAACCTTACTGAAAGGGGTCATAGAAGGGGTCATAGAAGTGAGAGTTTTCTAGGAAATAACTAAACCAAGGAGAGATCAAAGAGTCTAAAACCTTTATGAAGAAAGGAAGGAGCAATATTGGGTGAAGAATTTGCCAGGCTGGTGGGTTCAAGGGAAGATTATTCCAAGAGGGGGATTACCAGGGTCTGCTTCAAATCCACAGGAATAATATTGGTCAAGGAAGAAGAATGTACTGCCTGAGCAACCCATGGGGCAACTTCAGTAATGATATCTTTAATACCACTTAGAGGAATAGGATCATCAGGGAAAGTAGATTTGAGCTTCATATTAGCGGCTAAAATATCGACTCGGGTAAACAAAGGAAAAGAGGACCAAGAGTAGCTCAGAGTAGCAGACTGCGTCACAGAGCCAAATACTCCCGTTCTCAAGCCAGAAATCCGACAGAGAATCGCATAATGCTTGGCATATAACAACTACAGAAGTAGAATTAAATGATAAAGTGACAGGAGAGAGAATCCATGTTTTGAATGCAGCCATCTGTGACAAAGTCCAGTTCAGACAGTCAGGAAGGGATACTCGGGAGACCAGGGTGAGTTGATCCTTCTGTGATGCAACCTCTTGAGATTTTACATAGCGGCACCAAATGGGTCTCTCCCTCCGAAGCAACCTCTTGTGCAAAGGGACCACAATGCTGACCATCCACTCAGTAAGTATTGAAAGTAAAGGGATCCAAGACAGAATTCAGTGGGGTCACTGACCTCTGTAGTAAAGGATTGGATAACTCCCTGTGGCTCACAAGAATGTTGTGTTTTACTTCATGAATTTGCACCCACTGTGCACAACCTGTGGCCAGAAGCAGTGGCTCATTCAAAACTTACCATGAGCAAGAGGGATTTAAGGAAACCTTGCGGCTTGTCTGCTAGCTGTCCTTCAGTATGTAGGAATGATTTCACTACAGAGAAAGCATGGATATGGCTTAGCGCCTTGACAAGCAAGTCTGACCCCCAAATAATGGAAAGCTTTTTAAGTTCTTGGGTGCCAGTCACTGGGTGATTCGGGCAATTAAGGAAAAGAACATTTAGGGAAAGTCATAACACATGAAGGAAATGTGTAGGAGAATTGAAACACTGGAGAGGGAAGAGTGACCATGGAACCATGGCTAATCCATTGTTCTGGCGATGATAAAGGAATAGTTCAACCAATCAAATACGTTATTAGGAAAATCAGAACCACGGCCACTTTATAAAAGTAGGATGAGGCTGTTTAGCTTTACAGGAGTTGGGAAAGAGAGTTGGAGAGCTTTGACCAGAGAAGAGAGGGTAAGCAGGAGCAGGAGAAACAGCGTTCTCAGCAGTGCAGCCCAAACCTGGATGTATGCTTCCAAGTGCCTTGGCCATAAGAAGTATCTGATTTGTAGCCTACTGGGGATTTAGCTCATAGCTTGGTAAGTAACAGATCAACAACGAGGAGAAGCAGGACACATCTTGTAGTTGGTTCACCCTAAGCGCTAGGCAGTGCACCATGAAAGTAAAGGAGAGCAAAGCTGGTAGTGGGCTAAAATCAAGATTGGTGACCTTCTGCTGGTAGATTATCATAGCTTCAGTCTGAAAAGGACCCTGAGTGGGGAGTGTACAAATTCCTGATGGTGAATGTTTGGGTATCCCCTAGGGCTAGAAGAATAACATGTTCTTAACTGGTAGACGTTTTCACTGATCTTCACTCCTAGAGGCTCCATAGTCTTGGGGCTAGGCAGAGAAGGCTTGTGTCACGGATGGCACGCTGTTAAGAGTGGCACAGGACACTCAGGAAGGGTTTGGGTGGTTGTGCCGAAGTAAGGTGGACAGATAAGTACACACACAGCTGAAAGTAATGAGAACGAAGAGTAGGCAGGTATAGCAAGGAAATAAGGTACAGCAGAATCATAGAGATCTTCGGTCTGTCTTTTAAGGTGTAGGATTTGTTCTTGAAGCAGGTATGTTCCATTAGCCAGATCTAAAGCTTCAGAATTTGGTGTAGCAGAAAATTCGGTTGTAGCAATAGGAAGACTGACCTTAAGGTTATTATGGTTAGTAGATACTGGGGAAGTATTAAGACAACCGATGGTCAGTATTGGTGTTTTGTACCTAGGACCAGGTGGACTAACCTCAGGATACTTAATGCCTTGTCCTGTCAAATGAGGGTTTCCAGCAGTCTGGGGAGCTTGCCAAGCTGATCTTGAGCATATCACTCTAGCAACAGCGTACTCTGGTGTAGAGTCTCCCACAATGAGTGCAATATCCTTGGCTGTAGCAGTGTGAGATGAATTGTCCGAAGACACAGGAGTGTTTTTCACTGTTTGGGCTAACAAGATCTGTAAGAATTCATTATCTTGCTGGAGCTCTTCAACAGATAAGGACTGCGGATCATAGTCGCAAATGTCATAATAATTACACATGGAAGAAGGGTCAGCAAGGCAGTGAGTGTAGTACTGTGCTTGTAAATCTTTGTTTACTAAGGCGAGACTGTTCTTTAGACTAATGTCTTTGTTTGATGTCTTTAGGGAAACTATAGATTTTTGTAAAGGTTTCTTAACCCGAAAGGAAAGCATCTTTGGTCTGTGTGTGCCTTTCCTGCCAATGGAACAAGACATTTTTTGCTCTTGCATTATGTCACGGATGGCACTCTGTTAAGAGTGGCACAGGACACCCAGTAAGGGTTTGGGTGGTTGTGCCGAAGTAAGGTGGACAGATAAGTACACACACAGCTGAAAGTAATGAGAACAAAGAGTAGGCAGGTATAGCAAGGAAATAAGGTACAGCAGAATGATTCCCTCTTGGGATGTATGCTGATATAGGTAAAGAGTATTCCGCAGACCTTAGGAAAAACTCTAGCCTTCTGCACAGTTTGCTATAACAGAGGCTCACGCTCTTTGCTCATGGCTTGGAACAACAGCTATGGGTGTCTGTAACATAGAAACAAGACAAGGGAAGGGGCAGAGGTTGCCTGACGGAAACCAACAGACAAGCTCTGTACAAAGGGGTCTACAAACATTACAAGAGAAGACACTAACAGACAAATCCAGGAAAAAGGAAGTCGATAAGCAAACTAGCAGAAGGAAATTAAGGGAAAGCCGTATAACAGGATTGGATAGGGATAAAGAACAGAGGGTTGAAAACAGGTAAGAAAGCAAGGGAGCAGCAGTCAGGAAACAGGGAGACTGCAATAACTGAAAGTAAATAATGTAGGTAAACTGTTGTGGATAGCAGAGGACGGTAGGGTACAAGGTTGAGAGCTCAGAGGAGTAGGAAAGCAATGAGCAAGCCCAAAAGAGCAGGGCTGTAAGGAAAGGAGCCCAGAGGGAAAGGGCTTAGGGCAGCGGAGTAAAGCAGGCTGCACGGCAAGGAGCCCAGAAGGCCCGGGCAGCAAGGAGTGAGCCCAGGGGAGCAGGGCCGCTGACTGTAGAAGGCTGCAGAGGACTGTAGAGGGCTGCTAGTCTGAGAACCCAGCGGACAAAGGCTGTAGGTAGCAAGCAGCGGAGCGTGATCGGCTGCAAGGTAGGAAGCCCAGAGGACAAGGGCTGTTGGCAGAGGAGAGAAGCAGGCTGCAGGACAAGGAGCCAGAAGGACCGGGCAGCAAGGAGTAAGCCCAGAGGAGCAGGGCCGATGACTGTAGAAGGCTGCAGAGGACTGTAGAGGCTGCTCGACTGGAAGCCCAGCGGACGAAGGCTGTAGGTTGAAGGCAGCGGAGCGTGATCGGCTGCAAGGCAGGAGCCTGGAAGACAAAGGTGGAAGGTAGCATCGGAGCGTGATCGGCTGCAAGGCAGAAGCCTGGAAGACAAGAGCGGAAGGTAGCAGCTGAGCGTGATTGGCTGCAAGGCAGGAGCCCAGAAGGGCAAAGGCGGAGGCGGGAAAGCAGCAGAGCGTGATTGGCTGCAATGCAGAGAGCCCATCAGGGCACTGGATCCAAAGCAGGAGTAAGGAGGAACCGCATACAAAGATCCGTAGCTCGAAGCAAAAAGGTGCTGGAGGGCTCTTAATGCAAGAGACTGAGCTCCTGCAGGCAGCTGCTTAAATACCGCCCTGCCCTGTACTGAGGCAGGCTAATTGGCAGCACCTGGAGCAGCATACCTGAATACAATCTGCCTCCTCCCTCTCTGGTCCTGAGATGGTGGAAGCAGCACAAATCCCTAGGGCTCCTAGGGATTGTAGTTCCGATGCT
Organism: Ambystoma mexicanum; assembly: GCF_040938575.1. Lineage (NCBI taxonomy): Eukaryota > Metazoa > Chordata > Amphibia > Caudata > Ambystomatidae > Ambystoma > Ambystoma mexicanum. The sequence goes on along the minus strand of NC_090931.1, from coordinate 577,765,381 downwards.
GACGAATGGGAATGGCCCAGAATTGATAGTTGTAGCAAGGTGCATTGTGGTACGTGTAGTTAGTTGAGTAAAATAAAAAAGCACCAAAGTCACACAAATGGGAATTAAGGACCAAAGTGTGAATAGGGGTTGTTCCAAGAGTATTCTGTAGGTAAATGAATAATAAATAGTCCGTAATCGTCGCCAATGTGTGCGCCCATGGCGCAGGCATGACAGCTTGTTTTCTGGTCCTTTCCCTTCTGCAGCAGCAGATTTCAAGGAGATGCTGAGTTTATCTGCGAGGTAGCTTGGTGACTTGAGGGCGACTGCTTTATAGATGATGCAGCAAGACTTGAAGGTGATTTGTGCGTACAATGGGAGCCAGTGAAGGTTGATGAGGGCTGGAGTGATGTAGCCGTATCTGCGTAGTCCTTGATGAGACATGGGGTGCATGTAGGACACTTCTCAGGGGTGCAAGGGAGGATGATGGGAGGCCTTTGTTATGTTATGTTATTTGCACTTGTAGTGTCCCGAAAGCCCACAGGCATCAGGACGCAAAAAGAAAAAGAGAGCAGATGACAGATTTGAGAATGAACGACACCAGAGGAGGTTCAACCAAAAACAACAGTTTTGAGACACTTTTGCAACTTCAGGAGATCTGTTTCAACGTGAAGAGACAAGGTAGCTTGTTCCACAAAGGGGCAACCTGCAAAACAAAGGACATGCCTAGCCCTCTAGCTCTCTTACTCCTAGGGGCTGAAATGCAGATACTAGATCTAGTAAACCTGGTCAGAGTACAGATATTAACAATTTCTTTAAGGTAACTAGGGTCTTGCCCATTTATGCACTAATGTCAAAGCCTTAAACTGAATACGAGCCTCCACAGGGAGCCAATGAAGACTTCTCCTGTGGAGAGAAATAGGCTCATGTCTCGGAACATTCTTCCCAATGCGTTCTGCATCATTCTGAAGGACTTGAAGTCGTCAGAGTTTGTTACTGCTAGAGCCCAGCATAAGAACATTACAATAGTCCAGCCGGGGCATCACGAGGGCGCTTACCGAAGTGGCACATTTTGCCTCGGAAACATAAGGTTTAACTAACCTTAAATGCTGCAGTGTGTACTGTGCCTTGTTCACTACACTCTCAGTATTAGCATTAGTATTCAGGGAAGACTCAAAAGTGATTCACAATGTCTTATCTTAACTTTTTCCACGGTAGGGATATCGTAGCCTTCCACACAAAAAACTGCATATTGTGGGTCCAGCATTGGATCTTGCCTAAAATGAGCCAAAGAGCATCATCTCTGTTTTCTTGGCATTTAAGCACATGCCATTTTCAGTCATCCACTGTTGGATTGCAGTATAAAATTTATTCACAGTATCCAGATCCTCAGTGTACTTGCCACTCAGCCCAAACAGGAGCTGGGTATCATCAGCATAATTCATAAAATGGACACCCAGCCCGGCCAACAAGTTACAAAATGAGCAGCAATTCATGTTGAAGAGGCATGGGGACATGCATGCACCCTAGGGGACCTCCCATTTCAGGAGTTCCTCAAAAGACCAGGCTTTGGCCCAGACAATCCATGATAGACGACCTGCCAAAAAAGACTTGATCCATGCCAGGGCATTACTTGACATGCCACCCGACACCCTCAACCCTTCGAGCAGCTTGTCATGGTCAACAAGGTCGAAGGCTGCTGATATGTCCAACAACATCAGCAGACCGACCTTGCCTTGATTCATGACCTGAAGCATCTCTGACTTCATGTCTAAGATGCACTCTCCATCCCATAATTAGGGCGGAAACCTGATTGTCATGAATGAAAAGCTCCAGAATTTTCCAGGTGTTCCTAGAACTGTGTGGTGGCAACTTTGTCCAAGAACCTAAGGAAAAACAGGGCATTAGTTATAGGTCTGAAATTAGTATAATCTTTGGGATCGAGGTCCAGTTTTTTTAAGAAAGGGGTAACAGAAACCCTCTTCAATGCCTCAGCGGCACAACCATCCCAGAAGCTATTGTTGGTGAGACAAGTAAGAAAAGGGAGGAACAGAGTCTTGTTGTTCAAAATAATTCTGGACGGCAGGAACTCTCCTGCACAAATAGTTGGCCTCATGTTTGTCATGATTTTGGCCAGAACATCCTTAGTTATGCTCCTAAATTCAAACCCTGAGGAGGGGGATTGGTTGGAGGCATCAGGCAAGATCGCAGAGTTCCTTTGCTCCCTCCCGGTCAGATTAGCCTGGGTTTTAGGTGGGCTGTCGATATTTTAGCTGCAAAGGCAGCTTGTATGTTTTTACAGTCTGTATTAGTGGGAGTAGATTTTTGCAACATAGCTTGTGGCTTTTCAAGGTCCCTCCGGATCTGAAACAGTTTCTTTGAGTTATTTTCTTCTTGGGTAATTTGATTATCCAGGAAAGATTTTTTCGCACGTAACACTTCTGACCTATATGTTCTCCCAATATTTTTCCATTCCTCCCTATTTTCTGGAGATTGGCCTTTCGTCCAGGCTCTTTCCGCGTTCCTGTTTTTCATCTTTAATACGTTCAAAACCTCACAATACCATTTTTGATCATTTTCTTTCTCTCTTCTACTTTTAGAGGTAGTAGGGGCAACACGATCTAACGTGTCCAAGAAGCATCTGTCAAACTCTGAGACCAGAAAACTGGGGGAATCTAAAACAGATGTAGATGACATCAATGAAGACAAACACAATTCTAAATGTTCTTGACCAATGTTATTAAAGTTACGACTAGATACATTGCACATAAACAAACAAACAAACATAGTATTCCTTTTCTGAAGATGAATGCAGGGTAACATACAAGAGGATGAGGCAAAAAAATGGTCGGTCCAAACACAGGGCTGAACAACAACCGGACTAAGGGTCAGGTTTCTGCTAGACACCCAGTCCAGTATGTTGCCCAAATTGTGTGTAGGTTCCTTTCCATTTGCAATGACAAATTTGTTTGTGGTGAGCAATTTCTCAGACAAAAGAGCTTGAGAATTGAGTGAATTAAACAACCAGTTGTTGAAGTCACCCAACACAATTGAAGCTGTATTAGATCTATGCAGCGATGACAAAAGCTCAGCAAAATTCTCCTGGCAATGTAATGGTTCATGAGGGGGCCGATACAACAATACAATGTTAAAACAGTTATTTGGAGAAGGGGTACTTTTAAGAAACAAAACTTTGGCGCCCCGACAGGTAACCAATGTTTGAAAGAAATTAAGATGGGCTCGAGCTATAATAGCAACCTCTCCACCTCTGTTCCCCTTTCTATTCTGACAAAAAAAGGAAAAACCGGGTCGGGTAGCTAAGTCAATGATTGGGCCACTTGAATCTTGTAACCATGTCTCTGTAATGGCCATAATATTGACCTCCTGGTCTATAATATAATCCCTGTTAAGGATTTCAATCGGGCGACACACCTTGGTCTTAGCCTAGTATGTAGTGCACAATTGGAATGCTTTCTCTTTATATTCTACGAATTCAATTTGAGATGGCACACAACCCGTCTCACACTCTCTTTTTCAAATACCCCGGGTCACAATGAACCAAGCCGGTTGGTGTGAATGCAATATTTATTTATTTTTAAAATTCAAAGGAAATCATACACATTTTAATACTGGGCAGCAATCACCAATGGGGTGATAATTACAATGGAAACTGAAACAATACACTTGGTTAACCTTCTACAAGAACACATACAAAGCACCAATGAATAGGACCACTTTTTCTATTTGGGTAGATAGCACCTGAGTTAAGATTTACCCCTGCAATGCTCTCCCTAACCCCTGGGAATCGAATTTGGAGTGGACAGTAAGAAGCAGCAGACAGAAAGAAGCAGCAGGGAGTCAGGGATATTGTGCAGCAAACAGAATCAAATTCCGACCTTCCCTCATAAAATAAGTGGCAAAAGATTTTAAAGCCCTTTGCAATGGCTCAAAATGACACTCAGAAATTGTCAAATAAATAATTAATGTGCGGTTAAATCTATGAGACAAATATGATTTCTCACGCTAGCAGGAATGGATAAACACTAGCAATCATAAGGCAAGTTCTCAACAAAAGGCATACAGTTCAATAACAAGTTGAAAGTAAGAACACGATGCAGCCAAATCACACTTTGGAAAGTTACATTTTACACGGATGCAGTTTTAAATATCATAAACGTTTTTTATGAAAAACGGGTGAAATTGTTGGATTTGGAATGCAGTTCTTGGGCTGATGGAATAGATGTATATCACAGGGACAACATAAGAGTGAAAGGATGGTTGTACTGAAGATTTGGATAAGATTTGCAAGATCCAAAGAGGTTCAGTTTTGGCAAAAGGAAACCGTGAAAGAGAGAAAATCGGCTGGGAAAGAAAGACCGATTTTACTTAAACTAGATTATTAAGACTATATTGTTAAATAAAGACACGGTAGAATCCCGGGTTAATTTGCAACTTAACCCTTTCACCCCGCGTTCAGATCTATACGGGAATTAATTTCAATTATTCCAAGTATCGCTACGGAGTTACAAGATGGGGTGAATGAAAGAATATCGCTAACACTAGGAAATCACAGACAAGATGCACAAAGAATTCTGACAGTAGGACAAATGATCAAGGCATAGATAGGATGGCTTAGAGAGTGGAATAAAGATAAAAGGGTCAGAATGGGTAGGCTAATTGTTTCTATGGGATGGGAAATACAGTCCACGCTTGAGTTTTGGGATTTTGGAACAGTCAACCAGGTGTGATCACCGCACGGCGGGCGCCCCTTACAGCAAACAGCTGGGAAATTCTGGTCACTGGATGGCACAGGTACCACAGATTTTCCCCTGGTTAATGGGATTTTAGTGGGATTTCTAGATCAAGTGCTTGCTGGGATGGGTCAGCTATGCTTTGGCCTGGCAGTGGAATCTGGAATCTGGCAAGATGGATGCAGAAGATCAGGAACGCAGGCACTGGAAATTCAGGAGAGAGTCTGTCTAGAGTCCTGTCAGCCACCCTTTATAAAAAAGCATGGTGACATCACAGAATTATATGGTAGGGCAGGCTTATCTGAGTACACCCCTAAAAAACTGGATTGGTCAGGGGGAGATTGTTACCACCTTCTTGTTAACTGATTGGACTCTTAGAGACATTACCTCAGCTTTATGATGTGGGTTTACTATGTACCGATCCTCCCACAGTCAATTTAGCCACAACCCAGTTTTGACATAAATGGCACATTTTTACAGTTGTTGCATCTTAACAAATCACATGGGCAGATTACATATTTTATGTAGAGCATGGCAGTCCAATTCTCACAGTTGTAGGACCTTGTTCCGTCCGTTTAACAATTTTTTGTCGTTTTCAGTGAGAAATATTCAGCCTAAAATTCTATAACGCTATACATGTGTATAGATTATTATTAGACATATCAGTATTGAATTTCACAATGGCATCATGTACACTTTCCTCAGAATGTCCACTTCTCTGCCATTTCTGTTCTCAACATGGCAGTGAAAGGTACCACTTCTTAAACTAAAAACCACAAAATTACATTTACACTGTTAACTATTCACATTTTTGCCAAGTCCTGTTGCAAAGATAAAAGTCTTAACATTTTATTAATAACATAGTCTTTGGAAACAAATGGGGCAGGCCTTTGTCCTTCATTTGGCCCATTTCTTTCTCATCTACCACCAACTGTCATTTCAGCCCTGGGTGGGGATGGGGGTTTCTGAGTTTGATTGAATGTTTATTGCCACTTCTCAACTTCACTGGTTGGTGTCCCACAATTTCTATTGTAAGAGGCCTCAGTCCAGACAAAGGTCTGCCGAGGTAGCAATTATCACCCATGTGTGCTCTAGAATCTATGTGTGCTCTAGAGGGGCCTTCTGTTGCTAGCAACCGCCAAGCCAAAACCTGTTTGGGGCTGACTTCCCCCATGTAGCCAATGCAATTTAAATCCTTATTTTATTTATTTTTGTTCTGAATCAGAAGAAAACCTGTTCAATAAAACCTCCCATATATGTTTCACAGCACAAACCCCTTTACATTGCTTGATAAGGGCAGGGCCTTATCCAACATACAGTTGTAAGCAGGTATTTGTTTTATTTCTAAAAGTACATTTGAACATGTGGTCACTGCTGGCATTTACTTTCAAATTCGGTTTTCTTTTCCTTTTGAATTTCCCACATGGTTTTGTAGCCCTAGTTAGTTTCTCTCATAAAGCAATCTGTTTAAGACACAGGTCCACTGAAATTGACCTGTGCGCAGAGAGCTAGGATTTGTTTTAAAGCAGTGATTTTTGATATTTTGTAGGCCAAAAGTCACTTTTTTTTCGTGCAGCTGAAAGTAAAGCTTTCGTTGATTTCTCAGATTTGGCTGACACAGCCTGTCATACAGCGATCATGTTCTATTTTGCTGGAGCACAATCTGGATATGGATGGGCATGGCAGAGTCTTTTTGATAAAAACAATGTGATGTGGAATAGTTGAAAATAGCATCAGGGCAACATCCTTTTCAGTGTAAAATATTCCCTTTTCAATGGGAACTTTTTGCAAGCAGCAGAGCAGCGATGCTTTGATTCGCCTCATTTGGGTGCACCCAAGAACACACTGGCACCTTTCTTGGTGTGCCCCTTGTTCCAACTCATCCAATAGCGGATTGGCAAGATGGTGCAACCATCCTTTTGTCACTGCAAAATGCAGTTTTGATGCAATGGTGCTCCAAGGAGCCAGCACAGCCATTTTGCTGTTGACTGCAAAAGCACAGCTTGGTTATGAATGGGAATTTGGCTGAGTGGGTCAATGTAGCCCACATCCCGCACTTCCAGTGCATGTCTGTCTATTGATCTTGTATTAGGTACCGCCAATTTAATAGCAGGGCATTGTTAACTAGAGAGGGGATTTTTTTTCTACGGACCGAGGTTTTCGCCAAATACCTGTTTATGGTATTTGTGTACATGAGGAGAGACCTCACAAGTATCCCTTGCCAAGTCCGTAAGGCAACTTCTCCTGTTCTCCTGAGAAGCCATCCAGCAGGGTTCAACGCCGGCGTGTCAGGCGCCTGAAAGTAAATAAGAAGGGAAATGGACTACAACTCCGCTGAGAATTGTAGTTAACAAGCAGCATACGTGCTTCAAAAGGGAAGGACCCCGGGAGCATTGGCAATGGAAAATGTGTATTAAATAGAGTCGGCTGTCAGGACGGTAAAGTGCAATGTGCAATACATTCTATAATAATGTAATTTCAAATCTTGGCAGTTTTGGAATAAGTAATAAACATGGTAAAAATATAGTCAGGGATACTTACTACAATGCAAAAAACACAATAACTACAAAGTACAACGTCTAGATAAGGGCTGCAATTAGAAATGAGCGGCCAGTGCAAAAGACAGGGTTTTTATACTAGCAAAGACTTGCTAGTCCCTGATGCGCTGAGGCGCCTGAAAGGTAATAAGAAGGGAAATGGACTACAACTCTACTGGGTGTTGTAGTTCACAAGCTGGGTACGTGCTTCAATAGGGAAGGACTGTTTGAGGAGGGTATTGCCCCCATACAGGTGGGATAGGACCAGTGCTTGGTCAGTGGATCTAAAGAAGTCTGGAAGTAGGAAAGGCTTGACTTTCCACAGGAGGGAGAGGTGATTCTAAGTTGTCTGAGTTATATTAGCTTCATGTGTCTTGAAGGAGAGGTGTTTGTCAATATAGCACCCGAGTGACTTGACGCAGGATTTGAGATTGGGTGTGAAGCCCTCAGAGTTCATGGTTGATAGGCAGGCCTGTGTCTCTGGGCGCTCAGTGTTGTTGGTGAGAAGTAGTAATTCGTTCTTGGAGTGGTTGAGCTTCAAGTATGCACTGGACATCCAACACTGCATCAGCGAGAGGCAGGTTTTGACCCTTTGGATGTCCTTGATGAAGTCGATCTCGAGGTATAGCTGTGTGCCGTCGGCGTATTGGAGGATGTGGATGTTAAGTGTGGCTAGGAGGGCTCCCAGCAGCTCCTTGTGTGGATTGAAGATTACAAGGGAGAGGATGGCACCCTACCGGAATGCACAGGTGATGGGTAGCATTAGTGATCTAGACGAGTCCATCTTGGAGTGGTAAGACTTGTCTGTGATAATTTGCCTCTCGGACAATTTTTAAGACTAAAAAGGAACAGCACAAAGAGAGCAGACTATCAGCTGGAAGCCAAAAAAAATGAACATAGCCTCAAATTGAGAAGTTACCCACAGAAAGTCACCAACGAAGCGAGTAAACGAGCAAAGAATAATGATCGAGGAGCCCTCCTAGAATACAAAGAATAGAGAGGGAGGAAAGATAAAACAAAACAATTGGTATTTGTGAATACATATAGTCATCTGTCAAATGGAATCAAGAAAATCATTGCAAAATATTAGAAAAAAGTGAACCGATTGCAAAACCAATCATTGCATTCAAAAGAAGTCAGAACGTGAAAGAATGGATCACACGGAACGATGTGAGCCAGAGACCGGTGAAAACAAATAACATTCCACAACAATGGGGACTCCAAGAAGTGCTAGGCCATACCCCTTGCGGACATTGTACTTGTTGCCCATTGACTTTTAAGAGCACATCAGTAGACATTGGACTGGCAACTCAATGGCAACAAAAAACTTTCACTAACTGCAATTTGAACATGGTCATCTATGCCATATGGTGTCCCTGTAAAAAAATCTACGTAGGTAAAATGGAAAGGAAAATAAAATTCCGCATTGGTGAACATCGCAGCTGTATTAAAAACCGCACGCGGAACGCGCCGCTGGTAGAGCACTGGATGGAGGCAGCACATACACTGGACGAATTGTGCTGGACCATACTATATAAACAAAAAACAAGCATGGATAGCAACAAAGACAAAAAGATCATGTTAAGGATGGAACAACAAATGATATTTTTGATAAACAGTATGCACACAGGCCTCAGCGTAAAAATCGACTGGAGGGCTTAAATATTGAGCCCCGATCGGATAAAACCATCTGGACTACTTTTGAGAATACTGAAACAGTGTGGGAACTGTATACCATGAAAAAAAGAAAAAAGAACAGAGTGGAGGCCAGATAATTATTCCAATATAGTGACCGCAAATAACAAACATTAAATCAACAATAGCTAGGAGGGTACATGATGGAGATAAAAGTTATTCCACGGCAGTGGACACTTACCATCAACTCTAACCAGAGTAAGAAGCCACAGCTTTACCAGGAAGACGGCATTTGGAAAACTACGCATGCGAATGCCGATCACCAAGAGTGCTCGATTAAATCACAAAGATGGCTAATACATCACATTGAGCAATAGTATATTCCACACTAGTAGATTTAGACTTTTCTAACTTGCCCATAAGAAGAAATGGAATCATCAACAGCGATGTTGCCAAGGTGATGAGATTTACACCACTACGCATGCGCAGACATGACGAAGTCAGGAAGAGTAAAAATATAAACCAATAGAAATCCACCCCGGAAGTCAGGAAGAGCTTAAATATAAACCAATGGAAATTCACCCTGGATGTGGATGTCGGCCAGAAGCGCAGAGACCATTCGGAGTGACGAAAGCACTATGCGATTGTAAATCCACTCCAGCCCATACACGGTGAGAGCAATCACCAGGGGGAGGAAAATAAATGTGGAAATAGCCTTAATTCATGGGAGATACACACGGACGATAGCAACGCAAACCGAGCCACCCAATAAAGATATACATGTGCCCCTGCCACCGGCCTGACTTTCTTGTCCTCACCCTTGCAGGCAGTAACTGGCCCAACGCAACCACCACAACAGAGGTTACCAGGACGTTGCTTTAAATCCCCCCTCCAGTCGGCTAAGGCAACTACAAACGTAGAAGACCCCATTATGAGGTACAAGCCATACGACTTCAGAAATATGTCTTAGATAGCATCTTTAGACATCACAGGTAGTGAAAATGTCTATATTTTTTTTCCACCACTAGACTGACTGACCATCATTTGCGAGTTGGTCGAGAACATTAAACTTGTAAGAAACTAAGAAACTAGTACATATGATAGAGCAATAGGCTAGATGTCATATATGGTGAATTTAAAAATATAAATAAAAACACAAACATGGTGTATGTTGGTGCCAACTGAGAATATCTGCCCCCGTGGCATTCTAATTACAGGGACAGACCAGCTGTATGAATAGTCCGAGCCCCTTGAAAAACAACCAGAATTATAGTGGTGGGTAAATATTAAGAAATAACTAATAGCCCTGCATGAGAACCTAACAGGGCAGCGATATAGTGATATTGTATTGTATTGCGTTGTATTTGGTTATTTATATAACGCACTTTCCCCACTTGTCTGGTCTCAATGCGCTTTATTCGATTGGAACGCCCTTGGTGACCATAGTCAGTGTGGTGGAAAATTCTAAGGAGTTTAGTTTAGGAGATGCATGTGTGCATGTTGCTGGTCTAGGGCTTGGGCGGCTGGCAAGGCTCGATAAGCAGCCAAAAGAGAAGCCAGGCACGTGGGTGGGTGCTGTAGAGGATTTGCGATCGATTGCTATTTTTGAGGGAATCAATTTGCTATACCGTGTTCTTTTCGGATGGTATTCGCTGTATGCTAGTGCCAGAGGTGTTGAGGTACGTAAGGTGTTTCAGTCTGGATGGCTATGTTTGGTGCTTGACTGGATGAGCATAGCCGTAGCAGCATTCTACCATGCATGGATGTTTGGCCATGCATGTGCCCTGTGTCCACACTGGTGGTGTGAGGTATACATACCGTAAGCTTTGAGATTGTTTGGCTGTGGCAAATTTTGTCCATTGCAGCAGAGGAACAGGGATAGATTTGAGAATCCCATACCTTTGGGGGAGTCTAGGATTTAAATACATTTTGTTTACAATATAAGGCATTTATTGGTGGATAGGATTATCTTAAGGAATCCTGTATGAAGGGTTTCCCAATAAAATTTGGGTAAAGAGGCTACACCTAGAACTGAGAACCCTGCATACTCGGAGAGAGACCTCAGTATCACAATGGAGTATGTTTATCCATGTGATAAGCAAAGATGGAGGCTACACTCAGACCTGAGGATCCTGCGCAGTGGGGAGAGGTGCCCATGTCCCGCGATGCAGTAGTTTCCAACATATGATAAATGAGGATGGAGTTTACACCTACATCCGAGAGTCCTGTATAGTGGGGGAGAGGTGCAGGCTTCACAACGCAGTAGGTCCGACCATGAAATAATTAGAGATGGAGGCTACACCTGAATTTGAGAATCCTATATAGTGGGGTGGCAGAGAGGCCCAGGTCTCACAATGCATTTGTTTCTGCCTAGTATTAAACAGTGGATGGGGGCTAAACCTAGATTGGAGAGACCTGTATAGTGGGAGAGAGGCCTATGTTTCATAGAGCAGTAGTTATCACCATGTAATAAACAAAGAAGGGGGATACACCTAGATTAGAGAGTCCTGTATAGTGGGAGAGAGGCCTAGGTTTCACAATGCAGTAAGCGTATTGTATAATAAAAAAAGATGGAGGCTACACCTAGATTTGAGAATCTTGTATGTTGGGAGAGATGGAATGCAGTAGGTTTCCATAATATAACAGACAAAGATGGTTTGTTATAGCTAAAATGTGTAGTGGGAGATTGCTAACATTGGGAATTCACTAATTGACCAATGCAGATTAACATTCACAGTGATTCCTTAGTGATGGGCATGTGCTATCCTGGGCTACTTATCTAATTATTTGTGGTCTCTATTGTGGATGGATCTGGTGGGCGTGGGGGTGGTGACAGTGTTGCAGGTGAGCCACAGCGAAAGCTGCTGTCTTTCCTGGAGTGCTTGTAGGGTGGGAGTGTTGTTGTGGGTGGGTTGATAGTGTTTCAGGTGTGCCACAATGAAGGTTGCTGGCTTACCTGGTGTACTTGGCGGGTGGTAGTATTGTTGTGCAATTGGTGGTGGTGTGTCAGGTGAAAACGCTGCAAGAGCTGCTGGCCCCTGTGTTGTGATTGATGCAGGGGAGTTTTAGTGGTGTATTCTCGGGGTGCAATGGATTAGGAGAGTATTGGGAAAAGACAGGTTTTAAGGGCCTTGCTGAATTTCAGGTGGTTCTCAGTGTTGCAAATGTGTAGCAGGAGGGAATTCCAGATGATTGGCACTTGGACGGAGAAGGAGGAACTGCCAAGCCTTGTGCAGTTGTGGAGTGGGATCACTAGGCAAAATGCTGTGCGAGATTTGAGGTTCCTGGAAGGTTGGTGGAGGACAATTGTGTCTCAGAGGAATTCTGGGCCGCTGTTGTGTGCCGAGCAGTGGGTGATACACATGGCTTTAAAGGTGGTGCGTCGAGGTATAGGGAGCCACTGCAAGACTCTCAGGATAGGGCTGATGTGTTCTCTGGCGTGCAAGTTAATGAGCAGGTGTGCTGCTGCATTTTGGATTCTTTGGATTTCCTTAGTTGGGATGCTGGGGCTCCTAGGTAGAGGCAGTTGGTGTAGTCTAGGCGGGACAGGATGATGGAATTGATGGCCAAGAAATGGTGGGGATAGGTGTGGTAGGGGAAAATCCGCCTGAGAATCCGTAGGTGTTAGAAGCAGGTTTTGGATACACTGGTGGTGTGTTGGGTGAGGGATAAATCTAAATCCAACTGGCATCCAAGGTTTTTTACCACGTTAGAGGGTGCCAGTGTTTGTCCTAGTGGTTTGGGCCACGGGTTTGTTTGGGGGAGGAGTGTTGTTTTCCCGCAGACTAGGACTTTGTTTTTTTCCGGGTTGAGAATGAGGTGGTTGGTCGTCATACAGTGGTCAATGTCAGAGAGGTACGATGACAGGTCCGGGCTGCCTGAGCCTTCAGAATTTGGGATTTTGAGGATGATCTGGGTCTCGTCTGCGTAGGTTGTATGAGTGGATGATTGCAGGAATGGGTTGTATGTCTCCCACTTCAGGTTCAACACAGAAGAAAAGAAACAACTTCCTGCCCAAAAACAGAAGACTAATTAACCTTCTGTCTTTTAGATAAAAACAACTTTAGGTTATTTTGGTCCTGGGGAAAGCAGTTAAACTATTGTATAGTGTCAGGTTTTTTTTAGTAGACCAGTAGTAGGTGGAAAGCAGTGAGCCAGATTAGGACTAGCTCCTTATCTATCCTCTTTCCTAGCTAGGCAGCACATCAGCGCCAGCTAAGATTTGAAGACCATTCGGGACAGGGATGGATAAACTTTCTAATAAGGGAGATTTGGCGAGCTGCAGCCCACTTATCAAACAGAAGTTACAAATAGAACCTCCATAAACTTCCACCTTGCATGATAGGATCTGAACCATCAAATTAAATATAAGTAAAGGTTGGGGCATATTCTTTAGTTAGAAGAAGACATCTACGGAAACTCATAATACAATTCCAGCACTTGAGGGGTTATGGTTGATTTGTAGGAGCACATTCACATAGAATTGATAATCAACAGCATTTTATAATACTGCTCCACACCTAAAGAATCAGACCCATTTCTATTTCTGTTAAAAAGGAGAGGAACAGTTGCAAATATAACCATCAGCATGAAAATATTGCCAGGAGAATGGGTAAAATGAAGAACTGGGCAATTATTGCACAAGTATCATGCCTCTACAAGAGGTAAATCAAAATGATGGCATGAAAGACACAAAGCCACATAAGAGGAAGGGAAGGTGTGGCAGGACTAGAAGACAGATCACACACAACACAAAGCACAACGATGGGTACAAGAAGAGGAAGGTTAAGGGTGGATACCCAAATTAAAAGGGGAGTGGGGAACCAAAAGAGAGATTACAATCACCCAGTTGCACATTGAGAAAGTGAAACGACTTTAGCAAAGAATATGGTTAAGAGATTTCGGAAATACGTAAAAGTTGGAACAGGGGCATAATGTTGCACCAGGAAGGGCGCCATGGATTGAAACTATTGCCAATCCTTAGAGCAGATGGGTTAGATACATAGCTATTTCTTAGAATATCACCATCAAGGAGTGGGGATTCAGCAATCATATTAACTAAAGTTGGCAACCAAATATTGTGTTGGTCTGATAAGCATAGTACTGAACCATGGTTAATTTAAAAAAAAGCCAACAGCATGAGAAGAATTTAATGGTGGACAATTTGTATGACCCAAAATCGGATGAATCATCATTCATGTAAGCATTGATTGTAATGCTGGTTGCATCTCCCTTACGCATATAGAATAAGAGGTGATTTCAATATAGCATTAGACCCAATTCAAGACCGCAAACTAAAATATTAGCAATTAACAATGAGGAAATCCAGGGAAAGCATAAAGAGATGAGGAAAATGCTCAACCTGCTGAAAGACACCAACATCAAGAAATCCCAGGGCACATCTTCTAGTCATATAACATACATCTGTCTCCATACTAGACAATATCATCACACCTAGTAAAAGGGCACCCTTAAACAAAATAAAAATTTCCCCTGATTTATTAAATATCACTCTGCCTTAGTAGAAACATCATTGGGCCTAGGTATTCATCAACAACAGGGAAGTTTAAATAGGATTAATGTGCTACAATTAACAGACTTTAGAGATCAAATTTCAGAAGCACTCAAAACATGCTGGCTGAGTCTCTGGGATTCTTTTAAAGCTGTATTCTATTTGCAGATTAAAAGCTATGGTTTAGCAAAACAATTAGCAAACAGAAGAGATCTTAACCATAACAACCCTTTAAAGAAAGCTTTTTCACTGAGGCATGCAAAGGCACAGACACACACACACACATATACCTTTCTTCTTTCTTCCCAACCCCACCCACAGAATACTGGTTTGTGGTAAAACCTTAAGAATTTCAATGGTGTATAATTAGCAATTCTACATTTGCACCAATGTGTGCATTTGTACTTTAATCCAAATATTGCTTTATGTATTAAGACCTTGGTAATGTAAGTGTTCTGTTACAGCAATGTGCATATTTTTACAGCAATGGTCCAATGAATGCTGTCTGTTTCACAGTGAGCTCCAGCATGATCCTGGATTGTGACCCATCACTGGCCCGTAGAAAGCGAACACAGGGCCAACATCCTGAGTGCATTCTATAAAAGGTTTATTATTTCAATTTTATGCTGCTTGGATATATTCCTCCCACTTAATAAGAGGTAAAATGTGTATTGTGGGTCGATACAAATCCTCTGCGGTGCGACTTACAACAAAGATGCCAGGATTGAGCCCTGCGGGCTTGGTCAATTCTCTTGTGTTAACTGCGTGTAGGTGCAAGTGAATTGCTCATGTGAGGTGGACTATCTGAATCTCTTTGTGAATCAGGCATGCACCACAATATCCCGCACTATATGCCACTCCCAGCATACCTAAAAAGGCACAAGTTGGAAAATGAAAACACATGTGCATGGAACTGATGATGAGAGTCTGCAAATGTATTCTACAAATACTTGCAGCTTGGAAATTAAGAACATTTAGAATTCTAGATTTGAAACCAATGCTTCAGCATCAGAATTCATTTTGCAATGAGTGCCCTGGTACACTTAAATGCAGTATCAGGAGGAACTCTAGATGCAGAATACCGAATTGATCCTATTTCACAAGCATCCCCATGGCACCCTTGGCATCAAAATGTGGGCTTTAAAGAAATTCCTAAAGGGAAGACTATGATATGATCAAATCAACCACTTAAGAGCTTGCACTGGATAAAAGCCTGAATCTTAAAATACAGGCAAGCCATCCTATGCCCACGCACCTGTACTACTTAGTAGGCCAAACACATAAACCCACTCCACAACCCTGTTCTTCTATCAACAATTCAATTGCCCCAAATTGCTCCTAAGGTGGCATCAAATAAAGGAGGGATATCAAGGTATAACAAAGAAAAAGGTATAGCCACCTGGGATTCTTGAAACAAATGTATGCATGGAGGGGAAGATGATGTTTTGGTTATAACTAAATCCACATTAAATCCAAAAGTTGGATTTTTGAACAGAGTGTTAAATGGGGTCTGGTAGTTTATATGATATCCTTGTATTTCTATAAAGTACAATAAGAGCCTCAGTCCAAAGAAGCTCATAATGATGTCGGTGGTAAATTTAAAATGCCATCAGAGGTAAAATACTGAATGTTACAGGAATGAAACAATACTGAATGACTACAATCGTCTCATTTATTTTACTGTCCTTGGTAACATTCGAATCAGTGGTACAATTATACTCACTGGTACTAACGGTATTACTAAATGTATCCCCATCATAGTGAAACCTGAAGAACTTCAAAGTGAAAACTGTGCAGACCCTAGAGCTTAGCAACAGATGAAGGCTCTTTCCATTAAAGCAACCCAGGATTGTCAGGCAGTGACTTTCACTGGCAAATATTGTCCCGCGGTTTGGATTTCTTTGTCCGCCGCTGCAAGCCAATGAGGATCTGCCATATCAGCATTTGCATAGGGCTGTGCTGTCTCCGTCGGTATCTCAAATCAGTACTGCAGAACCGGTGGACCCAGGACAAATACTGTCCAAATTTAGCCCCTCCTGTTTCTGGTCTAAATGCTTCTTCTTTAGGGATAGAAGCCCCAGGATTCCATAGCATGCACAATTTGTCTAGTTGATCCGGGATGAGTCTGTTATAGCCAGTGAGGTGGCCGCTACCTTTGTAAAACTATATTTTAAGGAACCTGGGATTGGTAACCCTAGGTCTCCTGGGGGCAACCAGACGTGGTCTCCCTCTCACTGTGCTTAGAGAGGCATCAGCTTCACCTCACTGATGATCCCCAACAAGGGTGAAACACGTGTATGGGGTTGCTGGTGGTACTCTCGTTCAGATTGGAGTTGCCATTGTATTTCGGTGCTGGACTGCCCCTGGGCAGGACAAAGACTGATATGCAAATGGATATTTCCCATCTGTGAAAGGCACAGTGAGTAAAAGCAGTGGCTGCGAACTCTCAAGTGGTTAATAACCACTGAACAGGTTATCATGTCTGTTCTTGCGAGAGAGGGGCGCCCGCTACCTTTGTAAAACCACAGATATACTAAACTAGCTGGGGTACCCAGCATTTCCTGTGCCTTGATGAAGTGGTGTCTCATGTGCCCTGGAGGATGTTGCTCTTGTCCTCTTGTCAGCAAGTCTTGCTTCAGTTTGTTCAGGTGTCTCATGTGTCCTGGAGGATGTTGCTCTTATACTCATGTCAGCAAGTATTGCTTCAGTTTGTTCTGGTGTCTCAGGTGTCCTGGAGGATGTTGCTCTTATACTCATGTCAGCAAGTCTTGCTTCAGTTTGCTGTGGCATCTCATTTGCCCTGGAGAAAGTTGCTCTTGTCCTGTGGTTGGCAAGTCGTGCTGCTGTTTGTTGTTGTGTTTCAGAAGCTCTTGATATTGATTTTGATTTGCATCAGATGGAGCTTTTCCAAGTGATGTTTGTTTTTTTGGGTGGCATTTTTCTGTCACTTCATGGCTTCGGCATAGTTGATAAAATATCCAAGAAAGGTCGATTGAGTGGGCTCTCTTCTTGCGAATAAGCTTAAGTGAACTATAACCTTGTCATTTCCCATATTTGGAGTGGTGTGATAAAAATAAATTTTATTATTTTTTTTTGTTTCCTTTAAAAATGCTTCAATAAACACCTTCAAACTGTATACAGTAGTAACATTTTTTATAGAAATAACTGGCATATTGAACGTTTAGCTTCAGACACTTTTCAAAATATTGCCTCCTGCTAGTACCTACTGTAATAAATCGGGGTGACCATCAGTAAATAAGGGTGGCTACGGAGTACTTTTCTTGCATCCAAATATAGACTACAATCTTGCCCCAGACAAATGAGGAATCCATGCAAAATTTGGTAACAGTTGGCTCAACCGTGTGGATTTGTATAGCCGGACATGCATACACACACACATACAACATTTTTTGCACATATGATTTTGGCATCCAAACATAGACTATGATCTTGCCACGGACAAAAGAGGAATCCGTGAAAAAATGTGGCAGATGTGGGTTCAACGGTGTGGATTTGTCTAGCCGGACAAACATACATTCAGCTTTATATATACAGATAATGATGGCAGAGGACTTTAAATAGTGATATTCACCCAAAAAATACAGATCTGCCCCAAGCTGTTCTTAACAAGTGCCAAACCCACCAGATGATGCCACACAGGGAAGTGTGTGTTGTAATACAATAGTCAAGGATTTCTTTTGTCTGGCAGGGCTTATCCTTCGCCCTGAAATTTATAAATGCCATCAATAGCAGATACTTTTTTTACCATCAGCTATATTTATGGAGCTTCAGAAAATGCAAAATATGTATTATTTTTACAACTGATCATGAGTGGTAATGCTATACCAGCAGCAACACAGAATAACAATCCTGCCGCTAATGCCACCTTGAAGAACCCTAGTGGCATTGTTCAATCTCTACCAAACTGCCTTGTTAAAATATTAAGTTTTGCTTGAACTTGTCTTTTAAGGTCTCATACGTTTGTCTGCCAAGTTCCTAACCGTCTGTCTTCTCACCTCTCCATCCACTAGGGGGCTTTCTGTTGAAAATGTGGAACAAAGCCATGTGTACAAAAAGAGGACGAGAAGAAGGTCGACATTTTCTACTGAAGATGACCACAAGCTCAAATATTCCTTTCGCTGAAGTTTTCCGAATTATAACTGCACTTGCGCAAGACCCGTTGTGCAAAATCCAGCCTTGAAGCTCTCTACACAATACATTCCTCAGCAAAAAAAAAAACTTTGTGATTTGACCGAGTGCTTCCGTATCAACACCAGCGTGACTCGCTTCAAGATTTGTATATTTGGTCAACTTTATTAAAAATTAACTGATTTTATAGTAAACATACATTCTCTGCTCACCAACCAGTGTATTGACATGCGGTTGCAAAATTGAAATAAATCAATGATGTCATGGAATGTCAGCAGTGGCAGCGCTTTCTGTCTTTTATGTGCAACTCAGATTATTTGACTTTCTCTCAGAGCCAAAGTTTCTTAAACTTTAAATTGCTCCCTTGCATTGCTTTTCCTTGAAGAGGATTAGCCCTCTATCGACAGGAAAGAGACATTGCAGCAGATGTTTGCAGGCCAGTAGAAGACCTCTCTGAATCATTTTCCCAACAACTGAACTGAGAAAAAAAAAAGTAAAAGTGGCACAGATGCCTTGACCTGATTGGTTTATAAACGAAACCCAGCTTGATCTCCCACACACAATATTCTCAGAGTCATCAACATCCCAATGGGGATACTTAAAAACCCACAGGGTTAATATTGATCACAATATTACAAGTCACTATAATGCAAGGCGTGGCAGTCACGCTACATTTGACCAACTTAATTCTAAATGACTATACCCTGGTAAGTTTGATAACCTCTTTTCCATTGTATGTTCCTTTTGAAATTCAGATTTGCCACTGCTGCTTCATTGAAGCTCTTTTTGGAGGTTTTTTTGTCCCAAAAAAAACTAAAATTGTCCAAAAAACTGGAGCCCGGAGATGAAAGTCAGACTTTATTTGTGGAGCCTAAGAAGTAATAAAAAGTGCCAGGCTATTATGCAAGTCTATGCAAAAAGGACGAGCATACTCGTCCTTGGTACTTAAGGGGTTACATATTGCAGGTATTTTTATTTCCAATGCACATCTCCCAGAGTCCCTAATTCAATTTATTCTGGGTGAGAATGGGACTTTCACAGAGGTGGCAGGGTTAGGGACCTTTCCATGGTGTCAAAATGATAGTTTCTTGCAAAACCATAACAGCCGTGCATCAGAAATAAATTGGAGCCGAAATAGCGGCATGATACATTGATCAGATTGCAATTTCCGGTGATTAAAAAAAAAAACAATGTGCACAAATGTTGCTCTGAAATGCAGTATTTTTTTCATCAAAGACAATCACACACTTTCTCGATGGTCCAATCAAGGGGGCTATTTTGCTAAAAATGGAGATTGCACTCAGGGGACCACAAACGCTTACAGTTATGTGCTGCTGGTCCCCTGCATGACATTTTCAATGCTCTAAAAGCATAGTGTGAAAGTAAAGAGTAAAGCAGGCCAACATTGCCTTTCCTCTTCAACTTTCTTCTCCTCTTTGAGAGAAACAAAACACTGCCTGCAAATATGCTTTTTGGCGTTTTCTAATGGATTCCAATGGAATCCGCATGCGATACGCCAGGTTTTACAGCAAGGCATATTCCATTTGAAGCTTCGGTTTTACGTCTGCATCAAAATTTGATGCAGGCGTAAAACCAAATGCTCTTCTAAGCTAGGGGAGGAAAGCAAAACGGAGATGCATCCTGGGAGGACCTTGGTAAGCTAAAGCCTACCGGGAAAGATCCCAAGGACTTTAAATTCCCTATCACTGTAAACACTAGAACACTCGCTGACTGCCTGGCATTCTGTAAACATGTGAATGATACGCGGGACACGGGGCAGCTTTGTGTGCATCCACTTTAATCAACTGATTTATTATTAACTATCATAACGGAACTGAACTTCCCTCACCGCCGGCTCCCTAACCCCAACGTCAGTTCCCCTCAATACAGCCCAAATGCAGGCCAACCCACATAACGAGAGAGGGTGGCTGGGTCAGTCGCACTTGTGACATGACATCTCCCCCCTTTTTAAGACAACGGGTCACTCACAGTTTGTCAGCCCATCTCCTCAATCAGTCTGTGAAGCTTCATCGGACACCTCTTAGGCCTCGTGGGGATGCGAGTCAATGGCGGGGGCGAGGGCCCCTTCCCACCGCTGCCATCTTCTTCGGATTACTCATCATCTCTGAGTTAGGATTCATCTGAATGTCTCTTGTCTGGACTGTCGTATGTCTGTTCCCACCCGAGTGCCGAGGAGGTCATAACCTTCTTGAAATGCGACGAGTTTCATGTCACAGACGATTGTCTATCCCCACTGACGGTGATCATGGTGCCTTTCCTGTGGGTCACTATCAAATGTTCTTGTGCAAACGTGGCGTCTTCTTTACGACCCTTTAGTTGGCATACCATTACCTGATCTCAGGGTCAATGGTGCATTCCTGGGCCCGTCTTTGTCTTCGGGTGTCGGCACGGCCCTTCTTTCTCTTTTCCACCCGATCTTTGTCTCTTGCTTGCTGTGCAAGCGGTGTTGGTGAAGCCAGGGTAGGACTTTCTGGTAGCCTTGTTTTGACGTGTCTCCTAAACACCAGATCTGCAGGGCAGACACCGGTGGTGCTGTGGGGGGTGTGGTGGTACTCCCGCAGCAGCTGATCGAGAGCTTGCTCAAAGGGTTTGTTGAGAATGGTGGCTATCTGCAGAGTCCACTTGATGCTCTCCATAAACCTTTCAATTATGCCATTGGCTTGAGGTCATCATGGGGCTTTCTTCCTGTGCTGGAATCCCATGTACCTTGCGAAGTTCTGAAAGTCCTGGCTTGTGAATGGCAGGCCATTGTCTGATTTTATGAAGTCGGGACTCTGTATGTTGACAGCATGCGGTCCAGCGCCGGGATCACACACATGACAGATGTGCTCTCAACCAGCTGAGCATCCCGAAAATGGGAGTGTTCATCTATCAGCACTAGGACATAATTGCTGTTGCCGAGAGGGCCGAAGAAATTCACCACCAATTTGTCCCAGACATTTTCAGGGAGTGGGGACAATTGCAATGGATTTGAGTGTGGGGGCATAGCCACCTGTGCACCTGTCGGGCATCCACCTACCATTTCCTCTGTCAGAGCGTCCAACTTGGGGAACCACACCTTTTGTCGCAGAAGACTCTTTGTTGACACCACCCCCTGGTGACCTTCATGCAACAGCCTATCTTCTCTCGTAGCCTCTGGAATTACCACTTTGCAGCCTTTTAGGACTATATGGTCATCGACGATGGATAGTTCATCCTTTACCAGGTCTAGACACTGAATTACACTGTTAAAAGCTATGTCTTGCTTCGATGCTACCCTGAGATCAGTCCAGTGTACTGGGAGTGGCTGTAGGTGATGCATGACATAGTTGATATATGTGTCTGCAATGGAGGGCCCCGCTTGAGCTGGGCCATTGGGGTGGCAGGATAGATAGTCTGCAGGGTTTTCTTCCTTGCCTGGGCGATGTTTGATGTCGAACTTGTCCTGCAGGCGTAAACCCCATCTGCCTATCTTGGGGGGCATACTGGCTTTCGGATCCCCATAGATCGTTAGGAAGGCCTGCTGCTCTGTTACGACCATGAATGCCTTCCCATACAAGAATAGATGGAAATACTCACAGGCCCATACCACCGCCAGACTCTTTTTCCACCTGTGAGTATGCCTGTTCCATGACTGTGAGGCTCCTACTGGCGTAGGCCACTATGAATATGTTAGAGGGGTCGGCTGGGTCTCTCTTTGTCAGGATTGCTCCCAGCCCCACAGGATTTGCATCCACTATCACTTTGGTCTCTGCGCATCGAAGTACAACATGTCCTCGGCCCAGGCAGTGTTGTTGCAAATTGTCTCAAATGCACTCTGGCATTCTCTAGACCATTCAAATGGCTGGTCTTTCCGGGTGAGCAGACGAAGAGGATTACTGACAGTGGCATAGTCCTTGAGGTATCTTTAGCAAAAGCTTGCCAGGCCGAGGAAATCTCGTAACTCAGACGTATTCTGAGAGGGTTGTGTTGTGTTGAGTGCTGCCACTTTTTCAGGATCAGGCCTCATCCCTTTTTCTGAGTAGATGTGCCCGAAGAAACAAAGTGTCCCTTTTCCAAATTCACATTTTGCTTTGTTAAGTATTAGGCCTGCCGCCTCGAGTGCGGAACACAATCTGTGCAGGGCTACATCATGCTCTTCCTTGAACTTTCCGAACACAAGGACATCGTCCAAGTAGTTGAGGCAGTTGGATACATGCTGTATGACCTTATGGATCTCCTCTTGAAATATCTCGGCTGCCGAAAAGATGCCATAACTGCGTCTTTTGTATTGAAATAGCCCCAGGTGTGTCACGAATGTGGTGATTTATCGAGACTCAGGTGCGTTCTCGATCTGGTAATACCCTTTCATGAGGTCCAGCTTGCGAAACACCTTCGCTCCATGGAGCAGATGAATCCTGTCAGTGATCCTTGGTGCTTGGTGTCACTTGCGCCCGATTGCTTCGTTGGCCCTACTCATGTCTACGCATAGTCGTATAGACCCGTCCAGTGACATCTTGGTCACCGGGACTATGGGTGAAACCCACGGGGTGGGGCCGGTGACTGGTTCGATCACCTGTTGCTGTAGGAGTTTGTCTAACTCCTCCTCCACTTGCCTCTGTATATTGACAGGTATGCCCGGTAGTGTTGGGCCACTGGACAAATCTTGGGATTAATGTGCAATTGAATCTTCTGGTGCTTCAGCTTTCCGAGCACTTTAGACAACTTCGGAAATGCTGCTTCCACGTCTTCCGGCATGGCGAAGTACTTGTGGGCCATAGCTGGTATAAGAGGTGTACCAGCCCCATGTCGACCGCTGTCCTAAAGCTGCGTTTGCAGCCACTGTTGACTTCTGTCTCTAATACATGCAGTGTGATCTTTGCATCGTGAGTCTTATGAGTGCACCAGGATGTTATGATACCTTTGTAGGGCAGTGGTGTGGTCGAACTGTGTGGCTAAATGTCAACTACTGACTTTTTGAGTCTCGGGTGCCGGGCAAGGGCGTTGTAAGCCTCTTCATTGATGATATTGACGGTGGCCCTGGTGTCAGTGAGAAACTCTAATGGGTGTCATTTACGTGGAGTGTGAGGACGGGGCTATGCTGAGTGGCGGTATTGTTGTTTACAGCCCACACATAGCCATTGTTCCATTGATCATCACCTGGTGATGGGGACTCACTGCTTGAAGGAGATCCCATCCTCGCCGCCAATGTAAACGCTAGAACGCTCGGGGACCGCCCGGAGTCCTGTAAACATGCGAGCTCTCACCTCTGGTGAGAATGATAGGCGGGACACGGGGCAGTTTTATGTGCATCCACTTTAATCAACTATCATAACGTAACTGAACTTCCCTCACTGCTCGCCTCCCTAACCCCAATGTCACTTCCCCTCAATACAGCCCAAACGCAGGCCAACCCACATAACGATGGAGGGTGGCTGGGTCAGTCGCACTCGCGACATGACAATCACCACAAGACAAACGCAAAACAGGATGGTTTGGGGCTACATCTCTTATAGTGTCTGTTTCATGAGACAGAAAGCCCAGAGTGGATTCAGAACTTTCGTTACTGGAATGGGAGGAACATAACGGCACAGGGTGAACCCAAAACATAAAGAGAAGATCATTGTTTCACAGGAAGTGTATAGGGAGCAGCAGGGGCGTTGCTAGGGGGTGGCTAAGGGGGCTATAGCCCCTGATCTTTTGGTTGTAGCCCCATATAGAATCTCGGGAGCTACAGCCAAAAGACTAGGTAGCCCCCAGTCCCAATAGTTCTGACATCAGCTTAGCCCCGGGTCTTTTCCAGACTTAGCAACTCCCCTGGGGAGCAGACTCCTGCAACTCTCGTTCATAGCGCAACAGCACCTACAACCAAAAGTGCATATCTTGCCAATTGGCTCAACCAAAGCAACGTAGTGTTGAAAACAGCCCCATCCATCGAGAAGCAGGGCTTCCCTCTGATAAATGCTGAGTTTCACTTTCAAATAGCTTTGATACATCAAATTGAAATTCCCCAGGGGAAAAAGAAACCAACAGGCCCACACCATTCACATTTCCCCAAGTTTAAATGTCCTTATGTCCAGAAAAGGTGGCAAGCTGGGCAGAGCTGGGGATCCCCTTCCTGCCAAACACCCTTCCAAGCCACATGGTTCCAATCCAAGATGGCCACTTGACTTTTTAAAGCACTCCCTCCAGATTTCTGAGCTACAAAACCTCATTCAAAGTCAGAACACAGCAGGGTGGCATCTGACTGTCCCAGACAATAATGGAGCAGGAATCTGGTCTGGGTGGGCTTTGTTTCCTCAGCCCACGTGAACAAAAGTTGAAGTGTAACATGCTGTAGAGAGCTGTGTCAGAGGAAGAAGGAGATGAAAGAAAAGGTTGGTGCTGGAGAAGAGAATGATCAATGCGGAAGATGGAAAGGTTGTCAGGGAGAGGTTGTTGTGGTACGACCGAGCAATCAAGAGAGACAAAGATCAGGGGGAATGGAGGAAGCCTGTCAAGGGAAAGGTTGGTATTTTAGGTGAGACAGATGAAGACTCCTCCAGTGTCTGAGCCAGAAAGGCTATGCAAAACTCTGAGCAAGGAGGGCACATGCGACCCCAGAGTGCTTACTCTAGTTGGGTAATCCCATCAAGAACCTGAATTAGGGGGGGTTCTCTGGAAGCCCAAGTCTGGTAATGACCCAGGAAGGGATTACGTCAGTGGCTAGTTTGCCAGGGCATTGCAGCTACCTTGCCGGGGGCTAGAGTGAAGGCTGCCTGACAACACACCCAGGACAGATGTGCTGGAAATAACTTGATGACCATGTGACAGGAGAGCCAGTACATGCCAGCAATGGCCAGGAGCAGTGCTGGATACACCGCAACCCTAAGATCTAGGAGTGACCTTTCTTTTCCCTTTAATACATGGGTTACAGGAGTTCAATCAGACCACAAATAGGGGCACAGTGAACATTTGGGACTTAGATACTCTTTGAGCACTTTACACTTGTCGTTTTTTTTTTAATTCCGAAATCGTACGCTCTTTTAAGGGGATTCACCCACATTCAGTTATCCTTACACCAGCCCTTCATGCTATGCTTTGCAATACATCACACTCTATTTTGGGGCCCTAATATGAGCTTCTAGTCGACTTTGTTTTGTCACCATATCACAAGCACCACTGTCTAATTATTCTAATTATTCATATAAGGCGTTTCTTGTTGTGGCTTACTTCCACAGATTTCTCCCCCACAACCTGGATAGAAAAGGCATGACCATTTCATTAGGCCCATGCTCTCCAGTTCCTTCTATTAACACGTTGGGCTTGTTTCTGAATACAAATGTGGCATCTCAAATAGACACAAGGATATGGAACTGACCAGGTCGGCTTATTCTCAAAGGTAACCCATGTATTTCCATGGTAAACGTGCCCTGCAAACCTACCTCCCCTTATGCCCGTTCATTGTGTGGCTCATACGCCTAATATTCATCAATTTACATGCTAACTCAATGTGGTGCATTAATATACAACTCGCAAGCAGGGCCGGCCTTAAGGGCAGCAGCGCCCTGGGCGAATTGGAGGCCCCTGGTTAATGCGGAGGGACG
The DNA here is from genome assembly GCF_040938575.1 of Ambystoma mexicanum. Classification (NCBI taxonomy): domain Eukaryota; kingdom Metazoa; phylum Chordata; class Amphibia; order Caudata; family Ambystomatidae; genus Ambystoma; species Ambystoma mexicanum. The sequence goes on along the minus strand of NC_090931.1, from coordinate 577,739,253 downwards.
CAAGGAGGCGGGGCCAGGAGGGGCCACTTTTTTTTTTACCTCCTCGCACCAGCGAGGAGGTTAAATAGGGTGCGTTAGCACCCCATTGCCATTGAATGAGCCCGCCTCTGCGGGTTCATTCAATGAGGCGCCTGCCACGCCTTCTGGCTCCACGCCAGCTCGGAGGAGCCCTTGAAAGACTCCCCCGAGCTGGCATGGTGTGGGGGAAATGGTGCCTTTTCTTGTGATAAGTGCCCGCGGCAGAAGGGCGCATTTAAATGCACCAGCCAACGTGGTCACATTTTACAGTAAAAGGCCGCCTGCTGCGCCTTCTCCCACAACGCCAGCTCGGGGGAGCACTTGAAAGGCCGGCTCTGCTCTCAAGTAACTGTGTGCTTGCGTCATATCTGCTTTCAGGTCTGCTCTAAAGCCAAATGGATCCCAGAGCAGGTACAGAAGCTCCACTGAACACGCTGCATGGAAGTCCCCCTCCCAGTCTTTATACCAACCATCCCCCCCAGATAAGCCCAGTAGCCCAAGGGAAACCCTTAATCCCCATTCCAGCCCATCTACATAACATGTTTTTTAAAATAAAATACCTTATGGTTATCTAACTCCACCTCAATCCCTCTAAGGGCCTATACCACCCCCTCTTTTGATAAACCCAGTAGCCTCAGGGCACCCACCTGCCTCCCACCCCTATCAAAAAATGCCTACAAAATCCAGAACCCCCCAAGGCCAGCTAATCCCACACCCACCTCTCCATAGATTTATACCCCCTCCCCAGAAAATCCCAATAGCCTCAGAGCACCCAATACCCTCCATGCTGGTTAAAATGAAAACCCAGAATCCCCCAGAGCGTGCTACTTCTCCCTCTAGGACCACTAGCATAATGCTGCTGCGTCTCCTCCCTGTTTTTGTTCCCCTGTTGACCGACAGAGTGCCCCTGTGCTTCTATCACACACTTCACCACACCTTCACCCTTCAACTCCTCACTGCTGTGCACCCCCTCACTCCTGTGCCGATCCCTGCTCCTAGCACCACCATCCAGCCACAGCTGCCTCAAAACACCTGATCTTGCCCCTGAGTCACATCATCTACATCCTCAATCTCATCCAGCTCGGCTCCAGTACAAGTGTTTCTCCACTCCTGTACCCCTAATCTGTGGCCTAACCAGCACCTGACTAGTGTGCCTCTTACATTGGCACACTCCCCCGCCTGCCCACTAGGATCATGCCTCATCAAGCCAAAGTTCACTGACAAGGAGCTTAAAGTCCTGGTGGAGGAAGTCGTCAAGGATGTGCCACGTCCTGTGTGCTACAAGTTGTTTGTCCGCCAGCGCAATATGATCTGAAAATCGACCTGCACCCAGGGGAAAACCATTGGGCCCACTTGGGGCACTCTGGCCAAAGTGCTCAAGCACTAGCAGGACCTGCAGAGGGACGTCCGCGAGCCGGTCAGACCCCTCAGACCTGGTGCTCTGGTTATGTGAAGACCAGGCCATGACAGTGATTGACGTCAGTGGCCTAGAAGGAATCCTATGCGCCGATACAGGAGCCAAAGGTAAGTACAGATCATTCATGCAGTGGTACATATGCAGATCCATGTCATGGGGATGTCAGTGGGAAATGGACAAATGAGGACAGAATCATGGCAAAATAGCTCTGTGCCACGATGTGGACCCATTTCTGCAGTGATATGGTTGATGAATGCCACAAAACATCCTACTATGCGGACCTAGATCTTGGTGTCAGATTATCCATCCCCATTGGATCAGAATCAATGTAACACCTGCTAATGTGAAGGTGGAATGTATAGTAATGTCACAGCAGGTGGTGCCTACCTACAGAAGATGGATAACAAAACTGAAGAGGGACAGTTGACATGGCCATGCCCTTTCACCAATCATGCAAATGTCACAATTAAATGCAGGTGACCCAATGTGTGTTCCCATGTATTTAATATTGAAAGATATTCAAAATATGCATCTTTGTGGCAAATGTGGGCCATATACTATATGCATTTAGCAGGTCAATGAAGAAGGTCAGGCGCATAAAGGTTCTTACCATCACACCTCAAAGAAGTGTTGCCCGCTCATAGGAATGGTATGGCTTTACGGCACTCTGAATCTGGTGCGCAGGTACACAATAGACAATATTGTCATGTGCAAGAGTGCGGCGGATGGTGATACATGGAACCAGACACATTCTGCAAACGAACAACATGACACCTATGGCGCATACACACTTGCACAGTAACAAGCACACCCCTCGCAGACAGTCCCAAATGCATGTATGCCTCAACCCTCCAGCACTAAGCGACTAACAAATTAAGTCATCACAGGTCCCTCACACCAATAATACACATACCATGGACTGGTCCAGTTCTGTTCCCATGCACATAGCAGAACTGCCCCTCAATGCGTAAAAGCATCTGCTATGATGCAATGTACAAGGAAGATGCAATGTGAAACATGTCAAATCTGGTGCTACAAGTATTCAACTAGAGTCCCGCAGCCATTACCATGGTTGCTAACCAGCACCAGCTGACCATGGCTGCTGCACTGCATGCTAATCAATGTTTGCATCCCCAGCATGCACATCTGGCCTTATTATCAATAAGATCCATGACGGTTTCAGAGTCGAGTGAGCAAGTAGACGCTACATGAAAAGTTAACATGCACAATAGAAACACAAGACATCAACGATTGGTTGTTCATTACACCTAGGAGCATGGCCCGCATCGCTCCATGCAAGGGTATTGATTCCATAAGACCCTGTGTTACACACCGCAGCACCTGTGATGTGCACTAACATGCACTGTGCACCCACAACAAACATGTATAATGTGAATGTGATGACTACCATGCAAAAACGTGCCCAGCTCTGTGCTTCGAGGGCCTAATTCACAGTCAACCAGCAGTGTATCACCATCGTTGAACCATTAGCTTTCTTTTCTGAAGGTATTCCCCACAATCCCCTCAACTATATTCCCTCTACCAAAAACATATATCCTGGTGGATGCCACAGAGGCGAGATGGGGGCGGGGGTGAACAAAGAAAGGGAAATGCAGCCGATCATCTACTCACTAAATTGTGTCATTGCCCCTTCAGAAATATGAGGCCACACCCGCCGAGGGGGATGAAGAGGGTGATGATGGACACACAGAGGGGTGGGGGCAAGTATTTCTGAAATGTATTTGTTTAAACCCCCTGATTCTCCATGTGGGACAGTAGTTCTCAATCTGGAAGCCACGTGGAGCACCAGCCCACATCCAGCAAGAGGAACCAGCTGCACTGCTACAGTCACCGGGACACACACTGGCGAGTATCATCTTCACAGGTCAATATCACTGTAGCTCCGCCAGAGACACAGCAGCTGTGGGATGGGAGTATACTGGCGGTGGTGGAGGACACCACCAGTCCCATGGAGCCAACAACACCTCTACCACATACAGGGCACACAACGCTTCCTCCAAGGACAGTGCCACCAGTCCCTGCCCAGGAACAGGCATCAACTATATCACACTCCCTGCTCCACCAACAGTGCCCACTATTCCTGTGGCTGTCGCCTTCTTTACTGATCCGGATGGAGTGTCAGACACCGAGGCTGCCCAGGCACAGGCGGAGGAGAATGGGAGGGAACTGGTTGATGCCTGCTCCTTACTGGCGCTGCTCCTGAATGCTGTTAACATGTCCTTGGAGAGGGTGCAGGCTGAGTGGGAGACAGCCAATAAGTTGAGGGAGGCATTGCTGGGGAAAGTGCAGGCAGCTAGGCAAGAGCCCGGAGAGGATGTCAGTGTAACGCAGGAAGAGGAGACTGCTAATGCAGCTGCTCTTGCAGCTGCCACACCTGTGCCCGAACCAGGGAGGAGGCCCTTCAGGCCTGGGAGCAGGCTTCTGCCCGTGCAGATGTAGCTGCGTCTGCTGAATACTATGCTCAGACCAACGAGGATGACCATCTGGCCCAGGGGCAGGCCCAACGAGGATGACCATCTGGCCCAGGGGGAGGCTGCTGCAGATGCAGCTGCTTTTGAAACTGCATCTGCAGGAGCCTGTGCTCAAACCAAGGAAGATGCTGGGAGCAGGCATTCAGGCAGAGCCAAGCCACTTGCTCTGCTGCACACACCTCCTCTGCTGCTGTCCAGCTCTTGCCATGTAGACATGCCACCCTTTGCTATAGGATGGTGGAGGCCAGATGTGACATGCCGCGTATCAAATTGCATTGACTGGGCTGCCAATCCATCAGGAGAAGTCCCCAGCGACATGCACAAGTAGGTGGGGAGGGAATATTGCCTGGCCTCAAGCTCCAACCCCCTTGCTCAGATCACACCTCTGAACAGTGCTTTCAACAGGTGCAGCTAATGTTACTGCAGACCTCGACACAACTGCCACATGTACCCAAGGCATGCTGGGAGAGATGATGGTGGCACCATCCCACTCTCTGACTGTACCCCTCATCATTCCCTGGCAGGCTTGCCACAATTTCTGATTTCTCTTTGACTGCATGCTGCATTATGTTTCCCAGACCTTGGACATTTGTTTCTATGGATTTTCTTTGTGCTTGCTCATCATCTACCTATCACTAAAACTCACCTATCAGAGAGATGTGCTGTTACAGAGCTTGAAAACCTCCTCTGCTTTAGAGAGATTGGGACAGGTTTAGGTGCCCTGGCCCACCTGTGCGAACATTCGATTCTGATTACCAAGCTTGAGCAACCTGAAAGCAACATTTTGAGAAAGTATTGAGGCTACATAGTTAGAAAAGGCTGTTGAAATCCTCAGATAATCTCATTAGTTAAAGTTTAAAAACTACATGGACTGGGAAACGTATTTAGTGAGACTCCAAAATCCGAATATGACAGCCTTTCGGGGGCAAGGGAGCTAACCTGAGTGATGTACATTATGCCTGTCGATTCTCAAGTTAGATAATTGCATACTGTTTGTTCTTATATCCTTTGTATGTGTCCCCTAGGACGAAATGGCTGAAACCTGCGCTAAAAAAGGCCAGAATCAGGTCTCTGTATGAGGCAATGGAGTGGGCTCGTAGATCAGCCAATGAGGGGGTTGTGCTTGAAGCAGTCCACTACATTTGAAAAGCATGGACCATTAGGACAAATAAGGTATAGGAATGTGTGAGGTTGCGGTATGTTAGAGGAATTTTACCTTTAAATTCTTTTAACATTTGTATCTTTTAATTGATTTAAGAATCTCTTGTCATTGATTTTTAAATGTGTATTATAGTTTGTAAAAATAACTTTTTGTTGCACAAATAAAAATGTATTGATATTGATTGATTGATTGATTGACTGATTAAACTGGAAACGGACTCTCCCTGGACACATCAGCTGATGGACAACAGGCAGGACATGTGTTTCCATTTATCACTCTTACCCCAGAGTTGGAGCAGCATCTTGCCAACCCATCCCTGTTGGGTCAAGTTACATTTTGAACCACATTTCCTGTGTACTTTGAGGATTGGGCCATTTTGTGCAGAATACAGATACACGTGGCCATATCTGAAGAAGGAATTTATGAACACCTACTGAGGGACATTTCCATCTGCATGATCCTGTTGCTGCCCAGGCCCTAGAGCCTCCCCATCAGGGCCATGGCTGTAATAAACAGAATCCGGTTCATCCTTGTCTTCCTTTAACATGCGACCATTTGGCGGTGGGCAATTGTGTGAAGCATGGTACTGTAGGAAATATTCTCTGTCACTTTCCTGTTATCACTTAGATTCCACAGGCTAGGCTATGGATCAAAAGACCTCATACTACAATGGGCCCACTACATTGTTTCACTGTATATTGTACAAGCTGCACAATAAAAAACAGACACAATAAACACACCACCACACGCTTTCACAAGTATGCCCTCAGGCACCTTTACATACATTCATCCGGGAAAACATGTATCATAGAAAAATTAGTGATACATTTGCATTGAACATATGCAAGAGACAGGAAAACACTTTACATTGAAAAGAAAACAAATATACAGTATTTATATACAGCACAGGCTCAGACCCCCCCTCTAGAACTTTGACTATGCAAGCAAATGTATTATAGATCAAGCCTCAACACTCATTTACCCTTTGCCCCTTGAGTTAAAGGTCAGGTTAATCTCATGTTAAAGATAATGGACTCTCTTACATAGAAGAACTATTCCCATAATCAATGTACATTCAGGCAGCTTTATTTATCGCTGGGTATCATGAAGAAAGAGGAAAATGCTTTTTAGGCTGGTTCGACCAGGCCAAATCAACCCCTTGCAAGAAATTCCAATTTATTTAAGTACTCCCTTTTGATACTCACTTTGACTTCACTTGAGATCCTTTGCAACCCCAGCTCCTCCGGATGGTCTGCATCTCGGCCTGTCTCAGCGCCGGTCAACAGCAGTACACACTTGACAGCCCCCAGTGTTCAGTCCAAGTCTCTTTGGCACACTGCCTTGGAATCCTGTCATGGAGCCGGGCACAGAGATACCGAGTCTGCTTGCATAAGCCTTCAAGGCCCCAGCCACACTTGGCAAAGTGCCTTGATGTTCGAACAGCACAGCACGGCTCTCACAGTTGAGGAAAGCCTTCTGAGATTCAGAAACAAAACACAGCACCAGGTCCTTGCTCAAAATCAGGGTTTGAAAAGTTTGTGAGGGCTAGTTGTTTGTTTAAATTACTCTTTCGCAAGGCCAAGAGCAATCTTCGACATGTGGCAAACCCAGGTCACAAGCACCCAAACTCCACGAGAGTCTCTGGAATGAGCAACAGGCCAAAAAGCCCCAGTCTTCTCTTCTTTCAGCACTTTCAGCAAGTGGCACTGTCAAAAACAACATGGCAAAAAGCACTGCCTCTCAGCTTGCAGTCTATTATATGCCTTTCTCAGAAATCCAGCCATTCTCCTATATCACATATGAAACCTGTACATTTTACCCATCTATTTGCCGATGTCGGTTTCTGAAAGCCCCAGCCCCTTGTGTCACTCCAAACTTTAACACATGACAGAGAATATTCTAGCCCTGCATCATGTAATTGTCCAGCTCAGGTCTTTGGCAGGCTGTATCCCTCCCACCCGTTCCTTCCTGCGCTTGGAAGAAATTGTAACATGCCATCCTTTCTTCCTGTGTTTGCTATTCTCAAACAATGGACATTTATTTTCAAGCCCCTCTTGTTTTGCAAAGACTGGTGTCAGCTTCTCAACTTTATAATATTTTGAACTTGCCCATAATCAGCCAGCGTGTTTGTTCAAGCACCTAGCCAGTGTCAGTGCACAAAGAGCCTGTGGCCTGCAAATTTAGCACCCACAATGATTTTTATATTAGCTGTTAGTACCCCAAAATGACCCCCTTTCAGTTTCTGATACATACACATGTGCTGCAATGTTAGCCTGCTATAACTTCAGTATGGTTAATAATGCGTACAGCACATGGCACATGCTGCAATGTTAGTATGTTAATGCCTGCAGAACCCCTGAACTCAAAGTCACCCCCATTTCAATTCCTACTGCCACAACCACCCCTTGCTTTACCCTCATTGCTACACATTAGTACTAAAACACCACAGTTGAAACTGGTGCACACCGTCTCTGTTGAACTAAGTGGCACTGTTGAAATGAGTGCTTTGTTGAAATTAGTGCACTCAATTTTTCCTCACGGTACACATGGTATCAATGCAGCAGCACCTTTCTGCATGGTACATGAAGGCCCCACCCATCCTGTGGAGGCACCTGGTGCCTTTTTGCAGTAGGCCAGATACCCATTAAATGGTGTTCCGAGTGCGGTTGTGGGTGGCATGGTTTCATTACTGTCTGAGGTCTGAGGATTGCGAAGTAGTCGTGCACCTTGGATGCCTGGGGATAATGTATGTCTTGTTGGACAAAGAGTACAGTACAGACAATCAACCTGATGCTTTTGAACCTTGCACGAGGCCACATATGCTTACATCAGTGTCCCTGATTTAATTATGTGGCATTCACTACTTTAACAGGTCAGTGGTAAGTATTTCCATTAGGAAGGGCAGTTTTTGCCTAAGACATTTACATTTTTTTCTTGTCATATAGGGGACAGGTGTAATCAGCACATTTCTGCAGTTGGAGACACAGCATGCTCTTTTGTGCATTTCACACGGTGGAAAATAGCAGAGTGTGACCAGCCAACACTGCCTCAACTGTTCCATTCAGAATGTGTTTCATCATTATGCATACAATGCTTGGAAAAGAAGCTTTGATGTGATGTGGGCAATTGATCCCCATGTAATGAGTAGCTGGTGCTGTGTGTAGGGTGATTGCATTGCGTTAACATGTTTTTATGCTTGCCAGTGCAGCGTTGTGCTGACTGTGTGCACACAACGTGGAGAAGGACGGAACGGTGTTGCGGTTTGCACTGTTGTGTGCATCTCCCACGCCTCGTGTCAGCATGGACCTGTGCCATCACATATGGTGGTGCCACTGTGCTCTACCCATAGCATTGCAACCTGCGTCTCTCCTTCTCATCCTGTTGGATACTGACCCACATATTGTCACAAAACTTACAACATTATGGAACACTGTGTGTTCCAACAGAATATTTGTGCACGTCTGGCATGGGAATTGCCAATGGGCATTGCCCAATGCAGTGTGGGGTAGGCACGAAGAGTCATGTGGCAGAGAGCTGGTCCTGGTTCCTATGGGATGGGCTATAGCAGGGTTGAGGGTTGAGATGTGATGTGGGATAGGAAATGGCATCTGTGCCTTCCCTCCTTTGACTATCTCTGAGACATTGATCATTTGTCTATATGTTTCTTTTGAAAAGTGTGCTTTGTGATTCCGCCTTCAAGCACGCCCAGGTATGGCACCGGCCACCCTGCTGATCATGGGGCTATACAACACAGGCTGTGCACATGTGGCATGGAAAATATTGTGAGAACATACTGTACATGTCACATGTCCATGCAGCTGACAACTGGATCCATTGCAAGTAAGCAGGTGGGCAGGTGTTCTTCCTAGGACAATTATGTTTTATTACCAGTGTGAACTCCTAAATGCCCCAGGGTGGGTTTCAGGTTTGGCAGATCATGTGGCTTATGGTTGGGCAATCCTGCTTCTGTTTCTCTTGTTTTTCCGCAGTTCCCAGACAGGCCTGCACCTTGCATTGCATAAAGCTTAACCATTTCTGGTAGAGAAGTATGTGTGTCCCTTGGAGATGCAATGCTTTCCTTACACAGCCCTTGATGCATATTACATCTACATTCTAACAAGTGGACACCCTATAGCAGTTGTCCCCTGCATGCATGCAGATTGTACATTAATTGAATATATTATTGTCCTGATTATCTTGGCCCATAGGTGTTGCTGTTCCTCCATTCAGTCATATCCATGTGGAAGCAGATGATCATTCTTGAACAACCCCCTGAATGGCCTCCCCTCCCTTATCTCTGACCTTCCCTCTGCCTGGCAGCCCCACGGCTAAGGGCCCCCAGGCAAAGGGAAGCTCCTACATGGCGGCTTCCTGTTAGTTTATGCAGGTTTCCGCAGGAGACGCCAGCTGCCAGACACCTTCCTTCTGATTGCCCTGCTTACCCCCCTTTTAGCCTACATGCGGTTCTCCCCCTGTTGTCTGAAATTTGACTGTGTCAGTACGATAAAATGTTTGCATTGTGTAAACTAGGCCTTTCTACATCTATTCAGGATTCTCAAACTTAGGTGTGTCTTCCCTCCTGTCTTAGAATATGCACTTTGTGAACTCTTTATCCTGAGTGGCGTCATCTTGTCCTATTGATCAACTTACCTTCCTCTCGCTGTCTTGTCTGCCTACTCTAGTATCTCGCCCTCTCGCTTCCACCCACTCCTCTCCCACCTACTCTATGGTGCTCTCTGTCTCTCCTATCTTTTCTAACTGCTTCTCTATTGACTATCCTGCTCTCCTCACTAATTCTGGTAGGAAGAAGTTTAAAAAGGACATCTTAGTCTCCAACCCAGGCCTCCCTATCGCTGACACATACACCTGTGCCTCCTCCAAGGAAACTCTCACTGACATCCTCTTTGTCGTTCCTTCACCAGACCTATGAACCCTTCATATGGTCTCTGTGCTCTCTCCTTTCTCCTCTTCTCCCATTAATGGTGGAACCCATTAGGACACCCTCCTGGCCTCCTTCCATTCCTCTAAGATCATCATTAATGTTTACTCTAGTGGGACCGTCTTCTTGGTCCGAGGCCTTCAGGCCAACCTCCACCTCTTTGATAGACGTTTCCCGTGCCTCATCAACTTCCTTTCTTCTCCCGATGTCCGCTCTCCCCTTTCCTTGACCACCTTGTCTCCCCCTTCTGCCTCCTCCTCGGCTACCTTGCCTTCTCCTTCCCACTCTGCCCCCTCTTGGGCTCCCGCTACACCTCCAAAGGGCGTACCTCTAACCTGTACCCCTCCCCAGAAGTCCTTCAAGTATGGCAACCTTCTCCATATTGCCACTCTTAACTCTCGCTCTGCTGTCAAACACTCCTCTGATATCTACCGCCTTCTGGAAGAACTTGACCTTGATGTCCTCGGTCTCACCAAGACATGGTTCACGGTCAGCTCTGTCACTAGCTTTGACACACTCCTACATGATGGCTATAAAATCCTCTCCACGCCCAGGTCCAACCGCTCTGGTGGGGGTGTAGCTCTAATGTTCCTCGAGTGGATTCCTGCCTTTGTCATTCTTGTGCAGGCCTACTCTTGTTTTGAATGCCTCGTCTGCAGGCTCTCTCTCGCTCTCCCCTAGCCATTCCCTTACTGTGGCTACTATCTATCGACCACCTGGTCAGATCTCCTCCTTCCTCTCTGAGTGGGCCGACCTCTCCTCCTCACTCCTGGCCTCAACCATTCAACTCCACCTTCTTGGAGACTTCAACATCTACCTGGATGCCTCCTGTCCTCCCTTTGGACTCTTTTGCGACCTCTGCGACTCTCTCTCACTCACTATTCTCCCCTCTGTCCCAACTCACTCTGCAGGGCACACTCTGGATGTTCTGATCTCCTCAGACCTTCCCCCCTCTGTCCCTCTCTCCACTCCTCTCTCCTGGAGTGATCACTGTCTCCTCTCCTCCCACCTCACCCTCCCTACCCCTCAGGCCAAGCCACTTCCATCACTGCCACCCACCTTCTTGGTCATCTGACACATGAAGCGCGTGTCGGCTGAGGCTTTCACCGCCACCTTCTCACCCCCCCCTTTGGCTGACTCTAACCCTGACACAGCACTCTCCACGCTCCACTCTGCTATCTCTGATACGCTTGATATCCTTGCCCCTGTCATGAAAATCTGCCTGAAGCCCAAAGCCAAGTGCAACTCCTGGTACAACTCAGACCTCGTCACCCTAAAAAGCAAGTGCAGGGTGGCCGAGAGGAAATGGCGTGCTTCAGGTACATTCTCTGACAAACTGGCCTGCCGCCTGCTGCAAAGGCAATACCGGCTTTCTGTCCTACCAAGAAGAGAGCTCATGTCCAAGCCCGTGTCCCTGCGGCATCTAACAACTCGGCTGAACTCTTTAAAATCTGCAAGGAACTGGCCAACCCTGCCGCAGTGTCTACCTCAGAGCTGCCAGAAGCATGGAAACTGCTCTCCTGAACATCCCTGAAGACCTGCTCTCCAACCTTGACTCTAACACCCCTTGTGTCCTCATCCTGCTCGAACTCTCTTCTGCCTTTGACACTGTCAACCATGCCATCCTGCTCAACCGTCTCTGTGATAACCTGGGTATCACTGGTCACGCTCTGACATGCAAGGCCGGTCTTAGACCAGATTGCACCCCATGCGGGAAGCATCGATGGAGCCCCTTTGCCCCCCAAAAAGGACAACAACATTGTATTTTACAAATGTTCCTAATGGGGCACTCAATAAAGAACCAGATGGAAATGTAATACAAAATGCATACATTCGATAGTGGGTGACGGTCTTAGAATGTTACTTATATTATGTGTCCAAAAAGTAACTTTTCTTGACTTTAACATTGCAAATTCGAAGCATAAGCACACATTTCTAACAATTAAACAGGAGAATTTTTGCTTAAGTGCATACGTTACAGACTGGTCTCAAATACTAGCTTCACTGCAAAGTGTGTGATCCTGGACATGTGATTTTATAGCACTGTGATTTATCTGTCAAAATTTGAAGAGCCTAGAAGTTATTCAGTTCATGTACCATACATGCTGTAATAACGAGACCTCCACAGGTAAGTTATTTACGTATTTATTTCTCAAACCCGAACTCCGTACATCATCTCTTCCCTGCTCCTTTCTCTCCCCAAACCAACCGCCACCCCCCGAACATCAACACATCAACATTCTACTTCTAGAACCTTAGACAAGTGCTCGCGGAAGCACGAGCAACTACTACACATGCCAACATTATCCATTCTATTAGGGAGATGCTAGCCCAGTCCTAGATTTAAGTTTGCATTCTGGGACCTGTATAATAATAATGGGGAAATCCAGAACGACAAGTCCCAGAATGCAAAGTTAAATGCAGGACTGGCCTATCATCCCTTGACTGGAATAGATATGTTGGCCTGCATGGTGTACACTATTAAAAAAGGCTCCTTTATGGTATTTGTTTCATTTATACGTCAGCTTTTTAGAGTACCAACTTTGGTTGGGTGATACTGTATATGTTCTATGTAAAGTGTTTTGGTGAAACATGAACAACATATCATTATCATTACTGTATTTGTGAAACTCCCCTACCGAACACTCTGCTCTCGTACAAGGTGTAGTCAACCAATTATAAAATAGAGACACCCACACTGTAGATTGGTGACCACTCTACTCAAGCAGGCCTGGCTGAAGATGTGTGTGGAGCCATTTCAACATGATGATTGCGGGCTCCCTGCTTAGAGTGAAAACAGTCTGCAGCACCTGTGAGTTGCATACAATACAATGGCAACAAAGATAAGGTTAATAGCCACCCATTATCACAAGATGGTCAGCCGCCAAGGATCTTAAACATGAAATGCCCACTGAAGAGCTCTAAACCCTTCTTTGTCAATACATGGCTGAGGTGGGGGAACCAGTGTTGGAAGGCAAAGAGGTGATAGCACTCCTTTATATCCTGTGGGAAGATAAAACACAGTTTTAGAAATAAATATATCGAAGAACTGCTGACCAGCAACCTGGGGGCAATTGCTGGGGGCCCTCTGAGGCTCAAGACACCTTTCATTTGAAAAAGTTGAAATGCCCGACGCTGTCCCTATACTTGAGTACAGTGGGCTTTTCTAGGTACGAAGTCCTTCAGCCTTCATTCACCACCCATGTAAACTACAGAGGCCTCAGAAACTACAGTTCACCACCTTCTTTCGCCGTGATCTTAAAAGCATCATATCCTGAGCAGTGGCATGACCCAGAGGCCAGTCTCCTGTCCTGAGAGTTCAGAACTGGCCTGCCTGAAATAAATCTCTGCGCAGAACTTGGTGCTTTCACTTGGAGGTGGGGGTTGACTCACTCACCTGCATGATGCTGCGGCAGCCCATTTACCTGCTATTCTAGTGAAAATCTACACTGGGCATATCTATTACGCCACTAGAATATGATTTAAAAATGACCATTTACATAAATTACATGCATAGGATATATGATATCTCTGATGAAGAAGACATTAAAAGTGCCCCTCTTCTGCTCCACATCCTCTTCCCACTGTGGAGGATACCATCACAGCACCTAGATAATATGACACTGCTTGTGACACCTTCTCCTGAGTCCTGCCCTGACTGGACCTGCTGCTACTCAGCCTGGGTCTTGATCCTCTAAGCGTGATGGCGATTAATCTCTTTAGAGTGTCTGGTCCCTGCTGTCCAGCCAAAGTATGAGCTGATGGAAAAGCCCAGCCCGCTGAACAATCACCCCCTGACTGGAGCGCATACTCTGAGGAGGAGGCACATGCGGTTAGACCTGGCCGGGCCTGAAGAACTGATAAGCAACAAATGTTGCTTTTCACTACGATCCAAAAACTGCCATGGAAACACCAGGTGCACTGCTTGTCTGGTTTTTCCCACTGAGTATGTTTTTGATTAGCACTTTGTTTTTTTGTATGTAGGTAGTAACGTAGTGTACTTAACTTTAGCACAATACAATGAAATGATGCAGCATTGAAGCATCAGGCATCATGAATGGTGGTGGTGTTGGAGCCCTTTTGGAGGAGTTGGACAGGTGCCCCCTAGAGCCTGGCACGTCAGGCCGCCACCTGCATGGCCGGATACAAAGACCAGCCCTGCTGGCATGGCTGAGCTCTTTCCTCTTTGACCGACCCAACCAGGTCCAACTTGGGTCCTTCCTCTCTGCTATCTTTTTCTCTAACTGTGGTGTCCTGCAGGGGTCTACCCTCTCTCCCTGGCTGTTCAACCAATACCTGGCACTCCTTTCCCACCACATAACCGCTTTCTGCCCCAACTTTCAGTGCTATACGGATGACACCCAGCTCATTTTCAGGCTACCCTCGGCCTCTTCCTCTCCTTCTCTCATCTCTGACTGTCTGTCTGCTATCCAGGAGTGGTGTGCTGCCAAAGACCTCTGCCTTAATGCCAGTAAGGCTCAGATCCTCCTCATTGGCACACCCATTCCCTCCTTTCCTGTAGTTCTCTGGCCGGCCTCTCTTGGTCCTATTCCTGCTCCCACCTGCAAGGTTAAAAGCCTAGGGGGTCATCTTGGACTCCACACTCTCCTTCTCTCCCCACATCTCTGACGTCTCTAAGAAGTCACACTATCAGCTGCACCTCCTCAGAGGTATTCTTCCTTTCCTGCCCTTCCCCCAGAAGCTCACTGTTTCTAGAGCTCTGGTTCTGTCTAGGCTGGACTATTGCAACAGCCTCTTGCTAAATCTGCCTGCTTCTACTCTCCGCCCTCTGCAACTTATCCAGAACAGGACTGCAAGACTTGTCCATGGCCTCAAGCCCAGGGATCGTATCGCTCCAGGACTAAAATCTCTGCACTGGCTCCCAGTGGCTGCAAGGATTAAGTTTAAAACCCTTTGCATCATCCACAAGGTCTACTGGGGCCTGGGGCCTCAATACCTTCAACTCTCTCTTCCCAAATATCTTCCTTCTCGAGCTCTTCGCTCATCCGCCTCCATCTCCCTCAGGGTTAGTCGCTTCTCCAAGCAACGAGTTGGTGGTAGATCTCTTTCTTCGGCTGGTGCCTCCCTCTGGAACAGCCTCCCTGCTTCCCTTAAAATTGAGGAGAACCATCAGCTGTAAGTGATTTAAATCCGGCATACACCCAAGTCAACGCCGAGCATGTAGTGCACAACTGAAATCCTTATTTATTTTTGTCTAAAAGTTCTTTATTCTGAACGATATGCCACTCTTATCACGTCCTTCTCCTGGAACCCCCCTGGTCACGCTGAACCAGGAATCAGGCTGGTTTGCAAAGGTAAAGATTTATTTATGTATTTCAAATTTTATCACAATATGTCTTAATAGGTACACAACAATAACCAATGGGGTGAGGTAACTCGGAATAATCTCTTTAATACACAAGGAGTAGCAGTGAGCAAAACAATTCAGCACAGGAAATGTGTGGTTTCAGATCAGCTAGCACTGTGGTTAAAGGTTCCCCCTGCATACCCTTCAATCCCCCAATAGGCAATGTAAAGAGATAGGAGGAGAGAGCACGTATCCTCTGGAGACATCCACCACCTTGATGGTATAATAGATCTCTCTGGGTCCCATGGAGAATTGGTAGGTGGAGAAAACAACCAACTGTTGAGTTTACAATGACTTCTGGCTCAGCACATAAGAGAAGGGTACAGAAGGAACAGATGGAGAACTGGATCACATAAACATGTGGCGGGAAAGTATGCAACTAGGATCCTTCTGCCTCTTGAATAACTAAAGGCACTAATCTATAGTTAACTGCTCTACAGGAACCCAAGTACTACTGACTGAACACTGACAAGCTCAACCACCCCTTCAGTTATGCAGATGCTTCGTATCCAATGTTGATGATCATTTACAACAGTGCTTGCTATCTGTTAGGGTCTCAACGTCTGACAAGAAGTGGTCACAAATTGGTCATGTCCTGTATGCCCGCAGTGAACTGCTTTCTGCCCTTTATTCATCCACGCTTTACAGGTTTGGCTGTGTTGAAGGGTCACCTGAAGGTAGACCACTATCTGGAATCAGGTAAATCTTTAGCTTTCTGAATGGCCATTGAGGTCCTCCTGACTGCTGTTTTCCCCCAGGAATTTGCTGCACGTTTTAAACGTAGGCATCTTCACAACTTTCTACAGGTTTCAAAAGTGCAAGCTTAAGATATCCTTTTGCAATGCGTATATTTCGTTTTTGTAACTATTGTACGTTTTTGTTTGAAGCCTTCTTTGACTTCAAGAAAATGTTAAATGTTCAATAGCAAGCAAAAATATGTCTTACGCCCTAAAAAAAGCTAACACAGTTGCGATTCACACTTGTGCATACCAGCTACTAATGGAACTTTGATGTGAAATCTGATGTTTTTGTCAAAATGTCATAGTTAACTGTAAGTGCTATGTTCTACAATAAATTCCAAAATAATAAAATAAAGTAAAATATGACTACAGCCAAAAGATGACAGACACTGTCCAATCCTTCTCAGAAGCTGTCTCCAGCTTTTAAAGCTGTCAAAGCTCAGCAGATAGCTAAACGTAAATCTCAAAATAGCCAAAACAGCTCCAAGAAGCTTCAATTGCAAGACAAAAACCTCCACCACAACTCCCCTCTCTTCAAAGGCATTTTTTTGCTTCTCCGGTTGAGATGCCATCTTCTGTTTGCATCAGTGAATGTTTTGCTATATGAGCAGCAAAGTGTAACCTGATTACCACGGACGAGTTAATCCAGGACCATGGCTAGTTCTCCAAAAAGGTATTTCTGGCAGTTTCCCAGGGCACCACTGGCAGAGAGGAACCAAGGGATGATGATTTGGCTCTGAAACATCAAATCTGGCATCATGATAAAGTGGGGAACAAAATGGCACGTTTTTGGCCTGGGGTGACAAGAATTCTACTCAACAGTCCCTGCCCGGGATCCCTGTGTCCTAAAACATCAGCAACAAGGTATTCTCTCTCTTTAAATGAGATGCTGCAAGCTCTGAGGGCAAGGTACCAAATTCCATCTCCAAAGTTATTTCAGGAGATGTTCTGAAAGGGGCCCCTAGGGGTCCCTCGTGCTATGGAAACAAGGCAATAACGATTCACGAAAAGATGCACCACACATGAGGTTCAAATTCCCAATGCTAGGGTTTATTGCAAGCAAAAAATAGTATCAATTGGCCAATTCTGATCTCACGCCCCGCGACGTGAGTTTCCTAGACCTCGAGGGACGCAAGAGAGCGAATTACGTACATCAGTTACATATATACAAAATGCATATCATACAATCAGCAATGTCATGTTTAACACCCCTCCTTATTAAGTTCCTTTGAACTCGGGATGACGATGGACATATCCGACGAGTATGACGATTATGACACTTTCGATGTCTATTCTAGTAACAATGTGCAATTAGAAAGTGCGGAGGCATCTTTTAGTTGTTGAACAGAACACGGTGGTCCTGTTCTTGGAAGCAAGCTCCACACGGGGGAAGAGCCACATTCCAAGTTTTGCTATCTATGAGGTACTATTCGTGTCCTTGGAGCCGACACATTCTAAAGGGTTTTGCAAAGGGGGGCTGTAGGAAGAGCATAATTCAAGCCTTTAGCTGTTTTATTCTAACATATTCTACTATCGTACGAGACTGGCTGGCAGCTTTGAAGTGATTAAATGCCCTGCAGCTCTCTCCCAAAGCTACAGAGAGGGAGCGTGGGCATTCCTCTCTGGGCTACTCATGAGGAGTTTCAACAAACTCTTCAGTCCCACGACCTTGTCCTTTCATATTCAGACAACAATGTTAACAGTTGAGCAGAGTAAGCAGAATCCGCAAGAATTGTAAGCTGCAAAGCAGTTTTTAGACAGAAAGCAATGAGCAATGGTTAACAAGCAAAATGGCGATTCTTGCTACATTTGAAATGGCTGCTCGTTGGTCAAGCATAGCAGTTTATATTTCTATAATTCGGTGCATAAAACGGTTGGCCCACAGCCATCAAGTTAAGTCTATCATTCAAATGAAGGGTATTAATTTTTCCAGATTGACAAACCCTCCTTTTGGCCGTATGCCAAACGTCTTATTTATTCATTGTATCCTCCTCCAATGAGGATAAGTCTGGGGTATCTGTCTGAACCATCTTCATCATTAATGTCTATCGCCATGAATTGTTTTACTGTTTTTGTTTCCTCTGTGTCTCTGTTATTTTGGCCATGCGTTTGTTTTCCTCTCGACACCATGTGCATACATCCCTTAGTACATCCATCAGTTATTTCAGTGCAGACTATTGGTAAGCATTGTATGCAACAGCAGCATGTTATGAATATCCCAAGTACCATCATTAGTATCGAAATTAACTTGCATCCCCAAGACTGCAATAATCCCCAAAACCAGGATCCTATCCCCCAACCCCCTTCTTCAGTAGAGAGTGTGGAATTTATGACATGTAATTTCCGGATCGCTTTAAATATCGTAGGGAAGTAGTCATCTATATACACACAGCATGCAGTTTTTACGAGTTTGCAAACTCCCCCACGATCAACTAATATTATATCGAGAGCCATCCTGTTTTGAAGTGCCATTAGTCTTATTCCTTTTTCTTCTAACGTCATATTCAATAAAATAGCCGCTGTGGAATCTATTGTTTTTTGTAATATTCCAGACAGTTTTCTTATATTGTAAGATTGGCCATTTCAGAACAAAAATTGATACAATCGATAATCCATTTGGGCTGTGCCTTACTTCGATGTGGCCTGACCCTTGTTCTGATCAATATAGGCGATCAGCAGTTGCAACAACTGTGTGAAGGATTCAGTGCTGGCTAGATAAAACTTCAGAGCTATCTTGGCATCCTCCACCTGCAATGCCCTGTCCATTGGTCTGGCCAGATTCTGAAAGAACACCGGCAAAGAGATGATCTAGCTGATGTGAACACTTGACATCACTTTAGGGATGAAGCAAGGGTTAGTCCTCAGCAGCAATACATTGGGCCTCATTACATGTTTAGTGGTATCACGCAGGTAAATCTGGCGGTACACCTCCAAACGGTAATACCGTTACTGGCACTTGGTCTGCCAGAATCACCAGAAAATTCCAAGTGCCAGTAATGGCAGTTGCTTCCCCTTCCATGGAGTCCCATAGGACTCAATGCGTGGAGTTCACAGGCATTACTGGTGCCGGTAATATTGGCAGTTTTTGAAGGTGGGGTGCTGGAAGTACCTCCAGTTTGGACCTGGGCACTGACCTGAGTCCAAATGGAAGAATTTTGAATCGGTAATGTGCACACAGGAATTCAACCATAGGACTCTTCAGGGCTTTTATGGGATGGGAAGATGAAATAAGGATCCTTCAGGTCCAGGACACAGAGAAATGCTCCCTGTCGGACCTGCAGGATTGATTTCTGTAGCGTTAACATCTTGAATGTTTTTCCCATAATCAACTTGTTCAGGGTGCACATGGGGTCCATGAAGGACCTGTGCCTTTGTCTCTCTTTTCAATGATGAAATAGCTGTAGTAGACAACCTATCTCCTCTCTGCCTCTGGGATCACCATGATGGCACCTTTCAGTAGTACCTGCTCCACTTCCTCCAACAACTCAGGGTTCTTTAGGTACTCTTCACCCCCTTGGTTTTGTAAAGGGTGGAGGGTCTTTGATCAAATGCAAAAGCAATGACTCTTGCCACAATGTCTGACACAATTTATCAACTAACGAGATCTAAAATTGCTAGAGACACTTCCTCCCAACAGGGTGCAGCGGGTTGGAGGGGCCAGTGGAAAATAAGCTCTGGTTAGGATGTTGGGGCTGGCCCTTCTTTCTACATACCTCCTCTGTGGGCTCTTTATGGTGAACAAAAAGTGTTCTGGCCATGCTAAACTAGGTGATGCTCGAACCTTGCTGTGAATGCCAGGTACCATGACTGAAAACTGGTGGGAGGTAGATGATGATGAATGGCCCCAATCTCTTGGTTGGCCAGCCAACGATGATGATCGCTTCACCAACGACACCCTGCAGATAAGGTCATCTTGGTCTCAGTCTTAAACGAGGGGAGCACCTTTTCACTGCTTTTCCAGAACAGCTGCACACTGCCAAAGGGGAGCTCCCAAATTTTAGTCTGCACCTCTGGCCTGAATCCCGACAGCTTCAGCCGGGGTTTCCACCTGAGCACCACCCTGGTGTTCATTCCACAGAAACTAGCATCAACAGAGTCAACAGTAGCCTGCATGCTTTTGTATAAGGTCAGCATCCCCTCATGGACCAGGTCCTATGCCTTCCTCTACTTTCCTTACAGAGAATCTTAAAGAGGGGCTACACCTTATCCAATAAATCCCTCTCACACTGAGCGAGGTTAGCTGCTGTAGTGGACCTGCACAAAACCAAGGATGCAACCACTTTTTCTGAAACTGAGCTAGATTCTGAAGATGGCCTGGGAGCAATTAACCCCTCTGCAGCTTTGGGGCTATTGCCCCTTTCCGGGCAGTTGTTTCTTCTACACTGCTGTGCCTCTGTGCTGTTCATTCTCTTTTTCAGGTCTCTTCTCATCTCGGAACCTGTGCAGTCAGGCCAGCAGTATCCTCTCCCTGTCAGATCTGGTACTTGATGACAGCCCCTGGCAGAGGTTGTAGGCCTCATCATCATGGGGATCCTCCAGGCTGATGTTGTCTGAGGCTTGGGGCACAGTTTTGAGAGCGACATCTCCATTTCTTCCTGGCTCGCTATAAAGGCACAGAGCCACCGCGGTTGCACTCTACAGCAGGCTGAGAACCCTGGCACAATGGGAAAGCCAGAAATGTGATATTCCTTGGGGAAACCGGAAAAACTGTAAAATTGCAAAACAGGAGGTCAGTCCCAGGGGATCCTTCTTTAATGGTGGAAAAAAGATAGGAAAGTGAAACTGTAATCTTTAGAATGTGGGCTTGGAGAATTAGGTGTATCACTATGGCCTGGCTGTGCATCAGCTCTAAGAGAATGAATAGTTTGATAAAGCGGGCTGATTGGGAGTTTCAAATCCATTTAAATAGAGTGTGATTTCCAGGGGGACCCAGCCTGCTGGTGAGAACATTTGCTGTGCGTGCCGAACGGTTGCTTTTCCCTGCCGCTGGAAAAGGCGACAGCAGGGATTTCCTGCTGCCATACTATGCACATGTATTGGAATTAGAACGTTCTCACAGCCAATGTGGTTTTAAATTGGTGACAATGAAGATGTTGCAGAAAGTGGAACTCTGTCAAATTGTAGACTGTGGAGTAGTTGTGGGGCACTAGAAAAGGTAGATCACTGCGCTTGATCTTGGTCCTTGATAAGTTATCATGCTGCTAGTGATGGGGTTCCAATGAGAAAGTGCCCTTCTTTCTCCAAAAGGTATGTTGCAAAGAAGATATTAAACTAAATGTAACTGAGCACTCTGCATTAAGTAACCCCTTGGGCCACATTAATGTAACCCTGAATCAAGCCTTCATACATGTCCTTCATAGCGCCTCAATGCCAACGGGCTGTAGTGTGCTTTATACAATCAAATAAAGTAAATAAAATATAAATAAATAAATATTGAGCTGTTCAGCTGAGTGCTGAGTTACTGAGTTATTTCAAACAGTAGGCATTTGCAAAACGATGGATTTAAGCCAATTTGTTGGTGTTATATTTATGAGAAGTCAACCGACATGTGGATCGACCCTCAGCTGTGTTTCTCAAGGCTGTGATTCATATAGTGACCTAGTGCCATGTGTATGTGCATACATTCAACACCAGAATCAGTGATTCCCAACATGTTAATACATTCATAAATGAGCAATGTTGGTTGCTCAAGATGGAATGCGCCAGGGAAGAAAAAGGTTTTGTTTAGCTAAGCGGATGGAGTTCTGGCCTTTAGTTGCTTTCGTAGACGAGTAATGGTAAGCTCACGTTCTTACAGAGTGGTGTGATGGTGAAGTCATTGCTGAAGGGTAGTGGAAAGTGGTCCGGGTCCATTGTCCTGTTCTTGCCCCGGTATGGTCTGTTACCAATATAGTCCTGTTTAGGAAAAGGGGACGGCGGCCCCAGCTGACGCCCAATGTGGCGTGCTATTCAGCAGTTTGTTAGTTAGCAAAGCTAAGGAGAAAGAGTTGACCGTCGGGAATCATGGTCCAGCAGTGGCTCAAGCAGAATTAAGTTACTTAGCGTGATTGTAGCAATATACAAAATTAGGGTGTATCACTGTCTAGTGTCCGGGCAGAGTGGATGTTGTCTACAGTTCTGATCTGTTGTCCTGCTGTGGCGCTTGTAGGTGCCGGGAGTGAGAGGTGATAAGAGTTACCCCTGTAGATGGGCTTGGTCATACTAGCACATTGCTAAAATTGCTAATACGCCCGTAGGGCACAATGTGCGTCCAGAGATACATCTGTATAGTTCATGGTCACAGAGTGGACACCTTGGGCCTCATTACAACCCAGGCGGTAAGTTCCCCACTTTACCACCATGGTGTAAACTCTGTTTACACCATGGTGGATGGCGGATTTACCGCCCCATTCCAAGGTGAGTGGGGCGGTAAATCCCCATTCCCCATTTACCCTTCCCCATTCCCATTTTTGCCCCATAGGGCATAATTGGAGTGGGGAAGGCGCTAATTACGGCACCGTAAATTACGGTGCCGTAATTTGCACCAAGGCGGGTAAGCGCCTTGCATTTTAACGCCTGCTAAAAGCAGGCGTTAAAATGGTAATCAGGCGTTAAGGGTTAACGGCGCCGTCGGCGCCGTTAAACCCTTAACGCCTGGGTTGTAATGAGGCTGCTTATATCTATTTGGCGGTCAAAATGCCTTCCCTGGATACATGTAGGAAGGCTGTTTATTAAACTGTGCCTGGTTTCCCCTATAGGTGACGCCCACGGCATGGGAGCTGGACCTAGTGCAATTCCATGTCTTACCTAATTGTGAAACTTAACTTTATTAGCTCTACCAAGATTTGCATAGCCTGTCTTGGCCAGTGTTGTGATTGGGTGAGGGCATGCCATGATTCATGGTCCCCTGTCAGGGAACTGGCATGCGCAAAGTCTGCAGCTTGGTGTCATTACATAAGTATAGCCCGTGCGCGTCGCTTTAAGAGCTGTTCAAAGTAAACATGGCCTTTCTTGGGGGAGTGTTGTGGTTAGGGGAGGGCATGCCAGGATGCCTAGTCCCCAGTAAAATACCTGGGATGTGTAAAGCGAGGTTACAAATATTAATAACATTTAGTGCCTCAATTAGTGCGGTTGTGCCAAATTTAGTCCTAGTCCATAATTAACTACTCCAAGTTTAAGCGCCTGGTTGTTTAAGACGCTTACCTAGGGGATGCTGCACTCCCTGAGGTCTCCCCTGCTGCCCCTGTGGTCTCCCTTGATACCGCTACAAAGAATATGCTTTATTTTTAATGGAAGCTTCTGGGCTGGGGTAAGGACCATGTGACTTTTTATGATATGATATGATATTTTATTTGTATCGCGCTCGTACACAAGTGTTTCAGAGCGCGACCAGGCAAAAGGAGAGGAACAAGGAAGAAACCAAAACAACCATATCACTAGGCCCAGTGACATTGAGAACGCGCAAGTGCATGGAAAAGGGAAAAAGGGGGAAAGTGCATGGAAGGGGGAGAAGTGGAAGGTGCGGAACAGAGGAGAGAGCAGAGCCACTGTTTCTTGAGTGGCTAGCTTTCTTGTTCAGGCTTGCTAAAAAAATAAAAAATAAAAAGGGGTGTTCCACAAGTGTACCACTTTGAACCGTGGCCCTAAGTAAGAAAGAATAGGAATAACATGTAATTTGTCTTTCTGGAATTATATGCAATAAGTGCAAGGCTCATTAAAAGTCACTGATTTAGTCTGATCTTAAAAACCTCAAATTCACAACGCAGAAAAAAACATCTAAAAAGCATTTACAGAAGAATAAGCATCCATTTCGGGCTATGTATTTTGCTTTTTGCAAGTTGTAAGTTATGGCATGTTTTTTTCTGCTGTTGACTCTGTTATGATCATCACAAGACATCCCATCTCAGTGTCCTCGGTCACTTGGAAAAATCCTTGTGCCTAAAAGCTTGTGTACAGTGTAGAAATGTTTGACCATAGCGCATAAAATGGCCTTTAATTTCATTGTGCCACAATGAATGCCTTGTTGTAATGTGTCTATTTTTCCTACCTGCATGCCATGCTGTTCAGGATGTTTGTTGGCATGTATGAGGTAACGAGTGCCCAGAGTACAGGATGCCGTGTGATGCCAACCTCTGAAGCCTGAAAAGTAGATCTACGCAGGCATGACGTGGGCAACGTTTGCCCATACCTGAAGATGAACTGGCTTGCTGTTAAATCGGTTACCAATTTAATGGTAATCACTAGAAAGTGTAATTTGCTTTCTGATGTTGAGAACATGGGCTTCATCATGAGTTGGTCGGTAGTCCTTAAATGGGGCGGTAACGCTATTACAGCCACATTTAAGGGCTGACCCAATCTCAAGTTGGGCAGTAAGTTGAAGTTTTACCTCCAACAAATAGCTGGTAGGTCAAAATTCCCACTTACTGCCCATTTATGGTGCTATTACTGCCGGTGGAATTACCAACCCCATTGGAGAATGAGCAATAACCACCCAAACCGCTTCTCGTGACCCAGCGCTAATCGCGCCGGACCGAGTAGCGGTAACGCTATTTGCACTGTGATACCGCCAGACTGCTGATGAGTGCCATGTAATTGCTCATTTTATTATAACTGGTAAGATAGCTATAGCCGGTAAGATAGCTCAGTGGGTTGAGCGCTCGCTGCAGCGATGTGAGTGTGATCAGCAGGTTGCTGGTTTGAATCAGGGCAAGGCCAACTCAACCTTTCATCCATTTGAGGTTGGTAAATGTGTACCAACACAGGTTGGGTGATATTGTATGTATATTCATTCTGTATAAAGCATGTGCGTTTAAGTGCCATATAATAACACATCATTAGCCTTGGACTTCTGCTTGCATTCACAGTCATTTGGTAATATGGGCCTATACACACTGATATTAACAATACATATGGTAATCGATTCTTGTATGAAATGTATATCACATTGCAGTGATACCATAACCATATTTTTCGTAATGTACTTAGGAACAATGCTATGTGATGTCACTTACTGTTTTGTAAAGGGGTGAAAGGTTGTGTTCCATTGCTTCCCGTGATGTCACTTCGGGGTGGGGTCAAATGACAACACTTCATGTGATGTAATCAGAGGTCATGGGTCATGTGATGTCACTTCTGCTACCCCTGGCATTTCGGTAAATGACGTCCCTAGGCATGTGCGCTAATCTTGGGCTAACTACAACCAGCTTGCTGTCTTATTGACAACTGGTTATCACGCTACTCATTGGAACACAAGTTAAAATTCAGATTTTCCACACATTCATTACAGAAAGTCATAATTCTATTAAAGACACAGAGGCGAAGGATTATGCTTTCTCCACAACTTTACTGTTCAGCAGCAAAGAAAAACAGTACCAAATGAGCATGAATACAAATCTATTAAAACTACAATAACCATGTTTTTTGAGATTTCGTAGTCCATTTCAATTGGTCCTCGAACTGACCATGTGACAAGTCCATTAACCAATAAACCCAGTCCTCAATACACAAAACTCCTGTCCTCTTTCCCTTCCTCCTCTTTCTTTGTTCTTGCGAGGATGAGTTCTGAACATCTTTGGCTTTTCTTCTCCTAGTTCATATTCCCGATTGTTTGATGTCCGTCGCCATCCCTATAGAAATATAAATTAGAGAGGTGACTATAGACCGAAAATAGGGTGGGTCAATCGTAAAACTCAACTATATATTAATTAATTTGTATCCACATTGAGCATTAACAATATCTTCATAAATATTATTATATTAATATTATTATACATCCTGCATGTCTCCTTAAACATCAATATCAACAATACATGACATGTAAATATCTCATTCATACGATTGATCGGGTGGGATAATCCTTCGCCTCCGTGTCTTTAATAGAATTATGACTTTCTGTAACGAATGTGTGGAAAATCTGAATTCTATGTCAAGACCGGAGGCTCGGATTATGCTTGTTCAAAGCTTACTTACCACTAACGATGTTGCACTTTCCATGGGTTTAAAATAGAAAGTTCTGAAAGTCGATTCATTCGACCAATCCGCAGACCTCATAATGTCCTCTACTCTGGCCCCTATGTTGTAAGCTTTAGTAGCCATCGCTCCTCTAGCTGAATGAGCGTCATATCTCTCAATATCGATGCCTGCTTGTACCATCACCCATCTAAGCCATCTAGCTATGGTAGCCGGCCTAACCGCTTTAAATGGTTTACAAATTGCTATTAGTAATTGTGTTACCCCCTGGGGCCTTACTTCCCTCGTCATATCTTCGTATGCCGTTAAGCATCTGACTGGACATAATTTTGGTTGATTTGGAAAAAACTCATAGGAAATAGATCTCAACCCTGTCTTGGTCCTCTTTGTTATGAGGAATGTCACTCCGTTAGGTGATATACTTTTCCTATTAATCTCCAGGGCTCTAATGTCAGAAGATCTCTTACATGCTAAAAGACATAAGAGCATGGCTAACTTGCCTGAAATTGCCTTACGTGTCAGATCCTGATTATCTGGCCATGATAAAAATAACCTCAAGACCTTATCTACATCCCATAATTGACTATATTTCTCGGTAGGTTTGATCCTCTTTACCCCTCTTAGAAGTCTACAGATTAGTGGATGTTCCCCAATCACTAAGCCTTCAACTCTAGGATATCCTGCCGATATCGCCGACCTGGCCGTGTTAATGATTCTATACGCCTTTCCCTGGGCTGCCATCTGCGCTAAAAAATTTGCCACATGAACTACATCCGTTCTATCGGGATGAATGTTCCTCTCCAAACATCAGCTACTCCATCTAACCCAAGCTGATCTGTAAGCCTTGTGTGTCCCTGGGGCTCAGGATTCGTTAATGATGTTTTCAGCTTCATCTTATAGTCCTGGCCTAACCCAAAATCCCCTGAAATCACCCACGCTAAGAGATTGAGTCCTCCTGACCCCACCAAAGGGTGACTGAGGCCTCTGGGGTCTTGAATGTTTAATTCTGTGTTGGGTAAAGCCACTGGGTTCGGATGAGTCAATTCCAGTAAACTGGGGAACCACACCTGACCTCTCCAATCCGGTGTAATTAGGATTAGAGATGCTCTCTGACGTCTCACTTGAGCTAGCGTCCTCGTTATCATGGAGAAGGGAGGAAACGCATAGTTCATCTGTTGGCCCCAGGACTGCAGAAATGCATCCGTCGCCTCTGCTTCTGGGTCCGGTCTCCAGCTGAAGAACCGGGGTAATTGCCTGTTCAGTCTCGATGCAAACAGATCGATCTGACATGGACCCCAACGAGACATCAGTTCCTGAAACACCCCTTCATTCAGTTTCCAATCGCTGGCGTCTCTGAGGTATCTGGAGTTCCAATCGGCCACTTCGTTTTGTTGGCCTGGTAGATACTCCGCCCTCACTGAAACTCTTCTCTCCAGACAGAGTTCCCAGAATTCCTTCGCTAGTTCTGCTAGTATTCTGGATCTTGTCCCTCCCAGTCTGTTGATATATATGACTGCTGAGACATTGTCCATTTTTAACAGAAAGGCAGCATTGAATCCTCTCCTGGGTCCAGCATTTCACTGCAAAGGACCCTGCAAGTAACTCCAGGCAGTTTATGTGGAGGCTCGTCTCCTGATCCGACCACCTGCCCCCTGTCGACAGGTTCCCGCATCGGGCTCCCAAGCCCCATCTGCTGGCGTTGGATTCTATGATCAGGTCCGGGGATGAACCAAATATTGCTCTCCCATTCCATGCATCCATATGAATGAGCCACCATTCTAACTCCTCTCTCACCTCTTGTGAGATAGTCACTCTTGACTCGTATGAAGCGCTCCTCCTGAGGTGATATATCTTCAACCTCTGGAGTGCCCTGTAGTGTAGAGGTCCTGGGAAGATTGCTTGTATTGATGCCGCCAGTCGGCCCACCAGTCTCGCAATGTCCCTCAATGAGAGTTCTCCCTTCGCTAGAGTGTGCCTCAGTTGTTTCTTGATATCGTTCACCTTGTGAAGGGGTAGACTGAGAGTTCCCTGGATTGAGTCCACTATGAAACCCAGGAATTCCATCGCTTGAGTAGGTGCTACACTGGATTTCTCCCAATTTATCACAAAACCCAGACTCTCTAACAAGTCTATCGTTATCTCTACCTGCGCTATCAGGGTCTCCTTCTCCTGGCACATCAGACATATGTCGTCCAGATATATTATAAGTCTTATCCCCTGCGCTCTGAGATGTGATACAACTGGTTTCATCATCTTGGTGAAGCACCGTGGTGCCGATGCCAGGCCGAAAGGCAGGCATCGGAACTCCCATGTTGATTCTCCCCAGATGAATCTCAGAAATCTGCAGTGTTCTTCTGCTATGGGAATAGTCAGATATGCGTCTTTTAGGTCTATCCTGGCTAACCAATCTCCCTGAATGAGGGTATCCATTAACAGATGTATCCCTTCCATTTTGAAGTGTCTGTACTTCACGTAACCATTTAAACCTCTCAGGTTTATGATGGGTCTTGTCTTGTGCTTCCCTCTTACTAGAAACATATTGCTTATGTAACCTCCAGTCTGACCTGATGCAGGTCGAATAGCTCCTTTGCTTTCCAGCCCTCTCAATTCTTTTTCCAGCAAGCTCTCGTCTTCCTTGTTCATCGCTAACCTTTTTGGTGGTTTTACCTGATGTGGTGTATCTAGAAAATCTATATAAAAACCTTGAGCTGTCTGTATTACCCAGGAATCCCCCGATATGTTCAACCAATTTTGTAAAAATTGAGCCGTCTTCCCCCCTACTTCCAGGGTATTTGTATGTGGGAATGTTATTCTCACCTGGGTTATTTTGCTGACGTTCCCCTCGCCAGATTCTGCCTCTTCCTCTGCCCCTAGATGGGAAGAAAAGTGTCTGTTTACGGTCCTCTTGTTCTCTCCATTGAGCTCTGTCCTGGTAGGATCGATTGTATTGGAACCGGCCAGCCGAACGACCCCTTCCTCTGCTGGCCCGTCCAAAAATCTGCCTCCTGAAAACCCTCTTAAGTGAGGCTTGAGCCTTATCCAAGGCAGCATAGGAATTTACGAATTTGGTGAGCTCCTTGATAAAGGAGTCCCCGAATAGCTTTCCCTTTGCCGATGTGGCAGATTCAGAGGAGGCTAATTCGCTTAACTTAGGGTCGATCTTTACTAACAAAGATCTCCTCCTTTCCGTGGTTATAGCATGATTAGCATTCCCCAACATGCATATCGCCCTTTGGGCCCATCCGATAAGAATTGCCGGGTCTATAGGCTCCCCTTTTGTTTTCGCTTCTTCTCCCATCTGGAGAATCTTTGTGAGGGGTCCAGTCATATCAAGCATCTTATCCTGACATGAGCACCAGGATCTGTCAAGACCCTTCCTCACATCCTTTGTAAACTTGCTCATAAAAGTTATCATCTTCTCATCTATATCAGGTGTATCTGCCGCACGTTCGGGGAGGAGTGGTCTGGGGCATTCCGCCCTCATCTTGCTTCTAGCCTCTTTGGCTAGAGGCACCCTCAGGCGCTTTCTTAAGTATGTCGTAATTCTTTTGGGAGGTTCCCATTCTGACGGTCTGGGCTGTATTAGTGCTTCCGGATCGAAATCCTCCTCATCGGCACCATCTTCCTCTTCCTTCCTTTCCTTGAACGCCTCATGGCTTTCATCCCCTGATGAGGATATTGATAACACTTCCTCATCTTCAGGGTATTCTTCCTCCCAATCTTTCTCATCCTCATCTGATTTATAAGAAGATGACTTGCGTCCCCTCCTAGGCACCGCCTTACCTTTTCTCTTCCTTTTACCACCTTTCTTCTTCGGGGGGGAGCGCGGGGGGGGGTGTGGGCTTCTTCCGCCCTATGGGCTGATTTACTGCCCCCTTTAGATTTCATACGTGCCTTAAGGCCTTCAACCTTCTCCAGACCCTGAGAGAATTGGAGCTAATCGACCATCAGCGCTATTTGCTGAGGATTATGTCCCAGTGAAGCCCCCAGGGCTTTCTGGAAAACATCAGTCATGTCTGAATGGTTCCTCTTTTGGCTAACACTAGCCTTCCCCATATCACTGGAGGAGCTCATGATTCTCAGGCCCTGGGGAGTATTTATGTTATGAATAATAGTATTCAAATATATACCAGGGCTTCTCAGTACGAGATTGTAGGTCATTTGATAATATCTCCCTGGTTCTGATTATATCACGGATATAATGCTGATATTAACACAGGTTTTACCTGGGACTGTGCCCATATGCGGTGCGGTATCAGCTGACAGCCTGCAGGGGCGCTGTTGAGTTCTTCCACAGGACGCTACGTTCGTACGATGCGTGCTGTGGCAACTCGTATTTTTAATATAAAGCTTTCGCTGGAGTAAATAATCTCTCATGCGTATCACCAACAGATCGAAATCGCAATGAAAACGAAGGAGAGAGCGCCGGAACTATGCGGTCCCGTCGCGCTCTCCCTTCCGTTATACAGTGCTCTCTCTGACGGGTCGGAGGAGCTGTGGCCGCCAGTGCCCCAGCCCCGTCGCGGCCGCAACTCCCTGGAGCCGCCTGCACTTAGCGGATATGCTCCTCCAATCACATAAACAATGCGCGTGTCACTAGCGTGCTAAAATGAGTCAAAATCACATTCACACACACCCGTAATAGAAATAACAAAATTGTACTTAACTTGCTGCCGAGCAGCAAAGAAAGAGGAGGAAGGGAAAGAGGACAGGAGTTTTGTGTATTGAGGACTGTGTTTATTGGTTAATGGACTTGTCACATGGTCAATTCGAGGACCAATTGAAATGGACTACGAAATGTCAAAAAACATGGTTATTGTAGTTTTATTAGATTTGTATTCATGTTCATTTGGTACTGTTTTTCTTTGCTGCTGAACAGTAAAGTTGTGGAGAAAGCATAATCCGAGCCTCCGGTCTTGACGTAGAATCAAGGGCTGGAGCAACGCATAAAGGCACTTTAATTAAACAGCAAGCCACATCGTAAGTGCCCCGCTGATCGAGCCGATCATACTGCACATGCCCTCTGCCAATAACAGGCGCCGGCTACCCCGCATCACGGGTCTCTATTTTTTAGCTTTTCCAAACATAATGAACACAAAAGTGATACTTGATTTATTGACCAGACTTTAGCTCCCTACATAGCACTAATTAGTGACACATGCCAATAGGCACTGGCTACAATGCCCACATGTGGGTTTAATCAACCAGACAATAAACACAGCGCCCAGCTGAAATCTATTACCATCCTGCTTCTGCCCCAAGCATTAAACATGGGCCTGGGCAGCACATCTCTAGTAACTAAGCTCACAGTAAGCTTCCCGGCTTTAGCTTATCTGCCTCCATCTGATGGTATGTTGAGAAAAGGACCCAGAGGTGTCCTGATGTTGCAACGTCAGGACACAAGGATAAGAAATAAAAGGCCCAACTGCCTGTGAAAACGGGACAGTCAGGAGGGTTGAAGCTAACAGTGTGTCTGCGTTGTTTGTTCTCCCCCAACACTCCATGCTGTGCCCAGCTGGCGCCTGGGCCTAACACAGTGATCACCACATTGGCGACGAGGCGGAAACGGCCAGGTGCCCACAGGCGGTGTGTGCAAGGGTGCATAATACGACAGAGAAGCAGCAGATTCACCCAGTACAGCAGCAGTGTGAAGGAGCAGAAGCACTGGAAGCGTGCCACCTAGTGGTGAATACCCGGCACCGCACCCAAAAAAAATAAAACACCCACACAGCAGCCTGAAACAAGCACACGTGCAGAACAGGAGCATGGTGCTGACCGCCTGGTCCAGGCAAAACGCAGGTGGAAGCCACCCCCTGGCCAGGTGAGAAATACCTGTGTGCACCACAACACAGGAACATTGACGCCCACAAGAGTAGCAAGAAGGGAGGAGCCCACCTTACATTAACCCAAACAGGGACATCACTAGAGAGTTCCCACAAAAAGGGCCACAACCACAACTGCGCCAGGCGACAAACTAAAGAGAGGAGCCTGCAAGTAGACATCATGTTGGAAGGACAGCAGGCTGCTAGCTCCCCTAGCCCTGAGGCCTCAGGAGAACCCCCCCCCAAGCCTGCAGGCTGCATGACCTGAGAGAAACATTTGGCATGATGCTGCCCAAGGAGCGTTCATGAAACCATTTGACTCATATGCGGAGGTGGCACCTATTCGGTGGGAACTCTGGCTCCAACAATTTGAGCTACACATCCAATCCAACGAGAATCATCGTAGAGGA
This sequence comes from Ambystoma mexicanum, assembly GCF_040938575.1. Classification (NCBI taxonomy): domain Eukaryota; kingdom Metazoa; phylum Chordata; class Amphibia; order Caudata; family Ambystomatidae; genus Ambystoma; species Ambystoma mexicanum. The sequence goes on along the minus strand of NC_090931.1, from coordinate 577,706,937 downwards.
AGAGAAGCACACACTCCTCATGCTAAATCTAGGCAAGCTTGCACTGCGGCTCTTCAACACACTGCCAAAAAGGGGCCAGGAGGACAACTACCAGACTGCGAAAAATGCACTGAAAGGAAAATTCCGTCCACAACTGAAGCTGTGCTTAGCAAGGCAACGGCCTGCATAAACAATCAACGACTTCCACTCAAGAATTCATGAAATGGCCATAGGTTGTGAGTTTCCCAATGAAGAATTCTCAGTGAGACAGCAGATCATCTACAGAGTCCCGTCTGAGACAGGAGAGACATTCTATCTGAAAGAAACATTCCATTTGACTGCATTCTCGAGATCGGGCACCACAGAGAGGGAACGGAAGCCCAGCTAGCCATGATGGAAGCAGCTATCAGTCGTCTGACAATGGACATGGGGCCAGGAACAGCGGCCATTGCAGCAGTCGACACTAAAAGGCGTCCACCAGGGGGAAACTCCACACTCCCAGCGTGATCAGCGCACAATCAAACATCATGCAAATGGTGCGGAGGAGCATGACAACACCAAGAACCCTGCACGGTGATCAGAGCCCTGTGCCGGTAGTGTGGAAACCTCAACCATTTTGCCTCAGTCAGCCTTACCACCGGCCCCCGAAGAGAAGGCCCAGAAACCCCCTCGCAAGAGTGGCATCCACCAAGAGGCAGTCGGCAAGCAAATCGCAAAGGCAAAGCAAGAACAGTGTGGGCTGAGAGCATGCACAAGGAGCAGTAAAAGCGAAGCGAGCGAGGGTTCGGGAGCCAAATCGCTGCTGGGACGGCACACGGTGCACCGCAAATGTGCACCGAAAGGATACCCCTCATTTCGGCAGTAGGTCCACACAAAAAAGTCAAAGAGAATGACAAAAAAATTCAAGCCAATCTGCTCGGTGCCACAAGCATGCCGACCAGAGTTATCATTGACACTGGAGCAACAGTCAACCTCATACCGCTCACGAGACTCTGGACCATGCACACAAAACTCATGTTGCAGCGCAAGACAGTTTTCTTGTACGCATATGGGAGCACTACCACCCACGCCGTGAAAGGATAATTCAAGGCGGACATTGTGTTCAATGGCGAAGCCTGCATAACCAGATTCTACGCAGTGGACGCCAGCGTCAAGACTTTACTAAGCTGTAGAACAGCAGAGAAACTGTGGATCATCCATTTCACCCTCCAGCAAAACACCTGAAACTCTTCAAAGGCATCGGCTGCCTGAAAAATAGGACAGTGACGTGCATCATTGACCCAACCATCAAGCCAAAAGCAGTCTGGCATCGGAGGGTGCCGTTCCATCTACGTGCAGCCGTCAAGAAGGAACTAAAAAAACGGGAAGTCCTCCATATCATAGAAAAGACCTCAGGACCAACCCCCTGTGTCTCCCCAATGGTAGTTACAAAAAAAACCTAAGCAGCCGAATGCAGTCTGGATTTGTATCGACATGAGACTCCCAAATCTGGCCATCGGGTGTGAACGTCACATTAAGGCAACAATCGATGAACTGATTGTCGACCTAAATGCGGCAACGATGTTCAGTAAGCTGGATCTGCGCTCTGCTACCACCAAATCCGGCTGGCAAAGAAATCCAGATATATAACAACTTTTTCGTTGCACCTCAGACTCAGATGATACAGCCGGCTGAACCTCGGCATCTCATCACTGGCGGAAGTCTTCCACATGGGATTCGAAAAGTTCTGCAAGACCTGCCAGGGACAAGAAACATAAGTGATGATATCCTGGTCTACGGTGCCTCCGAGGAAGAGCACAACTCACGGCTAGCCGCCGACCTGGCATGCCTCGAGGAATCCGGCCTCACCCTACACGCTGAAAAATGCAAATTTGGCAAAACAGAACTCTCATTCTTCGGCTATGTCTTTAACTCAAGAGGAGTGTCACCCGACCCAGCTAAAGTCACGGATGTCCAGAACGCCCGCCCACCATCCATCGTGTTGGAAGTGCGGACCTTCATGGGATGGCATCCTATTGCAGCCGCTTCATCTCAGACCTGGCAACCATTGCAGCCCCCTTTCAACAATTGGCATGGAAGGATGCCCTCTGGACCTGGGGACCAGAACAAGAAGAGGCATTCCAGAAAATCGAAGCATCCCTGCCGTCCAACACCATGATGGCGTTCTTCAACACTGCATGCAAAACAGAACTATTAGTCGATGCCAGCCCGGTAGAACTAGGGCCCATGCTCATCCAAACAGACCAAGAGGGGAATGCACACCGCAAAGCATTTGCCATCTGGGCGCTGACCAGCACGGAAAATAGATGTGCCCATACAGAGCGAGAAGCCCTGGCCATCCTGTGGGGGTGCAGCCACTTCCAGGTATGTTTGATGGGGGACCGCGAAACAGTGTACACAGACCACAAACCCCTTGTCCCCATATTCAAGGGTCTGCACTGCATCCACTAGTCAGGCTCGAGCGCTGCATGCTACAACTTCAACCCTTCGACATCAACGTAGCATACCACTCAGGAAGCGACAACCCAGCAGACTACCTGTCCCAGCACCCTGGCCAGCAACGCCGGCGGAACAAGATGACACCCAGAAAACAGATGAGCACGTGTGCCAAGTAATCGCATGCGCCAGGCCAAAACCTATGAAACTGGAAGAGATCATCAAAGAAACAGACAGAACTTGACAGCGAGTCAAGACGTCCATCCTGTCAGGAAACTGGAAGGACCTGCTAGCAGCAGCAACAAACCTGGACGCCGGCAACCCAAGAGATGCTGCAACACCTACTGGGGGTGCGACACAAGCTGTCAGTTAACACAGAAGGAGTCATACTGAAGGGACACCAAAAAGTGTTACCCTTAGCAATGTTGGAAAGAGCCCTGCAGCAAGCTCATGAAGAGCATCCGGGCATCACCAAGACTCAAACCTTCCTCAAGTCAAGAGTTTGGCTGCATAGCATACAGGCCCAAGTAATAGCACTAGTAAGCGCATGTACAGCCAGCCAAGCAACGTAGCGACCAAGCTCGCCGGAACCCATCGCCTGCCCCCCTCGGAGCCAACACAGGGGGGACGCGATCAGGCTGAACTTCTGTTTGGTAGCCAATGAGGTGTATATTCTAGTTGCCATCGATGAGTTCAGCAGATATTCGTGAGCAATTCGTCAGTACATGATTCTGAATACAGTAACTTGTTTACAAAAGGTCCTCTACCTCTCATGACAGGGGCTTACCATTCTGAACACAGTAACTTGTTTACAACAGGTCCTCTACCTCCCATGACAGAGGCTTTTCATTCTCTTGCAGATTCCTGCTAGGGACCTGCATCCTGCCACCACTCACCTGCGGTCTGGCAGTTAGGAGACTCACTCCAGACCCGATAATACCTCATGGGTCCTGCCTTCTGGACCCATTAGGTTAGTATATCTTCCAGTTAATTTTTTTATTCTGGAATATTATATACAACACCCATTGATGAGTTTATCTAAAACATTTTTAGGACCTAACCATAGACTACACTTTGAATATATTTTGAAACATGAGCACATCCAGTCCTGAAGATGGATTCATGTAATCCGAACGCGTTGGTACCCAACACCACCTAGGAGTGCTTATTCTATGTTGAAAACTTGAAAAGATTGATGTGGGAAGTTCTAAAAGTTATCATCAATGATGTAATTGTGATACAAGTTGTAACACCCATTGGATTGACCTTATTTTGGTTTGCACGATCTTTTACAGCTCAAACTGTACCATTGTTGTTGTTTTTTTTAATCATTGTCTTGTGACAATTATTTACTATATTCTACTGTTTATACACTGCACTGTGGAAATCAACAGTGCAACGCACAGAGCCTTTTCAATATAAACATTTTTAACTTTCTGTTGAACCTGCCTTTAGTTAGTCTGGTTTTTTTCCTTTCTCTACTCTAGCAGACAGACAGAAATATTGAAAGAAGTGTATACCTGAATGGCTATAAGATTTTGTTAAATTGTGGAGCACCTTGACATGGTACTCGCCACGAAAATTGCAACTTTATCGCCTCAACTATTGTTGATAACTGACTCAGTTGAGTCTTCTTTCCCGCTCTAGTTGAGCTAACTGAACTGGGATGCATTGGGCACCTGGGAAGCAACGTCCAGGGTGTGTTTTGTGCCTTTGTATTTTGGATCTCGAGTGGCCCCGAGATTTTCCCAGCTACACCTGAAATACTATTTTACTTTATTAAACAAATTAGTGTACCACCCTATACATTCACACGGTTGTTCCATTGAACATGTATTTGGAACATATAGCAGTGCCTCCCTTCCCCCCCTATTTTCACTAGTCACGAAAAACGACCACGGAATAATAACAGCCCAACGAGAACTAGAGTCGGTAACGAGGAACGTGCCGGCTACCATGTGGGAAGAAGGTCCCTCTCCAGCAGCACCACCGGCCGCAGGCCAGACCAACCCCCAGATGACACCACGGCAGTCTAGAAACCAGGAAAGGGATGAAGAGACCGTCGGCCCAGCAAGGGCCAGCCCTGAACCTGAGCATGTGGAGCCGTCCCACCACCTACCACGGGACACTGCATCAAAGTATACGCTGAAAGAATGCCGGTAGGCATGGCAGCAGGACACCTTATCCTTTCTGAACAGGAGAGGTGTCCTGCTGCCAGGAAAATGCCCCCAGGAGTTTTCCAGGCAGCAGAGGGGCTCTTACACGTTGCTCTGTGTAAACAGAGCATTTGAATGTGAGCCATTAGGCACTTGATGGGTGGTAGGGGGACTATTAGCAGGGACTTTTCTCCCTTCAGAAATGTGCATGGGAGGGAGTGAGCAGCAGTGAGAAGGGTGCATAATGCTGCAGGCTTTATGAAAAAATTACTATGGCTTTACCCAAGGGGGATTTGTTAGGCTCACATTAATCTGCATGATGCTATTGTGACTTTGCATGCAGGATGGGGAGAATAACACTAAAGCCATCTTCATATTTCTATGATGTATATAATGTAAAGTTACTTATGAACGGATAATTTTTTGTGTAATGTTCCTTGCTTCCAAGGCATTGCTATAAATAAGTATTAGTTGAAGTACATGAAATGCAAAGGGAAACCTTAATAAATATCTATATAAACTAAACCCGTGAAGATTTGCTCAGTTGCTTAAATTGTCCACATCCTAGTTTCATCAAAGTGTGTGATCCTGGGCAGATCATTTAATCACACTGTCTTATCTGCAGCTCTGTAAGTGGTTCACTTCAGAGCTTATGGTAATTTATCATGCTGCTATTTAAAAAAATCCTGACTATAGAGTTGTTCCATATATAACATTAGTACCCGGCGAGGGTCAATGAGCTAGTAAAGCGCAAGCTCAATGGCCCTCACCAGGGCCTTGCCTGCCCCAGAAGGCTCGGAGCTCTGCGCGCCCGGAGTTCTTCCCACCACTGGCTGCAATGGAAAGGGAGAAGGACGTATAATCCCTTCTCCCTGTTCCATGGTCGCCATTTTTTATGTTTCTTTTTTTTTCAATGTACTTCAAAGGCCGCCGCATTTTATTCATTTACTATGGCTGCCACGGAAAGAGAAAACGGACTACGTGTCACACCCCTGGAGTATACACAACTCCTTCCTAGCCACGGAAGCCAAATGTAGTGACCCCTCCCACCTTGGTTGGCACAGGTTCCTGATTGTTATACACACAGGTACCCCGAGACAGCCGAAGGAAGGAAGCAGGTTAGGGAGAGGTTGTGGATAGGGAGGGCGTTTTTAGGGTAACCGAAAAAGGGGAGTTGGATAACATACCAAAGAACAAATAACATAACTTGTCTTGCTTCCTGACACCTACTGTTAGTATCCTTCTTATTTAGAATAACAACTCTCCACCCTGCACGTGTGCAGACTTCCTGAGATAGCCATAAACATAAGCACATAAAGCATGGATGAATGGTAACATAACACTTATACACTCATTCACCAACGAGGATATTTCCAGGCAAGTACTTCTAATTTAATAATGCCCCCAATGTGTGCCTTGATGCTCCTATCACAGCACATGAACCTCCTGGTGACACAGAACAGGACTTGAAACATGATGAATTGATACAACATGAAATGGAACAAGGAGTCGCCACAAACCAACATAGTGTTATTTCACGATATGCTTAAAGCCCTGTTGTCAAGTGCTCCGCTTTGTGGCGTCTATGGCCCCGCTTCAAACTAAGCAGCGGCCATTAGTTGTGCCGCTACGTTCTTCTGCCTTTTCATCAGCGGTCTAGTTTTCATGTGTAGCGTCCCACGGAGGCATATTAGCCACGCCCTCCCAGGGCGCTCCGCGTTGCAACCGTTGTTCAGCTCCTCTGCTCAGCTGGTCTCTGTGTGTTGTGCTGCCGGTTTAATTTTTCTTATCTACGAACCTTGCCGATCCTTTTTCCGTTCACATTCTCTCCTCATTTTCTCTTGGCCCCCGCATTGCCTTGGTTTTCCTCGTGTTCCCCGAATGCTCTTTCTCTCTCTCGCTCTCTCTCAATCTTCCTGTTCTCTCTCCTCTCGCTCTTTCGTTGCAGATCTATTCTGCTCTGGGGTTCTGTCATTCTTTAATTTATTGACAACTATTTCCATACACTCTCTGCTGCTAGTGTCCTTACCTTTTGTCACTGTCTCTTCCTTCCCATGCTCCTGGTGGTTCTCCATGCCAGGCACTGGCTGCCTTCTGCTAGGTCGCCCATTCCTATACAATTTACCTGTTATTGCGTGGAGCCTGCAGAGCTAATTTTCCACTCAGCATTGGTGCCATTGGATCCTTTCGACCAGCGGAGTCCACTTGGGTTTTTTTGTGCCTTACAAGCTTTTTCCCCAAGCAGCCCCTTTCGGGAGAGGGGTCACAGGTTACACTGCTGGGTAGCGTTTCACTGTGGCTTCCTTCCGAGAGAGAGAGAGAGACGCTCTCTACAAAAAAAAGAAGAAAGAAGAAAGAGAAAGGATTACCTTGCCAGAAGACTTCAGTTGTCTGCAATTTCAGACTCTTGTCTGTCAGGTGAGGAGGAGGAGGAGGAGGAGCGAAAGCCAGCTGACACCTGCTTTCACCCTGCAGAGTATCTTTCACTGTTCTGGAAACACTGAAGTTATTCTCACACGCGGATATGTTGCAATAAAAAGGTGAACCATTTGCGTTTCCTAAACGCACCCAAATCAGCACAGTTGTGAGTAGTTCATAGCAAGCATTTACTGAATAGGACAAATGCAATCCTCACAAGAACTCATCTACAAAAGCCACAAAACATTCATGCAGGCACTTATTTATCTGAGGCCTGGGGGGCTCACAGGCACCTGCCCAGGCAGTAAATATCCTGCGTTGAACGGACTCCTGCAGTGCACTGCTCTGCTCGCAGGAAGAGCTGCTGCACATCGCAGCGTTTCACCGCCGGGCCCGGGTCATATGAACTCACCGCCGGTCCCGGTACTGCCTGCCAAGATTCCTTGCATGCTCTGACTGAGCACCTGCTCCCTCCGGCCCGTGCCACGCCAACAATCACCAACAGGCCGCACGGGCCGAAAGAGCTCTTAAGTAACTGCCGCCCAATGCTCATGGGAATTGTCGTCTTTTTTCCCTTCTTTTGTGCAAAACAGCCCTGCTGTATGACCTTTCCAGCCCATCAGGCCCTTTTTCCTTACACTACGTTTTCTTTCCATGGCGGCCATTTTTAACTAGAACCTGGGTTGGATGGGCCGGGGTACTAGTGGCAATATGCCCCTCAACTGCGGACCATTACTCATAAGGGAATGCGTCCGGGGCCTTCTGTAACTATGGGCCCCGGGGGCATTACCTTATGCGGTAATGGCCCGCAGTCTCGAGGCATATTGCCTAATTAGTACCAGGCAAGGGACAAAGAGATTGTCACATTCAATTGGCCTTCACCGGGGCGTTACCCGACCGGGAATCCCTCTCCCCATAACGTTCCTTTGTTTCTGTCCCCGGCAGGGGGAGAGGGATGTGGCAGCCACTCAGTCAATGAGGAGGCTTGGTTGGGGTAATCCGCACTATGAGCCACCACACGGCTCGAGGCTGCCATATTCCCCTGAGGTAATTGTTGTTCCCTCCCCCCTTTCCCCTAAATTCAAAGAATCCCCTCCCAGCCCCCCCCAGCCCCACTTACCTTCTTTGTTGTCAATTTCGGGAGCAGACGCGCTGGGAACACTTCTGTCCCCACCATGTCCACTCCTGATCGTGACAGGCCGTCATAGAAAGGGAGAAGGAACTACACATAGTCCCTTCTCTCCTTTCCATGGCGGACATTTTCTTTGTTTACATTTTTCCCTATTTTGTGAATGGCTGCCATGGAGAGGGAGAAGGGACTACTTGAAGTCCCTTCTCCCTTTCCTTGGCAGCCATTTTGTTTGTTTACCTTTTACATACATTTTCAATTTCCGCCATGGAAAGGGAAAACAGATTTCGTTTTCCCTTCCCCGGTAAGTATTTTTTTGACACATATTTTTTTTCTGTTCCAAAACGCCGGAGCGTTTTGGAACAGAAACAAAATGCTCTGAGAACCCCGGTCTTATGGTTGGGGGTACTGATAGCAATAGGCCCCTTGCAGGGGGGGCATTACCACTTCAAATAATGCTCCGGGGCCTTCGGTAAGGCTCTCGCTTCGCCTGGGCATGTAACTATAGGTCCCAGGCCATTACCATACATGCCAACCCTCCCGATTTAGGCGGGAGACTCCCGACTTCGTGAAAAAAGATCGCTATTTTTACGTTCTCCCGCCTAAATTACTTCTAGCCCCAATGCATCCCTATGGGAAAATGTGCAACTCCTGATTTCTCTGATGAAATCTCCCGCCCAGGTGAGTTGGAATGTTGGCATGTCTGCATTACCTGAAGTGGTGATGCCCCCCCTGCTCAGGGCCTATTGCTTAAATAGTGCAACTTAGGTATTTTGCACCACAAAGTTATTTGCCACTTGACTTACTTATGGCAACTTATTCTAAAGTCGCTTCCATTGTGCCTCCAAGTATCAAAGACTGGTGATACTCCTTGAAATGTCCTTTTCTGTGAAGCCACTTATGTTGGTGCAATCCATATGCACATTTGGAGGTACATTTCCTGCAGTTTTCTTTTTTTGTTATAGGTTAAAATGCCATCTGCCACTAATGTTACTAAAAGGTTAATTGTAGCAGGGGTGGCCGGTTTGTGGGCGTGAATGAGACCATATGGAATTGCGTGCACTGCATTTGGGGGGTAAGTAGCAGGACTTTTTTCGTGGCTCGCCCCCCACGCTTGCAATGCTGAATACTCCCCTGCCTACAACCACGCCACACTATCTCCAAGCTCCGCACGCCACCCACAGCCTGAACCACAAAGGCCCCTGGCAACAGTGTCCCATCGAGTTCCACCCCAACATTACAGACTGCATCCCAAGATCACATGACAACACACGAGCCACACGAATCGCACCAAGGGTGAAACCTCCACACGTCCAATGGCAAACTACAAGTCCCAGAATGCACACCACTTCCACCATGATAATTCCACTCCAGCCAGCACCCCCAGTGAACCCGACACGAGACCCACAAATCTATTCAACAAATTATGATCCCCCCTCTGAATATTTAGCTCTGTTTAAATTGCCTCATGTTCCTTCTAACGTCGCCTTCCCTGCCCCCATTACAAACCTACACAGCTTCTACTCTGGGTATCACAATGGAACTCGTGGCCTAATATGACCATTCTAAGCCCTCCAAATTCGACCCCAAACCCTGGCAACAACCACTACCCTGTTTGCGTGCCAGCAGCTGAAGGTCCCAAGTTCCCTTCCTTGAACCACCGGCCCCTGCACAGAACAAGCATCCATCCCCTACACCGTACCACATGCAAATTCTATGTCAAGACAGGAGGCTTCATATTATGCATTAATTCTTTACTTCTGACACCACAGCAGCAAAGAAAAAAAAACTTTACAAACAAAAATGTTTGTTCAACAGAAAACAGAAAACATAACTTAAGAGTCAATCAAGGGGAAAAATCCTCAATCCAACATGGAGGCCAGGTCATGCCATGTAGGTAACCAATGGGTAGGGACCCATCCCCATATAGGTCCTTTACTCCAATCCCAACTCCTTTTCCTTGCTGCTGCGGCCACCAACTAAGTCACTCCTTATAGTTGTGAACTTTCTGGCTCGTCAGTAGTTTGTCAGTGCTTGATTCCATTGTAGCGCTGTATATTCTGTCATTACTAGTGACGCAGTCACTTAATGCTGGCCTTTCTTTAGAATTCCCCATTGTTGTAATGGGTTATTGCGGTTACTTTGTTATAAATTGCTTTGTTATAAATTGTATTTCTGTTTAGCTTCATTTTTTCACAGCAGTAACGGTCACGCACTTGAAGGGCTCTGCCTTCAGGCGGGGACTCCAGTGATGCAGGTCAGATGCACGCAAGCCTCTTTGACTAATTCTGTCATTCAGGCCCGATGCGTGCTGGTCTATTATTGATATTCTGTTACGCTCAGCCCTCACCTCAGAGGTACTTTACAGCATTGGATGCCCGCCCACGCTGCTAGCGTGTCAGAGCTTGCTTGGCCTCAGGCTTTGCCTGGTGATATTATGAAGCATTTCCCTCGTGTACTGCTAGTGCCACACCCTGCTGGGGTGAGCAGCTTTCTGGAGTTCGCCTGCTCAGTGTTTTTTCTGTTACTGCAGCGTGTAGGTCGTGTCTCAAGTCTCCATTAACCCTTTGCCTGCTGGGCTGCAGTTAAATACATACTGAAACATATTTTTCTGTCAAGTGTGATGTTGTGTTTTGTCTTACCCTTTCCCACATTGGGTGCTTGCGCTGACATGGCTACTATAGGGTCTGAGGGACCCTCTTCCATTGATGCCAGCACACAGGTTAGGCCGTCCAAAAAAGTGAGAGGTTGGGGGGAGGATGCAGTTAACAGGCCTTCAGGGAATCCATCCCTTTGCAAACCAGCCATCCGTGGCTCAAGTGATACTTCCTTAGATACTGCCCTTCAGGATCTCAATTCTATGTTGACCTCAGCCTTTAATAGGCTTATTAATAAGATTTCTGATTTTCTTGCTTCACCTGAGGAGGGTTCTGAGATACCGGTACAGGTTCCCCGTAAGTGTACAAGAAAATCCAAACATTTACAAGTACAACTCAGTCCGTCTAGCTCCCCTGGTCAGGTATCTCCCCCGGGAAGGAGTCAGAAGCGAAAGTTGAAGGGGTACCATCAGTCCCAGTCAGTCCCCACTTTGTTGGGTAACTCTCAGCTTCCTGCAAATGCCCCTTCAGCCCCCATTTCGTCAGAGGATAGTTCAGAGGATTCAGACTCTCCCTCAAAAAGGCGCAAGAGAAAGGGTGGCCCCATGGTTCCTTCCCAAGAGCGCAGTATCTTCCAGGAGTCAACAAAGCTGTTGCAGAATTCCAGACAACTCCAGGACAGGAGCAACTGGATGTTGGCCAAAGCGCTTTTTGCCAGGATCTTGTCTCTATGGGGTCCGACTCAGGTCTCTTTGCCTCGAGACTCAACTGTCAATTTCCCTGGTTCTACAGTTGGAGACCGAATCACAGTGCACTAGCAACGTACGCGCTCCTCCAGGATTGGTCGGGACCCCTTTCCTATGCCTTCCATCCCTTTGCCATGATAGCCAGGGTCCTAGTTCAAGTGCGCAGACAGGCGGTGACGCTGATGTTGGTAACCCCGTTTTGGCCTTCCCATGTGTGGTTTCCAGCTGTGTGGGATTTGGCGGTGGATATTCCTCGTCTTCTCCCTCTCCACCCACGGTCCTGACGGGCCTGTCGGGTCTCCCTAATGAGCTGGTCCTTCAGGAGCATCTCTCCCTTATGGTTTTGGAACATTTCAGCTCTTCCTGGTGCTTCTAGGGACTTTCGCAAGACTCTATCTGTGTTATCAAGGAATGCTTGGTGGCCTATACCAAGCCAGGTTACTCTTTGGCATTGAACCGCTGGTTTTGCTGGTGTGTAGTCCCGTTTCTGCCCCTCCAATAGAGGTGGTTAATTTCTTAGAGGAGTTGTTTAAGGAGGGCAAGGCTCAAATAACTATAAATGGTTTTAGGTCAGCAATTTCAGCGGTGCATGTGTTGGGAAAAGGTAAACCATTGTGTAGACACTTTGTCGTGCGCAAAGCCCTCAAATCTATACGCATCAAGTTTCCGCCTAAAGCTAGGTAGTCTGTTTTATGGGATGTTAATATGGTTCTGGATCTGTTTCGCTCTTGTCCTGCTAATGAAGATTTGTCGTGCAACAACTATCTTCCAAATTAGCCATGTTATTATGCCTTGTTTATATTAAGAGGATTTCTGATAATAGGGCTTTGGATGTAGATAACAGGGTGTTTATCCCTCAGGGGGTTACTTTCTTTGTTTCCAGGAGAACTAAGTGTTTTATTTCCTCCATTTCTTATCCAGCTTTTCCAGAAGGTTCCAAGCTGTGTTTGATACAATGCTTAAAATGTTTTGAGTTGAAGCCAGAGGCTCTTTGGCCTCCTAATACCTCTCATCTGCTCATTTCCTATAGGAAACCCCCACAAACCGGTGTCTCCTGTCACTTTAGCCAGATGGATTAAGTGGGTTATGAAAGAAGCGGGGTGGACACTTCCTCTTTTGGTTCCCATTCAGTTAGAGGAGCTAAGACCTCTAAGGCTGCTTTCCTGGGGGTAGCTTTGAACACATTTTGAAAGCAGCTGATTGGTCTACGGAATCAACATTCAAAACATTTTATCACAAACGTATTGATCATGTTGCAATTAATGTGATGCAAGGGCTTTAAACTTGCATAATATTAAACCTCGTGTCTTGACATAGAATGGTTAATCCCCCTCACTAACGTGAGAGGGGGTTTAGATTCTATTAAAGACAAGAAGGCGAGTATTATTACACCCGTCCACCCTTTGTCTTTTGATTTGCATACAGCTTTGGGGTGAGGTAGTCCATTCAGGAAGAGTTCTCCACAGCTCCAAGATGCAGCAGGTTAGAGATCCTCTGAACTACTCATGGATCCTGTCCCCGCGCTACAAAGTCTCATCTTCAGGTTTGGCGTCCGATGTGATGCAGCTGCAGAAGAGGGGTTGGGATTGGAGGAAAGGAGTTATATGGGGGCTGGTCCCTGCCCATTGGTTACCTACATGGCATGACCTGGCCTCCATGTTGGATTGGGGTGTTTTCCCTTTGATTGACTCTTATGTTTTCTGTTTTCTGTTGAATAAACTTTTTTGTTTGTATAGCTTTTTTTTCTTTGCTGCTGTGGTGTCAGAAGTAAAGAATGAATGCATAATACTCGCCTCCTTGTCTTTAATAGAATCTAACACCCTCTCACGTTAGTGAGGGGGATTAACCATCATCCCTGGTGCCATTGTCACACAGGTGTTTTATGAGAGGGGGCAGGCGTCTGGAGTGCAATTTCTTTGTATCAGCACACAGTTTATCTCCCTTACATATCAATCTCTCTGGCATGTTTCCGAGATGAAGGGGAAATGGTGGGGTGGGTCGTCTGGCCTGGAATTACTTCATGGTACCTGTAAAACTGCCCTTTGATAGCAATAAGTTTAAGCTGTTACCTAGCACTTAATTACAGCCTATGGGCACTAGATGGGACTGATTTACCAAGTGTTTTATTTTTGGGGTTTTGCGTTACTGAAACGCTTTTGTAAATAAGGCCCTGATACAGCTGATATTATCGCCCCATTTAATGGCAATTGAGTTACCAGCCTCATAAGGATGAAGGGCTCAGGTGGCTTTGTCAAGATTCTTGAAAATTGTAGGCGTGCCGCATGTCACAGGCCAACGATTGAGCTGTCACTCTCGTGGCAGTCCACTTATCAGAACTCAAAATGGATCGACAAAGTGATTCTATTGGTTCCCTTACTTGCACTAACAGCCCACACAGTGCAAGCCTCTTCATCCGCTACACTGGCCATGAGACGCCACCTCCCCCCCCACCCCCCCCCCCCCGCCCAGCACCACAGAGACTGTGAATGATTCAGTTAAGAACGATCATGTTATGATGAAGAGGCAGGGCCACAGCGTGTGTGAAATGAATGATGTCAGCACTTTGACACAAAATAAAAACAAGCGGAACAATACGCCCTTCATTGGGCTAATACGCAGACAAAAACCACGGCAAGCGACCTCCAATTATTATCAGCGAATTTGAGGAAAAAAAGCCCAAAGTCGCTTAAAATAAGCAGACCTGGCAACTGAAAAGCGTATCTTATTAGGATACTAGTTCCCATCTGAGAAACAGACCTCTGGTTGCTAGGGTCTTTTCTCAGATGGGAAATAGCTGCTTCAGAGTGAGTAGGCTAGCTCCCATTAGAGAATTGTCCCTTTTCGCCCCTAATGGCCAAGTCCTGCATAATAATAGCTTTTAGATTACTCTCACTGAGAATTCGAGTTCCAATTAGAGAAATGGCCCTTTTTGCACCCCTAGTCGTCAGACCCTGCATAATAATGGGTTTTAGATTACTGTCACTGAGAAGGCTAGTTCCCATTAGAGAAATGGCCCTTTTTCCCCCTAGTGGTTAAGTCCTGCATAATGATGAGTTTTCGATTATTCTCACTGTGAAGACTAGCTCCCATTAGACAAGAGGACCTTTTTGCCACTCCAGGTCAGAGGGCCATTTCTCTAATAGGAAATAGATGCTAGACGAGAGGACCTTTCTGCTTCTCTAGGTCGGAGGGCCATTTCTCTAATGTGAAATAGATTCTTTAGTGTGAGTAGGCTAGTTTCCATTTGACGAGAAGCCCATTCTGCCTCTCCAGGTGGGAGTGCCGTTTCTCTAATGAGAAATAGCTGCTTCAGTGTGAGCAGGCTAGTTCCCATTAGACGAGAGGACCTTTCCGTCTCTCCAGGTGGGAGGGCCGTTTCTCTAACATTAGACGAGAGGACCTTTCTGCCTCTGCAGGTCGGAGGGGCATTTCTCTAATGGGAAATAGCTGCTTCAGTGTGAGTAGGCTAGTTCCCATTAGACGAGAGGACCTTTCTGCCTCTTCAGGTCAGAGGGCAGTTTCTCTAATGGGAAATAGCTGTTTCAGTGTGAGTAGGCTAGTTCCCATTAGACGAGAGGACCTTTCCGTCTCTCCAGGTGGGAGGGCCGTTTCTCTAATAGGAAATAGCTGCTTCAGTGTGAGTAGGCTAGTTCCCATTAGACGAGGGGACATTTCTCACTCTCCAGTTCGGAGGGTCGTTTCTCTAATGGGAAATAGATGCTTTGGTGTGAGTAGGCTAGTTTCCATTTGACGGGAAGCCCATTCTGCCTCTCCAGGTGGGAGTGCCGTTTCTCTAATGAGAAATAGCTGCTTCAGTGTGAGCAGGCTAGTTCCCATTAGACGAGAGGACCTTTCCGTCTCTCCAGGTGGGAGGGCCGTTTCTCTAACATTAGACGAGAGGACCTTTCTGCCTCTGCAGGTCGGAGGGGCATTTCTCTAATGGGAAATAGCTGCTTCAGTGTGAGTAGGCTAGTTCCCATTAGACGAGAGGACCTTTCTGCCTCTTCAGGTCAGAGGGCAGTTTCTCTAATGGGAAATAGCTGTTTCAGTGTGAGTAGGCTAGTTCCCATTAGACGAGAGGACCTTTCCGTCTCTCCAGGTGGGAGGGCCGTTTCTCTAATAGGAAATAGCTGCTTCAGTGTGAGTAGGCTAGTTCCCATTAGACGAGGGGACATTTCTCACTCTCCAGTTCGGAGGGTCGTTTCTCTAATGGGAAATAGATGCTTTGGTGTGAGTAGGCTAGTTTCCATTTGACGGGAAGCCCATTCTGCCTCTGCAGGTCGGAGGGGCATTTCTCTAATGGGAAATAGCTGCTTCAGTGTGAGTAGGCTAGTTCCCATTAGACGAGAGGACCTTTCCTTCTCTCCAGGTGGGAGGGCCGTTTCTCTAATAGGAAATAGCTGCTTCAGTGTGAGTAGGCTAGTTCCCATTAGACGAGGGGACATTTCTCACTCTCCAGTTCGGAGGGTCGTTTCTCTAATGGGAAATAGATGCTTCAGTGTGAGTAGGCTAGTTCCCATTAGACAAGAGGACCTGTTTGCCTCTCCAGGTCGGAGGGTTGTTTCTCTAATGGGAAATAGATGTTTAATTGTGAGTAGGCTAGTTCCCATTAGACAAGTTGACTTTTCTGCCTCTACAAGTGGGATGGCCATTTCTCTAATGGGAAATAGATGCTTCAATGTGAGTAGGCTATTTCCCATTAGACGAGAGGACCTTTCGGCCTCTCCAGGTCAGAGGGCCGTTTCTCTAATGGTAAATAGCAGCTTTAGTGTGAGTGGGCTAGTTCCCATTAGACGAGAGGACCTTTCTGCCTCTCCAGGTTGGAGGGTCGTTTCGCTAATGGGAAAAAGCTGCTTCAGCGTGAGTAGGCTAGTTCCCATTAGACAAGAGGACCTTTCTGCCTCTCCAGGTTGGAGGGCCGTTTCTCTAATGGGAAATGGATGCTTCAGTTTGAGAAGACTAGTTCCCAATAAACGAGAGGAACTTTCTGCCTCTCCAGGTTGGAGGGCCGTTTCTCTAATGAGAAATAGCTGCTTCAGTGTGAGTAGGCTAGTTTCCATTTGACGAGAGGACCTTTCCGTCTCTCCAGGTGGGAGGGGCGTTTCTCTAATAGGAAATAGCTGCTTCAGTGTGAGTCGCCTAGTTCCCATTAGACGAGAGGACCTTTCTGCCTCTGCAGGTCGGAGGGGCATTTCTCTAATGGGATATAGCTGCTTCAGTGTGAGTAGGCTAGTTCCCATTAGACGAGGGGACATTTCTGCCTCTCCAGTTCGGAGGGTCGTTTCTCTAATGGGAAATAGATGCTTCAGTGTGAGTAGGCTAGTTCCCATTAGACAAGAGGACCTGTTTGACTCTCCAGGTCGGAGGGTTGTTTCTCTAATGGGAAATAGATGTTTAATTGTGAGTAGGCTAGTTCCCATTAGACAAGTGGACCTTTCTGCCTCTCCAAGTGGGATGGCCGTTTCTCTAATGGGAAATAGATGCTTCAATGTGAGTAGGCTATTTCCCATTAGACAAGAGGACCTTTCTGCCTCTCCAGGTCAGAGGGCTGTTTCTCTAATGGGAAATAGCAGCTTCAGTGTGAGTAGGCCTTAGACGAGAGGACCTTTCTGCCTCTCCAGGTTGGAGGGCTATTTCTATAATGGGAAATAGCTGCTTCAGTGTGAGTCGGCTAGTTCCCCTTAGAGGAGAGGAACTTTCTGCCTCTCCAAGTGGAAGGTAAGTTTCTCTAATGGGAAATAGCTGCTTCAATGTGAGTAGGCTAGTTCCCATTAGAAGAGAGGACCTTTCTGCCTCTCCAGGTCGGAGGGTTGTTTCTCTAATGGGAAATAGATGTTTAATTGTGAGTAGGCTAGTTCCCATTAGACAAGTGGACTTTTCTGCCTCTCCAAGTTGGATGACTGTTTCTCTAATGGGAAATAGATGCTTCAATGTGAGTAGACTAGTTCCCATTAGACGAGAGGAACTTTCTGCTTCTTCAGGTCACAGGGCTGTTTCTCTAATGGGAAATGAATGCTTCATTGGGAGTAGGCTAGTTCCCATTAGACGAGAGGACCTTTCTGCCTCTCCAGGTCAGAGGGACGTTTCTCTAATGGGAAACAGATGATTCAGTGTGAGTAGGCTAGTTCCCATTAGACGAGAGCACCTTTCTGCCTGTTTAGGTCAGAGGGCAGTTTCTCTAATGGGAAATAGATGCTTCAGTGTAAGTAGGCTAGTTCCCATTAGATGAGAGGGCTTTTCTGCCTCTCCAGGTCAGAGTGCCGTTTCTCTAATGGGAAATAGCTGCTTCAGTGTGAGTAGGCTAGTTCCCATTAGACGACTGGACTTTTCGGCCTCTGCAGGTTGGAGGGCCGTTTCTCTAATTGGAAAGAGCTGCATCAGAGTGAGTTGCCTAGTTCCCATTAGACAAGAGGACCATTCTGCCTCTCCAGGTCAGAGGGCCGTTTCTCCAATGGGAAATAGATGCTTCAGTGAGAGTAGGCTAGTTCCCATTAGACGAGAGGACCTTTCTGCCTCTTCAGGTCAGAGGGCAGTTTCTCTAATGGGAAATAGCTGCTTCAGTGTGAGTAGGCTAGTTCCCATTAGACGAGAGGGCATTTCTGCCTCTCCAGGTTCGATGGCTGTTTCTCTAATTGGAAAGAGCTGCGTCAGTGTGAGTAGACTAGTTCCCATTAGATGAGAGGAACATTCTGCCTCTCTGGGTTGAAGGGCCATTTCTCTAATGGGAAATAGATGCTTCAGTGTGAGTAGGCTAGTTCCCATTAGACAAGAGGACCTGTTTGCCTCTCCAGGTCGGAGGATTGTTTCTCTAATGGGAAATAGATGTTTAATTGTGAGTAGGCTAGTTCCCATTAGACAAGTGGACCTTTCTGCCTCTCCAGGTTGGAGGGCCGTTTCTCTAATGGGAAATAGATGCTTCAGTGTGAGTAGGCTAGTTCCAATTAGACGGGAGGAACTTTCTGATTCTCGAGATCGGAAGGCCGTTTCTCTAATAGGAATTAGATGCTTCATTGTGAGTGGACTAGGTCCCATTAGATGAGAGGAAAGTTCTGCCTCCCCGGGTTGAAGGGCCATTTCTCTATTGGGAAATAGATGCTTCAGTGTGAGTAGGCTAGTTCTCATTAGATGAGAGGAACTTTCTAACTCTGCAGGTCGGAGGGCCGTTTCTCTAATAGGAAATAGCTGCTTCAGTGTAAGTAGGCTAGTTCCCATTAGAAAAGAGGACCTTTCTGCCTCGCCAAGTTGGAGGGCCGTTTTTCTAATGGGAAAGAGCTGCGTCAGTGTGAGTAGGCTAGTTCCCATTAGAGGAGAGGACCTTTCTGCCTCTGCAGGTTTGAGGGTCGTTTCTCAAATGGGAAATAGCTGCTTCAGTGTGAGTAGGCTAGTTCCCATTAGACGAGAGGATATTTCTGCTTCTTCAGGTCGCAGGGCTGTTTCTCTAATGGGAAATAGATGCTTCCTTGTGAGTAGGCTAGTTCCCATTAGACGAGAGGAACTTTCTGCCTCTCCAGGTTGGAGGGCCGTTTGTCTAATGGGAAATAGATGCGTCAGTGTGAGTAGGCTATTTCCCATTAGAGGAGAGGACCTTTCTGCCTCTCCAAGATGGAGGGTCGTTTATCTAATGGGAAATAGCTGCTTCAGTGTGAGTAGGCTAGTTCCCATTAGAGAGAGGATCTTTCTGCTTCTTCAGGTCGTAGGGCTGTTTCCCTAATGGGAAATAGATGCTTCCTTGTGAGTAGGCTAGTTCCCATTAGACGAGAGGACCTTTCTGCCTCTCCAGGTTGGAGGGCCGTTTCTCTAATGGGAAATAGATGCTTCATTCTGAGTAGACTAGTTCCCATTAGATGAGAGGACCTTTCTGCCTCTTCAGGTCGAAGGGCCGTTTCTCTAATGGGAAATAGATGCTTCAGTGTGAGTGGGCTAGTTCCCATTAGACGAGAGGAACTTTTGTCCTCTCCAGGTTGGAGGGCCGTCTCTCTAATAGGAAATAGCTGCTTCAGTGTGAGTAGGCTAGTTCCCATTAGACAAGAGGACCTTTCTGCCTCGCCAAGTTGGAGGGTCGTTTTTCTAATGGGAAAGAGCTGTGTCAGTGTGAGTAGGCTAGTTCCCATTAGAGGAGAGGACTTTTCTGCCTCTCCAGGTTGGAAAATCGTTTCTCTAATGGGAAACAGATTATTCAGTGTGAGTAGGCTAGTTCCCATTAGACGAGAGGAACTTTCTGCCTCTCTGGGTCAGAAGGCTGTTTCTCTAATGGGAAATAGATGCTTCAGTGTGAGTAGGCTAGTTCCAATTAGATGAGAGGAACTTTCTGGTTCTCGAGGTCGGAGGGCCGTTTCTCTAATAGGAAATAGATGCTTCATTGTGAGTAGACTAGTTCCCATTAGATGAGAGGAACGTTCTGACTCTCCGTGTCGAAGGGCCATTTCTCTAATGGGAAATAGATGCTTCAGAGTGAGTAGGCTAGTTCTCATTAGACAAGAGGAACTTTCTGACTCTCAAGGTCGGGGGGCCGTTTCTCTAATGGGAAATAGCTGCTTCAGTGTGAGCAGGCTAGTTCCCATTAGACAAGAGGACCTTTCTGCCTCGCCAATTTGGAGGGCCGTTTTTCTAATGGGAAAGTTCTGCGTCAGTGTGAGTAGGCTAGTTCCCATTAGGGGAGAGGACTTTTCTGCCTCTCCAGGTTGGAGGGTTGTTTCGCTAATGGGAATAAGCTGCGTGAATGTGAGTAGGCTAGTTCCCATTAGACGAGATGACCTTTCTGCCTCTCCAGGTCGAAGGGCTGTTTCTCTAATGGGAAACAGATGATTCAGTGTGAGTAGGCTAGTTCCCATTAGACGAGAGGACCTTTCGGCCTCTGCCAGTCAGAAGGCCGTTTCACTAATGGGAAATAGATGCTTCAGTGTGAGTAGGCTAGTTCCGATTAGACGAGAGGGCCTTTCTGCCTCTCCAGGTTGAAAGGCTGTTTCTCTAATGGGAAATAGATGCTTCCTTGTGAATAGGCTAGTTCCCATTAGACAAGAGGACCTTTATGGCCTCTCCAGGTTGGAGGGCCGTTTCTCTAATGGGAAATAGATGCTTCAGTGTGAGTAGGCTAGTTCCGATTAGACGAGAGGGCCTTTCTGCCTCTCCAGGTTGGAGGGCTGTTTCTCTAATGGGAAATAGATACTTCCTTGTGAATAGGCTAGTTCCCATTAGACGAGAGGACCTTTCTGGCCTCTCCAGGTTGGAGGGCCGTTTCTCTAATAGGAAGTAGATGCTTCATTGTGAGTAGGCTATTTCCCATTAGACGAGAAGACCTTTCTGCCTCTCCAGGTTGGAGGGTCGATTTGCTTATGGGAAAAAGCTGCTTCAGTGTGAGTAGGATAGTTCCCATTAGACAAGAGGACCTTTCTGCCTCTCCAGGTTGGAGGGCAGTTTCTCTAATGGGAAATAGATGCTTCAGTTTGAGTAGGCTAGCTCCCAATAAATGAGAGGAACTTTCTGCCTCTCCAGGTTGGAGGGCCGTTTCTCTAAAGGGAAATAGATGCTTCTTCTTCTTCTTCTTCTTCTTAATTACTGAATGCGTGGGCGGACCCACGCAGGCACTTCCCCATCCAATAGGATGATGTGCACCAACCCACCAATCAACACATAGCCCACATAAACTCACAACTCCTCCCACTGCCCCGTCTGTCTCACAAAATCCAACAACACAATGCTCCTCCTCCTGCCTCTCACCCTCTCACCTCCCAGCAAAGCCTTCCCACTCATCTCAGCCCCACCCAGCGCAGAAAACCGAACCCTCATCAATTCTCTCTCCACAACATGTCTCTCAAACCTAAGCAAAAAATGTCCCACAGTCTCATGCACCCCACACACTGCACAGTCCCTCGACTCACGCTTCCCCACTCGATACAGACAGTCATTCAGCCCCACATGCCCTATCCTCAACCGATTCAGCATCACCTTCATTGTGAGTAGACTATTTCCCATTAGACGATAGGACCTTTCTGCTTCTTCAGGTCGCAGGGCTGTTTCTCTAATGGGAAACAGATGATTCAGTGTGAATAGGCTAGTTCCGATTAGACGAGAGGTCCTTTCTGCCTCTCCAGGTTGGAGGGCTGTTTCTCTAATGGGAAATAGATACTTCCTTGTGAATAGGCTAGTTCCCATTAGACGAGAGGACCTTTCTGTCTCTCTGGGTCAGAAGGCCGTTTCTCTAATGGGAAATAGATGCTTCAGTGTGAGTAGGCTAGTTCCGATTAGACGAGAGGGCCTTTCTGCCTCTCCAGGTTGGAGGGCTGTTTCTCTAATGGGAAATAGATACTTCCTTGTGAATAGGCTAGTTCCCATTAGACGAGAGGGCCTTTCTGACCTCTCCAGGTTGGAGGGCCGTTTCTCTAATAGGAAATAGATGCTTCATTGTGAGTAGGCTATTTCCCATTAGACGAGAGGACCTTTCTGCCTCTCCAGGTTGGAGGGTCGTTTCGCTTATGGGAAAAAGCTGCTTCAGTGTGAGTAGGCTAGTTCCCATTAGACAAGAGAACCTTTCTGCCTCTCCAGGTTGGAGGGCAGTTTCTCTAATGGGAAATAGATGCCTCGGTTTGAGTAGGCTAGTTCCCAATAAACGAGAGGAACTTTCTGTCTCTCCAGGTTGGGGGGCCGTTTCTCTAATGGGAAATAGATGCTTCTTCTTCTTCTTCTTCTTCTTAATTACTGAATGCGTGGGCTGACCCACGCCGGCGCTTCCCCATCCAATAGGATGATGTGCACCAACCCACCAATCAACCCATAGCCCACATAAACTCACAACTCCTCCCACTGCTCCGTCTGTCTCACAAAATCCAACAACACACTGCTCCTCCTCCTGCCTCTCACCCCGTCACCTCCCAGCAAAGCCTTCCCACTCATCTCAGCCACACCCAGCGCAGAAAACCGAACCCTCATCAATTCTCTCTTCACAACATGTCTCTCACACCTAAGCAAAAAATGTTCCACAGTCTCAGGCACCCCACACACTGCACAGTCCCTCGACTCACGCTTCCCCACTCGATACAGACAGTCATTCAGCCCCACATGCCCTATCCTCAACCGATTCAGCATCACCTTCATTGTGAGTAGACTAGTTCCCATTAGATGAGAGGACCTTTCTGCCTCTACAGGTCCAAGGGCCATTTCTCTAATGGGAAATAGATGCTTCAGTGTGAGTGGGCTAGTTCCCATTAGACGACAGGACCTTTCTGCCTCTTCAGGTCGCAGGGCTGTTCTCTAATGAGAAACAGATGATTCAGTGTGAGTAAACTAGTTCCCATTAGATGAGAGGAACATTCTGCCTCTCCAGGTCGATGGCCATTTTTTTCTAATGGGAAATAGATGCGTCATTGTGAGTAGGCTAGTTCCCATTAGACGAGAGGACCTTTCTGCCTCTCCAGGTCGAAGGGCCGTTTCTCTAATTGGAAACAGATGATTCAGTGTGAGTAGGCTATTTCCCATTAGACGAGAGGACCTTTCTGCCTCTCCAGGTTGGAGGGTCGTTTCGCTTATGGGAAAAAGCTGCTTCAGTGTGAGTAGGCTAGTTCCCATTAGACAAGAGGACCTTTCTGCCTCTCCAGGTTGGAGGGCAGTTTCTCTAATGGGAAATAGATGCCTCGGTTTGAGTAGGCTAGTTCCCAATAAACGAGAGGAACTTTCTGTCTCTCCAGGTTGGGGGGCCGTTTCTCTAATGGGAAATAGATGCTTCTTCTTCTTCTTCTTCTTCTTAATTACTGAATGCGTGGGCTGACCCACGCCGGCGCTTCCCCATCCAATAGGATGATGTGCACCAACCCACCAATCAACCCATAGCCCACATAAACTCACAACTCCTCCCACTGCTCGGTCTGTCTCACAAAATCCAACAACACACTGCTCCTCCTCCTGCCTCTCACCCCGTCACCTCCCAGCAAAGCCTTCCCACTCATCTCAGCCACACCCAGCGCAGAAAACCGAACCCTCATCAATTCTCTCTCCACAACATGTCTCTCACACCTAAGCAAAAAATGTTCCACAGTCTCAGGCACCCCACACACTGCACAGTCCCTCGACTCACGCTTCCCCACTCGATACAGACAGTCATTCAGCCCCACATGCCCTATCCTCAACCGATTCAGCATCACCTTCATTGTGAGTAGACTAGTTTCCATTAGATGAGAGGACCTTTCTGCCTCTACAGGTCCAAGGGCCATTTCTCTAATGGGAAATAGATGCTTCAGTGTGAGTGGGCAAGTTCCCATTAGACGACAGGACCTTTCTGCCTCTTCAGGTCGCAGGGCTGTTCTCTAATGAGAAACAGATGATTCAGTGTGAGTAAACTAGTTCCCATTAGATGAGAGGAACATTCTGCCTCTCCAGGTCGATGGCCATTTTTTTCAAATGGGAAATAGATGCGTCATTGTGAGTAGGCTAGTTCCCATTAGACGAGAGGACCTTTCTGCCTCTCCAGGTCAGAGGGCCGTTTCTCTAATGGGAAACAGATGATTCAGTGTGAGTAGGCTAGTTCCCATTAGATGAGAGGACCTTTCTGCCGCTCCGGGTCAGAAGACCGTTTGTCTAGTGGGAAATAGATGCTTCAGTGTGAGTAGGCTAGTTCCGATTAGACGAGAGGGCCTTTCTGCTCTCCAGGTCGAAGGGCAGTTTCTCTAATGGGAAATAGATGAGTCATTGTGAGTGGGCTAGATCCCATTAGACGAGAGGACCTTTCTGCCTCTCCAGGTTGGAGGGTTGTTTCGCTTATGGGAAAAAGTTGCTTCAGTGTGAGTAGGCTAGTTCCCATTAGACAAGAGGACCTTTCTGCCTCTCCAGATTGGAGGGCAGTTTCTCTAATGGGAAATAGATGCTTCAGTATGAGTAGGCTAGTTCCCAATAAACGAGACAAACTTTCTGCCTCTCCAGGTTGGAGGGCCGTTTCTCTAATGGGAAACTGATGCTTCTTCTTCTTCTTCTTCTTAATTACTGAATGCGTGGGCGGACCCACGCCGGCGCTTCCCCATCTAATAGGATGATGTGCACCAACCCACCAATCAACAAATAGCCCACATAAACTCACAACTCCTCCCACTGCCCCGTCTGTCTCACAAAATCCAACAACACACTGCTCCTCCTCCTGCCTCTCACCCTGTCACCTCCCAGCAAAGCCTCCCCACTCATCTCAGCCACACCCAGCGCAGAAAACCAAACCCTCATCAATTCTCTCTCCACAACATGTCTCTCACACCTAAGCAAAAAATGTCCCACAATCTCATGCACCCCACACACTGCAAAGTCCCTCGACTCACGCTTCCCCACTCGATACAGACAGTCATTCAGCCCCACATGCCCTATCCTCAACCGATTCAGCATCACCTTCATTGTGAGTAGACTAGTTCCCATTAGACGAGAGGACCTTTCTGCCTCTCCAGGTCGAAGGGCCATTTCTCTAATGGGAAATAGATGCTTCAGTGTGAGTGGGCTAGTTCCCATTAGACGATAGGACCTTTCTACTTCTTCAGGTCGCAGGGCTGTTTCTCTAATGGGAAACAGATGATTCAGTGTGAATAGGCTAGTTCCGATTAGACGAGAGGGCCTTTCTGCCTCTCCAGGTTGGAGGGCTGTTTCTCTAATGGGAAATAGATACTTCCTTGTGAATAGGCTAGTTCCCATTAGACGAGAGGACCTTTCTGCCTCTCTGGGTCAGAAGGCCGTTTCTCTAATGGGAAATAGATGCTTCAGTGTGAGTAGGCTAGTTCCGATTAGACGAGAGGGCCTTTCTGCCTCTCCAGGTTGGAGGGCTGTTTCTCTAATGGGAAATAGATACTTCCTTGTGAATAGGCTAGTTCCCATTAGACGAGAGGGCCTTTCTGACCTCTCCAGGTTGGAGGGCCGTTTCTCTAATAGGAAATAGATGCTTCATTGTGAGTAGGCTATTTCCCATTAGACGAGAGGACCTTTCTGCCTCTCCAGGTTGGAGGGTCATTTCGCTTATGGGAAAAAGCTGCTTCAGTGTGAGTACGCTAGTTCCCATTAGACAAGAGGACCTTTCTGCCTCTCCAGGTTGGAGGGCAGTTTCTCTAATGGGAAATAGATGCTTCAGTTTGAGTAGGCTAGTTCCCAATAAACAAGAGGAACTTTCTGTCTCTCCAGGTTGGGGGGCCGTTTCTCTAATGGGAAATAGATGCTTCTTCTTCTTCTTCTTCTTCTTCTTAATTACTGAATGCGTGGGCGGACCCACGCCGGCGCTTCCCCATCCAATAGGATGATGTGCACCAACCCACCAATCAACCCATAGCCCACATAAACTCACAACTCCTCCCACTGCTCCGTCTGTCTCACAAAATCCAACAACACACTGCTCCTCCTCCTGCCTCTCACCCCGTCACCTCCCAGCAAAGTCTTCCCACTCATCTCAGCCACACCCAGCGCAGAAAACCGAACCCTCATCAATTCTCTCTCCACAACATGTCTCTCACACCTAAGCAAAAAATATCCCACAGTCTCAGGCACCCCACACACTGCACAGTCCCTCGACTCACGCTTCCCCACTCGATACAGACAGTCATTCAGCCCCACATGCCCTATCCTCAACCGATTCAGCATCACCTTCATTGTGAGTAGACTAGTTCCCATTAGATGAGAGGACCTTTCTGCCTCTACAGGTCTAAGGGCAATTTCTCTAATGGGAAATAGATGCTTCAGTGTGAGGGGGCTAGTTCCCATTAGACGACAGGACCTTTCTGCCTCTTCAGGTCGCAGGGCTGTTCTCTAATGAGAAACAGATGCTTCAGTGTGAGTAGGCTAGTTCCCATTAGACAAGAGGACCTGTTTGCCTCTCCAGGTCGGAGGGTTGTTTCTCTAATCGGAAATAGATGTTTAATTGTGAGTAGGCTAGTTCCCATTAGACAAGTGGACCTTTCTGCCTCTCAAAGTGGGATGAGCCGTTTCTCTAATGGGAAATAGATGCTTCAATGTGAGTAGGCTATTTCCCATTAGACGAGAGGACCTTTCTGCCTCTCCAGGTCAGAGGGCCGTTTCTCTAATGGCAAATAGCAGCTTCAGTGTAAGTAGGCCTTAGACGAGAGGACCTTTCTGCCTCTCCAGGTTGGAGGGCCATTTCTATAATGGGAAATAGCTGCTTCAGTGTGAGTCAGCTAGTTCCCATTAGAGGAGAGGAACTTTCTGCCTCTCCAAGTGGAAGGTAAGTTTCTCTAACGGGAAATAGCTGCTTCAATGTGAGTAGGCTAGTTCCCATTAGACAAGTGGACTTTTCTGCCTCTCCAAGTCGGATGACCGTTTCTCTAATGGGAAACAGATGCTTCAATGTGAGTAGACTAGTTCCCATTAGACGAGAGGAACTTTCTGCTTCTTCAGGTCACAGGGCTGTTTCTCTAATGGGAAATGAATGCTTCATTGGGAGTAGGCTAGTTCCCATTAGACGAGAGGACCTTTCTGCCTCTCCAGGTCAGAGGGACGTTTCTCTAATGGGAAACAGATGATTCAGTGTGAGTAGGCTAGTTCCCATTAGACGAGAGCACCTTTCTGCCTCTTCAGGTCAGAGGGCAGTTTCTCTAATGGGAAATAGATGATTCAGTGTAAGTAGGCTAGTTCCCATTAGATGAGAGGGCTTTTCTGCCTCTCCAGGTCAGAGTGCCGTTTCTCTAATGGGAAATAGCTGCTTCAGTGTGAGTAGGCTAGTTCCCATTAGACGACTGGACTTTTCGGCCTCTGCAGGTTGGAGGGCCGTTTCTCTAATTGGAAAGAGCTGCATCAGAGTGAGTTGCCTAGTTCCCATTAGACAAGAGGACCATTCTGCCTCTCCAGGTCAGAGGGCCGTTTCTCCAATGGGAAATAGATGCTTCAGTGAGAGTAGGCTAGTTCCCATTAGACGAGAGGACCTTTCTGCCTCTTCAGGTCAGAGGGCAGTTTCTCTAATGGGAAATAGCTGCTTCAGTGTGAGTAGGCTAGTTCCCACTAGACGAGAGGGCATTTCTGCCTCTCCAGGTTCGATGGCTGTTTCTCTAATTGGAAAGAGCTGCGTCAGTGTGAGTAGACTAGTTCCCATTAGATGAGAAGAACATTCTGCCTCTCTGGGTTGAAGGGCCATTTCTCTAATGGGAAATAGATGCTTCAGTGTGAGTAGGCTAGTTCCCATTAGACAAGAGGACCTGTTTGCCTCTCCAGGTCGGAGGGTTGTTTCTCTAATGGGAAATAGATGTTTAATTGTGAGTAGGCTAGTTCCCATTAGACAAGTGGACCTTTCTGCCTCTCCAGGTTGGAGGGCCGTTTCTCTAATGGGAAATAGATGCTTCAGTGTGAGTAGGCTAGTTCCAATTAGACGGGAGGAACTTTCTGATTCTCGAGATCAGAAGGCCGTTTCTCTAATAGGAAATAGATGCTTCATTGTGAGTGGACTAGTTCCCATTAGATGAGAGGAAAGTTCTGCCTCCCCGGGTTGAAGGGCCATTTCTCTATTGGGAAATAGATGCTTCAGTGTGAGTAGGCTAGTTCTCATTAGATGAGAGGAACTTTCTAACTCTCCAGGTCGGAGGGCCGTTTCTCTAATAGGAAATAGCTGCTTCAGTGTAAGTAGGCTAGTTCCCATTAGAAAAGAGGACCTTTCTGCCTCGCCAAGTTGGAGGGCCGTTTTTCTAATGGGAAAGAGCTGCGTCAGTGTGAGTAGGCTAGTTCCCATTAGAGGAGAGGACCTTTCTGCCTCTGCAGGTTTGAGGGTCGTTTCTCAAATGGGAAATAGCTGCTTCAGTGTGAGTAGGCTAGTTCCCATTAGACGAGAGGATATTTCTGCTTCTTCAGGTCGCAGGGCTGTTTCTCTAATGGGAAATAGATGCTTCCTTGTGAGTAGGCTAGTTCCCATTAGACGAGAGGAACTTTCTGCCTCTCCAGGTTGGAGGGCCGTTTGTCTAATGGGAAATAGATGCTTCAGTTTGAGCAGGCTAGTTCCCATTAGACAAGGGGAACTTTCTGGCCTCTCCAGGTTGGAGGGCCGTTTCTCTAATGGGAAATACATGCTTCATTGTGAGTAGACTAGTTCCCATTAGACAAGAGGACCTTTCTGCCTCGCCAAGTTGGAGGGCCGTTTTTCTAATGGAAAAGAGCTGCGTCAGTGTGAGTAGGCTATTTCCCATTAGAGGAGAGGACCTTTCTGCCTCTCCAAGTTGGAGGTTCGTTTATCTAATGGGAAATATCTGCTTCAGTGTGAGTAGGCTAGTTCCCATTAGAGAGAGGATCTTTCTGCTTCTTCAGGTCGTAGGGCTGTTTCTCTAATGGGAAATAGATGCTTCCTTGTGAGTAGGCTAGTTCCCATTAGACGAGAGGACCTTTCTGCCTCTCCAGGTTGGAGGGCCGTTTCTCTAATGGGAAATAGATGCTTCATTCTGAGTAGACTAGTTCCCATTAGATGAGAGGACCTTTCTGCCTCTTCAGGTCGAAGGGCCGTTTCTCTAATGGGAAATAGATGCTTCAGTGTGAGTGGGCTAGTTCCCATTAGACGAGAGGAACTTTTGTCCTCTCCAGGTTGGAGGGCCGTCTCTCTAAGAGGAAATAGCTGCTTCAGTGTGAGTAGGCTATTTCCCATTAGACAAGAGGACCTTTCTGCCTCGCCAAGTTGGAGGGCCGTTTTTCTAATGGGAAAGAGCTGTGTCAGTGTGAGTAGGCTAGTTCCCATTAGAGGAGAGGACTTTTCTGCCTCTCCAGGTCGGAAAATCGTTTCTCTAATGGGAAACAGATTATTCAGTGTGAGTAGGCTAGTTCCCATTAGACGAGAGGACCTTTCTGCCTCTCTGGGTCAGAAGGCTGTTTCTCTAATGGGAAATAGATGCTTCAGTGTGAGTAGGCTAGTTCCAATTAGATGAGAGGAACTTTCTGGTTCTCGAGGTCGGAGGGTTGTTTCGCTAATGGGAAAAAGCTGCGTGAATGTGAGTAGGCTAGTTCCCATTAGACGAGAGGACCTTTCTGCCTCTCCAGGTCAGAGGGCTGTTTCTCTAATGGGAAACAGATGATTCAGTGTGAGTAGGCTAGTTCCCATTAGACGAGAGGACCTTTCTGCCTCTGCCAGTCAGAAGGCCGTTTCTCTAATGGGAAATAGATGCTTCAGTGTGAGTAGGCTAGTTCCGATTAGACGAGAGGGCCTTTCTGCCTCTCCAGGTTGGAGGGTTGTTTCGCTAATGGGAAAAAGCTGCGTGAATGTGAGTAGGCTAGTTCCCATTAGACGAGAGGACCTTTCTGCCTCTCCAGGTCAGAGGGCTGTTTCTCTAATGGGAAACAGATGATTCAGTGTGAGTAGGATAGTTCCCATTAGACGAGAGGACCTTTCTGCCTCTGCCAGTCAGAAGGCCGTTTCTCTAATGGGAAATAGATGCTTCAGTGTGAGTAGGCTAGTTCTGATTAGACGAGAGGGCCTTTCTGCCTCTCCAGGTTGAAAGGCTGTTTCTCTAATGGGAAATAGATGCTTCCTTGTGAATAGGCTAGTTCCCATTAGACGAGAGGACCTTTATGGCCTCTCCAGGTTGGAGGGCCGTTTCTCTAATGGGAAATAGATGCTTCAGTGTGAGTAGGCTAGTTCCGATTAGACGAGAGGGCCTTTCTGCCTCTCCAGGTTGGAGGGCTGTTTCTCTAATGGGAAATAGATACTTCCTTGTGAATAGGCTAGTTCCCATTAGACGAGAGGACCTTTCTGGCCTCTC
Source organism: Ambystoma mexicanum (assembly GCF_040938575.1). Taxonomy (NCBI): domain Eukaryota; kingdom Metazoa; phylum Chordata; class Amphibia; order Caudata; family Ambystomatidae; genus Ambystoma; species Ambystoma mexicanum. The sequence continues at coordinate 577,676,787 of NC_090931.1, read as the reverse complement.
CAGGTTGGAGGGCCGTTTCTCTAATAGGAAGTAGATGCTTCATTGTGAGTAGGCTATTTACCATTAGACGAGAGGACCTTTCTGCCTCTATAGGTTGGAGGGTCGTTTCGCTTATGGGAAAAAGCTGCTTCAGTGTGAGTAGGCTAGTTCCCATTAAACAAGAGGACCTTTCTGCCTCTCCAGGTTGGAGGGCAGTTTCTCTAATGGGAAATAGATGCTTCAGTTTTAGTAGGCTAGCTCCCAATAAACGAGAGGAACTTTCTGCCTCTCCAGGTTGGAGGGCCGTTTCTCTAAAGGGAAATAGATGCTTCTTCTTCTTCTTCTTCTTCTTCTTCTTCTTAATTACTGAATGCGTGGGCGGACCCACGCAGGCACTTCCCCATCCAATAGGATGATGTGCACCAACCCACCAATCAACACATAGCCCACATAAACTCACAACTCCTCCCACTGCCCCGTCTGTCTCACAAAATCCAACAACACAATGCTCCTCCTCCTGCCTCTCACCCTCTCACCTCCCAGCAAAGCCTTCCCACTCATCTCAGCCCCACCCAGCGCAGAAAACCGAACCCTCATCAATTCTCTCTCCACAACATGTCTCTCACACCTAAGCAAAAAATGTCCCACAGTCTCATGCACCCCACACACTGCACAGTCCCTCGACTCACGCTTCCCCACTCGATACAGACAGTCATTCAGCCCCACATGCCCTATCCTCAACCGATTCAGCATCACCTTCATTGTGAGTAGACTAGTTCCCATTAGACGAGAGGACCTTTCTGCCTCTCCAGGCCGAAGGGCCATTTCTCTAATGGGAAATAGATGCTTCAGTGTGAGTGGGCTAGTTCCCATTAGACGATAGGACCTTTCCGCTTCTTCAGGTCGCAGGGCTGTTTCTCTAATGGGAAACAGATGATTCAGTGTGAATAGGCTAGTTCCGATTAGACGAGAGGGCCTTTCTGCCTCTCCAGGTTGGAGGGCTGTTTCTCTAATGGGAAATAGATACTTCCTTGTGAATAGGCTAGTTCCCATTAGACGAGAGGACCTTTCTGCCTCTCTGGGTCAGAAGGCCGTTTCTCTAATGGGAAATAGATGCTTCAGTCTGAGTAGGCTAGTTCCGATTAGGCGAGAGGGCCTTTCTGCCTCTCCAGGTTGGAGGGCTGTTTCTCTAATGGGAAATAGATACTTCCTTGTGAATAGGCTAGTTCCCATTAGACGAGAGGGCCTTTCTGACCTCTCCAGGTTGGAGGGCCGTTTCTCTAATAGGAAATAGATGCTTCATTGTGAGTCGGCTATTTCCCATTAGACGAGAGGACCTTTCTGCCTCTCCAGGTTGGAGGGTCGTTTCTCTTATGGGAAAAAGCTGCTTCAGTGTGAGTAGGCTAGTTCCCATTAGACAAGAGGACCTTTCTGCCTCTCCAGGTTGGAGGGCAGTTTCTCTAATGGGAAATAGATGCTTCGGTTTGAGTAGGCTAGTTCCCAATAAACGAGAGGAACTTTCTGTCTCTCCAGGTTGGGGGGCCGTTTCTCTAATGGGAAATAGATGCTTCTTCTTCTTCTTCTTCTTCTTAATTACTGAATGCGTGGGCGGACCCACGCCGGCGCTTCCCCATCCAATAGGATGATGTGCACCAACCCACCAATCAACCCATAGCCCACATAAACTCACAACTCCTCCCACTGCTCCGTCTGTCTCACAAAATCCAACAACACACTGCTCCTCCTCCTGCCTCTCACCCCGTCACCTCCCAGCAAAGCCTTCCCACTCATCTCAGCCACACCCAGCGCAGAAAACCGAACCCTCATCAATTCTCTCTCCACAACATGTCTCTCACACCTAAGCAAAAAATGTCCCACAGTCTCAGGCACCCCACACACTGCACAGTCCCTCGACTCACGCTTCCCCACTCGATACAGACAGTCATTCAGCCCCACATGCCCTATCCTCAACCGATTCAGCATCACCTTCATTGTGAGTAGACTAGTTCCCATTAGATGAGAGGACCTTTCTGCCTCTACAGGTCCAAGGGCCATTTCTCTAATGGGAAATAGATGCTTCAGTGTGAGTGGGCTAGTTCCCATTAGACGACAGGACCTTTCTGCCTCTTCAGGTCGCAGGGCTGTTCTCTAATGAGAAACAGATGATTCAGTGTGAGTAAACTAGTTCCCATTAGATGAGAGGACCTTTCTGCCTCTCCAGGTCGAAGGGCCGTTTCTCTAATTGGAAACAGATGATTCAGTGTGAGTAGGCTAGTTCCCATTAGATGAGAGGACCTTTCTGCCTCTCAAGGTCAGAAGCCCGTTTCTCTAATGGGAAATAGATGCTTCAGTGTGAGTAGGCTAGTTCCGATTAGACGAGAGGGCCTTTCTGCCTCTCCAGGTCAAAGGGCAGTTTCTCTAATGGGAAATAGATGCGTCATTGTGAGTAGGCTAGTTCCCATTAGACGATAGGACCTTTCTGCCTCTCCAGGTCAGAGGGCCGTTTCTCTAATGGGAAACAGATGATTCAGTGTGAGTAGGCTAGTTCCCATTAGATGAGAGGACCTTTCTGCCTCTCTGGGTCAGAAGACCGTTTGTCTAATGGGAAATAGATGCTTCAGTGTGAGTAGGCTAGTTCCGATTAGACGAGAGGGCCTTTCTGCTCTCCAGGTCGAAGGGCAGTTTCTCTAATGGGAAATAGATGAGTCATTGTGAGTGGGCTAGTTCCCATTAGACGAGAGGACCTTTCTGCCTCTCCAGGTTGGAGGGTTGTTTCGCTTATGGGAAAAAGCTGCTTCAGTGTGAGTAGGCTAGTTCCCATTAGACAAGAGGACCTTTCTGCCTCTCCAGATTGGAGGGCAGTTTCTCTAATGGGAAATAGATGCTTCAGTATGAGTAGGCTAGTTCCCAATAAACGAGACAAACTTTCTGCCTCTCCAGGTTGGAGGGCCGTTTCTCTAATGGGAAACTGATGCTTCTTCTTCTTCTTCTTCTTCTTAATTACTGAATGCGTGGGCGGACCCACGCCGGCGCTTCCCCATCCAATAGGATGATGTGCACCAACCCACCAATCAACACATGGCCCACATAAACTCACAACTCCTCCCACTGCCCCGTCTGTCTCACGAAATCCAACAACACACTGCTCCTCCTCCTGCCTCTCACCCTGTCACCTCCCAGCAAAGCCTTCCCACTCATCTCAGCCACACCCAGCGCAGAAAACCAAACCCTCATCAATTCTCTCTCCACAACATGTCTCTCACACCTAAGCAAAAAATGTCCCACAATCTCATGCACCCCACACACTGCAAAGTCCCTCGACTCACGCTTCCCCACTCGATACAGACAGTCATTCAGCCCCACATGCCCTATCCTCAACCGATTCAGCATCACCTTCATTGTGAGTAGACTAGTTCCCATTAGACGAGAGGACCTTTCTGCCTCTCCAGGTCGAAGGGCCATTTCTCTAATGGGAAATAGATGCTTCAGTGTGAGTGGGCTAGTTCCCATTAGACGATAGGACCTTTCAGCTTCTTCAGGTCGCAGGGCTGTTTCTCTAATGGGAAACAGATGATTCAGTGTGAATAGGCTAGTTCCGATTAGACGAGAGGGCCTTTCTGCCTCTCCAGGTTGGAGGGCTGTTTCTCTAATGGGAAATAGATACTTCCTTGTGAATAGGCTAGTTCCCATTAGACGAGAGGACCTTTCTGCCTCTCTGGGTCAGAAGGCCGTTTCTCTAATGGGAAATAGATGCTTCAGTGTGAGTAGGCTAGTTCCGATTAGACGAGAGGGCCTTTCTGCCTCTCCAGTTCGGTGGGCCGTTTCTCTAATGGGAAATAGCTGCTTCAGTGTGAGTAGGCTAGTTCCCATCGGACAAGAGGACCTTTCTGCCTCGCAAAGTTGGAGGGCCACTTTTCTATTGCGAAAGAGCTGCGTCAGTGTGAGTAGGCTAGTTCCCATTAGACAAGAGTACCTTTCTGCCTCTCCAGGTCAGAGAGCCATTTCTCTAATGGGAAACAGATGATTCAGTGTGAGTAGGCTAGTTCCCATTAGACGAGAGCACCTTTCTGCCTGTTCAGGTCAGAGGGCAGTTTCTCTAATGGGAAATAGATGCTTCAGTGTAAGTAGGCTAGTTCCCATTAGATGAGAGGGCTTTTCTGCCTCTCAAGGTCAGAGTGCCGTTTCTCTAATGGGAAATAGCTGCTTCAGTGTGAGTAGGCTAGTTCCCATTAGACGACTGGACTTTTCAGCCTCTGCAGGTTGGAGGGCCGTTTCTCTAATTGGAAAGAGCTGCATCAGAGTGAGTTGCCTAGTTCCCATTAGACGAGAGGACCATTCTGCCTCTCCAGGTCAGAGGGCCGTTTCTCCAATGGGAAATAGATGCTTCAGTGAGAGTAGGCTAGTTCCCATTAGACGAGAGGACCTTTCTGCCTCTTCAGGTCAGAGGTCAGTTTCTCTAATGGGAAATAGCTGCTTCAGTGTGAGTAGGCTAGTTCCCACTAGACGAGAGGGCATTTCTGCCTCTCCAGGTTCGATGGCTGTTTCTCTAATTGGAAAGAGCTGCGTCAGTGTGAGTAGACTAGTTCCCATTAGATGAGAGGAACATTCTGCCTCTCTGGGTTGAAGGGCCATTTCTCTAATTGGAAATAGATGCTTCAGTGTGAGTAGGCTAGTTCCCATTAGACAAGAGGACCTGTTTGCCTCTCCAGGTCGGAGGGTTGTTTCTCTAATGGGAAATAGATGTTTAATTGTGAGTAGGCTAGTTCCCATTAGACAAGTGGACCTTTCTGCCTCTCCAGGTTGGGGGGCCGTTTCTCTAATGGGAAATAGATGCTTCAGTGTGAGTAGGCTAGTTCCAATTAGACGGGAGGAACTTTCTGATTCTCGAGATCGGAAGGCCGTTTCTCTAATAGGAAATAGATGCTTCATTGTGAGTGGACTAGTTCCCATTAGATGAGAGGAAAGTTCTGCCTCCCCGGGTTGAAGGGCCATTTCTCTATTGGGAAATAGATGCTTCAGTGTGAGTAGGCTAGTTCTCATTAGATGAGAGGAACTTTCTAACTCTCCAGGTCGGAGGGCCGTTTCTCTAATAGGAAATAGCTGCTTCAGTGTAAGTAGGCTAGTTCCCATTAGAAAAGAGGACCTTTCTGCCTCGCCAAGTTGGAGGGCCGTTTTTCTAATGGGAAAGAGCTGCGTCAGTGTGAGTAGGCTAGTTCCCATTAGAGGAGAGGACCTTTCTGCCTCTGCAGGTTTGAGGGTCGTTTCTCAAATGGGAAATAGCTGCTTCAGTGTGAGTAGGCTAGTTCCCATTAGACGAGAGGATATTTCTGCTTCTTCAGGTCGCAGGGCTGTTTCTCTAATGGGAAATAAATGCTTCCTTGTGAGTAGGCTAGTTCCCATTAGACGAGAGGAACTTTCTGCCTCTCCAGGTTGGAGGGCCGTTTGTCTAATGGGAAATAGATGCTTCAGTTTGAGCAGGCTAGTTCCCATTAGACAAGGGGAACTTTCTGGCCTCTCCAGGTTGGAGGGCCGTTTCTCTAATGGGAAATACATGCTTCATTGTGAGTAGACTAGTTCCCATTAGACAAGAGGACCTTTCTGCCTCGCCAAGTTGGAGGGCCGTTTTTCTAATGGAAAAGAGCTGCGTCAGTGTGAGTAGGCTATTTCCCATTAGAGGAGAGGACCTTTCTGCCTCTCCAAGTTGGAGGGTCGTTTATCTAATGGGAAATAGCTGCTTCAGTGTGAGTAGGCTAGTTCCCATTAGAGAGAGGATCTTTCTGCTTCTTCAGGTCGTAGGGCTGTTTCTCTAATGGGAAATAGATGCTTCCTTGTGAGTAGGCTAGTTCCCATTAGACGAGAGGACCTTTCTGCCTCTCCAGGTTGGAGGGCCGTTTCTCTAATGGGAAATAGATGCTTCATTCTGAGTAGACTAGTTCCCATTAGATGAGAGGACCTTTCTGCCTCTTCAGGTCGAAGGGCCGTTTCTCTAATGGGAAATAGATGCTTCAGTGTGAGTGGGCTAGTTCCCATTAGACGAGAGGAACTTTTGTCCTCTCCAGGTTGGAGGGCCGTCTCTCTAATAGGAAATAGCTGCTTCAGTGTGAGTAGGCTAGTTCCCATTAGACAAGAGGACCTTTCTGCCTCGCCAAGTTGGAGGGCCGTTTTTCTAATGGGAAAGAGCTGTGTCAGTGTGAGTAGGCTAGTTCCCATTAGAGGAGAGGACTTTTCTGCCTCTCCAGGTTGGAAAATCGTTTCTCTAATGGGAAACAGATTATTCAGTGTGAGTAGGCTAGTTCCCATTAGACGAGAGGACCTTTTTGCCTCTCTGGGTCAGAAGGCTGTTTCTCTAATGGGAAATAGATGCTTCATTGTGAGTAGGCTATTTCCCATTAGACAAGAGGACCTTTCTGCCTCTCCAGGTTGGACGGTCATTTCGCTTATGGGAAAAAGCTGCTTCAGTGTGAGTAGGCTAGTTCCCATTAGACAAGAGGACCTTTCTGCCTCTCCAGGTTGGAGGGCAGTTTCTCTAATGGGAAATAGATGCTTCAGTTTGAATAGGCTAGTTCCCAATAAACGAGAGGAACTTTCTGTCTCTCCAGGTTGGGGGGCCGTTTCTCTAATGGGAAATAGATGCTTCTTCTTCTTCTTCTTCTTCTTAATTACTGAATGCGTGGGCGGACCCATGCCGGCACTTCCCCATCCAATAGGATGATGTGCACCAACCCACCAATCAACACATAGCCCACATAAACTCACAACTCCTCCCACTGCCCCGTCTGTCTCATATAATCCAACAACACACTGCTCCTCCTCCTGCCTCTCACCCTCTCACCTCCCAGCAAAGCCTTCCCACTCATCTCAGCCACACCCAGCGCAGAAAACCGAACCCTCATCAATTCTCTCTCCACAACATGTCTCTCACACCTAAGCAAAAAATGTCCCCCAGTCTCAGGCACCCCACACACTGCACAGTCCCTCGACTCACGCTTCCCCACTCGATACAGTCATTCAGCCCCACATGCCCTATCCTCAACCGATTCAGCATCACCTTCATTGTTTGTAGACTAGTTCCCATTAGATGAGAGGACCCTTCTGCCTCTCCAGGTCGAAGGGCCATTTCTCTAATGGGAAATAGATGCTTCAGTGTGAGTGGGCTAGTTCCCATTAGACGACAGGACCTTTCTGCTTCTTCAGGTCGCAGGGCTGTTTCTCTAATGGGAAACAGATGATTCAGTGTGAGTAGGCTAGTTCCGATTAGACGAGAGGGCCTTTCTGCCTCTCCAGGTTGGAGGGCTGTTTCTCTAATGGGAAATAGATACTTCCTTGTGAATAGGCTAGTTCCCATTAGACGAGAGGACCTTTCTGCCTCTCTGGGTCAGAAGGCCGTTTCTCTAATGGGAAATAGATGCTTCATTGTGAGTAGGCTATTTCCCATTAGACGAGAGGACCTTTCTGCCTCTCCAGGTTGGAGGGTCATTTCGCTTATGGGAAAAAGATGCTTCAGTGTGAGTAGGCTAGTTCCCATTAGACAAGAGGACCTTTCTGCCTCTCCAGGTTGGAGGGCAGTTTCTCTAATGGGAAATAGATGCTTCAGTTTGAGTAGGCTAGTTCCCAATAAACAAGAGGAACTTTCTGCCTCTCCAGGTTGGAGGGCCGTTTCTCTAATGGGAAAAAGAAGCTTCTTCTTCTTCTTCTTCTTAATTACTGAATGCGTTGCCGGACCCACACAGGCGCTTCCCCATCCAATAGGATGATGTGCACCAACCCACCAATCAACACATAGCCCACATAAACTCACAACTCCTCCCACTGCCCCGTCTGTCTCACAAAATCCAACAACACACTGCTCCTCCTCCTGCCTCTCACCCCGTCACCTCCCAGCAAAGCCTTCCCACTCATCTCAGCCACACCCAGCGCAGAAAACCGAACCCTCAACAATTCTCTCTCCACGACATGTCTCTCACACCTAAGCAAAAAATTTCCCACAGTCTCAGGCACCCCACACACTGCACAGTCCCTCGACTCACGCTTCCCCACTCGATACAGACAGTCATTCAGCCCCACATGCCCTATCCTCAACCGATTTAGCATCACCTTCATTGTTTGTAGACTAGTTCCCATTAGATGAGAGGACCCTTCTGCCTCTCCAGGTCGAAGGGCCATTTCTCTAATGGGAAATAGATGCTTCAGTGTGAGTGGGCTAGTTCCCATTAGACGACAGGACCTTTCTGCTTCTTCAGGTCGCAGGGCTGTTTCTCTAATGGGAAACAGATGATTCAGTGTGAGTAGGCTAGTTCCGATTAGACGAGAGGGCCTTTCTGCCTCTCCAGGTTGGAGGGCTGTTTCTCTAATGGGAAATAGATACTTCCTTGTGAATAGGTTAGTTCCCATTAGACGAGAGGACCTTTCTGCCTCTCCAGGTCAGAGGGCAGTTTCTCTAATGGGAAACAGATGATTCAGTGTGATTAGGCTAGTTCCCATTAGATGAGAGGACCTTTCTGCCTCTCCGGATCAGAAAGCCGTTTCTCTAATGGGAAATAGATGCTTCAGTGTGAGTAGGCTAGTTCTGATTAGAAGAGAGGGCCTTTCTGCCTCTCCAGGTTGAAGGGCTGTTTCTCTAATGGAAAATAGATGCTTCCTTGTGAATAGGCTATTTCCCATTAGACGAGAGGACCTTTATGGCCTCTCCAGGTTGGAGGGCCGTTTCTCTAATAGGAAATAGATGCTTCATTGTGAGTAGGCTAGTTCCAATTAGATGAGAGGAACTTTCTGGTTCTCGAGATCGGAGGGCCGTTTCTCTAATAGGAAATAGATACTTCCTTGTGAATAGGCTAGTTCCCATTAGACGAGAGGACCTTTCTGCCTCTCCAGGTCAGAGGGCAGTTTCTCTAATGGGAAACAGATGATTCAGTGTGATTAGGCTAGTTCCCATTAGATGAGAGGACCTTTCTGCCTCTCCGGGTCAGAAAGCCGTTTCTCTAATGGGAAATAGATGCTTCAGTGTGAGTAGGCTAGTTCTGATTAGAAGAGAGGGCCTTTCTGCCTCTCCAGGTTGAAGGGCTGTTTCTCTAATGGAAAATATATGCTTCCTTGTGAATAGGCTATTTCCCATTAGACGAGAGGACCTTTATGGCCTCTCCAGGTTGGAGGGCCGTTTCTCTAATACGAAATAGATGCTTCATTGTGAGTAGGCTAGTTCCCATTAGACGAGAGGACCTTTCTGCCTCTCTGGGTCAGAAGGCTGTTTCTCTAATGGGAAATAGATGCTTCAGTGTGAGTAGGCTAGTTCCAATTAGATGAGAGGAACTTTCTGACTCTCCAGGTCAGAGGGCCCTTTCTCTAATGGGAAATAGCAGCTTCAGTGTGAGTAGGCTAGTTCCCATTAGACAAGAGGACCTTTCTGCCTCTCCAGGTTGAAGGGCAGTTTCTCCAATGGGAAATAGATGCTTCAGTTTGAGTAGGCTAGTTCCCAATAAACGAGACAAACTTTCTGCCTCTCCAGGTTGGGGGGCCGTTTCTCTAATGGGAAATAGATGCTTCTTCTTCTTCTTCTTCTTCTTAATTATTGAATGCGTGGGCGGACCCACGCCGGCGCTTCCCCATCCAATAGGATGATGTGCACCAACCCACCAATCAACACATAGCCCACATAAACTCACAACTCCTCCCACTGCCCCGTCTGTCTCACAAAATCCAACAACACACTGCTCCTCCTCCTGCCTCTCACCCCGTCACCTCCCAGCAAAGCCTTCCCACTCATCTCAGCCACACCCAGCACAGAAAACCGAACCCTCATCAATTCTCTCTCCACAAAATGTCTCTCACACCTAAGCAAAAAATGTCCCACAGTCTCAGGCACCCCACACACTGCACAGTCCCTTGACTCACGCTTCCCCACTCGATACAGACAGTCATTCAGCCCCACATGCCCTATCCTCAACCGATTCAGCCTCACCTTCATTGTGAGTAGACTAGTTCCCATTAGATGAGAGGACCTTTATGCCTCTCCAGGTCGAAGGGCCATTTCTCTAATGGGAAATAGATGCTTCAGTGTGAGTGGGCTAGTTCCCATTAGACGACAGGACCTTTCTGCTTCTTCAGGTCGCAGGGCTGTTTCTCTAATGGGAAACAGATGATTCAGTGTGAGTAGGCTAGTTCCCATTAGATGAGAGGACCTTTCTACCTCTCCGGGTCAGAAGACCGTTTCTCTAATGGGAAATAGATGCTTCAGTGTGAGTAGGCTAGTTCCCATTAGACGAGAGAACCTTTCTGCCTCTCCTGGTCAGAGGGCCGTTTCTCTAATGGGAAACAGATGATTCAGTGTGAGTAAGCTAGTTCCCATTAAATGAGAGGACCTTTCTGCCTCTCCGGGTCAGAAGACCGTTTCTCTAATGGCAAATAGATGCTTCAGTCTGAGTAGGCTAGTTCCGATTAGACGAGAGGGCTTTTCTGCCTCTCCAGGTTGAAGGGCTGTTTCTCTAACGGGAAATAGATGCTTCCTTGTGAATAGGCTAGTTCCCATTAGACAAGAGGACCTTTATGGCCTCTCCAGGTTGGAGGGCCGTTCCTCTAATAGGAAATAGATGCTTCATTGTCAGTAGGCTATTTCCCATTAGACGAGAGGACCTTTCTGCCTCTCCAGGTTGGAGGGTCGTTTTGCTAATGGGAAAAAGCTGCGTCAGTGTGAGTAGGCTAGTTCCCATTGGACAAGAGGACCTTTCTGCCTCTCCAGGTTGGAGGGCAGTTTCTCTAATGGGAAATAGATGCTTCAGTTTGAGTAGGCTAGTTCTCAATAAACAAGACAAACTTTCTGCCTCTCCAGGTTGGAGGGCCGTTTCTCTAATGGGAAATAGATGATTCTTCTTCTTCTTCTTCTTAATTACTGAATGCGTGGGCGGACCCACGCCGGCGCTTCCCCATCCAATAGGATGATGTGCACCACCCCACCAATCAACACGTAGCCCACATAAACTCACAACTCCTCCCACTGCCCCATCTGTCTCACAAAATCCAACAACACACTGCTCCTCCTCCTGCCTCTCACCCTCTCACCTCCCAGCAAAGCCTTCCCACTCATCTCAGCCCCACCCAGCGCAGAAAACCGAACCCTCATCAATTCTCTCTCCACAACATGTCTCTCACACCTAAGCAAAAAATGTCCCACAGTCTCAGGCACCCCACACACTGCACAGTCCCTCGACTCACGCTTCCCCACTCGATACAGACAGTCATTCAGCCCCACATGCCCTATCCTCAACCGATTCAGCATCACCTTCATTGTTTGTAGACTAGTTCCCATTAGATGAGAGGACCCTTCTGCCTCTCCAGGTCGAAGGGCCATTTCTCTAATGGGAAATAGATGCTTCAGTGTGAGTGGGCTAGTTCCCATTAGACGACAGGACCTTTCTGCTTCTTCCGTTTCTCTAATGGGAAACAGATGATTCAGTGTGAGTAGGCTAGTTCCGATTAGACGAGAGGGCCTTTCTGCCTCTCCAGGTTGGAGGGCTGTTTCTCTAATGGGAAATAGATACTTCCTTGTGAATAGGCTAGGTCCCATTAGACGAGAGGACCTTTGTGCCTCGCTGGGTCAGAAGGCCGTTTCTCTAATGGGAAATAGATGCTTCAGTGTGAGTAGGCTAGTTCCAATTAGACGAGAGGGCCTTTCTGCCTCTCCAGGTTGGAGGGCTGTTTCTCTAATGGGAAATAGATACTTCCTTGTGAATAGGCTAGTTCCCATTAGATGAGAGGGCCTTTCTGGCCTCTCCAGGTTGGAGGGCCGTTTCTCTAATAGGAAATAGATGCTTCATTGTGAGTAGGCTATTTCCCATTAGACGAGAGGACCTTTCTGCCTCTCCAGTTCGGAGGGTCGTTTCTCTAATGGGAAATAGATGCTTCAGTGTGAGTAGGCTAGTTCCCATTAGACAAGAGGACCTGTTTGCCTCTCCAGGTCGGAGGGTTGTTTCTCTAATGGGAAATAGATGTTTAATTGTGAGTAGGCTAGTTCCCATTAGACAAGTGGACCTTTCTGCCTCTCCAAGTGGGATGGCCGTTTCTCTAATGGGAAATAGATGCTTCAATGTGAGTAGGCTATTTCCCATTAGACAAGAGGACCTTTCTGCCTCTCCAGGTCAGAGGGCCGTTTCTCTAATGGGAAATAGCAGCTTCAGTGTGAGTAGGCCTTAGACGAGAGGACCTTTCTGCCTCTCCAGGTTGGAGGGCTATTTCTATAATGGGAAATAGCTGCTTCAGTGTGAGTCGGCTAGTTCCCATTAGAGGAGAGGAACTTTCTGCCTCTCCAAGTGGAAGGTAAGTTTCTCTAATGGGAAATAGCTGCTTCAATGTGAGTAGGCTAGTTCCCATTAGACGAGAGGACCTTTCTGCTTCTCCAGGTCGGAGGGTTGTTTCTCTAATGGGAAATAGATGTTTAATTGTGAGTAGGCTAGTTCCCATTAGACAAGTGGACTTTTCTGCCTCTCCAAGTTGGATGACTGTTTCTCTAATGGGAAATAGATGCTTCAATGTGAGTAGACTAGTTCCCATTAGACGAGAGGAACTTTCTGCTTCTTCAGGTCGCAGGGCTGTTTCTCTAATGGGAAACAGATGATTCAGTGTGAGTAGACTAGTTCCCATTAGATAAGAGGACCTTTCTGCCTCTCCAGGTCGAAGGCCAGTTTCTCTAATGGGAAATAGATGCGTCATTGTGAGTAGGCTAGTTCCCATTAGACGAGAGGACCTTTCTGCCTCTCCAGGTCGAAGGGCCGTTTCTCTAATGGGAAACAGATGATTCAGTGTGAGTAGGCTAGTTCCCATTAGATGAGAGGACCTTTCTGCCTCTCCGGGTCAGAAGACCGTTTCTCTAATGGTAAATAGATGCTTCAGTGTGAGGAGGCTAGGTCCGATTAGACGAGAGGGCCTTTCTGCCTCTCCATGTCGAAGGGCAGTTTCTCTAATGGGAAATAGATGTGTCATTGTGAGTAGGCTAGTTCTCATTAGACGAGAGGACCTTTCTGCCTCTCCAGGTCAGAGGGCCGTTTCTCTAATGGGAAGCAGATGATTCAGTGTGAGTAGGCTAGTTCCCATTAGATGAGAGGACCTTTCTGCCTCTCCAGGTTAGAAGACCGTTTCTCTAATGGGAAATAGATGCTTCAGTGTGAGTAGGCTAGTTCCGATTAGACGAGAGGGCCTTTCTGCCTCTCCAGGTTGAAGGGCTGTTTCTTTAACGGGAAATAGATGCTTCCTTGTGAATAGGCTAGTTCCCATTAGACAAGAGGACCTTTATGGCCTCTCCAGGTTGGAGGGCCGTTTCTCTAATAGGAAATAGATGCTTCATTGTGAGTAGGCTATTTCCCATTAGACGAGAGGACCTTTCTGCCTCTCCAGGTTGGAGGGTTGTTTCGCTAATGGGAAAAAGCTGCGTCAGTGTTAGTAGGCTAGTTCCCATTAGATGAGAGGACGTTTCTGCCTCTCCAGGTCGAAGGGCCGTTTCTCTAATGGGAAATAGATGCTTCAGTGTGAGTGGGCTAGTTCCCATTAGACGACAGGACCTTTCTGCTTCTTCAGGTCGCAGGGATTTTTCTCTAATGGGAAATAGATGCGCCATTGTGAGTAGGCTAGTTCCCATTAGACGAGGGCACCTTTCTGCCTCTCCAGGACAGAGGGCCGTTTCTCTAATGGGAAACAGATGATTCAGTGTGAGTAGGCTAGTCCCCATTAGACGAGAGGACCTTTCTGCCTCTCTGGGTCAGAAGGCCGTTTCTCTAATGGGAAATAGATGCTTCAGTGTGAGTAGGCTAGTTCCGATTAGACGAGAGGGCCTTTCTGCCTCTCCAGGTTGGAGGGCTGTTTCTCTAATGGGAAATAGATACTTCCTTGTGAATAGGCTAGTTTCCATTAGACGAGAGGACCTTTCTGGCCTCTCCAGGTTGGAGGGCCGTTTCTCTAATAGGAAATAGATGCTTCATTGTGAGTAGGCTTTTTCCCATTAGACAAGAGGACCTTTCTGCCTCTCCAGGTTGGAGGGTTGTTTCGCTTATGGGAAAAATCTGCTTCAGTGTGAGTAGGCTAGTTCCCATTAGACAAGAGGACCTTTCTGCCTCTCCAGGTTGGAGGGCAGTTTCTCTAATGGGAAATAGATGCTTCTTCTTCTTCTTCTTCTTCTTCTTCTTCTTCTTCTTCTTCTTCTTCTTAATTACTGAATGCGTGGGCGGACCCACGCCGGCGCTTCCCCATCCAATAGGATGATGTGCACCAACCCACCAACCAAGACATAGCCCACATAAACTCACAACTCCTCCCACTGCCCCGTCTGTCTCACAAAATCCAACAACACACTGCTCCTCCTCCTGCCTCTCACCCCGTCACCTCCCAGCAAAGCCTTCCCACTCATCTCAGCCACACCCAGCGCAGAAAACCGAACCCTCATCAATTCTCTCTCCACAACATGTCTCTCACACCTAAGCAAAAAATGTCCCACAGTCTCAGGCACCCCACACACTGCACAGTCCCTTGACTCACGCTTCCCCACTCGATACAGACAGTCAATCAGCCCCACATGCCCTATCCTCAACCGATTCAGCATCCCCTTCATTGTGAATAGACTAGTTCCGATTAGATGAGAGGACCTTTCTGCCTCTCCAGGTCGAAGGGCCATTTCTCTAATGGGAAATAGATGCTTCAGTGTGAGTGGGCTAGTTCCCATTAGACGACAGGACCTTTCTGCTTCTTCAGGTCACAGGGCTGTTTCTCTAATGGGAAACAGATGATTCAGTGTGAGTAGACTAGTTCCCATTAGATGAGAGGAGCTTTCTGCCTCTCCAGGTCGAAGGGCAGTTTCTCTAATGGGAAATAGATGCGTCATTGTGAGTAGGCTAGTTCCCATTAGACGAGAGGACCTTTCTGCCTCTCTGGGTCAGACGACCGTTTTCTCTAATGGGAAATAGATGCTTCAGTGTGAGTAGGCTAGTTCTGATTAGACGAGAGGGCCTTTCTGCCTATCCAGGTCGAAGGGCAGTTTCTCTAATGGGAAAGAGATGCGTCATTGTGAGTAGGCTAGTTCCCATTAGACGAGAGGACTTTTCTGCCTCTCCAGGTCAGAGGGCCGTTTCTCTAATGGGAAACAGATGGATCAGTGTGAGTAGGCTAGTTCCCATTAGATGAGAGGACCTTTCTGCCTCTCCGGGTCAGAAGACCGTTTCTCTAATGGGAAATAGATGCTTCAGTGTGAGTAAACTAGTTCCGATTAGACGAGAGGGCCTTTCCGCCTCTCCAGGTTGAAGGGCTGTTTCTCTAACGGGAAATAGATGCTTCCTTGTGAATAGGCTAGTTCCCATTAGACAAGAGGACTTTTATGGCCTCTCTAGGTCGGAGGGCCGTTTCTCTAATAGGAAATAGATGCTTCATTGTGAGTAGGCTATTTCCCATTAGACGAGAGGACCTTTCTGCCTCTCCAGGTTGGAGGGTCGTTTCGCTAATGGGAAAAAGCTGCGTCTATGTGAGTAGGCTAGTTCCCATTAGACGAGAGGACCTTTCTGCCTCTCCAGGTCAGAGGGCCGTTTCTCTAATGGGAAACAGATGATTCAGTGTGAGTAGGCTAGTTCCCATTAGATGAGAGGACCTTTCTGCCTCTCCAGGTCGAAGGGCCGTTTCTCTAATGGGGAATAGATGCTTCAGTGTGAGTGGGCTAGTTCCCATTAGACGACAGGACCTTTCTGCTTCTTCAGGTCGCAGGGCTGTTTCTCTAATGGGAAATAGATGCGTCATTTTGAGTAGGCTAGTTCCCATTAGACGAGAGCACCTTTCTGCCTCTCCAGGTCAGAGGGCCATTTCTCTAATGGGAAGCAGATGATTCAGTGTGAGTAGGCTAGTTCCCATTAGACGAGAGGGCCTTTCTGCCTCTCCGGGTCAGAAGGCCGTTTCTCTAATGTGAAATAGATGCTTCAGTGTGAGTAGGCTAGTTCCGATTAGACGAGAGGGCCTTTCTGCCTCTCCAGGTTGGAGGGCTGTTTCTCTAATGGGAAATAGATACTTCCTTGTGCATAGGCTAGTTCCCATTAGACGAGAGGACCTTTCTGGCCTCTCCAGGTTGGAGGGCCGTTTCTCTAATAGGAAATAGATGCTTCATTGTGAGTAGGCTATTTCCCATTAGACGAGAGGACCTTTCTGCCTCTCCAGGTTGGAGGGTTGTTTCGCTTATGGGAAAAAGCTGCTTCAGTGTGAGTAGGATAGTTCCCATTAGACAAGAGGACCTTTCTGCATCTCCAGGTTGGAGGGCAGTTTCTCTAACGGGAAATAGATGCTTCAGTTTGAGAAGGCTAATTCCCAATAAACGAGAGGAACTTTCTGCCTCTCCAGGTTGGGGGGCCGTTTCTCTAATGGGAAATAGATGCTTCTTCTTCTTCTTCTTCTTCTTTTTAATTACTGAACGCGTGGGCGGACCCACGCCGGCGCTTCCCCATCCAATAGGATGATGTGCACCAACCCACCAATCAACACATAGCCCACATAAACTCACAACTCCTACCACTGCCCCGTCTGTCTCACAAAATCCAACAACACACTGCTCCTCCTCCTGCCTCTCACCCCGTCACCTTCCAGCAAAGCCTTCCCACTCATCTCAGCCACACCCAGCGCAGAAAACCAAACCCTCATCAATTCTCTCTCCACAACATGTCTCTCACACCTAAGCAAAAAATGTCCCACAGTCTCAGGCACCCCACACACTGCACAGTCCCTCGACTCACGCTTCCCCACTCGATACAGACAGTCATTCAACCCCACATGCCTTATCCTCAACCGATTCAGCATCACCTTCATTGTGAGTAGACTAGTTCCCATTAGATGAGAGGACCTTTCTGCCTCTCCAGGTTGGAGGGCCTTTTCTCTAATGGGCAATAGATGCTTCAGTTTGAGTAGGCTAGTTCCCAATAAACGAGAGGAACTTTCTGCCTCTCCAGGTTGGAGGGCTGTTTCTCTAATGGGAAATAGCTGCTTCAGTGTGAGTAGGCTAGTTTCCATTAATCAAAAGGACCTTTCGGTCTCTCCAGGTTGGAGGGTCGTTTCTCTAATGGGAAATAGATGCTTCAGTGTGAGTAGGCTAGTTCCAATTACACGAGAGGATCTTTCTGCTTCTCGAGGTCGGAGGGCCGTTTCTCTAATAGGAAATAGATGCTTAATTGTGAGTAGACTAATTCCCATTAGATGAGATGAACGTTCTGCCTCTGCGGGTCGAAGGGCCATTTCTCTGATGGGAAATAGATGGTTCAGTGTGAGTAGGCTAGTTCCCATTAGACTAGAGGACCTTTCTGCCTCTCCATGTTGGAGGGTCGTTTCTCTAATGGGAAATAGCTGCTTCAGTGTGAGTCGACTAGTTCCCATTAGACAAGAGGACCTTTCTGCTTCTTCAGGTCCCAGGGCTGTTTCTCTAATGGGAAATAGATGCTTCATTGTGAGGAGGCTAGTTCCCATTAGACGAGAGGACCTTTCTGCCTCTCCAGGTCAGAGGGACGTTTCTCTAATGGGAAATAGATGCTTCAGTGTGAGTAGGCTAGTTCCCATTAGTCGAGAGGACCTTTCTGCCTCTTCAGGTCAGAGGGCAGTTTCTGTAATGGGAAATAGATGCTTCAGTATAAGTAGGCTAGTTCCCATTAGACGAGAGGACTTTTCTGCCTCTCCAAGTCAGAGTGCCGTTTCTCTAATGGGAAATAGCTGCTTCAGTGTGAGTAGACTAGTTCCCATTAGACGAGAGGAACTTTCTGCTTCTTCAGGTCGCAGGGCTGTTTCTCTAATGGGAAACAGATGATTCAGTGTGAGTAGACTAGTTCCCATTAGATGAGAGGACCTTTCTGCCTCTCCAGGTCGAAGGCCAGTTTCTCTAATGGGAAATAGATGCGTCATTGTGAGTAGGCTAGTTCCCATTAGACGAGAGGACCTTTCTGCCTCTCCAGGTCGAAGGGCCGTTTCTCTAATGGGAAACAGATGATTCAGTGTGAGTAGGCTAGTTCCCATTAGATGAGAGGACCTTTCTGCCTCTCCGGGTCAGAAGACCGTTTCTCTAATGGTAAATAGATGCTTCAGTGTGAGGAGGCTAGGTCCGATTAGACGAGAGGGCCTTTCTGCCTCTCCATGTCGAAGGGCAGTTTCTCTAATGGGAAATAGATGTGTCATTGTGAGTAGGCTAGTTCTCATTAGACGAGAGGACCTTTCTGCCTCTCCAGGTCAGAGGGCCGTTTCTCTAATGGGAAGCAGATGATTCAGTGTGAGTAGGCTAGTTCCCATTAGATGAGAGGACCTTTCTGCCTCTCCAGGTTAGAAGACCGTTTCTCTAATGGGAAATAGATGCTTCAGTGTGAGTAGGCTAGTTCCGATTAGACGAGAGGGCCTTTCTGCCTCTCCAGGTTGAAGGGCTGTTTCTTTAACGGGAAATAGATGCTTCCTTGTGAATAGGCTAGTTCCCATTAGACAAGAGGACCTTTATGGCCTCTCCAGGTTGGAGGGCCGTTTCTCTAATAGGAAATAGATGCTTCATTGTGAGTAGGCTATTTCCCATTAGACGAGAGGACCTTTCTGCCTCTCCAGGTTGGAGGGTTGTTTCGCTAATGGGAAAAAGCTGCGTCAATGTTAGTAGGCTAGTTCCCATTAGATGAGAGGACGTTTCTGCCTCTCCAGGTCGAAGGGCCGTTTCTCTAATGGGAAATAGATGCTTCAGTGTGAGTGGGCTAGTTCCCATTAGACGACAGGACCTTTCTGCTTCTTCAGGTCGCAGGGATTTTTCTCTAATGGGAAATAGATGCGCCATTGTGAGTAGGCTAGTTCCCATTAGACGAGGGCACCTTTCTGCCTCTCCAGGACAGAGGGCCGTTTCTCTAATGGGAAACAGATGATTCAGTGTGAGTAGGCTAGTCCCCATTAGACGAGAGGACCTTTCTGCCTCTCTGGGTCAGAAGGCCGTTTCTCTAATGGGAAATAGATGCTTCAGTGTGAGTAGGCTAGTTCCGATTAGACGAGAGGGCCTTTCTGCCTCTCCAGGTTGGAGGGCTGTTTCTCTAATGGGAAATAGATACTTCCTTGTGAATAGGCTAGTTTCCATTAGACGAGAGGACCTTTCTGGCCTCTCCAGGTTGGAGGGCCGTTTCTCTAATAGGAAATAGATGCTTCATTGTGAGTAGGCTTTTTCCCATTAGACAAGAGGACCTTTCTGCCTCTCCAGGTTGGAGGGTTGTTTCGCTTATGGGAAAAATCTGCTTCAGTGTGAGTAGGCTAGTTCCCATTAGACAAGAGGACCTTTCTGCCTCTCCAGGTTGGAGGGCAGTTTCTCTAATGGGAAATAGATGCTTCTTCTTCTTCTTCTTCTTCTTCTTCTTCTTCTTCTTCTTCTTCTTCTTCTTCTTCTTAATTACTGAATGCGTGGGCGGACCCACGCCAGCGCTTCCCCATCCAATAGGATGATGTGCACCAACCCACCAACCAAGACATAGCCCACATAAACTCACAACTCCTCCCACTGCCCCGTCTGTCTCACAAAATCCAACAACACACTGCTCCTCCTCCTGCCTCTCACCCCGTCACCTCCCAGCAAAGCCTTCCCACTCATCTCAGCCACACCCAGCGCAGAAAACCGAACCC
This sequence comes from Ambystoma mexicanum, assembly GCF_040938575.1. Classification (NCBI taxonomy): domain Eukaryota; kingdom Metazoa; phylum Chordata; class Amphibia; order Caudata; family Ambystomatidae; genus Ambystoma; species Ambystoma mexicanum. The sequence continues at coordinate 577,657,188 of NC_090931.1, read as the reverse complement.
TCATCAATTCTCTCTCCACAACATGTCTCTCACACCTAAGCAAAAAATGTCCCACAGTCTCAGGCACCCCACACACTGCACAGTCCCTTGACTCACGCTTCCCCACTCGATACAGACAGTCAATCAGCCCCACATGCCCTATCCTCAACCGATTCAGCATCCCCTTCATTGTGAATAGACTAGTTCCGATTAAATGAGAGGACCTTTCTGCCTCTCCAGGTCGAAGGGCCATTTCTCTAATGGGAAATAGATGCTTCAGTGTGAGTGGGCTAGTTCCCATTAGACGACAGGACCTTTCTGCTTCTTCAGGTCACAGGGCTGTTTCTCTAATGGGAAACAGATGATTCAGTGTGAGTAGACTAGTTCCCATTAGATGAGAGGAGCTTTCTGCCTCTCCAGGTCGAAGGGCAGTTTCTCTAATGGGAAATAGATGCGTCATTGTGAGTAGGCTAGTTCCCATTAGACGAGAGGACCTTTCTGCCTCTCTGGGTCAGACGACCGTTTTCTCTAATGGGAAATAGATGCTTCAGTGTGAGTAGGCTAGTTCCGATTAGACGAGAGGGCCTTTCTGCCTATCCAGGTCGAAGGGCAGTTTCTCTAATGGGAAAGAGATGCGTCATTGTGAGTAGGCTAGTTCCCATTAGACGAGAGGACTTTTCTGCCTCTCCAGGTCAGAGGGCCGTTTCTCTAATGGGAAACAGATGGATCAGTGTGAGTAGGCTAGTTCCCATTAGATGAGAGGACCTTTCTGCCTCTCCGGGTCAGAAGACCGTTTCTCTAATGGGAAATAGATGCTTCAGTGTGAGTAAACTAGTTCCGATTAGACGAGAGGGCCTTTCCGCCTCTCCAGGTTGAAGGGCTGTTTCTCTAACGGGAAATAGATGCTTCCTTGTGAATAGGCTAGTTCCCATTAGACAAGAGGACTTTTATGGCCTCTCTAGGTCGGAGGGCCGTTTCTCTAATAGGAAATAGATGCTTCATTGTGAGTAGGCTATTTCCCATTAGACGAGAGGACCTTTCTGCCTCTCCAGGTTGGAGGGTCGTTTCGCTAATGGGAAAAAGCTGCGTCTATGTGAGTAGGCTAGTTCCCATTAGACGAGAGGACCTTTCTGCCTCTCCAGGTCAGAGGGCCGTTTCTCTAATGGGAAACAGATGATTCAGTGTGAGTAGGCTAGTTCCCATTAGATGAGAGGACCTTTCTGCCTCTCCAGGTCGAAGGGCCGTTTCTCTAATGGGGAATAGATGCTTCAGTGTGAGTGGGCTAGTTCCCATTAGACGACAGGACCTTTCTGCTTCTTCAGGTCGCAGGGCTGTTTCTCTAATGGGAAATAGATGCGTCATTTTGAGTAGGCTAGTTCCCATTAGACGAGAGCACCTTTCTGCCTCTCCAGGTCAGAGGGCCATTTCTCTAATGGGAAGCAGATGATTCAGTGTGAGTAGGCTAGTTCCCATTAGACGAGAGGATCTTTCTGCTTCTCGAGGTCGGAGGGCCGTTTCTCTAATAGGAAATAGATGCTTAATTGTGAGTAGACTAATTCCCATTAGATGAGATGAACGTTCTGCCTCTGCGGGTCGAAGGGCCATTTCTCTGATGGGAAATAGATGGTTCAGTGTGAGTAGGCTAGTTCCCATTAGACTAGAGGACCTTTCTGCCTCTCCATGTTGGAGGGTCGTTTCTCTAATGGGAAATAGCTGCTTCAGTGTGAGTCGACTAGTTCCCATTAGACAAGAGGACCTTTCTGCTTCTTCAGGTCCCAGGGCTGTTTCTCTAATGGGAAATAGATGCTTCATTGTGAGGAGGCTAGTTCCCATTAGACGAGAGGACCTTTCTGCCTCTCCAGGTCAGAGGGACGTTTCTCTAATGGGAAATAGATGCTTCAGTGTGAGTAGGCTAGTTCCCATTAGTCGAGAGGACCTTTCTGCCTCTTCAGGTCAGAGGGCAGTTTCTGTAATGGGAAATAGATGCTTCAGTATAAGTAGGCTAGTTCCCATTAGACGAGAGGACTTTTCTGCCTCTCCAAGTCAGAGTGCCGTTTCTCTAATGGGAAATAGCTGCTTCAGTGTGAGTAAGCTAGTTCCCATTAGACAACTGGACCTTTCGGCCTCGCCAAGTTGGAGGGCCGTTTTTCCAATGTGAAAGAGCTGCGTCAGTGTGAGTAGGCAAGTTCCCATTAGACAAGAGGACCTTTTGGCCTATCCAGGTCGGAGGGCCGTTTCTCTAATTCGAAATAGATGCTTCAGTGTGAGTAGGCTAGTTCCCATTAGACAAGAGCAACTTTCTGCCTCGCCAAGTTGGAGGGCTACTTTTCTAATGCGAAAGTGCTGCGTCCATATGAGTAGGCTAGCTCCCATTAGTCAAGAGTACCTTTCTGCCTCTCCAGGTCAGAGGGCCATTTCTCTAATTGGAATGAATGCATCAGTGTGAGTTGCCTAGTTCCCATTAGACGGGAGGACCTTTCTGACGCTCCAGGTCGGAAGGCCATTTCTCTAATGGGAAATAGTTACTTCAGTGTGAGTAGGCTAGTTCCCATTAGACAAGAGGATCTTTCTGCCTCGCCAAGTTGGAGGGCCGTTTTTCCAATGTGAAAGAGCTGCGTCAGTGTGAGTAGGCAAGTTCCCATTAGACAAGAGGACCTTTCTGCCTCTCCAGGTTGGAGGGTAGTTTCTCAAATGGGAAATAGCTGCTTCAGTTTGAGTACGCTAGTTCCCATTAGACGAGAGGACCTTTCTGCTTCTTCAAGTGGCAGGGCTGTTTCTCTAATGGGAAATAGATGCTTCATTGTGAGTAGGTTAGTTCCCATTAGACGAGAGGACCTTTCTGCCTCTCCAGGTTGGTTGGCCGTTTCTCTAATGGGAAATAGATGCTTCATTGTCAGTAGGCTATTTCCCATTAGACGAGAGGACCTTTCTGCCTCTCTAGGTTGGAAGGCTGTTTCTCTAATTGAAAGAGCTGCGTCAGTATGAGTAGCCTAGTTCCCATTAGACAAGAGGACCTTTATGCTTCTGCAGGTCAGAGGGCTGTTTCTCTAATGGGAAATAGATGCTTCAGTGTGAGTAGGCTAGTTCTCATTAGACGAGAGGACCTTTCTGACTCTCCAGGTCGGAGGGCCGTTTCTCTAATGGTAAATAGCTGCTTCAGTGTGAGTGGTCTAGTTCCCATTAGACGAGAGGACCTTTCAGCCTCTCCAGGTCGGAGGGCCGTTTCTCTAATGGGAAATAGCTGCTTCAGTGTGAGTAGGCTAGTTCCCATTAGACAAGATGACCTTTCTGCCTCGCCAAGTTGGAGGGCCACTTTTCTAATGGGAAAGAGCTGCATCAGTGTGAGTAGGCTAGTTCCCATTAGACAAGAGTACCTTTCTGCCTCTCCAGGTCAGAGGGCCTGTTCTCTAATGGGAAATAGCTGTTTCAGTGTGAGTAGGCTAATTCCCATTAGACGAGAGGACCTTTCTGCCTCTCCAGGTTGGAGGGCCGTTTCTCTAATGGGAAATAGCTGCTTCAGTGTGAGTAGGCTAATTCCCATTAGACGAGAAGACCTTTCTGCTTCTTCAGGTCACAGGGCTGTTTCTCTAATGGGAAATAGATGCGTCATTGTGAGTAGGCTAGTTCCCATTAGACGAGAGGACCTTTCTGCCTCTCCAGTTCAGAGGGCCGTTTCTCTAATTGGAAACAGATGATTCAGTGTGAGTAGGCTAGTTCCCATTAGACGAGAGGACCTTTCTGCCTCTCTGGGTCAGAAGGCTGTTTCTCTAATGGGAAATAGATGCTTCAGTGTGAGCAGGCTAGTTCCAATTAGATGAGAGGAACTTTCTGGTTCTCGAGGTCGGAGGGCCGTTTCTCTAACAGGAAATAGATGCTTCATTGTGAGTAGACTAGTTCCCATTAGATGAGAGGAACGTTCTGCCTCTTCGGGTCGAAGGGCCATTTCTCTAATGGGAAATAGATGCTTCAGTGTGAGTAGCCTAGTTACCATTAGACAAGAGGACCTTTATGCTTCTGCAGGTCAGAGGGCTGTTTCTCTAATGGGAAATAGATGCTTCAGTGTGAGTAGGCTAGTTCTCATTAGACGAGAGGACCTTTCTGACTCTCCAGGTCGGAGGGCCGTTTCTCTAATGGTAAATAGCTGCTTCAGTGTGAGTGGTCTAGTTCCCATTAGACGAGAGGACCTTTCAGCCTCTCCAGGTCGGAGGGCCGTTTCTCTAATGGGAAATAGCTGCTTCAGTGTGAGTAGGCTAGTTCCCATTAGACAAGATGACCTTTCTGCCTCGCCAAGTTGGAGGGCCACTTTTCTAATGCGAAAGAGCTGCATCAGTGTGAGTAGGCTAGTTCCCATTAGACAAGAGTACCTTTCTGCCTCGCCAGGTCAGAGGGCCATTTCTCTAATGGGAAATAGCTGTTTCAGTGTGAGTAGGCTAATTCCCATTAGACGAGAGGACCTTTCTGGCTCTCCAGGTTGGAGGGCCGTTTCTCTAATGGGAAATAGCTGCTTCAGTGTGAGTAGGCTAGTTCCCATTAGACGAGAAGACCTTTCTGCTTCTTCAGGTCACAGGGCTGTTTCTCTAATGGGAAATAGATGCGTCATTGTGAGTAGGCTAGTTCCCATTAGACGAGAGGACCTTTCTGCCTCTCCAGTTCAGAGGGCCGTTTCTCTAATTGGAAACAGATGATTCAGTGTGAGTAGGCTAGTTCCCATTAGACGAGAGGACCTTTCTGCCTCTCTGGGTCAGAAGGCTGTTTCTCTAATGGGAAATAGATGCTTCAGTGTGAGTAGGCTAGTTCCAATTAGATGAGAGGAACTTTCTGGTTCTCGAGGTCGGAGGGCCGTTTCACTAATAGGAAATAGATGCTTCATTGTGAGTAGACTAGTTCCCATTAGATGAGAGGAACGTTCTGCCTCTCCGGGTTGGAAAGTCGTTTCTCTAATGGGAAATAGCTGCTTCAGTGTGAGTAGGGAAGTTCCCATTAGACAAGAGGAACTTTCTGCCTCTCCAAGTGGGAGGGCAGTTTCTCTAATGGGAAATAGCTGCTTCAATGTGAGTAGGCTAGTTTCCATTAGACGAGAGGACCTTTCTGCCTCTCCAGGTCAGAGGGCCGTTTCTCTAATGGGAAAGAGATGATTCAGAGTGATTAGGCTAGTTCCCATTAGACAAGAGGACCCTTCTGCCTCTCCAGGTCTGAAGGCCGTTTCTCTAAATGGAAATAGATGCTTCAGTGTGAGTAGGCTAGTTCCGATTAGACGAGAGGGCCTTTCTGCCTCTCCAGGTTGGAGGGTTGTTTCTCTAATGGGAAATAGATGCTTCCTTGTGAATAGGCTAGTTCCCATTAGACAAGAGGACCTTTCTGTCCTCTCCAGGTTGGAGGGCCGTTTCTCTAATGGGAAATAGATGCTTCATTGTGAGTAGGCTTTTTCCCATTAGACGAGAGGACCTTTCTGCCTCTCCAGGTTGGAAGGCTGTTTCTCTAATGGGAAAGAGCTGCGTCAGTATGAGTAGCCTAGTTCCCATTAGACAAGAGGACCTTTCTGCTTCTGCTGGTCAGAGGGCTGTTTATCTAATGGGAAATAGATGCTTCAGTGTGAGTAGGCTAGTTCTCATTAGACGAGAGGACCTTTCTGGCCTCTCCAGGTTGGAGGGACGTTTCTCTAATGGGAAATAGATGCTTCATTGCGAGCAGGCTATTTCCCATTAGACGAGAGGACCTTTCTGCCTCTCCAGGTTGGAAGGCTGTTTCTCTTTTGGGAAAGAGCTGCGTCAGTATGAGTAGCCTAGTTCCCATTAGACAATAGGACCTTTCTACTTCTGCAGATCAGAGGGCTGTTTCTCTAATGGGAAATAGATGCTTCAGTGTGAGTAGGCTAGTTCTCATTAGACGAGAGGACCTTTCTGACTCTCCAGGTCGGAGGGCCGTTTTTCTAATGGTAAATAGCTGCTTCAGTGTGAGTGGGCTAGTTCCCATTAGACGAGAGGACCTTTCAGCCTCTCCAGGTCGGAGGGCCGTTTCTCTAATAGGAAATAGCTGCTTCAGTGTGAGTAGGCTAGTTCCCATTAGATGAGAAGACCTTTCTGCTTCCTCAGGTCACAGGGCTGTTTCTCTAATGGGAAATAGATGCGTCATTGTGAGTAGGCTAGTTCCCATTAGACAAGAGGACCTTTCTGCCTCTCCAGGTCAGAGGGCCGTTTCTCTAATTGGAAACAGATGATTCAGTGTGAGTAGGCTAGTTCCAATTAGACGAGAGGAACTTTCTGACTCTCCAGGTCGGAGGGCCGTTTCTCTAATAGGAAAGAGCTGCGTCAGTGTGAGTAGGCTAGTTCCCATTAGACAAGAGGAAATTTCTGCCTCTCCAGGTCGGAGGGCCGTTTCTCTAATGGTAAATAGCTGCTTCAGTGTGAGTGAGCTAGTTCCCATTAGACGAGAGGACCTTTTGGCCTCTCCAGGTCGGAGGGCCGTTTCTCTAATGGGAAATAGCTGCTTCAGTGTGAGTAGGCTAGTTCCCATTAGACGAGAATACCTTTCTGCTTCTTCAGGTCACAGGGCTGTTTCTCTAATGGGAAATAGATGCGTCATTGTGAGTAGGCTAGTTCCCATTAGACGAGAGGACCTTTCTGCCTCTCCAGTTCAGAGGGCCGTTTCTCTAATTGGAAACAGATGATTCAGTGTGAGTAGGCTAGTTCCCATTAGACGAGAGGACCTTTCTGCCTCTCTGGGTCAGAAGGCTGTTTCTATAATGGGAAATAGATGCTTCAGTGTGAGTAGGCTAGTTCCAATTAGATGAGAGGAACTTTCTGGTTCTCGAGGTCGGAGGGCCGTTTCTCTAATAGGAAATAGATGCTTCATTGTGAGTAGACTAGTTCCCATTAGATGAGAGGAACGTTCTGCCTCTCCGGGTCGAAGGGCCATTTCTCTAATGGGAAATAGATGCTTCAGTGTGAGTAGCCTAGTTCCCATTAGACAAGAGGACCTTTATGCTTCTGCAGGTCAGAGGGCTGTTTCTCTAATGGGAAATAGATGCTTCACTGTGAGTAGGCTAGTTCTCATTAGACGAGAGGACCTTTCTGACTCTCCAGGTCGGAGGGCCGTTTCTCTAATGGTAAATAGCTGCTTCAGTGTGAGTGGTCTAGTTCCCATTAGACGAGAGGACCTTTCAGCCTCTCCAGGTCGGAGGGCCGTTTCTCTAATGGGAAATAGCTGCTTCAGTGTGAGTAGGCTAGTTCCCATTAGACAAGATGACCTTTCTGCCTCGCCAAGTTGGAGGGCCACTTTTCTAATGCGAAAGAGCTGCATCAGTGTGAGTAGGCTAGTTCCCATTAGACAAGAGTACCTTTCTGCCTCTCCAGGTCAGAGGGCCATTTCTCTAATGGGAAATAGCTGTTTCAATGTGAGTAGGCTAATTCCCATTAGACGAGAGGACCTTTCTGGCTCTCCAGGTTGGAGGGCCGTTTCTCTAATGGGAAATAGCTGCTTCAGTGTGAGTAGGCTAGTTCCCATTAGACGAGAAGACCTTTCTGCTTCTTCAGGTCACAGGGCTGTTTCTCTAATGGGAAATAGATGCGTCATTGTGAGTAGGCTAGTTCCCATTAGACGAGAGGACCTTTCTGCCTCTCCAGTTCAGAGGGCCGTTTCTCTAATTGGAAACAGATGATTCAGTGTGAGTAGGCTAGTTCCCATTAGACGAGAGGACCTTTCTGCCTCTCTGGGTCAGAAGGCTGTTTCTCTAATGGGAAATAGATGCTTCAGTGTGAGTAGGCTAGTTCCAATTAGATGAGAGGAACTTTCTGGTTCTCGAGGTCGGAGGGCCGTTTCTCTAATAGGAAATAGATGCTTCATTGTGAGTAGACTAGTTCCCATTAGATGAGAGGAACGTTCTGCCTCTCCGGGTCGAAGGGCCATTTCTCTAATGGGAAATAGATGCTTCAGTGTGAGTAGCCTAGTTCCCATTAGACAAGAGGACCTTTATGCTTCTGCAGGTCAGAGGGCTGTTTCTCTAATGGGAAATAGATGCTTCAGTGTGAGTAGGCTAGTTCTCATTAGACGAGAGGACCTTTCTGACTCTCCAGGTCGGAGGGCCGTTTCTCTAATGGTAAATAGCTGCTTCAGTGTGAGTGGTCTAGTTCCCATTAGACGAGAGGACCTTTCAGCCTCTCCAGGTCGGAGGGCCGTTTCTCTAATGGGAAATAGCTGCTTCAGTGTGAGTAGGCTAGTTCCCATTAGACAAGATGACCTTTCTGCCTCGCCAAGTTGGAGGGCCACTTTTCTAATGCGAAAGAGCTGCATCAGTGTGAGTAGGCTAGTTCCCATTAGACAAGAGTACCTTTCTGCCTCTCCAGGTCAGAGGGCCATTTCTCTAATGGGAAATAGCTGTTTCAATGTGAGTAGGCTAATTCCCATTAGACGAGAGGACCTTTCTGGCTCTCCAGGTTGGAGGGCCGTTTCTCTAATGGGAAATAGCTGCTTCAGTGTGAGTAGGCTAGTTCCCATTAGACGAGAAGACCTTTCTGCTTCTTCAGGTCACAGGGCTGTTTCTCTAATGGGAAATAGATGCTTCATTGGGAGTAGACTAGTTCCCATTAGATGAGAGGAACGTTCTGCCTCTCCGGGTCGAAGGGCCATTTCTCTAATGGGAAATAGATGCTTCAGTGTGAGTAGGCTAGTTCTCATTAGACGAGAGGAACTTTCTGACTCTCCAGGTCGGAGGGCTGTTTCTCTAATAGGAAAGAGCTGCGTCAGTGTGAGTAGGCTAGTTCCCATTAGAGGAGAGGACCTTTCTGCCTCTCCAGGTTGGAAAGTCGTTTCTCTAATGGGAAATAGCTGCTTCAGTGTGAGTAGGGAAGTTCCCATTAGACAAGAGGAACTTTCTGCCTCTCCAAGTGGGAGGGCAGTTTCTCTAATGGGAAATAGCTGCTTCAATGTGAGTAGGCTAGTTTCCATTAGACGAGAGGACCTTTCTGCCTCTCCAGGTCAGAGGGCCGTTTCTCTAATGGGAAAGAGATGATTCAGAGTGAGTAGGCTAGTTCCCATTAGACAAGAGGACCCTTCTGCCTCTCCAGGTCTGAAGGCCGTTTCTCTAAAGGGAAATAGATGCTTCAGTGTGAGTAGGCTAGTTCCGATTAGACGAGAGGGCCTTTCTGCCTCTCCAGGTTGGAGGGTTGTTTCTCTAATGGGAAATAGATGCTTCCTTGTGAATAGGCTAGTTCCCATTAGACAAGAGGACCTTTCTGTCCTCTCCAGGTTGGAGGGCCGTTTCTCTAATGGGAAATAGATGCTTCATTGTGAGTAGGCTTTTTCCCATTAGACGAGAGGACCTTTCTGCCTCTCCAGGTTGGAAGGCTGTTTCTCTAATGGGAAAGAGCTGCGTCAGTATGAGTAGCCTAGTTCCAATTAGACAAGAGGACCTTTCTGCTTCTGCAGGTCAGAGGGCTGTTTATCTAATGGGAAATAGATGCTTCAGTGTGAGTAGGCTAGTTCTCATTAGACGGGAGGACCTTTCTGGCCTCTCCAGGTTGGAGGGACGTTTCTCTAATGGGAAATAGATGCTTCATTGCGAGCAGGCTATTTCCCATTAGACGAGAGGAACTTTCTGCCTCTCCAGGTTGGAAGGCTGTTTCTCTTTTGGGAAAGAGCTGCGTCAGCATGAGTAGCCTAGTTCCCATTAGACAATAGGACCTTTCTGCTTCTGCAGATCAGAGGGCTGTTTCTCTAATGGGAAATAGATGCTTCAGTGTGAGTAGGCTAGTTCTCATTAGACGAGAGGACCTTTCTGACTCTCCAGGTCGGAGGGCCGTTTCTCTAATGGTAAATAGCTGCTTCAGTGTGAGTGGGCTAGTTCCCATTAGACGAGAGGACCTTTCAGCCTCTCCAGGTCGGAGGGCCGTTTCTCTAATAGGAAATAACTGCTTGAGTGTGAGTAGGCTAGTTCCCATTAGACAAGAGGAACTTTCTGCCTCGCCAAGTTGGAGGGCCACTTTTCTAATGCGAAAGAGCTGCGCCCGTATGAGTAGGCTACTTCCCATTAGTCAAGAGTACCTTTCTGCCTCTCCAGGTCAGAGGGCCATTTCTCTAATTGGAAATAGCTGTTTAAGTGTGAGTAGGCTAAGTCCCATTAGACGAGAGGACCTTTCTGTCTCTCCAGGTTAGAGGGCCGTTTCTCTAATGGGAAATAGCTTCTTCAGTGTGAGTAGGCTAGTTCCCATTAGACAAGAGGATCTTTCTGCTTCTTCAGGTCGCAGGGCTGTTTCTCTAATGGGAAATAGATGCGTCATTGTGAGTAGGCTAGTTCCGATTAGACGAGAGGACCTTTCTGCCTCTCCAGTTCAGAGGGCCGTTTCTCTAATGGGAAACAGATGATTCAGTGTGAGTAGGCTAGTTCCCATTAGACGAGAGGACCTTTCTGCCTCTCCAGGTCAGAGGGCCGTTTCTCTAATGGGAAACAGATGATCCAGTGTGAGTAGGCTCGTTCCCATTAGACAAGCGGACCCTTCTGCCTCTCCGCGTCTTAAGGCCGTTTCTCTAATGTGAAATAGATGCTTCAGTTTGAGTAGGCTAGTTCCCATTAGACGAGAGGGCCTTTCTGCCTCTCCAGGTTGGAGGGCTGTTTCTCTAAGTGGATATAGATTCTTCCTTGTGATTAGGCTAGTTCCCATTAGACAAGAGGACCTTTCTGGCCTCTCCAGTTTGTAGGGCTGTTTCTCTAATGGGAAATAGATGCTTCATTGTGAGTAGGCTATTTCCCATTAGACGAGAGGACCTTTCTGCCTCTGCAGGTTGGAAGGCTGTTTCTCTAATGGGAAAGAGCTGCATCAGTATGAGTAGCCTAGTTCCCATTAAACAAGAGGACCTTTCTGCTTCTGCAGGTCAGAGGGCTGTTTCTCTAATGGGAAATAGATGCTTCAGTGTGAGTAGGATAGTTCTCATTAGACGAGAGGACCTTTCTGACTTTCCAGGTCGGAGGGCCGTTTCTCTAATGGTAAATAGCTGCTTCAGTGTGAGTGGTCTAGTTCCCATTAGACGAGAGGACCTTTCAGCCTCTCCAGGTCAGAGGGCCATTTCTCTAATGGGAAATAGCTGCTTCAGTGTGAGTAGGCTAGTTCCCATTAGACGAGAAGACCTTTCTGCTTCTTCAGGTCACAGGGCTGTTTCTCTAATGGAAAATAGATGCGTCATTGTGAGTAGGCTAGTTCCCATTAGACAAGAGGACCTTTCTGCCTCTCCAGGTCAGAGGGCCGTTTCTCTAATTGGAAACAGATGATTCAGTGTGAGTAGGCTAGTTCCCATTAGACAAGAGGAAATTTCTGACTCTCCAGGTCGGAGGGCCGTTTCTCTAATAGGAAAGAGCTGCGTCAGTGTGAGTGAGCTAGTTCCCATTAGACGAGAGGACCTTTTGGCCTCTCCAGGTCGGAGGGCCGTTTCTCTAATGGGAAATAGCTGCTTCAGTGTGAGTAGGCTAGTTCCCATCAGACAAGAGGACCTTTCTGCCTCGCGAAGTTGGAGGGCCACTTTTCTAATGCGAAAGAGCTGCGTCAGTGTTAGTAGGCTAGTTCCCATTAGACAAGAGGACCTTTTGGCCTCTCCAGGTCGGAGGGCCGTTTCTCTAATGGGAAATAGCTGCTTCAGTGTGAGTAGGCTAGTTCCCATCAGACAAGAGGACCTTTCTGCCTCGCGAAGTTGGAGGGCCACTTTTCTAATGCGAAAGAGCTGCGTCAGTGTGAGTAGGCTAGTTCCCATTAGACAAGAGGAAATTTCTGCCTCTCCAGGTCGGAGGGCCGTTTCTCTAATGGTAAATAGCTGCTTCAGTGTGAGTGAGCTAGTTCCCATTAGACGAGAGGACCTTTTGGCCTCTCCAGGTCGGAGGGCCGTTTCTCTAATGGGAAATAGCTGCTTCAGTGTGAGTAGGCTAGTTCCCATCAGACAAGAGGACCTTTCTGCCTCGCGAAGTTGGAGGGCCACTTTTCTAATGCGAAAGAGCTGCGTCAGTGTGAGTAGGCTAGTTCCCATTAGACAAGAGTACCTTTCTGCCTCTCCAGGTCAGAGGGCCATTTCTCTAATGGGAAATAGCTGTTTCAGTGTGAGTAGGCTGATTCCCATTAGACGAGAGGACCTTTCTGCCTCTCCAGGTTGGAGGGCCGTTTCTCTAATGGGAAATAGCTGCTTCAGTGTGAATAGGCTAATTTCTATTAGACGAGAGGAACTTTCTGCTTCTTCGGGTCGCAGGGCTGTTTCTCTAATGGGAAATAAATGCATCATTGTGACTAGGCTAGTTCCCATTAGACGAGAGGACCTTTCTGCCTCTCTGGGTCAGAAGGCTGTTTCTCTAATGGGAAATAATTGCTTCAGTGTGAGTAGGCTAGTTCCAATTAGATGAGAGGAACTTTCTGGTTCTCGAGGTCGAAGGACAGCCGTTTCTCTAATAGGAAATAGATGCTTCATTGTGAGAAGACTAGTTCCCATTAGATGAGAGGAACGTTCTGACTCTCCGGGTCGAAGGGCCATTTCTCTAATGGGAAATAGATGCTTCGGTGTGAGTAGGCTAGTTCTCATTAGACGAGAAGAACTTTCTAACTCTCGAGGTCGCAGGGCTGTTTCTCTAATGGGAAATAAATGCGTCATTGTGAGTAGGCTAGTTCCCATTAGACGAGAGGACCTTTCTGCCTCTCTGGGTCATAAGGCTGTTTCTCTAATGGGAAATAATTGCTTCAGTGTGAGTAGGCTAGTTCCAATTAGATGAGAGGAACTTTCTGGTTCTCGAGGTCGGAGGAAAGCCGTTTCTCTAATAGGAAATAGATGCTTCATTGTGAGAAGACTAGTTCCCATTAGATGAGAGGAACGTTCTGACTCTCCGGGTCGAAGGGCCATTTCTCTAATGGGAAATAGATGCTTCAGTGTGAGTAGGCTGGTTCTCATTAGACAAGAGGAACTTTCTGCTTCTTCGGGTCGCAGGGCTGTTTCTCTAATGGGAAATAAATGCGTCATTGTGAGTAGGCTAGTTCCCATTAGACGAGAGGACCTTTCTGCCTCTCTGGGTCAGAAGGCTGTTTCTCTAATGGGAAATAATTGCTTCAGTGTGAGTAGGCTAGATCCAATTAGATGAGAGGCACTTTCTGGTTCTCGAGGTCGGAGGACAGCCGTTTCTCTAATAGGAAATAGATGCTTCATTGTGAGTAGGTTAGTTCCCATTAGACGAGAGGACCTTTCTGCCTCTCCAGGTTGGAGGGCTGTTTCTCTAATGGGAAATAGAGGCTTCATTGTGAGTAGGCTATTTCCCATTAGACGACAGGACCTTTCTGCCTCTCTAGGTTGGAAGGCTGTTTCTCTAATGGGAAAGAGCTGGGTCAGTATGAGTAGCCTAGTTCCCATTAGACAAGAGGACCTTTCTGCTTCTGCAGGTCAGAGGGCTGTTTCTCTAATGGGAAATAGATGCTTCAGTGTGAGTAGGCTAGTTCTCATTAGACGAGAGGACCTTTCTGACTCTCCAGGTCGGAGGGCCGTTTCTCTAATGGTAAATAGCTGCTTCAGTGTGAGTGGTCTAGTTCCCATTAGACGAGAGGACCTTTCAGCCTCTCCAGGTCGGAGGGCCGGTTCTCTAATGGGAAATAGCTGCTTCAGTGTGAGTAGGCTAGTTCCCATTAGACAAGATGACCTTTCTGCCTCGCCAAGTTGGAGTGCCACTTTTCTAATGCGAAAGAGCTGCGTCAGTGTGAGTAGGCTAGTTCCCATAAGACAAGAGTACCTTTCTGCCTCCCCAGGTCAGTCGGCCATTTCTCTAATGGCAAATAGCTTTTTCAGTGTGAGAAGGCTAATTCCCATTAGACGAGAGGACCTTTCTGGCTCTCCAGGTTGGAGGGCCGTTTCTCTAATGGGAAATAGCTGCTTCAGTGTGAGTAGGCTAGTTCCCATTAGACGAGAGGACCTTTCTGCTTCTTCAGGTCGCAGGGCTGTTTCTCTAATGGTAAATAGATGCTTCAGTGTGAGTAGGCTAGTTCTCATTAGACGAGAGGACCTTTCTGGCCTCTCCAGGTTGGAGGGCCGTTTCTCTAATGGGAAAAAGATGCTTCATTGTGAGTAGGCTAGTTCCCATTAGACGAGAGGACCTTTCTGACTCTCCAGGTCGGAGGGCCGTTTCTCTAATGGTAAATAGCTGCTTCAGTGTGAGTGGGCTAGTTCCCACTAGAGGAGAGGACCTTTCTGCCTCTCCAGGTTGGAAAGTCGTTTCTCTAATGGGAAATAGCTGCTTCAGTGTGAGTAGGCAAGTTCCCATTAGACAAGAGGAACTTTCTGCCTCTCCAAGTGGGAGGGCAGTTTCTCTAATGGGAAATAGCTGCTTCAATGTGAGTAGGCTAGTTCCCACTAGACGAGAGGACCTTTCTGCCTCTCCAGGTTGGAGGGCTGTTTCTCTAATGGGAAATAGATGCTTCATTGTGAATAGGCTATTTCCCATTAGACGAGAGGACCTTTCTGCATCTCTAGGTTGGAAGGCTGTTTCTCTAATGGGAAAGAGCTGGGTCAGTATGAGTAGCCTAGTTCCCATTAGACAAGAGGACCTTTCTGCTTCTGCAGGTCAGAGGGCTGTTTCTCTAATGGGAAATAGATGCTTCAGTGTGAGTAGGCTAGTTCTCATTAGACGAGAGGACCTTCCTGACTCTTCAGGTCGGAGGGCCGTTTCTCTAATGGTAAATAGCTGCTTCAGTGTGAGTGGTCTAGTTCCCATTAGACGAGAGGACCTTTCAGCCTCTCCAGGTCGGAGGGCAGTTTCTGTAATGGGAAATAGCTGATTCAGTGTGAGTAGGCTAGTTCCCATTAGACAAGATGACCTTTCTGCCTCGCCAAGTTGGAGTGCCACTTTTCTAATGCGAAAGAGCTGCGTCAGCGTGAGTAGGCTAGTTCCCATAAGACAAGAGTACCTTTCTGCCTCTCCAGGTCAGTCGGCCATTTCTCTAATGGGAAATAGCTTTTTCAGTGTGAGTAGGCTAATTCCCATTAAACAAGAGGACCTTTCTGGCTCTCCAGGTTGGAGGGCCGTTTCTCTAATGGGAAATAGCTGCTTCAGTGTGAGTAGGCTAGTTCCCATTAGACGAGAGGACCTTTCTGCTTCTTCAGGTCGCAGGGCTGTTTCTCTAATGGGAAATAGATGCGTCATTGTGAGTAGGCTAGTTCCCATTAGACGAGAGGACCATTCTGCCTCTCCAGATCAGAGGGCCGTTTCTCTAATGGGAAACAGATGATTCAGTGTGAGTAGGCTAGTTCCCATTAGACGAGAGGACCTTTCTGCCTCTCTGGGTCAGAAGGCTGTTTCTCTAATGGGAAATAGATGCTTCAGTGTGAGTAGGCTAGTTCCAATTAGATGAGAGGAACTTTCTGGTTCTCGAGGTCGGAGGTGTTATACGAGGCCTCACGAGAGCTTGAGTTACCTTTCTTTCCTGGAGAGCGCTGAGTTGAGGCTGCCAGTATGTCGATGAATCACAGCCGAGGAAAGTGCAACGCTAGGAACCGACCCAACCCCCTCCTGACAATAAACGACAGGATGGGACTGAATCAGCTCCCAACGCCACAAGGAGCTCTTCTCTGTATTAGCGTGACGTTGGGACAGTGTAACCACTGACAGAGAAGGCCAAGCTGAGTCCAGTATGGTGTTCCAGAAACGGGTCTTCAGTGCTCCCACGGAGATTATTGGCACTGGTACCGGCAGGGCACAACACAAGCAGGAGGAGGCAGGGTACCGGCAGGGCACAACACAAGAGAAGAGAGTAGGAGGGAGGAGCAACCCACCCAGGGAAGGATCACTCCAAGAAGTAAGAGCAGGGTAAGATAGTAGCCCAGGATGGCCAGCAAAACCCAGCAACCGAATCAGGGGGCAGGCGAGGACTAAGGAGCAGGGCAGAGGACAGGAAGGACTGGGACCCAAGGGAGGAAGCAAGTAAGCAGGCGAGGTCTGGCAAGCAGAAACAGGAAGGGGACTGGAGGCAGAGACAAGCAGGGCTCCAGCAGCGCACACACGGAAAAAACCACGTTGAGACGCATGTTCCCGTGTATGCAGAGCTTCTTTATAGTCCGGGGCCAAAACGAGGCCTGGAACGCAAGCTCCCGCTACTGCGCATGCGCAGAACGTCGGATACTGATGATCCGCGCATGCGCAGAACATTCAAGATGGCCGCGCCCATGGAACCGGCCCGGACCGCGGGACGTCGCGAGGAAAGACGCCAGCGCGGATACAGTCTCCATGAGGGAGACCTCCGCGGCCGAGGAACCGGGACCCCAGAACAGGTAAGTGGTGCGCGTGCGCACAGCGTGACACCATACCCCCTCCCAGACAACCCAGGGGCACCAGGCTTCCAGGGATAGCGGAGGTAGAAGTCCCGAACCAAGCGAGGGGCATGCACAGAGGAACGAGGCTCCCAAGTTTGGTCACAAGCCGGATAGCCCTTCCAACCGACCAGAAATTGCAGCACCCCGCGCCTGATCCGGGAATCACATATCTCCTGCACCTCAAACTCAGGAACACCCTTAACCAAGACCGGGGCAGGACGGGAACAGGGACGCCCCAAAACATCAGGCACACAGGGTTTCAGAAGCGAGACATGAAAAACAGGATGGATCCGCCAAGAAGGCGGCAGGGACAGACGAAAGGCAACAGAAGAAATCCGCCCAATGATGCGAAATGGGCCAAAAAAGCGGGGAGCCAGTTTCACGGGCAAATTGCGAACTGGTAAGTTCTTGGAGGAGAGCCACACCTTATCACCCACCCGAAGGTCGGGCTCAGGCCTCCGCCGTTTATCGGCCTGGTCCTTCATGCGTGCTTGTGCCACTGCTAGGGTACTGGCCGCTAGACGATGCTGGTCGTGGATAAGAGATACCATGGCATCAGCCGACGGAACTGCACTGGGAGGCGTAGGACGAACAGGTAGCAACTTGGGGTGCAAGCCGACAGAACAGAAAAAAGGGCTGAGTCCTGTAGCAGAATGGACAGCATTGTTGTAAGCCACTTCAGCGGTGTCCAACCAACCTGACCAGTTGTCTTGAGTGGCATTTGCGTAACATCGTAGGTACTGCTCAAGGGTTTGATTGGTACGCTCGGTTTGCCCGTTGGTTTGGGGATGATAACCAGAACTCAAAGCTCGCTGGTGTCATGATCTCTGCTTCCAAAAGGTCAGGGTTTTCCCAACTCCCTTGGAAGCAGATCCATAACCCAGGTTCCGAGGGCCAACCAGTCCCAATTGGGACCTTTTGGACCCAGTCCTGGCGCCAGTGGCACCAGGCTCATAAATGTGCCCAGTCCCAGCGCTGGAAGCGCCGGGCTCATGATGCTTGGGTGGACTTACCTGCAGCAGACCATGCTGCTTACTTGCCTGCCAGCTGAGCCTCTGATCCTCTTCTGTTTGGAACTACTTTTCCTGTTGGGTGGGGCAGGAGCCACTCCCTAGATTCAGAACACTGGAACTCTTCTGGAAAGCAGGAACTCTTTTCTTACCTAGGCGTGGCTGTGGAAGGAGACACCTAAGCACTACAGGAGGCTATTTAAACCACACCCGGTGGATGAATCTTGCTTTGCGTTATTCTGCATCCTCTGCAGCAGAACGCTCATCGTGTCTTCTGCATCGGATCCTGGGCCTAAGGAAAAAGGCTTACCATCCTGAATCCAGTCTTCAGCAACACCTATAAAGACAAGAAAGAACAGATTAGCATTCCGGCATCTGAAAGACAAAGGCTTACCTACTCTTCGTGCGCTCCGGAGGTCTTCACACTGCATTCCGGCATCTGAAAGACAAAAGCTTACCGACTCTTCGCACGCTCCGGAGGCCTTCGGCGCTGCATCCTGCATCTGAAAGACAAAACAAGGTGCGTTTAAAGACATTGGGGAACTTTGATACTCACGTGCCATTACTCCTTTCCACATCAACCCCAGTGGGTATTCCGGCACCCTGCAGCCGCTCCGAACTCGTACCTGCAAAATAAAAGACAGTTAGAGCGCATCGTGAAGCAGGCAACAAGCGCTTACTTACGTGCTTCCAAGCGCTTCTATTCATCATACGGACTCCATCTTCAACTCACTTCAGCCCGTCATCCGCCATCGCCGGAACCTGCAAAACAAGAGACATCATTGCTAAAGACTTTAAAGACAATAGAATTACTCGAAACTTACCGTTCGTGTAGTAAACGACAGACAGCAGTCCTCTGAAGTCAAGAGGCCTGCGCTACCGATCCAGTGAAGAAACTGGTTACAGCACCCTGCCCCGAGGCAGATGGAGAGCTCGGCATTCACTTACCTAAGGTGAGAGCGTTAACCTTTGGGGGTCTACAGGAGAGCAAAAAAGGGAAAAGATAGGGACACCCCAATAACCCCAGTTCATTAATCCCATATTTTCTGTCTGCAGACATCTTACTCTTGAAGTCAGGCATACAGTGCACAGAGGTCCAGCCCAAAGAGCCAACCGGGTGCTACACATCACCTTTGAAGATACGGTAGTCGCCCAGTCAAGACCGGCGCCTCTGCGAGAATCAGGTGAGCGTTACAGAACGCAAAGCCTACCGCAAAACTCTCGCCCAGGCGCTATGGAAACCTCGGATACTGACCATCTAGCCCGGTTACTTGGGGAACTAAGGGCAGAAGTGCATGCAGCTCGTCAGGAAACGAATGCTCTAAGAAGGGAACTAATTATTTCCAAGGAGAGAACAGACGGTCTTGCTAGACAATTGCTACAGTCACAAGCCGGACAAACCCTGTTACCCGCATCAGGGGCAAATCTTCCTTCAACATCCTCTATGAATCCAGTGCAGATCAACCTACCTGGGAATGTACCTCTGGCTCCGCCCGAACGATTTTCTGGTGACCCAAAGAGGTTTGCAGTATTTATCAATCAGTGCCGGTTGCACTTCTTATGCCGGCCAGCAGCCTTTCCAACTGATCAAGCTAAAGTAGCTTTTGTACTTTCGTACCTTAGTGGCAATGCGGCAGACTGGTCGATCCCTCTAGTTAATCAAGATGATCCGGTTCTCCATGATTTTCAAGCCTTTCAGCTTAGTATGGAAAAACTGTTCGCAAGACATTCACAGGGGCAGGCCTTGGACAATGAGCTTCTTTCGTTGCGACAGGGTAATCAAGACCTTTTGGCTTATATTGCATCTTTCAATAGACTAATAGTGGAAACTCAATGGCCTGAGGACAAAAGGATTACGCTGTTTTACAGAGGTCTACGTGGAGAGCTCAAAGACGTTTTAGCCCAAGTAGTGAATCCCCCACAAGACTGTTCGGATTATATAGACTTGGTCGTTCAAATAGATCATAGACTGCAGAACAGGAAGGCCGACCGTTCCAAGTTTGATGCTCGAGTATTTTCCAAACCGCCAACTCCTTCCAAAGGAGTAGACTCCGGGGAACCCATGCAAATCGGGGGTCTGAAAGGTCCTCTAACACAAAAGGAGCGGGAAAGGAGAAAACAGTTGCAATTATGCCTATATTGCGGAAACTCAGGGCACTTTCTTCGAGACTGTCCGGTGAAACCTGCCAAGAAGGCAGTAGGAGCTGCAGTTACCAAAGTTACAAACTCTGAGCAGGGAAACGACCTCGCCCGACAAGAATAGAGGTCCTCTTGCCGAGCGTGAAAACCAGTTCCGTGACCTCGCATTTCGTGATACCTATGGTCCTCATTAGCCCTGATAATCCGGATCGATTACATGCAATTGAAGCTTACGTCGACAGCGGTGCCATCGGCAATTATGTGGATCATGAAATGGTTTTAAGGATGAATCTAACTCTTTGTCCCAAGGCTGTAAAGGACGTCATTACTACAGTGGATGGTACGGAGATAGCCTCCGGGCCAGTAACGCATACCACTCAAGAGGTGACGCTAGTAAGTCAAGATGGACACCATGAGAAGATCGTGTTCGATGTGATCAAGGCCCCTCAGTTTCAGATTATTCTAGGAATACCTTGGTTAGAGAAACACAATCCTCTGATCGATTGGCGAGCAAGAACGGTCCAGTTTCCAGAATGTGTCTCTACTTGTCACCCTCCACCTGGTGTTGCACTGGCAGCAATTTCTTCAGAGACTCCCCAGTTACCTCCCGAATACCATGAATACCAAGATGTTTTCCGGAAGGATCAGGCTAACACTCTACCTCCTCATAGGTCTTATGACTGCCAGATAGACCTGATACCTGGATCTACTCCTCCTTGTAGTAGAATTTATGCCCTCACCGAGCCTGAGAACCTTCACCTTCGACAATACCTGGATCAATACCTGGCGAATGGGTTTATTCGTCCTTCCAAGTCCCCTGCTTCTTCAGCTTTGTTCTTCGTTCCAAAAAAGGAAGGAGACCTTAGAACTTGTATCGATTATCGCTCCCTGAACCAGATCACCGTTAAGAATAGATATCCGTTACCTTTGATCCCTGAACTCCTGGACCAAGTCAGAAAAGCATGCATATATACAAAGCTGGATCTTAGAGGAGCTTACCACTTGGTACGAGTAAAAGAGGGCGATGAATGGAAGACTGCCTTCCGCACCAAGTATGGGCTATTTGAATATCAGGTCATGCCCTTCGGACTTTGCAATGCCCCGGCCGCCTTTCAATATTTTATGAACGATGTCCTCAGAGAGCTCATAGATGTGTGTGTTGTTGTTTACATTGACGACATCCTCGTTTATTCTTCATCGGAATCTGAACATCGGAAACACGTGAAAATGGTCCTCGAAAGATTGCGTCAACACAAACTTTTCGCTAAGTTGGAAAAATGTGCTTTCAACGTGACTGAAGTTGAATTCTTGGGATTCATATTATCACCTGGCGGAGTACGTATGGATTCAAAGAAGGTCGATGCAGTTCTCAAATGGCCATCACCATCCTCCGTAAAAGGTGTGCAAAGCATGTTAGGCTTCGCTAACTTTTACCGCAGGTTTATCCCCGAATTCTCTCGAATAGTCCAGCCCATCACTGCCTTGTTAAAGAAAAACAAACGTTTTGAATGGTCTACCGAGGCGGAACAAGCTTTCCAGGATTTGAAGACTAAATTTATCTCTGCACCAATCTTAAAACACCCTCGCCCCGAACTCCCCTACATCGTGGAAACTGATGCTTCAAGCCTTGCCATGGGGGCAGTTCTATCACAAAAGGACCCGGTAACCAATCAGTTGCATCCCGTGGCATTTTGGTCCCGCAAATTCTCGCCTCCTGAAATCAATTACACGATTACTGACAAGGAACTTCTGGCTATCAAGTCTGCCTTTAAGGCTTGGCGGCATTATCTGCTGGGGGCCCGACACACCGTTACTGTGATTACGGATCACCGAAACCTGCAATATTTGAAAACCGCAAAAGCCCAATCCTCTAGACAACTCCGTTGGGCATTATTCTTTGCCGAGTTTGACTTCATAATTACCTATCGACCTGGTACAAAGAACGGTAAAGCTGATGCCCTTTCTCGGATGGGAGTGGAAGAACACTTGATCAACCCTAAACCTGTACCAATCATTCCCGAACAAAGAATTCTGGGTGTAATCGCCACAGAATCCATAGAGGAAGTTAAGGATAAAGCCAGGCAACTTGTAACTCCAGCAGACATACAGAATTGGCATCTGCAGGGAAAGGACTTTGCAGTAAAGGACAACTTATTGTATTTCCAAGAATGATTATACCTACCCAGCACAGATTTACAGAAAAAAGTAATCTCCTGTTATCACGATTCTTTAATGGAAGGTCATCCCGGTATGGCCAAGACCTCAGAAAAGATCAAGCGCTACTTCTGGTGGCCGTCTTGGAAAAAAGATATTAGAGACTTTATAATGTCTTGTGGAGTATGCGCCCAAAACAAGAGTCAAAAGGAAAGACCAGCAGGCCTCTTACGCCCTATTGACATCCCACCTCGCCCTTGGCTACGCTTTCTATGGACTTCATCACCGATCTACCTCCATGCTCCGGATACAATACGATTCTAGTAATCGTGGACTTATTCTCCAAGATGGCGCATTTCATTCCGCTCAAAGGCTTGCCAACAGCAGCAACTCTGGCCCGAGAATTTCTCGAAAACATCGTCCAACTACACGGTTTTCCTTCGGTTCTAATTTCGGATCGAGGTAGTCAATTTATTTCTCATTTTTGGCGAAGTTGCTGTCGGTCGGCTCAAATTGATGTGAGACTATCGACCAGTCACCACCCTCAGACCGACGGACAAACCGAGAGGACCAATCAAACTCTGGAACAGTATTTACGCTGCATGCTGCAACAAACTGAAAAAACTTGGAAAGACATCCTTTGGATAGCCGAATATGCCTACAATAACTCTGTCCATTCGGGAACTGGGAAAACACCGTTTTTTCTTTTGTACGGCAGTCACCCTCGAACCTCGGAGTTGGATCCCCTCCAAGATCTTGAAACACCAGCAGTAGACTACCTGCATTCTACAATCACCCAAGCCTTTAAGGAAGCTGTTTCTCACCTTCAAAGGGCTAAAGAACAATACAAGAAAGGAGCAGATCAACATCGGAAGGAAGCCCCTCAATATCAAGTAGGGGACCAAGTCTGGTTATCCACCAAATATCTACCTCTAAAAGGGCCACGCACATTCAACACAAGATACCTTGGTCCCTATTCCATCACTACCATAATAAACCCAGTAGCGGTCAAGTTGGACTTGCCCCCTCACATGAAGATACATCCGGTCTTCCACGTCTCTCTATTAAAACCCGTGCAACCTCAAACCCGACTAACTAAATCTCCAAAACCCATCCTAGTTGATGGAGAACTCGAGTTTGAAGTCAAAAGCATTCTGGACTCCAAGATCTCCAAATCTAAACTATTTTACCTAATTGACTGGAAAGGCTACGGCCCCCAAGAGAGATCCTGGGAACCTGCTGAATATGTCCACGCTCCTCGCCTAATCAAAAGATTTTACCGAACATTTCCTGACAAGCCAAAACCCCCGGAGAAGCCCGGTTTGGGAGGGGCCTTGAGGGGAGGTACTGTCATGATCTCTGCTTCCAAAAGGTCAGGGTTTTCCCAACTCCCATGGAAGCAGATCCATAACCCAGGTTCCGAGGGCCAACCAGTCCCAATTGGGACCTTTTGGACCCAGTCCTGGCGCCAGTTGCACCAGGCTCATAAATGTGCCCAGTCCCAGCGCTGGAAGCGCCGGGCTCATGATGCTTGGGTGGACTTACCTGCAGCAGACCATGCTGCTTACTTGCCTGCCAGCTGAGCCTCTGATCCTCTTCTGTTTGGAACTACTTTTCCTGTTGGGTGGGGCAGGAGCCACTCCCTAGATTCAGAACACTGGAACTCTTCTGGAAAGCAGGAACTCTTTTCTTACCTAGGCGTGGCTGTGGAAGGAGACACCTAAGCACTACAGGAGGCTATTTAAACCACACCAGGTGGATGAATCTTGCTTTGCGTTATTCTGCATCCTCTGCAGCAGAACGCTCATCGTGTCTTCTGCATCGGATCCTGGGCCTAAGGAAAAAGGCTTACCATCCTGAATCCAGTCTTCAGCAACACCTATAAAGACAAGAAAGAACAGGTTAGCATTCCGGCATCTGAAAGACAAAGGCTTACCTACTCTTCGTGCGCTCCGGAGGTCTTCACACTGCATTCCGGCATCTGAAAGACAAAAGCTTACCGACTCTTCGCACGCTCCGGAGGCCTTCGGCGCTGCATCCTGCATCTGAAAGACAAAACAAGGTGCGTTTAAAGACATTGGGGAACTTTGATACTCACGTGCCATTACTCCTTTCCACATCAACCCCAGTGGGTATTCCGGCACCCTGCAGCCGCTCCGAACTCGTACCTGCAAAATAAAAGACAGTTAGAGCGCATCGTGAAGCAGGCAACAAGCGCTTACTTACGTGCTTCCAAGCGCTTCTATTCATCATACGGACTCCATCTTCAACTCACTTCAGCCCGTCATCCGCCATCGCCGGAACCTGCAAAACAAGAGACATCATTGCTAAAGACTTTAAAGACAATAGAATTACTCGAAACTTACCGTTCGTGCAGTAAACGATACACAGCAGTCCTCTGAAGTCAAGAGGCCTGCGCTACCGATCCAGTGAAGAAACTGGTTACAGCACCCTGCCCCGAGGCAGATGGAGAGCTCGGCATTCACTTACCTAAGGTGAGAGCGTTAACCTTTGGGGGTCTACAGGAGAGCAAAAAAGGGAAAAGATAGGGACACCCCAATAACCCCAGTTCATTAATCCCATATTTTCTGTCTGCAGACATCTTACTCTTGAAGTCAGGCATACAGTGCACAGAGGTCCAGCCCAAAGAGCCAACCGGGTGCTACACATCACCTTTGAAGATACGGTAGTCGCCCAGTCAAGACCGGCGCCTCTGCGAGAATCAGGTGAGCGTTACAGAACGCAAAGCCTACCGCAAAACTCTCGCCCAGGCGCTATGGAAACCTCGGATACTGACCATCTAGCCTGGTTACTTGGGGAACTAAGGGCAGAAGTGCATGCAGCTCGTCAGGAAACGAATGCTCTAAGAAGGGAACTAATTATTTCCAAGGAGAGAACAGACGGTCTTGCTAGACAATTGCTACAGTCACAAGCCGGACAAACCCTGTTACCCGCATCAGGGGCAAATCTTCCTTCAACATCCTCTATGAATCCAGTGCAGATCAACCTACCTGGGAATGTACCTCTGGCTCCGCCCGAACGATTTTCTGGTGACCCAAAGAGGTTTGCAGTATTTATCAATCAGTGCCGGTTGCACTTCTTATGCCGGCCAGCAGCCTTTCCAACTGATCAAGCTAAAGTAGCTTTTGTACTTTCGTACCTTAGTGGCAATGCGGCAGACTGGTCGATCCCTCTAGTTAATCAAGATGATCCGGTTCTCCATGATTTTCAAGCCTTTCAGCTTAGTATGGAAAAACTGTTCGCAAGACATTCACAGGGGCAGGCCTTGGACAATGAGCTTCTTTCGTTGCGACAGGGTAATCAAGACCTTTTGGCTTATATTGCATCTTTCAATAGACTAATAGTGGAAACTCAATGGCCTGAGGACAAAAGGATTACGCTGTTTTACAGAGGTCTACGTGGAGAGCTCAAAGACGTTTTAGCCCAAGTAGTGAATCCCCCACAAGACTGTTCGGATTATATAGACTTGGTCGTTCAAATAGATCATAGACTGCAGAACAGGAAGGCCGACCGTTCCAAGTTTGATGCTCGAGTATTTTCCAAACCGCCAACTCCTTCCTAAGGAGTAGACTCCGGGGAACCCATGCAAATCGGGGGTCTGAAAGGTCCTCTAACACAAAAGGAGCGGGAAAGGAGAAAACAGTTGCAATTATGCCTATATTGCGGAAACTCAGGGCACTTTCTCCGAGACTGTCCGGTGAAACCTGCCAAGAAGGCAGTAGGAGCTGCAGTTACCAAAGTTACAAACTCTGAGCAGGGAAACGACCTCGCCCGACAAGAATAGAGGTCCT
This sequence comes from Ambystoma mexicanum, assembly GCF_040938575.1. Taxonomy (NCBI): domain Eukaryota; kingdom Metazoa; phylum Chordata; class Amphibia; order Caudata; family Ambystomatidae; genus Ambystoma; species Ambystoma mexicanum. The sequence goes on along the minus strand of NC_090931.1, from coordinate 577,631,783 downwards.
CTTGCCGAGCGTGAAAACCAGTTCCGTGACCTCGCATTTCGTGATACCTATGGTCCTCATTAGCCCTGATAATCCGGATTGATTACATGCAATTGAAGCTTACGTCGACAGCGGTGCCATCGGCAATTATGTGGATCATGAAATGGTTTTAAGGATGAATCTAACTCTTTGTCCCAAGGCTGTAAAGGACGTCATTACTACAGTGGATGGTACGGAGATAGCCTCCGGGCCAGTAACGCATACCACTCAAGAGGTGACGCTAGTAAGTCAAGATGGACACCATGAGAAGATCGTGTTCGATGTGATCAAGGCCCCTCAGTTTCAGATTATTCTAGGAATACCTTGGTTAGAGAAACACAATCCTCTGATCGATTGGCGAGCAAGAACGGTCCAGTTTCCAGAATGTGTCTCTACTTGTCACCCTCCACCTGGTGTTGCACTGGCAGCAATTTCTTCAGAGACTCCCCAGTTACCTCCAGAATACCATGAATACCAAGATGTTTTCCGGAAGGATCAGGCTAACACTCTACCTCCTCATAGGTCTTATGACTGCCAGATAGACCTGATACCTGGATCTACTCCTCCTTGTAGTAGAATTTATGCCCTCACCGAGCCTGAGAACCTTCACCTTCGACAATACCTGGATCAATACCTGGCGAATGGGTTTATTCGTCCTTCCAAGTCCCCTGCTTCTTCAGCTTTGTTCTTCGTTCCAAAAAAGGAAGGAGACCTTAGAACTTGTATCGATTATCGCTCCCTGAACCAGATCACCGTTAAGAATAGATATCCGTTACCTTTGATCCCTGAACTCCTGGACCAAGTCAGAAAAGCATGCATATATACAAAGCTGGATCTTAGAGGAGCTTACCACTTGGTACGAGTAAAAGAGGGCGATGAATGGAAGACTGCCTTCCGCACCAAGTATGGGCTATTTGAATATCAGGTCATGCCCTTCGGACTTTGCAATGCCCCGGCCGCCTTTCAATATTTTATGAACGATGTCCTCAGAGAGCTCATAGATGTGTGTGTTGTTGTTTACATTGACGACATCCTCGTTTATTCTTCATCGGAATCTGAACATCGGAAACACGTGAAAATGGTCCTCGAAAGATTGCGTCAACACAAACTTTTCGCTAAGTTGGAAAAATGTGTTTTCAACGTGACTGAAGTTGAATTCTTGGGATTCATATTATCACCTGGCGGAGTACGTATGGATTCAAAGAAGGTCGATGCAGTTCTCAAATGGCCATCACCATCTTCCGTAAAAGGTGTGCAAAGCATGTTAGGCTTCGCTAACTTTTACCGCAGGTTTATCCCCGAATTCTCTCGAATAGTCCAGCCCATCACTGCCTTGTTAAAGAAAAACAAACGTTTTGAATGGTCTACCGAGGCGGAACAAGCTTTCCAGGATTTGAAGACTAAATTTATCTCTGCACCAATCTTAAAACACCCTCGCCCCGAACTCCCCTACATCGTGGAAACTGATGCTTCAAGCCTTGCCATGGGGGCAGTTCTATCACAAAAGGACCCGGTAACCAATCAGTTGCATCCCGTGGCATTTTGGTCCCGCAAATTCTCACCTCCTGAAATCAATTACACGATTACTGACAAGGAACTTCTGGCTATCAAGTCTGCCTTTAAGGCTTGGCGGCATTATCTGCTGGGGGCCCGACACACCGTTACTGTGATTACGGATCACCGAAACCTGCAATATTTGAAAACCGCAAAAGCCCAATCCTCTAGACAACTCCGTTGGGCATTATTCTTTGCCGAGTTTGACTTCATAATTACCTATCGACCTGGTACAAAGAACGGTAAAGCTGATGCCCTTTCTCGGATGGGAGTGGAAGAACACTTGATCAACCCTAAACCTGTACCAATCATTCCCGAACAAAGAATTCTGGGTGTAATCGCCACAGAATCCATAGAGGACGTTAAGGATAAAGCCAGGCAACTTGTAACTCCAGCAGACATACAGAATTGGCATCTGCAGGGAAAGGACTTTGCAGTAAAGGACAACTTATTGTATTTCCAAGAATGATTATACCTACCCAGCACAGATTTACAGAAAAAAGTAATCTCCTGTTATCACGATTCTTTAATGGAAGGTCATCCCGGTATGGCCAAGACCTCAGAAAAGATCAAGCGCTACTTCTGGTGGCCGTCTTGGAAAAAAGATATTAGAGACTTTATAATGTCTTGTGGAGTATGCGCCCAAAACAAGAGTCAAAAGGAAAGACCAGCAGGCCTCTTACGCCCTATTGACATCCCACCTCGCCCTTGGCTACGCTTTCTATGGACTTCATCACCGATCTACCTCCATGCTCCGGATACAATACAATTCTAGTAATCGTGGACTTATTCTCCAAGATGGTGCATTTCATTCCGCTCAAAGGCTTGCCAACAGCAGCAACTCTGGCCCGAGAATTTCTCGAAAACATCGTCCGACTACACGGTTTTCCTTCGGTTCTAATTTCGGATCGAGGTAGTCAATTTATTTCTCATTTTTGGCGAAGTTGCTGTCGGTCGGCTCAAATTGATGTGAGACTATCGACCAGTCACCACCCTCAGACCGACGGACAAACCGAGAGGACCAATCAAACTCTGGAACAGTATTTACGCTGCATGCTGCAACAAACTGAAAAAACTTGGAAAGACATCCTTTGGATAGCCGAATATGCCTACAATAACTCTGTCCATTCGGGAACTGGGAAAACACCGTTTTTTCTTTTGTACGGCAGTCACCCTCGAACCTCGGAGTTGGATCCCCTCCAAGATCTTGAAACACCAGCAGTAGACTACCTGCATTCTACAATCACCCAAGCCTTTAAGGAAGCTGTTTCTCACCTTCAAAGGGCTAAAGAACAATACAAGAAAGGAGCAGATCAACATCGGAAGGAAGCCCCTCAATATCAAGTAGGGGACCAAGTCTGGTTATCCACCAAATATCTACCTCTAAAAGGGCCACGCACATTCAACCCAAGATACCTTGGTCCCTATTCCATCACTACCATAATAAACCCAGTAGCGGTCAAGTTGGACTTGCCCCCTCACATGAAGATACATCCGGTCTTCCACGTCTCTCTATTAAAACCCGTGCAACCTCAAACCCGACTAACTAAATCTCCAAAACCCATCCTAGTTGATGGAGAACTCGAGTTTGAAGTCAAAAGCATTCTGGACTCCAAGATCTCCAAATCTAAACTATTTTACCTAATTGACTGGAAAGGCTACGGCCCCCAAGAGAGATCCTGGGAACCTGCTGAATATGTCCACGCTCCTCGCCTAATCAAAAGATTTCACCGAACATTTCCTGACAAGCCAAAACCCCCGGAGAAGCCCGGTTTGGGAGGGGCCTTGAGGGGAGGTACTGTCATGATCTCTGCTTCCAAAAGGTCAGGGTTTTCCCAACTCCCTTGGAAGCAGATCCATAACCCAGGTTCCGAGGGCCAACCAGTCCCAAGTGGGACCTTTTAGACCCAGTCCTGGCGCCAGTGGCACCAGGCTCATAAATGTGCCCAGTCCCAGCGCTGGAAGCGCCGGGCTCATGATGCTTGGGTGGACTTACCTGCAGCAGACCATGCTGCTTACTTGCCTGCCAGCTGAGCCTCTGATCCTCTTCTGTTTGGAACTACTTTTCCTGTTGGGTGGGGCAGGAGCCACTCCCTAGATTCAGAACACTGGAACTCTTCTGGAAAGCAGGAACTCTTTTCTTACCTAGGCGTGGCTGTGGAAGGAGACACCTAAGCACTACAGGAGGCTATTTAAACCACACCCGGTGGATGAATCTTGCTTTGCGTTATTCTGCATCCTCTGCAGCAGAATGCTCATCGTGTCTTCTGCATCGGATCCTGGGCCTAAGGAAAAAGGCTTACCATCCTGAATCCAGTCTTCAGCAACACCTATAAAGACAAGAAAGAACAGGTTAGCATTCCGGCATCTGAAAGACAAAGGCTTACCTACTCTTCGTGCGCTCCGGAGGTCTTCACACTGCATTCCGGCATCTGAAAGACAAAAGCTTACCGACTCTTCGCACGCTCCGGAGGCCTTCGGCGCTGCATCCTGCATCTGAAAGACAAAACAAGGTGCGTTTAAAGACATTGGGGAACTTTGATACTCACGTGCCATTACTCCTTTCCACATCAACCCCAGTGGGTATTCCGGCACCCTGCAGCCGCTCCGAACTCGTACCTGCAAAATAAAAGACAGTTAGAGCGCATCGTGAAGCAGGCAACAAGCGCTTACTTACGTGCTTCCAAGCGCTTCTATTCATCATACGGACTCCATCTTCAACTCACTTCAGCCCGTCATCCGTCATCGCCGGAACCTGCAAAACAAGAGACATCATTGCTAAAGACTTTAAAGACAATAGAATTACTCGAAACTTACCGTTCGTGCAGTAAACGATACACAGCAGTCCTCTGAAGTCAAGAGGCCTGCGCTACCGATCCAGTGAAGAAACTGGTTACAGCACCCTGCCCCGAGGCAGATGGAGAGCTCGGCATTCACTTACCTAAGGTGAGAGCGTTAACCTTTGGGGGTCTACAGGAGAGCAAAAAAGGGAAAAGATAGGGACACCCCAATAACCCCAGTTCATTAATCCCATATTTTCTGTCTGCAGACATCTTACTCTTGAAGTCAGGCATACAGTGCACAGAGGTCCAGCCCAAAGAGCCAACCGGGTGCTACACATCACCTTTGAAGATACGGTAGTCGCCCAGTCAAGACCGGCGCCTCTGCGAGAATCAGGTGAGCGTTACAGCTGGATATCCAAATGACGACACAGTTGATCCCAAAAAGAAGAAATATACTGAGACCCACGATCCGACAATATCTTCTCAGGGAGGCCGTGAAGACGGTATATTTCATGGAGGAAACGTTGCGCCATCTGAGAGGCAGTGGGTAGTTTAGGAAAAGGAACGAAATGAGCCAACTTGGAGAAACAGTCTACCACCCCCATGATGCAAGTATGCCCACCCGAGAGTGGTAGTTCGACTATAAAGTCCGTGGCAATAGTATGCCATGGGTATGATGGTGTAGGTGTTGGCTGCAGAAGACCAAGCGGTTTCTTGCGAGGTATCTTGGTTTGAGCGCATACCGGGCAGGAATCCACGTATTGTTTAACCTGCTTGGCCCATACGGGCCACCAGAATTGCCGTGCAACCAGTTCTTGAGTGGTTTTGACCCCACGATGACCACAAACAACGGAGTCGTGATTATTTTGTAGGACAATCCTCTGAAGGTCCCATGTGGGAACGTACAGGCGATCCTTAAAGAACAAGCAACCGTTTCGTTCACTGACATCAGTACGTTGCAGTATTTGAGACCCGGAGGGATCCATCTGAGTGGCATCTAGTAGTTGATGAAGCCAAGGAGTCAACATCGACAGGAAATGCTTCGAGGCAATCAAGGGATCTGGGCTCTTGGCTTTTTCGATGTCATTCTCCAAAGAACGAGACAGAGCGTCGGCCTTTATATTCTGTGAACAAGGTATGTATGTCACCACGAAATCAAACTGAGAGAAGAAAAAGGCCCAACGAGCATGCCGGGAGGTTCTGCATTGCAAGGAACGTAAGAATTGAAGGTTACGGTGATCCGTGCGTACTTCCACCGAATATCTACCTCCCAGCAAGTGATGGCGCCATTCCTCGAAGGCTGCTTTTATTGCTAGAAGTTCCTTCTCGATGACAGCGTAGTTTCTTTCGCTGGGTGTTAGCTTCCGTGAGAAGTATGCCACAGGATGTTCAGTCTCCGTGTCCGAATCATGCTGTAATAAGACCGCACCAATTGCAAAGTCTAAAGCATCGGTTTCGACTACAAACGGTCTTTCATCGTCCGGGTGTTTCAGAATTGGAGCCGTAGTAAAGGATTTCTTCAAATCTTGAAAAGCCGCTTCAGCCAGAGAATCCCAGAAAAAAGGAACCTTATTGCTAGTCAGGCGAGTTAGCATGGTGGTAAGGTGAGAGAAATTAGATATGAAGCGTCGATAGAAGTTTGCGAATCCCAGGAATCGTTGAAGTGACTTTATGTCATGGGGCTGCTTCCATTCCTGTATGGCTTGTAGCTTCGTGGGGTCCATCCGTACTCCCGTGCTGTTGATAACATAGCCCAGAAACTCTAAGCTTTCCTGATGAAACTGACACTTTTCAACCTTGGCGTACAGATGGTTGGCGGCTAATCTTCGTAGCACTTCCTGAACGTGCGTGACGTGATCCCTGCGAGTAGAGGAAAAAACCAGTATATCGTCCAGATATACCCACACTGAAACTCCAACAAGGTCCGAAAAGACAACATCCATGAATCGCTGGAAGACGGCCGGGGCGTTGCAAAGTCCAAAGGGCATTACCCTATACTCGTAGTGTCCAAAGGGAGTCTTGAAGGCCGTCTTCCACTCATCACCCTCTTTTATCCGCACCAAGTGGTAAGCCCCTCTTAAATCCAACTTGGTGAAGATCCGGGCAGACTTTAGAGACTCAATGATGTTCCGGATGAGCGGTAGGGGGTACCTGTCCTTGTGATCTCATTCAATTGCCGGTAATCGATACAAGGGCGCAAAGTACCCTCCTTCTTCTTGACAAAGAACAGCGGAAAACCCGCAGGGGATTTAGACGGTACAATGTAGCCCTTACCAAGGCACTCCTGAATGTATTCATGTAGGACCCCCTTTTCTGTTTGCGTCAAGGAGTAAACCTTGCCATGGGGAATTACTGCATCTGGTAGAATGTCAATGGAGCAGTCGAAATGCCTGTGTGGCGGTAGCGGAATGCCCTCTGGTTTAGAAAACACTTTAAGGAATCCAGCATATTCCTGCGGTACAGACTGAGTGACACATAGACAATCAAAGGTGGTCGTAAGGGCTGGGGACCCCACTGACCCCAAAGCAGCTGGAAAGGTTTCAAGAAGACGACGTTCCCGAGGACAACGGGAAGTGGTAAAGACCAGGGTTCTGGAAGTCCAATTGACCTGAGGGTCGTGATAGAGCAGCCATGGTAGACCGAGTACCACCGGAAAAGAGGGAGACTTGATGACGTCTAATGAGATCCGTTCAAGATGCCCTTCCACTGATAGCCATAGTGGATCGGAATGTTGGCACACCGGGCCAGAAGACAAGGGGGTACCATCGATCACCTCTACCACCGCAGGCTGTTCCTTGCGGTGCAACTGGATCCCGTTAGATGCTGCAAACGAGGCATCGATGTAATTACCCGATGCACCACAATCCAAAAGGGCCCGGGTCTTCATGCATTTCCCTTGCCAGGCGATACCTACTTCTAAGACCAATAGAGGCACTGAATGCATCGGAGGAAGGTCTGATCCAAAAGGACGGCCCGCCGCTGCCTTCTCACCATACAGCGGGCCCGCTGGTTTTCCTGTTTCTTCAAAGGACGTAGCGGACAGGTGCTTAAATAATGGGCGGAACCTCCACAGTACAAACACAGGTTTTGCCGGCGCCTTCTCTTCCTTTCCGCTTCAGACAATGGTCCACGAATGGCTCCCAGTTGCATAGGTTCGGGTCCCACGTCGGTAGCGGTAGTCGATCCTGGAGGATGTACCGAGGGCCCCGGATGGTATCGGTCTGTTCGGTGACGTTCACTTCGTCTTTCGGCCAACCTGTGATCAATGCGGAGGACCTGTTCCAACAATGCGGGTAATGTTTCTGGCTCAGGAATATGTAGCAATTCGTCCTTGTACTCATCTCGCAATCCACGGCGGAACAACGTTTTCTGAGTGATTTCAGGCCATTGGGAGTCAGTTGCTAGCTGTCGGAACCGACTAATGTAGTTTATGATGTCTCCAGATCCCTGTTTAATGTCCATTAGCTGATTCTGGGCCATGGCTGCCAAATTTGGCGGCTTGAAGACATCCAGGAAGGCCTTCTCGAAGGCAGCAAAATCCCCTAACAAGGGACTGTTGGAGGAAACCAGGGGAGCGGCCCAGGCAAGAGCATTGCCAGTCAGATTTCCAAGAATGTAACCAATCTTTGCCTTGTCCAAGTTGAAATGACTCGATCGAAACTGAAAATGGATCCTACAATGGGTACAAAACTCTGCTACTTGACGTGGATCACCATCGAACTTCATGGGGGTTGTGTAGGCCATGGAATTCTCGGGTTGTGGAGGTACATTCACACCCCGCTCCATCGCCTGACGGAGGGTGTCGTTCTCCTGGCGAAGGGCAGACATCTCAAGGCGCATGGCTCGCATTTCATCACGTACTTCCCGCAGGTCATCCATGTCGAGACTGGTGGATAGGCGTCTCAATCTGTTATACGAGGCGTCACGAGAGCTTGAGTTACCTTTCTTTCCTGGAGAGCGCTGAGTTGAGGCTGCCAGTATGTCGATGAATCACAGCCGAGGAAAGTGCAACGCTAGGAACCGACCCAACCCCCTCCTGACAATAAACGACAGGATGGGACTGAATCAGCTCCCAACGCCACGAGGAGCTCTTCTCTGTATTAGCGTGACGTTGGGACAGTGTAACCACTGACAGAGAAGGCCAAGCTGAGTCCAGTATGGTGTTCCAGAAACGGGTCTTCAGTGCTCCCACGGAGATTATTGGCACTGGTACCGGCAGGGCACAACACAAGCAGGAGGAGGCAGGGTACCGGCAGGGCACAACACAAGAGAAGAGAGTAGGAGGGAGGAGCAACCCACCCAGGGAAGGATCACTCCAAGAAGTAAGAGCAGGGTAAGATAGTAGCCCAGGCTGGCCAGCAAAACCCAGCAACCGAATCAGGGGGCAGGCGAGGACTAAGGAGCAGGGCAGAGGACAGGAAGGACTGGGACCCAAGGGAGGAAGCAAGTAAGCAGGCGAGGTCTGGCAAGCAGAAACAGGAAGGGGACTGGAGGCAGAGACAAGCAGGGCTCCAGCAGCGCACACACGGAAAAAACCACGTTGAGATGCATGTTCCCGTGTATGCAGAGCCTCTTTATAGTCCGGGGCCAAAGCGAGGCCTGGAACGCAAGCTCCCGCTACTGCGCATGCGCAGAATGTCGGATACTGACGATCCGCGCATGCGCAGAACATTCAAGATGGCCGCGCCCATGGAGCCGGCCCGGACCGCGGGACGTCGCGAGGAAAGACGCCAGCGCGGATACAGTCTCCATGAGGGAGACCTCCGCGGCTGAGGAACCGGGACCCCAGAACAGGTAAGTGGTGCGCGTGCGCGCAGCGTGACACCATACCCCCTCCCGGACAACCCAGGGGCACCAGGCTTCCAGGGATAGCGGAGGTAGAAGTCCCGAACCAAGCGAGGGGCATGCACAGAGGAACGAGGCTCCCAAGTGCGGTCACAAGCCGGATAGCCCTTCCAACCGACAAGAAATTGCAGCACCCCGCGCCTGATCCGGGAATCACAAATCTCCTGCACCTGAAACTCAGGAACACCCTTAACCAAGACCGGGGCAGGACGGGAACAGGGACGCCCCAAAACATCAGGCACACAGGGTTTCAGAAGCGAGACATGAAAAACAGGATGGATCCGCCAAGAAGGCGGCAGGGACAGACGAAAGGCAACAGGAGAAATCCGCCCAATGATGCGAAATGGGCCAAAAAAGCGGGGAGCCAGTTTCACGGGCAAATTGCGAACTGGTAAGTTCTTGGAGGAGAGCCACACCTTATCACCCACCCGAAGGTCGGGCTCAGGCCTCTGCCGTTTATCGGCCTGGTCCTTCATGCGTGCTTGTGCCACTGCTAGGGTACTGGCCGCTAGACGATGCTGGTCGTGGATAAGAGATACCATGGCATCAGCCGACGGAACTGCACTGGGAGGCATAGGACGAACAGGTAGCAACTTGGGGTGCAAGCCGACAGAACAGAAAAAAGGGCTGAGTCCTGTAGCAGAATGGACAGCATTGTTGTAAGCCACTTCAGCGGTGTCCAACCAACCTGACCAGTTGTCTTGAGTGGCATTTGCGTAACATCGTAGGTACTGCTCAAGGGTTTGATTGGTACGCTCGGTTTGCCCGTTGGTTTGGGGATGATAACCAGAACTCAAAGCTCGCTGGATATCCAAATGACGACACAGTTGATCCCAAAAAGAAGAAATATACTGAGACCCACGATCCGACAATATCTTCTCAGGGAGGCCGTGAAGACGGTATATTTCATGGAGGAAACGTTGCGCCATCTGAGAGGCAGTGGGTAGTTTAGGAAAAGGAACGAAATGAGCCAACTTGGAGAAACAGTCTACCACCACCATGATGCAAGTATGCCCACACGAGAGTGGTAGTTCGACTATAAAGTCCGTGGCAATAGTATGCCATGGGTATGGTGGTGTAGGTGTTGGCTGCAGAAGACCAAGCGGTTTCTTGCGAGGTATCTTGGTTTGAGCGCATACCGGGCAGGAATCCACGTATTGTTTAACCTGCTTGGCCCATCCGGGCCACCAGAATTGCCGTGCAACCAGTTCTTGAGTGGTTTTGACCCCACGATGACCACAAACAACGGAGTCGTGATTATTTTGTAGGACAATCCTCTGAAGGTCCCATGTGGGAACGTACAGGCGATCCTTAAAGAACAAGCAACCGTTTCGTTCACTGACATCAGTACGTTGCAGTATTTGAGACCTGGAGGGATCCATCTGAGTGGCATCTAGTAGTTGATGAAGCCAAGGAGTCAACATCGACAGGAAATGCTTCGAGGCAATCAAGGGTTCTGGGCTCTTGGCTTTTTCGATGTCATTCTCCGAAGAACGAGACAGAGCGTCGGCCTTTATATTCTGTGAACAAGGTATGTATGTCACCACGAAATCAAACTGAGAGAAGAAAAAGGCCCAACGAGCATGCCGGGAGGTTCTGCATTGCAAGGAACGTAAGAATTGAAGGTTACGGTGATCCGTGCGTACTTCCACCGAATATCTACCTCCCAGCAAGTGATGGCACCATTCCTCGAAGGCTGCTTTTATTGCTAGAAGTTCCTTCTCGATGACAGCGTAGTTTCTTTCGCTGGGTGTTAGCTTCCGTGAGAAGTATGCCACAGGATGTTCAGTCTCCGTGTCCGAATCATGCTGTAATAAGACCGCACCAATTGCAAAGTCTGAAGCATCGGTTTCGACTACAAACGGTCTTTCATCGTCCAGGTGTTTCAGAATTGGAGCCGTAGTAAAGGATTTCTTCAAATCTTGAAAAGCCGCTTCAGCCAGAGAATCCCAGAAAAAAGGAACCTTATTGCTAGTCAGGCGAGTTAGCATGGTGGTAAGGTGAGAGAAATTAGATATGAAGCGTCGATAGAAGTTTGCGAATCCCAGGAATCGTTGAAGTGACTTTATGTCATGGGGCTGCTTCCATTCCTGTATGGCTTGTAGCTTCGTGGGGTCCATCCGTACTCCCGTGCTGTTGATAACATAGCCCAGAAACTCTAAGCTTTCCTGATGAAACTGACACTTTTCAACCTTGGCGTACAGATGGTTGGCGGCTAATCTTCGTAGCACTTCCTGAACGTGCGTGACGTGATCCATGCGAGTAGAGGAAAAAACCAGTATATCGTCCAGATATACCCACACTGAAACTCCAATAAGGTCCGAAAAGACAACATCAGTGAATCGCTGGAAGACGGCCGGGGCGTTGCAAAGTCCAAAGGGCATTACCCTATACTCGTAGTATAGAAAGGGAGTCTTGAAGGCCGTCTTCTACTCATCACCCTCTTTTATCGGCACCAAGTGATAAGCCCCTCTTAAATCCAACTTGGTGAAGATCCGGGCAGACTTTAGAGACTCAATGATGTTCCGGATGAGTGGTAGGGGGTACCTGTCCTTGCACGTGATCTCATTCAATTGCCGGTAATCGATACAAGGGCGCAAAGTACCCTCCTTCTTCTTGACAAAGAACAGCGGAAAACCCGCAGGGGATTTAGACGGTACAATATAGCCCTTAACAAGGCACTCCTGAATGTATTCATGTAGGACCCCCTTTTCTGTTTGCGTCAAGGAGTAAACCTTGCCATGGGGAATTACTGCATCTGGTAGAATGTCAATGGAGCAGTCGAAATGCCTGTGTGGCGGTAGCGGAATGCCCTCTGGTTTAGAAAACACTTTAAGGAATCCAGCATATTCCTGCGGTACAGACTGAGTGACACATAGACAATCAAAGGTGGTTGTAAGGGCTGGGGACCCCACTGACCCCAAAGCAGCTGGAAAGGTTTCAAGAAGAGGACATTCCCGAGGACAACGGGAAGTGGTAAAGACCAGGGTTCTGGAAGTCCAATTGACCTGAGGGTCGTGATAGAGCAGCCATGGTAGACCGAGTACCACGGGAAAAGAGGGAGACTTGATGACGTCTAATGAGATCCGTTCAAGATGCCCTTCCACTGATAGCCATAGTGGATCGGAATGTTGGCACACCGGGCCAGAAGACAAGAGGGTACCATCGATCACCTCTACCACCGCAGGCTGTTCCTTGCGGTGCAACTGGATCCCGTTAGATGCTGCAAACGAGGCATCGATGTAATTACCCGATGCACCACAATCCAAAAGGGCCTGGGTCTTCATGCATTTCCCTTGCCAGGCGATACCTACTTCTAAGACCAATAGAGGCACTGAATGCATCGGAGGAAGGTCTGATCCAAAAGGACGGCCCGCCGCTGCCTTCTCACCATACAGCGGGCCCGCTAGTTTTCCTGTTTCTTCAAAGGACGTAGCGGACAGGTGCTTAAATAATGGCCGGAACCTCCACAGTACAAACACAGGTTTTGCCGGCGCCTTCTCTTCCTTTCCGCTTCAGAAATGGTCCACGAATGGCTCCCAGTTGCATAGGTTTGGGTCCCACGTCGGTAGCGGTAGTCGATCCTGGAGGATGTACCGAGGGCCCCGGATGGTATCGGTCTGTTCGGTGACGTTCACTTCGTCTTTCGGCCAACCTGTGATCAATGCGGAGGACCTGTTCCAACAATGCGGGTAATGTTTCTGGCTCAGGAATATGTAGCAATTCGTCCTTGTACTCATCTCGCAATCCACGGCGGAACAACGTTTTCTGAGTGATTTCAGGCCATTGGGAGTCAGTTGCTAGCTGTCGGAACCGACTAATGTAGTTTATGATGTCTCCAGATCCCTGTTTAATGTCCATTAGCTGATTCTGGGCCATGGCTGCCACATTTGGCGGCTTGAAGACATCCAGGAAGGCCTTCTCGAAGGCAGCAAAATCCCCTAACAAGGGACTGTTGGAGGAAACCAGGGGAGCGGCCCAGGCAAGAGCATTGCCAGTCAGATTTCCAAGAATGTAACCAATCTTTGCCTTGTCCAAGTTGAAATGACTCGATCGAAACTGAAAATGGATCCTACAATGGGTACAAAACTCTGCTACTTGACGTGGATCACCATCGAACTTCATGGGGGTTGTGTAGGCCATGGAATTCTCGGGTTGTGGAGGTACATTCACACCCCGCTCCATCGCGTGACGGAGGGTGTCGTTCTCCTGGCGAAGGGCAGACATCTCAAGGCGCATGGCTCGCATTTCATCACATACTTCCCGCAGGTCATCCATGTCGAGACTGGTGGATAGGCGTCTCAATCTGTTATACGAGGCGTCACGAGAGCTTGAGTTACCTTTCTTTCCTGGAGAGCGCTGAGTTGAGGCTGCCAGTATGTCGATGAATCACAAGCGAGGAAAGTGCAACGCTAGGAACCGACCCAACCCCCTCCTGACAATAAACGACAGGATGGGACTGAATCAGCTCCCAATGCCACGAGGAGCTCTTCTCTGTATTAGCGTGACGTTGGGACAGTGTAACCACTGACAGAGAAGGCCAAGCTGAGTCCAGTATGGTGTTCCAGAAACGGGTCTTCAGTGCTCCCACGGAGATTATTGGCACTGGTACCGGCAGGGCACAAAACAAGCAGGAGGAGGCAGGGTACCGGCAGGGCACAACACAAGAGAAGAGAGTAGGAGGGAGGAGCAACCCACCCAGGGAAGGATCACTCCAAGAAGTAAGAGCAGGGTAAGATAGTAGCCCAGGCTGGCCAGCAAAACCCAGCAACCGAATCAGGGGGCAGGCGAGGACTAAGGAGCAGGGCAGAGGACAGGAAGGACTGGGACCCAAGGGAGGAAGCAAGTAAGCAGGCGAGGTCTGGCAAGCAGAAACAGGAAGGGGACTGGAGGCAGAGACAAGCAGGGCTCCAGCAGCGCACACACGGAAAAAACCACGTTGAGACGCATGTTCCCGTGTATGCAGAGCCTCTTTATAGTCCGGGGCCAAAGCGAGGCCTGGAACGCAAGCTCCCGCTACTGCGCATGCGCAGAACGTCGGATACTGACGATCCGCGCATGCGCAGAACATTCAAGATGGCCGCGCCCATGGAGCCGGCCCGGACCGCGGGACGTCGCGAGGAAAGACGCCAGCGCGGATACAGTCTCCATGAGGGAGACCTCCGCGGCCGAGGAACCGGGACCCCAGAACAGGTAAGTGGTGCGCGTGCGCGTGCGCGCAGCGTGACAGGAGGGCCGTTTCTCTAATAGGAAATAGATGCTTCATTGTGAGTAGACTAGTTCCCATTAGATGAGAGGAACGTTCTGCCCCTCCGGGTCGAAGGGCCATTTCTCTAATGGGAAATAGATGCTTCAGTGTGAGTAGGCTAGTTCTCATTAGACGAGAGGAACTTTCTGACTCTCGAGGTCGGAGGGCCGTTTCTCTAATAGGAAATAGCAGCTTCAGTGTGAGTAGGCTAGTTCACATTAGACAAGAGGACCTTTCTGCCTCGCCAAGTTGGAGGGAAGTTTTTCTAATGGGAAAGAGCTACGTCAGTGTGAGTAGGCTAGTTCCCTCTAGAGGAGAGGACCTCTCTGCCTCTCCAGGTTGGAAAGTCGTTTCTCTAATGGGAAATAGCTGCTTCAGTGTGAGTAGGCAAGTTCCAATTAGACAAGAGGAACTTTCTGCCTCTCCAAGTGGGAGGGCAGTTTCTCTAATGGGAAATAGCTGCTTCAATGTGAGTAGGCTAGTTCCCATTAGACGAGAGGACCCTTCTGCCTCTCCAGGTCAGAGGGCAGTTTCTCTAATAGGAAATAGCGGCTTCAGTGTGAGTAGGCTAGTTCCCATTAGACAAGAGGACCTTTCTGCCTCGTCAAGTTGGAGGGCCATTTTTCTAATGGGAAAGAGCTGCATCAGTGTGAGTACGCTAGTTCCCATTAGAGGAGAGGACCTTTCTGCCTCTCCAGGTTGGAACTGCGTTTCTCTAATGGGAAATAGCTGTTTCAGTATGAGTAGCCTAGTTCCCATTAGACAAGAGGACCTTTCTGCTTCTGCAGGTCAGAGGGCTGTTTCTCTAATGGGAAATAGATGCTTCAGTGTGAGTAGGCTAGTTCTCATAAAACGAGAGGACCTTTCTGACTCTCCAGGTCGGAGGGCCGTTTCTCAAATGGGAAATAGCTGCTTCAGTGTGAGTAGGATAGTTCCCATTAGACAAGAGGACATTTCTAGCCTCTCCAGGTTGGAGGGCCGTTTCTTTTATGGTAAATAGCTGCTTCAGTGTGAGTGGGCTAGTTCCCATTAGACGAGAGGACCTTTCGGCCTCTCCAGGTCGGAGGGCTGTTTCTCTAATGGGAAATAGCTGCTTCAGTGTGAGTAGGCTAGTTCCCATTAGACAAGATGACCTTTCTGCCTCTCCAGGTTGGAGGGCCATTTCTCTAATGGGAAATAGATGCTTCAGTGTGAGTACGCTAGTTCCCATTAGACAAGAGGACTTTTCTGCTTCTGCAGGTCAGAGGGCTGTTTCTCTAATGGGAAATAGCTGCTTCAGTGTGGGTAGGCTAATTCCCATTAGACGAGAGGACCTTTCTGCTTATGCAGGTCAGAGGGCTATTTCTCTAATGGGAAATAGATGCTTCATTGTGAGTAGGCTATTTCCCATTAGACAAGAGGACCTTTCTGCCTCTACAGGTTTGAGGGTCGTTTCCCTAATAGAAAATAGCTGCTTCAGTGTGAGTAGGCTAGGTCCCATTAGACAAGGGGAACTTTCTGACTCTCCAGGTCGGAGAGCCGTTTCTCTAATGGTAAATAGCTGCTTCAGTGTGAGTGAGCTAGTTCCCATTAGACGAGAGGACCTTTTGGCCTCTCCAGGTCGGTGGGCCGTTTCTCTAATGGGAAATAGCTGCTTCAGTGTGAGTAGGCTAGTTCCCATCGGACAAGAGGACCTTTCTGCCTCGCAAAGTTGGCGGGCCACTTTTCTAATGCGAAAAGACTGCGTCAGTGTGAGTAGGCTAGTTCCCATTAGACAAGAGTACCTTTCTGCCTCTCCAGGTTGGAGGCCCGTTTCTCTAATGGGAAATAGCTGCTTCAGTGTGAGTAGGCTAGTTCCCATTAGACGAGAGGACCTTTCTGCCTCTCTGGGTCAGAAAGCTGTTTCTCTAATGGGAAATAGATGCTTCAATGTGAGTAGGCTAGTTCCCATTAGACGAGAGGACCTTGCTGCCTCTCCAGGTCAGAGGGCCGTTTCTCTAATGGGAAACAGATGATTCAGTGTGAGTAGGCTAGTTCCCATTAGACAAGAGGACCTTTCTGCTTCTGCAGATCAGAGGGCTGTTTCTCTAATGGGAAATAGATGCTTCAGTGTGAGTGGGCTAGTTCCCATTAGACGAGAGGACCTTTTGGCCTCTCCAGGTCGGAGGGCCGTTTCTCTAATTCGAAATAGATGCTTCAGTGTGAGTAGGCTAGTTCCCATTAGACAAGAGCAACTTTCTGCCTCGCCAAGTTGGAGTGCTACTTTTCTAATGCGAAAGTGCTGCGTCCATATGAGTAGGCTAGCTCCCATTAGTCAAGAGTACCTTTCTGCCTCTCCAGGTCAGAGGGCCATTTCTCTAATGGGAAATAGCTGTTTCAGTGTGAGTAGGCTAGTTCTCTTTAGACGAGAGGACCTTTCTGACTCTCCAGGTCGGAGGGCCGTTTCTCTAATGGTAAATAGCTGCTTCAGTGTGAGTGGGCTAGTTCCCATTAGACGAGAGGACCCTTTGGCCTCTCCAGGTCGGAGGGCCGTTTCTCTAATTCGAAATAGATGCTTCAGTGTGAGTAGGCTAGTTCCCATTAGACAAGAGCAACTTTCTGCCTCGCCAAGTTGGAGGGCTACTTTTCTAATGCGAAAGTGCTGCGTCCATATGAGTAGGCTAGCTCCCATTAGTCAAGAGTACCTTTCTTCCTCTCCAGGTCAGAGGGCCATTTCTCTAATGGGAAATAGCTGTTTCAGTGTGAGTAGGCTAATTCCCATTAGACGAGAGGACCTTTCTGCCTCTCCAGGTTGGAGGGCCGTTTCTCTAATAGGAAATAGCTGCTTCAGTGTGAGTAGGCTAGTTCCCATTAGACAAGAGGAACTTTCTGCTTCTGCAGGTCGCAGGGCTGTTAATCTAATGGGAAATAGATGCGTCATTGTGAGTAGGCTAGTTCCCATTAGACGAGAGGACCTTTCTGCCTCTCCAGGTCGGAGGGCCGTTTCTCAAATGGGAAATAGCTGCTTCAGTGTGAGTAGGATAGTTCCCATTAGACAAGAGGACATTTCTAGCCTCTCCAGGTTGGAGGGCCGTTTCTTTTATGGTAAATAGCTGCTTCAGTGTGAGTGGGCTAGTTCCCATTAGACGAGAGGACCTTTCGGCCTCTCCAGGTCGGAGGGCTGTTTCTCTAATGGGAAATAGCTGCTTCAGTGTGAGTAGGCTAGTTCCCATTAGACAAGATGACCTTTCTGCCTCTCCAGGTTGGAGGGCCATTTCTCTAATGGGAAATAGATGCTTCAGTGTGAGTACGCTAGTTCCCATTAGACAAGAGGACTTTTCTGCTTCTGCAGGTCAGAGGGCTGTTTCTCTAATGGGAAATAGCTGCTTCAGTGTGGGTAGGCTAATTCCCATTAGACGAGAGGACCTTTCTGCTTATGCAGGTCAGAGGGCTATTTCTCTAATGGGAAATAGATGCTTCATTGTGAGTAGGCTATTTCCCATTAGACAAGAGGACCTTTCTGCCTCTACAGGTTTGAGGGTCGTTTCCCTAATAGAAAATAGCTGCTTCAGTGTGAGTAGGCTAGGTCCCATTAGACAAGGGGAACTTTCTGACTCTCCAGGTCGGAGGGCCGTTTCTCTAATGGTAAATAGCTGCTTCAGTGTGAGTGAGCTAGTTCCCATTAGACGAGAGGACCTTTTGGCCTCTCCAGGTCGGTGGGCCGTTTCTCTAATGGGAAATAGCTGCTTCAGTGTGAGTAGGCTAGTTCCCATCGGACAAGAGGACCTTTCTGCCTCGCAAAGTTGGCGGGCCACTTTTCTAATGCGAAAGAGCTGCGTCAGTGTGAGTAGGCTAGTTCCCATTAGACAAGAGTACCTTTCTGCCTCTCCAGGTTGGAGGCCCGTTTCTCTAATGGGAAATAGCTGCTTCAGTGTGAGTAGGCTAGTTCCCATTAGACGAGAGGACCTTTCTGCCTCTCTGGGTCAGAAAGCTGTTTCTCTAATGGGAAATAGATGCTTCAATGTGAGTAGGCTAGTTCCCATTAGACGAGAGGACCTTTCTGCCTCTCCAGGTCAGAGGGCCGTTTCTCTAATGGGAAACAGATGATTCAGTGTGAGTAGGCTAGTTCCCATTAGACAAGAGGACCTTTCTGCTTCTGCAGATCAGAGGGCTGTTTCTCTAATGGGAAATAGATGCTTCAGTGTGAGTGGGCTAGTTCCCATTAGACGAGAGGACCTTTTGGCCTCTCCAGGTCGGAGGGCCGTTTCTCTAATTCGAAATAGATGCTTCAGTGTGAGTAGGCTAGTTCCCATTAGACAAGAGCAACTTTCTGCCTCGCCAAGTTGGAGGGCTACTTTTCTAATGCGAAAGTGCTGCGTCCATATGAGTAGGCTAGCTCCCATTAGTCAAGAGTACCTTTCTGCCTCTCCAGGTCAGAGGGCCATTTCTCTAATGGGAAATAGCTGTTTCAGTGTGAGTAGGCTAGTTCTCTTTAGACGAGAGGACCTTTCTGACTCTCCAGGTCGGAGGGCCGTTTCTCTAATGGTAAATAGCTGCTTCAGTGTGAGTGGGCTAGTTCCCATTAGACGAGAGGACCCTTTGGCCTCTCCAGGTCGGAGGGCCGTTTCTCTAATTCGAAATAGATGCTTCAGTGTGAGTAGGCTAGTTCCCATTAGACAAGAGCAACTTTCTGCCTCGCCAGGTTGGAGGGCTACTTTTCTAATGCGAAAGTGCTGCGTCCATATGAGTAGGCTAGCTCCCATTAGTCAAGAGTACCTTTCTTCCTCTCCAGGTCAGAGGGCCATTTCTCTAATGGGAAATAGCTGTTTCAGTGTGAGTAGGCTACTTCCCATTAGACGAGAGGACCTTTCTGCCTCTCCAGGTTGGAGGGCCGTTTCTCTAATAGGAAATAGCTGCTTCAGTGTGAGTAGGCTAGTTCCCATTAGACAAGAGGAACTTTCTGCTTCTGCAGGTCGCAGGGCTGTTAATCTAATGGGAAATAGATGCGTCATTGTGAGTAGGCTAGTTCCCATTAGACGAGAGGACCTTTCTGCCTCTCCAGTTCAGAGGGCCGTTTCTCTAATGGGAAACAGATGATTCAGTGTGAGTAGGCTAGTTCCCATTAGACAAGAGGACCCTTTTGCCTCTGCGGGTCCGAAGGCCGTTTCTCTAAAGGGAAATAAATGCTTCAGTGTGAGTAGGCTAGTTCCGATTAGACGAGAGGGCCTTTCTGCCTCTCCAGGTTGGAGGGTTGTTTCTCTAATGGGAAATAGATGCTTCCTTGTGAATAGGCTAGTTCCCATTAGATGAGAGGACCTTTCTGGCCTCTCCAGGTTGGAGGGCCGTTTCTCTAATGGGAAATAGATGCTTCATTGTGAGTAGGCTATTTCCCATCAGACGAGAGGAACTTTCTGCCTCTCCAGGTTGGAAGGCTGTTTCTCTAATGGGAAAGAGCTGCGTCAGTATGAGTAGCCTAGTTCCCATTAGACAAGAGGACCTTTCTGCTTCTGCAGGTCAGAGGGCTGTTTCTCTAATGGGAAATAGATGCTTCAGTGTGAGTAGGCTAGTTCTCATTAGACGAGAGGACCTTTCTGGCCTCTCCAGGTTGGAGGGCCGTTTCTCTAATGGGAAAAAGATGCTTCATTGTGAGTAGGCTAGTTCCCATTAGACGAGAGGACCTTTCTGCCTCTCCAGGTTGGAAGGATGTTTCTCTAATGGGAAAGAGCTGCATCAGTAAGAGTAGCCTAGTTCCCATTAGACAAGAGGACCTTTCTGCTTCTGCAGATCCGAGGGCTGTTTCTCTAATGGGAAATAGATGCTTCAGTGTGAGTAGGCTAGTTCTCATTAGACGAGAGGACCTTTCTGACTCTCCAGGTCGGAGGGCCGTTTCTCTAATGGTAAATAGCTGCTTCAGTGTGAGTGGGCTAGTTCCCATTAGACGAGAGGACCTTTCGGCCTCTCCAGGTCGGAGGGCCGTTTCTCTAATGGGAAATAGATGCTTCAGTGTGAGTAGGCTAGTTCCCATTAGACAAGAGGAACTTTCTGCCTCTCCAAGTGGGAGGGCAGTTTCTCTAATGGGAAATAGCTGCTTCAATGTGAGTAGATTAGTTCCCATTAGACGAGAGGACCTTTCTGCCTCTCCAGGTCAGAGGGCAGTTTCTCTAATAGGAAATAGCTGCTTCAGTGTGAGTAGGCTAGTTCCCATTAGACAAGAGGACCTTTCTGCCTCGTCAAGTTGGAGGGCCATTTTTCTAATGGGAAAGAGCTGCATCAGTGTGAGTACGCTAGTTCATATTAGAGGAGAGGACCTTTCTGCCTCTCCAGGTTGGAGGGCCGTTTCAAATGGCAAATAGCTTTTTCAGTGTGAGTAAGCTAATTGCCATTAGACGAGAGGACCTTTCTGGCTCTCCAGGTTGGAGGGCCGTTTCTCTAATGGGAAATAGCTGCTTCAGTGTGAGTAGGCTAGTTCCCATTAGCCGAGAGGACCTTTCTGCTTCTTCAGGTCGCAGGGCTGTTTCTCTAATGTGAAATAGATGCTTCAGTGTGAGTAGGCTAGTTCTCATTAGACGAGAGGACCTTTCTGGCCTCTCCAGGTTGGAGGGCCGTTTCTCTAATGGGAAAAAGATGCTTCATTGTGAGTAGGCTAGTTCCCATTAGACGAGAGGACCTTTCTGCCTCTCCAGGTTGGAAGGCTGTTTCTCTAATGGGAAAGAGCTGCATCAGTATGAGTAGCCTAGTTCCCATTAGACAAGAGGACCTTTCTGCTTCTGCAGATCAGAGGGCCGTTTCTCTAATGGTAAATAGCTGCTTCAGTGTGAGTGGGCTAGTTCCCATTAGACGAGAGGACCTTTCGGCCTCTCCAGGTCGGAGGGCCGTTTCTCTAATGGGAAATAGATGCTTCAGTGTGAGTAGGCTAGTTCCCATTAGACAAGAGGAACTTTCTGCCTCTCCAAGTGGGAGGGCAGTTTCTCTAATGGGAAATAGCTGCTTCAGTGTGAGTAGGGAAGTTCCCATTAGACAAGATGACCTTTCTGCCTCGCCAAGTTGGAGTGCCACTTTTCTAATGCGAAAGAGCTGCGTCAGCGTGAGTAGGCTAGTTCCCATAAGACAAGAGTACCTTTCTGCCTCTCCAGGTCAGTCGGCCATTTCTCTAATGGGAAATAGCTTTTTCAGTGTGAGTAGGCTAATTCCCATTAAACAAGAGGACCTTTCTGGCTCTCCAGGTTGGAGGGCCGTTTCTCTAATGGGAAATAGCTGCTTCAGTGTGAGTAGGCTAGTTCCCATTAGACAAGAGGACCTTTCTGCTTCTTCAGGTCGCAGGGCTGTTTCCCTAATGGGAAATAGATGCGTCCTTGTGAGTAGGCTAGTTCCCATTAGACGAGAGGACCATTCTGCCTCTCCAGATCAGAGGGCCGTTTCTCTAATGGGAAACAGATGATTCAGTGTGAATAGGCTAGTTCCCATTAGATGAGAGGACCTTTCTGCCTCTCTGGGTCAGAGGGCTGTTCTCTAATGGGAAATAGATGCTTCAGTGTGAGTAGGCTAGTTCCAATTAGATGAGAGGAACTTTCTGGTTCTCGAGGTCGGAGGGCCGTTTCTCTAATAGGAAATAGATGCTTCATTGTGAGTAGACTAGTTCCCATTAGATGAGATGAACGTTCTGCCTCTCCGGGTCGAAGGGCCATTTCTCTAATGGGAAATAGATGCTTCAGTGTGAGTAGGCTAGTTCTCATTAGACGAGAGGAACTTTCTGACTCTCCAGGTCGGAGGGCCGTTTCTCTAATAGGAAATAGCAGCTTCAGTGTGAGTAGGCTAGTTCACATTAGACAAGAGGACCTTTCTGCCTCGCCAAGTTGGAGGGAAGTTTTTCTAATGGGAAAGAGCTGCATCAGTGTGAGTAGGCTAGTTCCCTCTAGAGGAGAGGACCTTTCTGCCTCTCCAGGTTGGGGGTTCGTTTCTCTAATGGGAAATAGCTGTTTCAGTATGAGTAGCCTAGTTCCCATTAGACAAGAGGACCTTTCTGCTTCTGCAGGTCAGAGGGCTGTTTCTCTAATGGGAAATAGATGCTTCAGTGTGAGTAGGCTAGTTCTCATAAGACGAAAGGACCTTTCTGACTCTCCAGGTCGGAGGGCCGTTTCTCAAATGGGAAATAGCTGCTTCAGTGTGAGTAGGATAGTTCCCATTAGACAAGAGGACATTTCTAGCCTCTCCAGGTTGGAGGGCCGTTTCTTTTATGGTAAATAGCTGCTTCAGTGTGAGTGGGCTAGTTCCCATTAGACGAGAGGACCTTTCGGCCTCTCCAGGTCGGAGGGCCGTTTCTCTAATGGGAAATAGATGCTTGAGTGTGAGTAGGCTAGTTCCCATTAGACAAGAGGAACTTTCTGCCTCTCCAAGTGGGAGGGCAGTTTCTCTAATGGGAAATAGCTGCTTCAATGTGAGTAGACTAGTTCCCATTAGACGAGAGGACCTTTCTGCCTCTCCAGGTCGGAGGGCCGTTTCTCTAATGGTAAATAGCTGCTTCAGTGTGAGTGGGCTAGTTCCCATTAGACGAGAGGACCTTTCGGCCTCTCCAGGTCGGAGGGCCGTTTCTCTAATGGGAAATAGATGCTTGAGTGTCAGTAGGCTAGTTCCCATTAGACAAGAGGAACTTTCTGCCTCTCCAAGTGGGAGGGCAGTTTCTCTAATGGGAAATAGCTGCTTCAATGTTAGTAGACTAGTTCCCATTAGACAAGAGGACCTTTCTGCCTCGTCAAGTTGGAGGGCCATTTTTCTAATGGGAAAGAGCTGCATCAGTGTGAGTACGCTAGTTCCCATTAGAGGAGAGGACCTTTCTGCCTCTCCAGGTTGGAGGTTCGTTTCTCTAATGGGAAATAGCTGTTTCAGTATGAGTAGCCTAGTTCCCATTAGACAAGAAGATCTTTCTGCTTCTGCAGGTCAGAGGGCTGTTTCTCTAATGGGAAATAGATGCTTCAGTGTGAGTAGGCTAGTACTCATAAAACGAGAGGACCTTTCTGACTCTCCAAATCGGATGGCCGTTTCTCAAATGGGAAATAGCTGCTTCAGTGTGAGTAGGATAGTTCGCATTAGA
Organism: Ambystoma mexicanum; assembly: GCF_040938575.1. Classification (NCBI taxonomy): domain Eukaryota; kingdom Metazoa; phylum Chordata; class Amphibia; order Caudata; family Ambystomatidae; genus Ambystoma; species Ambystoma mexicanum. Next base: position 577,608,289 of record NC_090931.1, on the reverse strand, counting down.
CAAGAGGACATTTCTAGCCTCTCCAGGTTGGAGGGCCGTTTCTCTTATGGTAAATAGCTGCTTCAGTGTGAGTGGGCTAGTTCCCATTAGACGAGAAAACCTTTCGGCCTCTCCAGGTCGGAGGGCCGTTTCTCTAATGGGAAATAGCTGCTTCAGTGTGAGTAGGCTAGTTCCCATTAGACAAGCGGAACTTTCTGAGTCTCCAGGTCGGAGGGCCGTTTCTCTAATGGGAAATAGCTGCTTCAGTGTGAGTAGGCTAGTTCCCATCAGACAAGAGGACCTTTCTGCCTCGCGAAGTTGGAGGGCCACTTTTCTAATGCGAAAGAGCTGCGTCAGTGTGAGTAGGCTAGTTCCCATTAGACAAGAGTACCTTTCTGCCTCTCCAGGTCAGAGGGCCATTTCTCTAATGGGAAATAGCTGTTTCAGTGTGAGTAGGCTAATACCCATTAGACGAGAGGACCTTTCTGCCTCTCCAGGTTGGAGGGCCGTTTCTCTAATGGGAAATAGCTGCTTCAGTGTGAGTAGGCTAGTTTCTATTAGACCAGAGGAACTTTCTGCTTCTTCGGGTCGCAGGGCTGTTTCTCTAATGGGAAATAAATGCGTCATTGTGAGTAGGCTAGTTCCTATTAGACGAGAGGACCTTTCTGCCTCTCTGGGTCAGAAGGCTGTTTCTCTAATGGGAAATAATTGCTTCAGTGTGAGTAGGCTAGTTCCAATTAGATGAGAGGAACTTTCTGGTTCTCGAGGTCGAAGGACAGCCGTTTCTCTAATAGGAAATAGATGCTTCATTGTGAGAAGACTAGTTCCCATTAGATGAGAGGAACGTTCTGACTCTCGAGGTCGGAGGGCCGTTTCTCTAATGGGAAATAGCTGCTTCAGTGTGAGTAGGCTAATTCCCATTAGACGAGAGGACCTTTCTGCTTCTTCAGGTCGCAGGGCTGTTTCTCTAATGGGAAATAGATGCTTCATTGTGAGTAGGTTAGTTCCCATTAGACGAGAGGGCCTTTCGGCATCTCCAGGTTGGAGGGCTGTTTCTCTAATGGGAAATAGATGCTTCATTGTGAGTAGGCTATTTCCCATTAGACGAGAGGACCTTTCTGCCTCTCTAGGTTGGAAGGCTGTTTCTCTAATGGGAAAGAGCTGGGTCAGTATGAGTAGCCTAGTTCCCATTAGACAAGAGGAACTTTCTGCTTCTGCAGGTCAGAGGCTGTTTCTCTAATGGGAAATAGATGCTTCAGTGTGAGTAGGCTAGTTCTCATTAGACGAGAGGACCTTTCTGACTCTTCAGGTCGGGGGGCCGTTTCTCTAATGGTAAATAGCTGCTTCAGTGTGAGTGGTCTAGTTCCCATTAGACGAGAGGACCTTTCTGCTTCTTCAGGTCACAGGGCTGTTTCTCTAATGGGAAATAGATGCTTCATTGTGAGTAGGTTAGTTCCCATTAGACGAGAGGACCTTTCGGCATCTCCAGGTTGGAGGGCTGTTTCTCTAATGGCAAATAGCTTTTTCAGTGTGAGTAGGCTAATTCCCATTAGACGAGAGGACCTTTTCTGGCTCTCCAGGTTGGAGGGCCGTTTCTCTAATGGGAAATAGCTGCTTCAGTGTGAGTAGGCTAGTTCCCATTAGACGAGAGGACCTTTCTGCTTCTTCGGGTCGCAGGGCTGTTTCTCTAATGGGAAATAGATGCGCCATTGTGAGTAGGCTAGTTCCCATTAGACGAGAGGACCATTCTGCCTCTCCAGATCAGAGGGCCATTTCTCTAATGGGAAACAGATGATTCAGTGTGAGTAGGCTAGTTCCCATTAGACAAGAGGATCTTTCTGCCTCTCTGGGTCAGAAGGCTGTTTCTCTAATGGGAAATAGCTGCTTCAGTGTGAGTAGGCTAGTTCACATTAGACAAGAGGACCTTTCTGCCTCGCCAAGTTGGAGGGAAGTTTTTCTAATGGGAAAGAGCTGCGTCAGTGTGAGTAGGCTAGTTCCCACTAGAGGAGAGGACCTTTCTGCCTCTCCAGGTTGGAAAGTCGTTTCTCTAATGGGAAATAGCTGCTTCAGTGTGAGTAGGCAAGTTCCCATTAGACAAGAGGAACTTTCTGCCTCTCCAAGTGGGAGGGCAGTTTCTCTAATGGGAAATAGCTGCTTCAATGTGAGTAGGCTAGTTCCCATTAGACGAGAGGACCTTTCTGCCTCTCCAGGTTGGAGGGCTGTTTCTCTAATGGGAAATAGATTCTTCATTGTGAGTAGGCTATTTCCCATTAGACAAGAGGACCTTTCTGCCTCTCTAGGTTGGAAGGCTGTTTCTCTAATGGGAAAGAGCTGGGTCAGTATGAGTAGCCTAGTTCCCATTAGACAAGAGGACCTTTCTGCTTCTGCAGGTCAGAGGGATGTTTCTCTAATGGGAAATAGATGCTTCAGTATGAGTAGGCTAGTTCTCATTAGACGAGAGGACCTTTCTGACTCTCGAGGTCAGTGGGCAGTTTCTCTAATGGTAAATAGCTGCTTCAGTGTGAGTGGTCTAGTTCCCATTAGACGAGAGGACCTTTCAGCCTCTCCAGGTCGGAGGGCCGTTTCTCTAATGGGAAATAGCTGCTTCAGTGTAAGTAGGCTAGTTCCCATTAGACAAGATGACCTTTCTGCCTCGCCAAGTTGGAGTGCCACTTTTCTAATGCGAAAGAGCTGCGTCAGCGTGAGTAGGCTAGTTCCCATAAGACAAGAGTACCTTTTTGCCTCTCCAGGTCAGTCGGCCATTTCTCTAATGGGAAATAGCTTTTTCAGTGTGAGTAGGCTAATTCCCATTAAACAAGAGGACCTTTCTGGCTCTCCAGGTTGGAGGGCCGTTTCTCTAATGGGAAATAGCTGCTTCAGTGTGAGTAGGCTAGTTCCCATTAGACAAGAGGACCTTTCTGCTTCTTCCGGTCGCAGGGCTCTTTCCCTAATGGGAAATAGATGCGTCATTGTGAGTAGGCTAGTTCCCATTAGACGAGAGGACCATTCTGCCTCTCCAGATCAGAGGGCCGTTTCTCTCATGGGAAACAGATGATTCAGTGTGAGTAGGCTATTTCCCATTAGATGAGAGGACCTTTCTGCCTCTCTGGGTCAGAGGGCTGTTTCTCTAATGGGAAATAGATGCTTCAGTGTGAGTAGGCTAGTTCCAATTAGATGAGAGGAACTTTCTGGTTCTCGAGGTCGGAGGGCCGTTTCTCTAATAGGAAATAGATGCTTCATTGTGAGTAGACTAGTTCCCATTAGATGAGAGGAACGTTCTGCCTCTCCGGGTCGAAGGGCCATTTCTCTAATGGGAAATAGATGCTTCAGTGTGAGTAGGCTAGTTCTCATTAGACGAGAGGAACTTTCTGACTCTCCAGGTCGGAGGGCCGTTTCTCTAATAGGAAATAGCAGCTTCAGTGTGAGTAGGCTAGTTCACATTAGACAAGAGGACCTTTCTGCCTCGCCAAGTTGGAGGGAAGTTTTTCTAATGGGAAAGAGCTGCGTCAGTGTGAGTAGGCTAGTTCCCTCTAGAGGAGAGGACCTTTCTGCCTCTCCAGGTTGGAAAGTCGTTTCTCTAATGGGAAATAGCTGCTTCAGTGTGAGTAGGCAAGTTCCCATTAGACAAGAGGAACTTTCTGCCTCTCCAAGTGGGAGGGCAGTTTCTCTAATGGGAAATAGCTGCTTCAATGTGAGTAGGCTAGTTCCCATTAGACGAGAGGACCTTTCTGCCTCTCCAGGTCAGAGGGCAGTTTCTCTAATAGGAAATAGCTGCTTCAGTGTGAGTAGGCTAGTTCCCATTAGACAAGAGGACCTTTCTGCCTCTCCAGGTTGGAGGTTTGTTTCTCTAATGGGAAATAGCTGTTTCAGTATGAGTAGCCTAGTTCCCATTAGACAAGAGGACCTTTCTGCTTCTGCAGGTCAGAGGGCTGTTTCTCTAATGGGAAATAGATGCTTCAGTGTGAGCAGGCTAGTTCTCATAAGACGAGAGGACCTTTCTGACTCTCCAGGTCGGAGGGCCGTTTCTCAAATGGGAAATAGCTGCTTCAGTGTGAGTAGGATAGTTCCCATTAGACAAGAGGACATTTCTAGCCTCTCCAGGTTGGAGGGCCGTTTCTTTTATGGTAAATAGCTGCTTCAGTGTGAGTGGGCTAGTTCACATTAGACGAGAGGCCCTTTCGGCCTCTCCAGGTCGGAGGGCCGTTTCTCTAATGGGAAATAGCTGCTTCAGTGTGAGTAGGCTAGTTCCCATTAGACGAGAGGACCTTTCTGCTTCTTCAGGTCGCAGGGCTGTTTCTCTAAAGGGAAATAGATGCTTCAGTGTGAGTAGGCTAGTTCTCATTAGACGAGAGGACCTTTCTGGCCTCTCCAGGTTGGAGGGCCGTTTCTCTAATGGGAAAAAGATGCTTCATTGTGAGTAGGCTAGTTCCCATTAGACGAGAGGACCTTTCTGCCTCTCCAGGTTGGAAGGCTGTTTCTCTAATGGGAAAGAGCTGCATCAGTATGAGTAGCCTAGTTCCCATTAGACAAGAGGACCTTTCTGCTTCTGCAGATCAGAGGGCTGTTTCTCTAATGGGAAATAGATGCTTCAGTGTGAGTAGGCTAGTTCTCATTAGACGAGAGGACCTTTCTGACTCTCCAGGTCGGAGGGCCGTTTCTCTAATGGTAAATAGCTGCTTCAGTGTGAGTGGGCTAGTTCCCATTAGACGAGAGGACCTTTCGGCCTCTCCAGGTCGGAGGGCCGTTTCTCTAATGGGAAATAGATGCTTCAGTGTGAGTAGGCTAGTTCCCATTAGACAAGAGGAACTTTCTGCCTCTCCAAGTGGGAGGGCAGTTTCTCTAATGGGAAATAGCTGCTTCAATGTGAGTAGACTAGTTCCCATTAGACGAGAGGACCTTTCTGCCTCTCCAGGTCAGAGGGCAGTTTCTCTAAAAGGAAATAGCTGCTTCAGTGTGAGTAGGCTAGTTCCCATTAGACAAGAGGACCTTTCTGCTTCGTCAAGTTGGAGGGCCATTTTTCTAATGGGAAAGAGCTGCATCAGTGTGAGTACGCTAGTTCCCATTAGAGGAGAGGACCTTTCTGCCTCTCCAGGTTGGAGGTTCGTTTCTCTAATGGGAAATAGCTGTTTCAGTATGAGTAGCCTAGTTCCCATTAGACAAGAGGACCTTTCTGCTTCTGCAGGTCAGAGGGCTGTTTCTCTAATGGGAAATAGATGCGTCATTGTGAGTAGGCTAGTTCCCATTAGACGAGAGGACCATTCTGCCTCTCCAGATCAGAGGGCTGTTTCTCTAATGGGAAATAGCTGCTTCAGTGTGAGTAGGATAGTTCGCATTAGACAAGAGGACATTTCTAGCCTCTCCAGGTTGGAGGGCCGTTTCTCTTATGGTAAATAGCTGCTTCAGTGTGAGTGGGCTAGTTCCCATTAGACGAGAAGACCTTTCGGCCTCTCCAGGTTGGAGGGCCGTTTCTCTAATGGGAAATAGCTGCTTCAGTGTGAGTAGGCTAGTTCCCATTAGACAAGCGGAACTTTCTGACTCTCCAGGTCGGAGGGCCGTTTCTCTAATGGTAAATAGCTGCTTCAGTGTGAGTGAGCTAGTTCCCATTAGATGAGAGGAACTTTCTGGTTCTCGAGGTCGAAGGACAGCCGTTTCTCTAATAGGAAATAGATGCTTCATTGTGAGAAGACTAGTTCCCATTAGATGAGAGGAACGTTCTGACTCTCCGGGTCGAAGGGCCATTTCTCTAATGGGAAATAGATGCTTCAGTGTGAGTAGGCTAGTTCTCATTAGACAAGAAGAACTTTCTGACTCTCGAGGTCGGAGGGCCGTTTCTCTAAAGGGAAATAGCTGCTTCAGTGTGAGTAGGCTAATTCCCATTAGACGAGAGGACCTTTCTGCTTCTTCAGGTCGCAGGGCTGTTTCTCTAATGGGAAATAGATGCTTCATTGTGAGTAGGTTAGTTCCCATTAGACGAGAGGACCTTTCGGCATCTCCAGGTTGGAGGGCTGTTTCTCTAATGGGAAATAGATGCTTCATTGTGAGTAGGCTATTTCCCATTAGACGAGAGGACCTTTCTGCCTCTCTAGGTTGGAAGGCTGTTTCTCTAATGGGAAAGAGCTGGGTCAGTATGAGTAGCCTAGTTCCCATTAGACAAGAGGACCTTTCTGCTTCTGCATGTCAGAGGCTGTTTCTCTAATGGGAAATAGATGCTTCAGTGTGAGTAGGCTAGTTCTCATTAGACGAGAGGACCTTTCTGACTCTTCAGGTCGGAGGGCCGTTTCTCTAATAGGAAATAGCAGCTTCAGTGTGAGTAGGCTAGTTCACATTAGACAAGAGGACCTTTCTGCCTCGCCAAGTTGGAGGGAAGTTTTTCTAATGGGAAAGAGCTGCGTCAGTGTGAGTAGGCTAGTTCCCTCTAGAGGAGAGGACCTTTCTGCCTCTCCAGGTTGGAAAGTCATTTCTCTAATGGGAAATAGCTGCTTCAGTGTGAGTAGGCAAGTTCCCATTAGACAAGAGGAACTATCTGCCTCTCCAAGTGGGAGGGCAGTTTCTCTAATGGGAAATAGCTGCTTCAATGTGAGTAGGCTAGTTCCCATTAGACGAGAGGACCTTTCTGCCTCTCCAGGTCAGAGGGCAGTTTCTCTAATAGGAAATAGCTGCTTCAGTGTGAGTAGGCTAGTTCCCATTAGACAAGAGGACCTTTCTGCCTCGTCAAGTTGGAGGGCCATTTTTCTAATGGGAAAGAGCTGCATCAGTGTGAGTACGCTAGTTCCCATTAGAGGAGAGGACCTTTCTGCCTCTCCAGGTTGGAGGTTTGTTTCTCTAATGGGAAATAGCTGTTTCAGTATGAGTAGCCTAGTTCCCATTAGACAAGAGGACCTTTCTGCTTCTGCAGGTCAGAGGGCTGTTTCTCTAATGGGAAATAGATGCTTCAGTGTGAGCAGGCTAGTTCTCATAAGATGAGAGGACCTTTCTGACTCTCCAGGTCGGAGGGCCGTTTCTCAAATGGGAAATAGCTGCTTCAGTGTGAGTAGGATAGTTCCCATTAGACAAGAGGACATTTCTAGCCTCTCCAGGTTGGAGGGCCGTTTCTTTTATGGTAAATAGCTGCTTCAGTGTGAGTGGGCTAGTTCCCATTAGACGAGAGGACCTTTCGGCCTCTCCAGGTCGGAGGGCCGTTTCTCTAATGGGAAATAGATGCTTCAGTGTGAGTAGGCTAGTTCTCATTAGACGAGAGGACCTTTCTGGCCTCTCCAGGTTGGAGGGCCGTTTCTCTAATGGGAAAAAGATGCTTCATTGTGAGTAGGCTAGTTCCCATTAGACGAGAGGACCTTTCTGCCTCTCCAGGTTGGAAGGCTGTTTCTCTAATGGGAAAGAGCTGCATCAGTATGAGTAGCCTAGTTCCCATTAGACAAGAGGACCTTTCTGCTTCTGCAGATCAGAGGGCTGTTTCTCTAATGGGAAATAGATGCTTCAGTGTGAGTAGGCTAGTTCTCATTAGACGAGAGGACCTTTCTGACTCTCCAGGTCGGAGGGCCGTTTCTCTAATGGTAAATAGCTGCTTCAGTGTGAGTGGGCTAGTTCCCATTAGACGAGAGGACCTTTCGGCCTCTCCAGGTCGGAGGGCCGTTTCTCTAATGGTAAATAGCTGCTTCAGTGTGAGTGAGCTAGTTCCCATTAGATGAGAGGAACTTTCTGGTTCTCGAGGTCGAAGGACAGCCGTTTCTCTAATAGGAAATAGATGCTTCATTGTGAGAAGACTAGTTCCCATTAGATGAGAGGAACGTTCTGACTCTCCGGGTCGAAGGGCCATTTCTCTAATGGGAAATAGATGCTTCAGTGTGAGTAGGCTAGTTCTCATTAGACAAGAAGAACTTTCTGACTCTCGAGGTCGGAGGGCCGTTTCTCTAATGGGAAATAGCTGCGTCAGTATGAGTAGCCTAGTTCCCATTAGACAAGAGGACCTTTCTGCTTCTGCAGGTCAGAGGGATGTTTCTCTAATGGGAAATAGATGCTTCAGTATGAGTAGGCTAGTTCTCATTAGACGAGAGGACCTTTCTGACTCTCGAGGTCAGAGGGCAGTTTCTCTAATGGTAAATAGCTGCTTCAGTGTGAGTGGTCTAGTTCCCATTAGACGAGAGGACCTTTCAGCCTCTCCAGGTCGGAGGGCCGTTTCTCTAATGCGAAAGAGCTGCGTCAGCGTGAGTAGGCTAGTTCCCATAAGACAAGAGTACCTTTTTGCCTCTCCAGGTCAGTCGGCCATTTCTCTAATGGGAAATAGCTTTTTCAGTGTGAGTAGGCTAATTCCCATTAAACAAGAGGACCTTTCTGGCTCTCCAGGTTGGAGGGCCGTTTCTCTAATGGGAAATAGCTGCTTCAGTGTGAGTAGGCTAGTTCCCATTACACAAGAGGACCTTTCTGCTTCTTCAGGTCGCAGGGCTGTTTCCCTAATGGGAAATAGATGCGTCATTGTGAGTAGGCTAGTTCCCATTAGACGAGAGGACCATTCTGCCTCTCCAGATCAGAGGGCCGTTTCTCTAATGGGAAACAGATGATTCAGTGTGAGTAGGCTAGTTCCCATTAGATGAGAGGACCTTTCTGCCTCTCTGGGTCAGAGGGCTGTTTCTCTAATGGGAAATAGATGCTTCAGTGTGAGTAGGCTAGTTCCAATTAGATGAGAGGAACTTTCTGGTTCTCGAGGTCGGAGTTCCGTTTCTCTAATAGGAAATAGATTCTTCATTGTGAGTAGACTAGTTCCCATTAGATGAGAGGAACGTTCTGCCTCTCCGGGTCGAAGGGCCATTTCTCTAATGGGAAATAGATGCTTCAGTGTGAGTAGGCTAGTTCTCATTAGACGAGAGGAACTTTCTGACTCTCCAGGTCGGAGGGCCGTTTCTCTAATAGGAAATAGCAGCTTCAGTGTGAGTAGGCTAGTTCACATTAGACAAGAGGACCTTTCTGCCTCGCCAAGTTGGAGGGAAGTCTTTCTAATGGGAAAGAGCTGCGTCAGTGTGAGTAGGCTAGTTCCCTCTAGAGGAGAGGACCTTTCTGCCTCTCCAGGTTGGAAAGTCGTTTCTCTAATGGGAAATAGCTGCTTCAGTGTGAGTAGGCAAGTTCCCATTAGACAAGAGGAACTTTCTGCCTCTCCAAGTGGGAGGGCAGTTTCTCTAATGGGAAATAGCTGCTTCAATGTGAGTAGGCTAGTTCCCATTAGACGAGAGGACCTTTCTGCCTCTCCAGGTCAGAGGGCAGTTTCTCTAATAGGAAATAGCTGCTTCAGTGTGAGTAGGCTAGTTCCCATTAGACAAGAGGACCTTTCTGCCTCGTCAAGTTGGAGGGCCATTTTTCTAATGGGAAAGAGCTGCATCAGTGTGAGTACGCTAGTTCCCATTAGAGGAGAGGACCTTTCTGCCTCTCCAGGTTGGAGGTTTGTTTCTCTAATGGGAAATAGCTGTTTCAGTATGAGTAGCCTAGTTCCCATTAGACAAGAGGACCTTTCTGCTTCTGCAGGTCAGAGGGCTGTTTCTCTAATGGGAAATAGATGCTTCAGTGTGAGCAGGCTAGTTCTCATAAGACGAGAGGACCTTTCTGACTCTCCAGGTCGGAGGGCCGTTTCTCAAATGGGAAATAGCTGCTTCAGTGTGAGTAGGATAGTTCCCATTAGACAAGAGGACATTTCTAGCCTCTCCAGGTTGGAGGGCCGTTTCTTTTATGGTAAATAGCTTCTTCAGTGTGAGTGGGCTAGTTCCCATTAGACGAGAGGAACTTTCGGCCTCTCCAGGTCGGAGGGCCGTTTCTCTAATGGGAAATAGCTGCTTCAGTGTGAGTAGGCTAGTTCCCATTAGACGAGAGGACCTTTCTGCTTCTTCAGGTCGCAGGGCTGTTTCTCTAATGGGAAATAGATGCTTCAGTGTGAGTAGGCTAGTTCTCATTAGACGAGAGGACCTTTCTGGCCTCTCCAGGTTGGAGGGCCGTTTCTCTAATGGGAAAAAGATGCTTCATTGTGAGTAGGCTAGTTCCCATTAGACGAGAGGACCTTTCTGCCTCTCCAGGTTGGAAGGCTGTTTCTCTAATGGGAAAGAGCTGCATCAGTATGAGTAGCCTAGTTCCCATTAGACAAGAGGACCTTTCTGCTTCTGCAGATCAGAGGGCTGTTTCTCTAATGGGAAATAGATGCTTCAGTGTGAGTAGGCTAGTTCTCATTAGACGAGAGGACCTTTCTGACTCTCCAGGTCGGAGGGCCGTTTCTCTAATGGTAAATAGCTGCTTCAGTGTGAGTGGGCTAGTTCCCATTAGACGAGAGGACCTTTTGGCCTCTCCAGGTCGGAGGGCCGTTTCTCTAATGGGAAATAGATGCTTCAGTGTGAGTAGGCTAGTTCCCATTAGACAAGAGGAACTTTCTGCCTCTCCAAGTGGGAGGGCAGTTTCTCTAATGGGAAATAGCTGCTTCAATGTGAGTAGACTAGTTCCCATTAGACGAGAGGACCTTTCTGCCTCTCCAGGTCAGAGGGCAGTTTCTCTAAAAGGAAATAGCTGCTTCAGTGTGAGTAGGCTAGTTCCCATTAGACAAGAGGACCTTTCTGCCTCGTCAAGTTGGAGGGCCATTTTTCTAATGGGAAAGAGCTGCATCAGTGTGAGTACGCTAGTTCCCATTAGAGGAGAGGACCTTTCTGCCTCTCCAGGTTGGAGGTTCGTTTCTCTAATGGGAAATAGCTGTTTCAGTATGAGTAGCCTAGTTCCCATTAGACAAGAGGACCTTTCTGCCTCGTCAAGTTGGAGGGCCATTTTTCTAATGGGAAAGAGCTGCATCAGTGTGAGTACGCTAGTTCCCATTAGAGGAGAGGACCTTTCTGCCTCTCCAGGTTGGAGGTTTGTTTCTCTAATGGGAAATAGCTGTTTCAGTATGAGTAGCCTAGTTCCCATTAGACAAGAGGACCTTTCTGCTTCTGCAGGTCAGAGGGCTGTTTCTCTAATGGGAAATAGATGCTTCAGTGTGAGCAGGCTAGTTCTCATAAGATGAGAGGACCTTTCTGACTCTCCAGGTCGGAGGGCCGTTTCTCAAATGGGAAATAGCTGCTTCAGTGTGAGTAGGATAGTTCCCATTAGACAAGAGGACATTTCTAGCCTCTCCAGGTTGGAGGGCCGTTTCTTTTATGGTAAATAGCTGCTTCAGTGTGAGTGGGCTAGTTCCCATTAGACGAGAGGACCTTTCGGCCTCTCCAGGTCGGAGGGCCGTTTCTCTAATGGGAAATAGATGCTTCAGTGTGAGTAGGCTAGTTCTCATTAGACGAGAGGACCTTTCTGGCCTCTCCAGGTTGGAGGGCCGTTTCTCTAATGGGAAAAAGATGCTTCATTGTGAGTAGGCTAGTTCCCATTAGACGAGAGGACCTTTCTGCCTCTCCAGGTTGGAAGGCTGTTTCTCTAATGGGAAAGAGCTGCATCAGTATGAGTAGCCTAGTTCCCATTAGACAAGAGGACCTTTCTGCTTCTGCAGATCAGAGGGCTGTTTCTCTAATGGGAAATAGATGCTTCAGTGTGAGTAGGCTAGTTCTCATTAGACGAGAGGACCTTTCTGACTCTCCAGGTCGGAGGGCCGTTTCTCTAATGGTAAATAGCTGCTTCAGTGTGAGTGGGCTAGTTCCCATTAGACGAGAGGACCTTTCGGCCTCTCCAGGTCGGAGGGCCGTTTCTCTAATGGTAAATAGCTGCTTCAGTGTGAGTGAGCTAGTTCCCATTAGATGAGAGGAACTTTCTGGTTCTCGAGGTCGAAGGACAGCCGTTTCTCTAATAGGAAATAGATGCTTCATTGTGAGAAGACTAGTTCCCATTAGATGAGAGGAACGTTCTGACTCTCCGGGTCGAAGGGCCATTTCTCTAATGGGAAATAGATGCTTCAGTGTGAGTAGGCTAGTTCTCATTAGACAAGAAGAACTTTCTGACTCTCGAGGTCGGAGGGCCGTTTCTCTAATGGGAAATAGCTGCGTCAGTATGAGTAGCCTAGTTCCCATTAGACAAGAGGACCTTTCTGCTTCTGCAGGTCAGAGGGATGTTTCTCTAATGGGAAATAGATGCTTCAGTATGAGTAGGCTAGTTCTCATTAGACGAGAGGACCTTTCTGACTCTCGAGGTCAGAGGGCAGTTTCTCTAATGGTAAATAGCTGCTTCAGTGTGAGTGGTCTAGTTCCCATTAGACGAGAGGACCTTTCAGCCTCTCCAGGTCGGAGGGCCGTTTCTCTAATGCGAAAGAGCTGCGTCAGCGTGAGTAGGCTAGTTCCCATAAGACAAGAGTACCTTTTTGCCTCTCCAGGTCAGTCGGCCATTTCTCTAATGGGAAATAGCTTTTTCAGTGTGAGTAGGCTAATTCCCATTAAACAAGAGGACCTTTCTGGCTCTCCAGGTTGGAGGGCCGTTTCTCTAATGGGAAATAGCTGCTTCAGTGTGAGTAGGCTAGTTCCCATTACACAAGAGGACCTTTCTGCTTCTTCAGGTCGCAGGGCTGTTTCCCTAATGGGAAATAGATGCGTCATTGTGAGTAGGCTAGTTCCCATTAGACGAGAGGACCATTCTGCCTCTCCAGATCAGAGGGCCGTTTCTCTAATGGGAAACAGATGATTCAGTGTGAGTAGGCTAGTTCCCATTAGATGAGAGGACCTTTCTGCCTCTCTGGGTCAGAGGGCTGTTTCTCTAATGGGAAATAGATGCTTCAGTGTGAGTAGGCTAGTTCCAATTAGATGAGAGGAACTTTCTGGTTCTCGAGGTCGGAGTTCCGTTTCTCTAATAGGAAATAGATTCTTCATTGTGAGTAGACTAGTTCCCATTAGATGAGAGGAACGTTCTGCCTCTCCGGGTCGAAGGGCCATTTCTCTAATGGGAAATAGATGCTTCAGTGTGAGTAGGCTAGTTCTCATTAGACGAGAGGAACTTTCTGACTCTCCAGGTCGGAGGGCCGTTTCTCTAATAGGAAATAGCAGCTTCAGTGTGAGTAGGCTAGTTCACATTAGACAAGAGGACCTTTCTGCCTCGCCAAGTTGGAGGGAAGTCTTTCTAATGGGAAAGAGCTGCGTCAGTGTGAGTAGGCTAGTTCCCTCTAGAGGAGAGGACCTTTCTGCCTCTCCAGGTTGGAAAGTCGTTTCTCTAATGGGAAATAGCTGCTTCAGTGTGAGTAGGCAAGTTCCCATTAGACAAGAGGAACTTTCTGCCTCTCCAAGTGGGAGGGCAGTTTCTCTAATGGGAAATAGCTGCTTCAATGTGAGTAGGCTAGTTCCCATTAGACGAGAGGACCTTTCTGCCTCTCCAGGTCAGAGGGCAGTTTCTCTAATAGGAAATAGCTGCTTCAGTGTGAGTAGGCTAGTTCCCATTAGACAAGAGGACCTTTCTGCCTCGTCAAGTTGGAGGGCCATTTTTCTAATGGGAAAGAGCTGCATCAGTGTGAGTACGCTAGTTCCCATTAGAGGAGAGGACCTTTCTGCCTCTCCAGGTTGGAGGTTTGTTTCTCTAATGGGAAATAGCTGTTTCAGTATGAGTAGCCTAGTTCCCATTAGACAAGAGGACCTTTCTGCTTCTGCAGGTCAGAGGGCTGTTTCTCTAATGGGAAATAGATGCTTCAGTGTGAGCAGGCTAGTTCTCATAAGACGAGAGGACCTTTCTGACTCTCCAGGTCGGAGGGCCGTTTCTCAAATGGGAAATAGCTGCTTCAGTGTGAGTAGGATAGTTCCCATTAGACAAGAGGACATTTCTAGCCTCTCCAGGTTGGAGGGCCGTTTCTTTTATGGTAAATAGCTTCTTCAGTGTGAGTGGGCTAGTTCCCATTAGACGAGAGGAACTTTCGGCCTCTCCAGGTCGGAGGGCCGTTTCTCTAATGGGAAATAGCTGCTTCAGTGTGAGTAGGCTAGTTCCCATTAGACGAGAGGACCTTTCTGCTTCTTCAGGTCGCAGGGCTGTTTCTCTAATGGGAAATAGATGCTTCAGTGTGAGTAGGCTAGTTCTCATTAGACGAGAGGACCTTTCTGGCCTCTCCAGGTTGGAGGGCCGTTTCTCTAATGGGAAAAAGATGCTTCATTGTGAGTAGGCTAGTTCCCATTAGACGAGAGGACCTTTCTGCCTCTCCAGGTTGGAAGGCTGTTTCTCTAATGGGAAAGAGCTGCATCAGTATGAGTAGCCTAGTTCCCATTAGACAAGAGGACCTTTCTGCTTCTGCAGATCAGAGGGCTGTTTCTCTAATGGGAAATAGATGCTTCAGTGTGAGTAGGCTAGTTCTCATTAGACGAGAGGACCTTTCTGACTCTCCAGGTCGGAGGGCCGTTTCTCTAATGGTAAATAGCTGCTTCAGTGTGAGTGGGCTAGTTCCCATTAGACGAGAGGACCTTTTGGCCTCTCCAGGTCGGAGGGCCGTTTCTCTAATGGGAAATAGATGCTTCAGTGTGAGTAGGCTAGTTCCCATTAGACAAGAGGAACTTTCTGCCTCTCCAAGTGGGAGGGCAGTTTCTCTAATGGGAAATAGCTGCTTCAATGTGAGTAGACTAGTTCCCATTAGACGAGAGGACCTTTCTGCCTCTCCAGGTCAGAGGGCAGTTTCTCTAAAAGGAAATAGCTGCTTCAGTGTGAGTAGGCTAGTTCCCATTAGACAAGAGGACCTTTCTGCCTCGTCAAGTTGGAGGGCCATTTTTCTAATGGGAAAGAGCTGCATCAGTGTGAGTACGCTAGTTCCCATTAGAGGAGAGGACCTTTCTGCCTCTCCAGGTTGGAGGTTCGTTTCTCTAATGGGAAATAGCTGTTTCAGTATGAGTAGCCTAGTTCCCATTAGACAAGAGGACCTTTCTGCTTCTTCAGGTCAGAGGGCTGTTTCTCTAATGGGAAATAGATGCGTCATTGTGAGTAGGCTAGTTCCCATTAGACGAGAGGACCATTCTGCCTCTCCAGATCAGAGGGCCGTTTCTCTAATGGGAAATAGCTGCTTCAGTGTGAGTAGGATAGTTCGCATTAGACAAGAGGACATTTCTAGCCTCTCCAGGTTGGAGGGCCGTTTCTCTTATGGTAAATAGCTGCTTCAGTGTGAGTGGGCTAGTTCCCATTAGACGAGAAGACCTTTCGGCCTCTCCAGGTTGGAGGGCCGTTTCTCTAATGGGAAATAGCTGCTTCAGTGTGAGTAGGCTAGTTCCCATTAGACAAGCGGAACTTTCTGACTCTCCAGGTCGGAGGGCCGTTTCTCTAATGGTAAATAGCTGCTTCAGTGTGAGTGAGCTAGTTCCCATTAGATGAGAGGAACTTTCTGGTTCTCGAGGTCGAAGGACAGCCGTTTCTCTAATAGGAAATAGATGCTTCATTGTGAGAAGACTAGTTCCCATTAGATGAGAGGAACGTTCTGACTCTCCGGGTCGAAGGGCCATTTCTCTAATGGGAAATAGATGCTTCAGTGTGAGTAGGCTAGTTCTCATTAGACAAGAAGAACTTTCTGACTCTCGAGGTCGGAGGGCCGTTTCTCTAATGGGAAATAGCTGCTTCAGTGTGAGTAGGCTAATTCCCATTAGACGAGAGGACCTTTCTGCTTCTTCAGGTCGCAGGGCTGTTTCTCTAATGGAAAATAGATGCTTCATTGTGAGTAGGTTAGTTCCCATTAGACGAGAGGACCTTTCGGCATCTCCAGGTTGGAGGGCTGTTTCTCTAATGGGAAATAGATGCTTCATTGTGAGTAGGCTATTTCCCATTAGACGAGAGGACCTTTCTGCCTCTCTAGGTTGGAAGGCTGTTTCTCTAATGGGAAAGAGCTGGGTCAGTATGAGTAGCCTAGTTCCCATTAGACAAGAGGACCTTTCTGCTTCTGCATGTCAGAGGCTGTTTCTCTAATGGGAAATAGATGCATCAGTGTGAGTAGGCTAGTTCTTATTAGATGAGAGGACCTTTCTGACTCTTCAGGTCGGAGGGCCGTTTCTCTAATAGGAAATAGCAGCTTCAGTGTGAGTAGGCTAGTTCACATTAGACAAGAGGACCTTTCTGCCTCGCCAAGTTGGAGGGAAGTTTTTCTAATGGGAAAGAGCTGCGTCAGTGTGAGTAGGCTAGTTCCCTCTAGAGGAGAGGACCTTTCTGCCTCTCCAGGTTGGAAAGTCGTTTCTCTAATGGGAAATAGCTGCTTCAGTGTGAGTAGGCAAGTTCCCATTAGACAAGAGGAACTTTCTGCCTCTCCAAGTGGGAGGGCAGTTTCTCTAATGGGAAATAGCTGCTTCAATGTGAGTAGGCTAGTTCCCATTAGACGAGAGGACCTTTCTGCCTCTCCAGGTAAGAGGGCAGTTTCTCTAATAGGAAATAGCTGCTTCAGTGTGAGGAGGCTAGTTCCCATTAGACAAGAGGACCTTTCTGCCTCGTCAAGTTGGAGGGCCATTTTTCTAATGGGAAAGAGCTGCATCAGTGTGAGTACGCTAGTTCCCATTAGAGGAGAGGACCTTTCTGCCTCTCCAGGTTGGAGGTTTGTTTCTCTAATGGGAAATAGCTGTTTCAGTATGAGTAGCCTAGTTCCCATTAGACAAGAGGACCTTTCTGCTTCTGCAGGTCAGAGGGCTGTTTCTCTAATGGGAAATAGATGCTTCAGTGTGAGCAGGCTAGTTCTCATAAGACGAGAGGACCTTTCTGACTCTCCAGGTCGGAGGGCCGTTTCTCAAATGGGAAATAGCTGCTTCAGTGTGAGTAGGATAGTTCCCATTAGACAAGAGGACATTTCTAGCCTCTCCAGGTTGGAGGGCCGTTTCTTTTATGGTAAATAGCTGCTTCAGTGTGAGTGGGCTAGTTCCCATTAGACGAGAGGACCTTTCGGCCTCTCCAGGTCGGAGGGCCGTTTCTCTAATGGGAAATAGCTGCTTCAGTGTGAGTAGGCTAGTTCCCATTAGACGAGAGGACCTTTCTGCTTCTTCAGGTCGCAGGGCTGTTTCTCTAATGGGAAATAGATGCTTCAGTGTGAGTAGGCTAGTTCTCATTAGACGAGAGGACCTTTCTGGCCTCTCCAGGTTGGAGGGCCGTTTCTCTAATGGGAAAAAGATGCTTCATTGTGAGTAGGCTAGTTCCCATTAGACGAGAGGACCTTTCTGCCTCTCCAGGTTGGAAGGCTGTTTCTCTAATGGGAAAGAGCTGCATCAGTATGAGTAGCCTAGTTCCCATTAGACAAGAGGACCTTTCTGCTTCTGCAGATCAGAGGGCTGTTTCTCTAATGGGAAATAGATGCTTCAGTGTGAGTAGGCTAGTTCTCATTAGACGAGAGGACCTTTCTGACTCTCCAGGTCGGAGGGCCGTTTCTCTAATGGTAAATAGCTGCTTCAGTGTGAGTGGGCTAGTTCCCATTAGACGAGAGGACCTTTCGGCCTCTCCAGGTCGGAGGGCCGTTTCTCTAATGGGAAATAGATGCTTCAGTGTGAGTAGGCTAGTTCCCATTAGACAAGAGGAACTTTCTGCCTCTCCAAGTGGGAGGGCAGTTTCTCTAATGGGAAATAGCTGCTTCAATGTGAGTAGACTAGTTCCCATTAGACGAGAGGACCTTTCTGCCTCTCCAGGTCAGAGGGCAGTTTCTCTAAAAGGAAATAGCTGCTTCAGTGTGAGTAGGCTAGTTCCCATTAGACAAGAGGACCTTTCTGCCTCGCCAAGTTGGAGGGAAGTTTTTCTAATGGGAAAGAGCTGCGTCAGTGTGAGTAGGCTAGTTCCCTCTAGAGGAGAGGACCTTTCTGCCTCTCCAGGTCAGAGGGCAGTTTCTCTAAAAGGAAATAGCTGCTTCAGTGTGAGTAGGCTAGTTCACATTAGACAAGAGGACCTTTCTGCCTCGCCAAGTTGGAGGGAAGTTTTTCTAATGGGAAAGAGCTGCGTCAGTGTGAGTAGGCTAGTTCCCTCTAGAGGAGAGGACCTTTCTGCCTCTCCAGGTTGGAAAGTCGTTTCTCTAATGGGAAATAGCTGCTTCAGTGTGAGTAGGCAAGTTCCCATTAGACAAGAGGAACTTTCTGCCTCTCCAAGTGGGAGGGCAGTTTCTCTAATGGGAAATAGCTGCTTCAATGTGAGTAGGCTAGTTCCCATTAGACGAGAGGACCTTTCTGCCTCTCCAGGTAAGAGGGCAGTTTCTCTAATAGGAAATAGCTGCTTCAGTGTGAGGAGGCTAGTTCCCATTAGACAAGAGGACCTTTCTGCCTCGTCAAGTTGGAGGGCCATTTTTCTAATGGGAAAGAGCTGCATCAGTGTGAGTACGCTAGTTCCCATTAGAGGAGAGGACCTTTCTGCCTCTCCAGGTTGGAGGTTTGTTTCTCTAATGGGAAATAGCTGTTTCAGTATGAGTAGCCTAGTTCCCATTAGACAAGAGGACCTTTCTGCTTCTGCAGGTCAGAGGGCTGTTTCTCTAATGGGAAATAGATGCTTCAGTGTGAGCAGGCTAGTTCTCATAAGACGAGAGGACCTTTCTGACTCTCCAGGTCGGAGGGCCGTTTCTCAAATGGGAAATAGCTGCTTCAGTGTGAGTAGGATAGTTCCCATTAGACAAGAGGACATTTCTAGCCTCTCCAGGTTGGAGGGCCGTTTCTTTTATGGTAAATAGCTGCTTCAGTGTGAGTGGGCTAGTTCCCATTAGACGAGAGGACCTTTCGGCCTCTCCAGGTCGGAGGGCCGTTTCTCTAATGGGAAATAGCTGCTTCAGTGTGAGTAGGCTAGTTCCCATTAGACGAGAGGACCTTTCTGCTTCTTCAGGTCGCAGGGCTGTTTCTCTAATGGGAAATAGATGCTTCAGTGTGAGTAGGCTAGTTCTCATTAGACGAGAGGACCTTTCTGGCCTCTCCAGGTTGGAGGGCCGTTTCTCTAATGGGAAAAAGATGCTTCATTGTGAGTAGGCTAGTTCCCATTAGACGAGAGGACCTTTCTGCCTCTCCAGGTTGGAAGGCTGTTTCTCTAATGGGAAAGAGCTGCATCAGTATGAGTAGCCTAGTTCCCATTAGACAAGAGGACCTTTCTGCTTCTGCAGATCAGAGGGCTGTTTCTCTAATGGGAAATAGATGCTTCAGTGTGAGTAGGCTAGTTCTCATTAGACGAGAGGACCTTTCTGACTCTCCAGGTCGGAGGGCCGTTTCTCTAATGGTAAATAGCTGCTTCAGTGTGAGTGGGCTAGTTCCCATTAGACGAGAGGACCTTTCGGCCTCTCCAGGTCGGAGGGCCGTTTCTCTAATGGGAAATAGATGCTTCAGTGTGAGTAGGCTAGTTCCCATTAGACAAGAGGAACTTTCTGCCTCTCCAAGTGGGAGGGCAGTTTCTCTAATGGGAAATAGCTGCTTCAATGTGAGTAGACTAGTTCCCATTAGACGAGAGGACCTTTCTGCCTCTCCAGGTCAGAGGGCAGTTTCTCTAAAAGGAAATAGCTGCTTCAGTGTGAGTAGGCTAGTTCCCATTAGACAAGAGGACCTTTCTGCCTCGTCAAGTTGGAGGGCCATTTTTCTAATGGGAAAGAGCTGCATCAGTGTGAGTACGCTAGTTCCCATTAGAGGAGAGGACCTTTCTACCTCTCCAGGTTGGAGGTTCGTTTCTCTAATGGGAAATAGCTGTTTCAGTATGAGTAGCCTAGTTCCCATTAGACAAGAGGACCTTTCTGCTTCTTCAGGTCAGAGGGCTGTTTCTCTAATGGGAAATAGATGCGTCATTGTGAGTAGGCTAGTTCCCATTAGACGAGAGGACCATTCTGCCTCTCCAGATCAGAGGGCCGTTTCTCTAATGGGAAATAGCTGCTTCAGTGTGAGTAGGATAGTTCGCATTAGACAAGAGGACATTTCTAGCCTCTCCAGGTTGGAGGGCCGTTTCTCTTATGGTAAATAGCTGCTTCAGTGTGAGTGGGCTAGTTCCCATTAGACGAGAAGACCTTTCGGCCTCTCCAGGTTGGAGGGCCGTTTCTCTAATGGGAAATAGCTGCTTCAGTGTGAGTAGGCTAGTTCCCATTAGACAAGCGGAACTTTCTGACTCTCCAGGTCGGAGGGCCGTTTCTCTAATGGTAAATAGCTGCTTCAGTGTGAGTGAGCTAGTTCCCATTAGATGAGAGGAACTTTCTGGTTCTCGAGGTCGAAGGACAGCCGTTTCTCTAATAGGAAATAGATGCTTCATTGTGAGAAGACTAGTTCCCATTAGATGAGAGGAACGTTCTGACTCTCCGGGTCGAAGGGCCATTTCTCTAATGGGAAATAGATGCTTCAGTGTGAGTAGGCTAGTTCTCATTAGACAAGAAGAACTTTCTGACTCTCGAGGTCGGAGGGCCGTTTCTCTAATGGGAAATAGCTGCTTCAGTGTGAGTAGGCTAATTCCCATTAGACGAGAGGACCTTTCTGCTTCTTCAGGTCGCAGGGCTGTTTCTCTAATGGGAAATAGATGCTTCATTGTGAGTAGGTTAGTTCCCATTAGACGAGAGGACCTTTCGGCATCTCCAGGTTGGAGGGCTGTTTCTCTAATGGGAAATAGATGCTTCATTGTGAGTAGGCTATTTCCCATTAGACGAGAGGACCTTTCTGCCTCTCTAGGTTGGAAGGCTGTTTCTCTAATGGGAAAGAGCTGGGTCAGTATGAGTAGCCTAGTTCCCATTAGACAAGAGGACCTTTCTGCTTCTGCATGTCAGAGGCTGTTTCTCTAATGGGAAATAGATGCTTCAGTGTGAGTAGGCTAGTTCTCATTAGACGAGAGGACCTTTCTGACTCTTCAGGTCGGAGGGCCGTTTCTCTAATAGGAAATAGCAGCTTCAGTGTGAGTAGGCTAGTTCACATTAGACAAGAGGACCTTTCTGCCTCGCCAAGTTGGAGGGAAGTTTTTCTAATGGGAAAGAGCTGCGTCAGTGTGAGTAGGCTAGTTCCCTCTAGAGGAGAGGACCTTTCTGCCTCTCCAGGTTGGAAAGTCGTTTCTCTAATGGGAAATAGCTGCTTCAGTGTGAGTAGGCAAGTTCCCATTAGACAAGAGGAACTTTCTGCCTCTCCAAGTGGGAGGGCAGTTTCTCTAATGGGAAATAGCTGCTTCAATGTGAGTAGGCTAGTTCCCATTAGACGAGAGGACCTTTCTGCCTCTCCAGGTCAGAGGGCAGTTTCTCTAATAGGAAATAGCTGCTTCAGTGTGAGTAGGCTAGTTCCCATTAGACAAGAGGACCTTTCTGCCTCGTCAAGTTGGAGGGCCATTTTTCTAATGGGAAAGAGCTGCATCAGTGTGAGTACGCTAGTGCCCATTAGAGGAGAGGACCTTTCTGCCTCTCCAGGTTGGAGGTTTGTTTCTCTAATGGGAAATAGCTGTTTCAGTATGAGTAGCCTAGTTCCCATTAGACAAGAGGACCTTTCTGCTTCTGCAGGTCAGAGGGCTGTTTCTCTAATGGGAAATAGATGCTTCAGTGTGAGCAGGCTAGTTCTCATAAGACGAGAGGACCTTTCTGACTCTCCAGGTCGGAGGGCCGTTTCTCAAATGGGAAATAGCTGCTTCAGTGTGAGTAGGATAGTTCCCATTAGACAAGAGGACATTTCTAGCCTCTCCAGGTTGGAGGGCTGTTTCTTTTATGGTAAATAGCTGCTTCAGTGTGAGTGGGCTAGTTCCCATTAGACGAGAGGACCTTTCGGCCTCTCCAGGTCGGAGGGCCGTTTCTCTAATGGGAAATAGCTGCTTCAGTGTGAGTAGGCTAGTTCCCATTAGACGAGAGGACCTTTCTGCTTCTTCAGGTCGCAGGGCTGTTTCTCTAATGGGAAATAGATGCTTCAGTGTGAGTAGGCTAGTTCTCATTAGACGAGAGGACCTTTCTGGCCTCTCCAGGTTGGAGGGCCGTTTCTCTAATGGGAAAAAGATGCTTCATTGTGAGTAGGCTAGTTCCCATTAGACGAGAGGACCTTTCTGCCTCTCCAGGTTGGAAGGCTGTTTCTCTAATGGGAAAGAGCTGCATCAGTATGAGTAGCCTAGTTCCCATTAGACAAGAGGACCTTTCTGCTTCTGCAGATCAGAGGGCTGTTTCTCTAATGGGAAATAGATGCTTCAGTGTGAGTAGGCTAGTTCTCATTAGACGAGAGGACCTTTCTGACTCTCCAGGTCGGAGGGCCGTTTCTCTAATGGTAAATAGCTGCTTCAGTGTGAGTGGGCTAGTTCCCATTAGACGAGAGGACCTTTCGGCCTCTCCAGGTCGGAGGGCCGTTTCTCTAATGGGAAATAGATGCTTCAGTGTGAGTAGGCTAGTTCCCATTAGACAAGAGGAACTTTCTGCCTCTCCAAGTGGGAGGGCAGTTTCTCTAATGGGAAATAGCTGCTTCAATGTGAGTAGACTAGTTCCCATTAGACGAGAGGACCTTTCTGCCTCTCCAGGTCAGAGGGCAGTTTCTCTAAAAGGAAATAGCTGCTTCAGTGTGAGTAGGCTAGTTCCCATTAGACAAGAGGACCTTTCTGCCTCGTCAAGTTGGAGGGCCATTTTTCTAATGGGAAAGAGCTGCATCAGTGTGAGTACGCTAGTTCCCATTAGAGGAGAGGACCTTTCTGCCTCTCCAGGTTGGAGGTTCGTTTCTCTAATGGAAAATAGCTGTTTCAGTATGAGTAGCCTAGTTCCCATTAGACAAGAGGACCTTTCTGCTTCTGCAGGTCAGAGGGCTGTTTCTCTAATGGGAAATAGATGCGTCATTGTGAGTAGGCTAGTTCCCATTAGACGAGAGGACCATTCTGCCTCTCCAGATCAGAGGGCCGTTTCTCTAATGGGAAATAGCTGCTTCAGTGTGAGTAGGATAGTTCGCATTAGACAAGAGGACATTTCTAGCCTCTCCAGGTTGGAGGGCCGTTTCTCTTATGGTAAATAGCTGCTTCAGTGTGAGTGGGCTAGTTCCCATTAGACGAGAAGACCTTTCGGCCTCTCCAGGTTGGAGGGCCGTTTCTCTAATGGGAAATAGCTGCTTCAGTGTGAGTAGGCTAGTTCCCATTAGACAAGCGGAACTTTCTGACTCTCCAGGTCGGAGGGCCGTTTCTCTAATGGTAAATAGCTGCTTCAGTGTGAGTGAGCTAGTTCCCATTAGATGAGAGGAACTTTCTGGTTCTCGAGGTCGAAGGACAGCCGTTTCTCTAATAGGAAATAGATGCTTCATTGTGAGAAGACTAGTTCCCATTAGATGAGAGGAACGTTCTGACTCTCCGGGTCGAAGGGCCATTTCTCTAATGGGAAATAGATGCTTCAGTGTGAGTAGGCTAGTTCTCATTAGACAAGAAGAACTTTCTGACTCTCGAGGTCGGAGGGCCGTTTCTCTAATGGGAAATAGCTGCTTCAGTGTGAGTAGGCTAATTCCCATTAGACGAGAGGACCTTTCTGCTTCTTCAGGTCGCAGGGCTGTTTCTCTAATGGGAAATAGATGCTTCATTGTGAGTAGGTTAGTTCCCATTAGACGAGAGGACCTTTCGGCATCTCCAGGTTGGAGGGCTGTTTCTCTAATGGGAAATAGATGCTTCATTGTGAGTAGGCTTTTTCCCATTAGACGAGAGGACCTTTCTGCCTCTCTAGGTTGGAAGGCTGTTTCTCTAATGGGAAAGAGCTGGGTCAGTATGAGTAGCCTAGTTCCCATTAGACAAGAGGACCTTTCTGCTTCTGCATGTCAGAGGCTGTTTCTCTAATGGGAAATAGATGCTTCAGTGTGAGTAGGCTAGTTCTCATTAGACGAGAGGACCTTTCTGACTCTTCAGGTCGGAGGGCCGTTTCTCTAATGGTAAATAGCTGCTTCAGTGTGAGTGGTCTAGTTCCCATTAGACGAGAGGACCTTTCAGTCTCTCCAGGTTGGAGGGCCGGTTCTCTAATGGGAAATGGCTGCTTCAGTGTGAGTAGGCTAGTTCCCATTAGACAAGATGACCTTTCTGCCTCGCCAAGTTGGAGTGCCACTTTTCTAATGCGAAAGAGCTGCATCAGTGTGAGTAGGCTAGTTCCCATAAAACAAGAGTACCTTTCTGCCTCTCCAGGTCAGTCGGCCATTTCTCTAATGGCAAATAGCTTTTTCAGTGTGAGTAGGCTAATTCCCATTAGACGAGAGGACCTTTTCTGGCTCTCCAGGTTGGAGGGCCGTTTCTCTAATGGGAAATAGCTGCTTCAGTGTGAGTAGGCTAGTTCCCATTAGACGAGAGGACCTTTCTGCTTCTTCAGGTCGCAGGGCTGTTTCTCTAATGGGAAATAGATGCGCCATTGTGAGTAGGCTAGTACCCATTAGACGAGAGGACCATTCTGCCTCTCCAGATCAGAGGGCCGTTTCTCTAATGGGAAACAGATGATTCAGTGTGAGTAGGCTAGTTCCCATTAGACAAGAGGATCTTTCTGCCTCTCTGGGTCAGAAGGCTGTTTCTCTAATGGGAAATAGCTGCTTCAGTGTGAGTAGGCTAGTTCACATTAGACAAGAGGACCTTTCTGCCTCGCCAAGTTGGAGGGAAGTTTTTCTAATGGGAAAGAGCTGCGTCAGTGTGAGTAGGCAAGTTCCCATTAGACAAGGGGAACTTTCTGCCTCTCCAAGTGGGAGGGCAGTTTCTCTAATGGGAAATAGCTGCTTCAATGTGAGTAGGCTAGTTCCCATTAGACGAGAGGACCTTTCTGCCTATCCAGGTTGGAGGGCTGTTTCTCTAATGGGAAATAGATTCTTCATTGTGAGTAGGCTATTTCCCATTAGACAAGAGGACCTTTCTGCCTCTCTAGGTTGGAAGGCTGTTTCTCTAATGGGAAAGATCTGGGTCAGTATGAGTAGCCTAGTTCCCATTAGACAAGAGGACCTTTCTGCTTCTGCAGGTCAGAGGGATGTTTCTCTAATGGGAAATAGATGCTTCAGTGTGAGTAGGCAAGTTCTCATTAGACGAGAGGACCTTTCTGACTCTCCAGGTCAGAGGGCAGTTTCTCTAATGGTAAATAGCTGCTTCAGTGTGAGTGGTCTAGTTCCCATTAGACGAGAGGACCTTTCAGCCTCTCCAGGTCGGAGGGCCGTTTCTCTAATGGGAAATAGCTGCTTCAGTGTGAGTAGGCTAGTTCCCATTAGACAAGATGACCTTTCTGCCTCGCCAAGTTGGAGTGCCACTTTTCTAATGCGAAAGAGCTGCGTCAGCGTGAGTAGGCTAGTTCCCATAAAACAAGAGTACCTTTCTGCCTCTCCAGGTCAGTCGGCCATTTCTCTAATGGGAAATAGCTTTTTCAGTGTGAGTAGGCTAATTCCCATTAAACAAGAGGACCTTTCTGGCCCTCCAGGTTGGAGGGCCGTTTCTCTAATGGGAAATAGCTGCCTCAGTGTGAGTAGGCTAGTTCCCATTAGACAAGAGGACCTTTCTGCTTCTTCAGGTCGCAGGGCTGTTTCCCTAATGGGAAATAGATGCGTCATTGTGAGTAGGCTAGTTCCCATTAGACGAGAGGACCATTCTGCCTCTCCAGATCAGAGGGCCGTTTCTCTAATGGGAAACAGATGATTCAGTGTGAGTAGGCTAGTTCCCATTAGACGAGAGGACCTTTCTGCCTCTCTGGGTCAGAGGGCTGTTTCTCTAATGGGAAATAGATGCTTCAGTGTGAGTAGGCTAGTTCCAATTAGATGAGAGGAACTTTCTGGTTCTCGAGGTCGGAGGGCCGTTTCTCTAATAGGAAATAGATGCTTCATTGTGAGTAGACTAGTTCCCATTAGATGAGAGGAACGTTCTGCCTCTCCGGGTCGAAGGGCCATTTCGCTAATGGGAAATAGATGCTTCAGTGTGAGTAGGCTAGTTCTCATTAGACGAGAGGAACTTTCTGACTCTCCAGGTCGGAGGGCCGTTTCTCTAATAGGAAATAGCAGCTTCAGTGTGAGTAGGCTAGTTCACATTAGACAAGAGGACCTTTCTGCCTCGCCAAGTTGGAGGGAAGTTTTTCTAATGGGAAAGAGCTGCGTCAGTGTGAGTAGGCTAGTTCCCTCTAGAGGAGAGGACCTTTCTGCCTCTCCAGGTTGGAAAGTCGTTTCTCTAATGGGAAATAGCTGCTTCAGTGTGAGTAGGCAAGTTCCCATTAGACAAGAGGAACTTTCTGCCTCTCCAAGTGGGAGGGCAGTTTCTCTAATGGGAAATAGCTGCTTCAATGTGAGTAGGCTAGTTCCCATTAGACGAGAGGACCTTTCTGCCTCTACAGGTCAGAGGGCAGTTTCTCTAATAGGAAATAGCTGCTTCAGTGTGAGTAGGCTAGTTCCCATTAGACAAGAAGACCTTTCTGCCTCGTCAAGTTGGAGGGCCATTTTTCTAATGGGAAAGAGCTGCATCAGTGTGAGTACGCTAGTTCCCATTAGAGGAGAGGACCTTTCTGCCTCTCCAGGTTGGAGGTTCGTTTCTCTAATGGGAAATAGCTGTTTCAGTATGAGTAGCCTAGTTCCCATTAGACAATAGGACCTTTCTGCTTCTGCAGGTCAGAGGGATGTTTCTCTAATGGGAAATAGATGCTTCAGTGTGAGTAGGCTAGTTCTCATAAGACGAACGGACCTTTCTGACTCTCCAGGTCGGAGGGCCGTTTCTCAAATTGGAAATAGCTGCTTCAGTGTGAGTAGGATAGTTCACATTAGACAAGAGGACATTTCTAGCCTCTCCAGGTTGGAGGGCCGTTTCTTTTATGGTAAATAGCTGCTTCAGTGTGAGTGGGCTAGTTCCCATTAGACGAGAGGACCTTTCGGCCTCTCCAGGTCGGAGGGCCGTTTCTCTAATGGGAAATAGCTGCTTCAGTGTGAGTAGGCTAGTTCCCATTAGACGAGAGGACCTTTCTGCTTCTTCAGGTCGCAGGGCTGTTTCTCTAATGGGAAATAGATGCTTCAGTGTGAGTAGGCTAGTTCTCATTAGACGAGAGGACCTTTCTGGCCTCTCCAGGTTGGAGGGCCGTTTCTCTAATGGGAAAAAGATGCTTCATTGTGAGTAGGCTAGTTCCCATTAGACGAGAGGACCTTTCTGCCTCTCCAGGTTGGAAGGCTGTTTCTCTAATGGGAAAGAGCTGCATCAGTATGAGTAGCCTAGTTCCCATTAGACAAGAGGACCTTTCTGCTTCTGCAGATCAGAGGGCTGTTTCTCTAATGGGAAATAGATGCTTCAGTGTGAGTAGGCTAGTTCTCATTAGACGAGAGGACCTTTCTGACTCTCCAGGTCGGAGGGCCGTTTCTCTAATGGTAAATAGCTGCTTCAGTGTGAGTGGGCTAGTTCCCATTAGACGAGAGGACCTTTCGGCCTCTCCAGGTCGGAGGGCCGTTTCTCTAATGGGAAATAGATGCTTCAGTGTGAGTAGGCTAGTTCCCATTAGACAAGAGGAACTTTCTGCCTCTCCAAGTGGGAGGGCAGTTTCTCTAATGGGAAATAGCTGCTTCAATGTGAGTAGACTAGTTCCCATTAGACGAGAGGACCTTTCTGCCTCTCCAGGTCAGAGGGCAGTTTCTCTAAAAGGAAATAGCTGCTTCAGTGTGAGTAGGCTAGTTCCCATTAGACAAGAGGACCTTTCTGCCTCGTCAAGTTGGAGGGCCATTTTTCTAATGGGAAAGAGCTGCATCAGTGTGAGTACGCTAGTTCCCATTAGAGGAGAGGACCTTTCTGCCTCTCCAGGTTGGAGGTTCGTTTCTCTAATGGAAAATAGCTGTTTCAGTATGAGTAGCCTAGTTCCCATTAGACAAGAGGACCTTTCTGCTTCTGCAGGTCAGAGGGCTGTTTCTCTAATGGGAAATAGATGCGTCATTGTGAGTAGGCTAGTTCCCATTAGACGAGAGGACCATTCTGCCTCTCCAGATCAGAGGGCCGTTTCTCTAATGGGAAATAGCTGCTTCAGTGTGAGTAGGATAGTTCGCATTAGACAAGAGGACATTTCTAGCCTCTCCAGGTTGGAGGGCCGTTTCTCTTATGGTAAATAGCTGCTTCAGTGTGAGTGGGCTAGTTCCCATTAGACGAGAAGACCTTTCGGCCTCTCCAGGTTGGAGGGCCGTTTCTCTAATGGGAAATAGCTGCTTCAGTGTGAGTAGGCTAGTTCCCATTAGACAAGCGGAACTTTCTGACTCTCCAGGTCGGAGGGCCGTTTCTCTAATGGTAAATAGCTGCTTCAGTGTGAGTGAGCTAGTTCCCATTAGATGAGAGGAACTTTCTGGTTCTCGAGGTCGAAGGACAGCCGTTTCTCTAATAGGAAATAGATGCTTCATTGTGAGAAGACTAGTTCCCATTAGATGAGAGGAACGTTCTGACTCTCCGGGTCGAAGGGCCATTTCTCTAATGGGAAATAGATGCTTCAGTGTGAGTAGGCTAGTTCTCATTAGACAAGAAGAACTTTCTGACTCTCGAGGTCGGAGGGCCGTTTCTCTAATGGGAAATAGCTGCTTCAGTGTGAGTAGGCTAATTCCCATTAGACGAGAGGACCTTTCTGCTTCTTCAGGTCGCAGGGCTGTTTCTCTAATGGGAAATAGATGCTTCATTGTGAGTAGGTTAGTTCCCATTAGACGAGAGGACCTTTCGGCATCTCCAGGTTGGAGGGCTGTTTCTCTAATGGGAAATAGATGCTTCATTGTGAGTAGGCTTTTTCCCATTAGACGAGAGGACCTTTCTGCCTCTCTAGGTTGGAAGGCTGTTTCTCTAATGGGAAAGAGCTGGGTCAGTATGAGTAGCCTAGTTCCCATTAGACAAGAGGACCTTTCTGCTTCTGCATGTCAGAGGCTGTTTCTCTAATGGGAAATAGATGCTTCAGTGTGAGTAGGCTAGTTCTCATTAGACGAGAGGACCTTTCTGACTCTTCAGGTCGGAGGGCCGTTTCTCTAATGGTAAATAGCTGCTTCAGTGTGAGTGGTCTAGTTCCCATTAGACGAGAGGACCTTTCAGTCTCTCCAGGTTGGAGGGCCGGTTCTCTAATGGGAAATGGCTGCTTCAGTGTGAGTAGGCTAGTTCCCATTAGACAAGATGACCTTTCTGCCTCGCCAAGTTGGAGTGCCACTTTTCTAATGCGAAAGAGCTGCATCAGTGTGAGTAGGCTAGTTCCCATAAAACAAGAGTACCTTTCTGCCTCTCCAGGTCAGTCGGCCATTTCTCTAATGGCAAATAGCTTTTTCAGTGTGAGTAGGCTAATTCCCATTAGACGAGAGGACCTTTTCTGGCTCTCCAGGTTGGAGGGCCGTTTCTCTAATGGGAAATAGCTGCTTCAGTGTGAGTAGGCTAGTTCCCATTAGACGAGAGGACCTTTCTGCTTCTTCAGGTCGCAGGGCTGTTTCTCTAATGGGAAATAGATGCGCCATTGTGAGTAGGCTAGTACCCATTAGACGAGAGGACCATTCTGCCTCTCCAGATCAGAGGGCCGTTTCTCTAATGGGAAACAGATGATTCAGTGTGAGTAGGCTAGTTCCCATTAGACAAGAGGATCTTTCTGCCTCTCTGGGTCAGAAGGCTGTTTCTCTAATGGGAAATAGCTGCTTCAGTGTGAGTAGGCTAGTTCACATTAGACAAGAGGACCTTTCTGCCTCGCCAAGTTGGAGGGAAGTTTTTCTAATGGGAAAGAGCTGCGTCAGTGTGAGTAGGCAAGTTCCCATTAGACAAGGGGAACTTTCTGCCTCTCCAAGTGGGAGGGCAGTTTCTCTAATGGGAAATAGCTGCTTCAATGTGAGTAGGCTAGTTCCCATTAGACGAGAGGACCTTTCTGCCTATCCAGGTTGGAGGGCTGTTTCTCTAATGGGAAATAGATTCTTCATTGTGAGTAGGCTATTTCCCATTAGACAAGAGGACCTTTCTGCCTCTCTAGGTTGGAAGGCTGTTTCTCTAATGGGAAAGATCTGGGTCAGTATGAGTAGCCTAGTTCCCATTAGACAAGAGGACCTTTCTGCTTCTGCAGGTCAGAGGGATGTTTCTCTAATGGGAAATAGATGCTTCAGTGTGAGTAGGCAAGTTCTCATTAGACGAGAGGACCTTTCTGACTCTCCAGGTCAGAGGGCAGTTTCTCTAATGGTAAATAGCTGCTTCAGTGTGAGTGGTCTAGTTCCCATTAGACGAGAGGACCTTTCAGCCTCTCCAGGTCGGAGGGCCGTTTCTCTAATGGGAAATAGCTGCTTCAGTGTGAGTAGGCTAGTTCCCATTAGACAAGATGACCTTTCTGCCTCGCCAAGTTGGAGTGCCACTTTTCTAATGCGAAAGAGCTGCGTCAGCGTGAGTAGGCTAGTTCCCATAAAACAAGAGTACCTTTCTGCCTCTCCAGGTCAGTCGGCCATTTCTCTAATGGGAAATAGCTTTTTCAGTGTGAGTAGGCTAATTCCCATTAAACAAGAGGACCTTTCTGGCCCTCCAGGTTGGAGGGCCGTTTCTCTAATGGGAAATAGCTGCCTCAGTGTGAGTAGGCTAGTTCCCATTAGACAAGAGGACCTTTCTGCTTCTTCAGGTCGCAGGGCTGTTTCCCTAATGGGAAATAGATGCGTCATTGTGAGTAGGCTAGTTCCCATTAGACGAGAGGACCATTCTGCCTCTCCAGATCAGAGGGCCGTTTCTCTAATGGGAAACAGATGATTCAGTGTGAGTAGGCTAGTTCCCATTAGACGAGAGGACCTTTCTGCCTCTCTGGGTCAGAGGGCTGTTTCTCTAATGGGAAATAGATGCTTCAGTGTGAGTAGGCTAGTTCCAATTAGATGAGAGGAACTTTCTGGTTCTCGAGGTCGGAGGGCCGTTTCTCTAATAGGAAATAGATGCTTCATTGTGAGTAGACTAGTTCCCATTAGATGAGAGGAACGTTCTGCCTCTCCGGGTCGAAGGGCCATTTCGCTAATGGGAAATAGATGCTTCAGTGTGAGTAGGCTAGTTCTCATTAGACGAGAGGAACTTTCTGACTCTCCAGGTCGGAGGGCCGTTTCTCTAATAGGAAATAGCAGCTTCAGTGTGAGTAGGCTAGTTCACATTAGACAAGAGGACCTTTCTGCCTCGCCAAGTTGGAGGGAAGTTTTTCTAATGGGAAAGAGCTGCGTCAGTGTGAGTAGGCTAGTTCCCTCTAGAGGAGAGGACCTTTCTGCCTCTCCAGGTTGGAAAGTCGTTTCTCTAATGGGAAATAGCTGCTTCAGTGTGAGTAGGCAAGTTCCCATTAGACAAGAGGAACTTTCTGCCTCTCCAAGTGGGAGGGCAGTTTCTCTAATGGGAAATAGCTGCTTCAATGTGAGTAGGCTAGTTCCCATTAGACGAGAGGACCTTTCTGCCTCTACAGGTCAGAGGGCAGTTTCTCTAATAGGAAATAGCTGCTTCAGTGTGAGTAGGCTAGTTCCCATTAGACAAGAAGACCTTTCTGCCTCGTCAAGTTGGAGGGCCATTTTTCTAATGGGAAAGAGCTGCATCAGTGTGAGTACGCTAGTTCCCATTAGAGGAGAGGACCTTTCTGCCTCTCCAGGTTGGAGGTTCGTTTCTCTAATGGGAAATAGCTGTTTCAGTATGAGTAGCCTAGTTCCCATTAGACAATAGGACCTTTCTGCTTCTGCAGGTCAGAGGGATGTTTCTCTAATGGGAAATAGATGCTTCAGTGTGAGTAGGCTAGTTCTCATAAGACGAACGGACCTTTCTGACTCTCCAGGTCGGAGGGCCGTTTCTCAAATTGGAAATAGCTGCTTCAGTGTGAGTAGGATAGTTCACATTAGACAAGAGGACATTTCTAGCCTCTCCAGGTTGGAGGGCCGTTTCTTTTATGGTAAATAGCTGCTTCAGTGTGAGTGGGCTAGTTCCCATTAGACGAGAGGACCTTTCGGCCTCTCCAGGTCGGAGGGCCGTTTCTCTAATGGGAAATAGCTGCTTCAGTGTGAGTAGGCTAGTTCCCATTAGACAAGAGGACCTTTCTGCCTCTCCAGGTTGGAGGGCCATTTCTCTAATGGGAAATAGATGCTTCAGTGTGAGTACGCTAGTTCCCATTAGACAAGAGGACTTTTCTGCTTCTGCAGGTCAGAGGGCTGTTTCTCTAATGGGAAATAGCTGCTTCAGTGTGAGTAGGCTAATTCCCATTAGACGAGAGGACCTTTCTGCTTCTGCAGGTCACAGGGCTATTTCTCTAATGGGAAATAGATGCTTCAGTGTGAGTACGCTAGTTCCCATTAGACAAGAGGACCTTTCTGCCTCTACAGGTTTGAGGGTTGTTTCCCTAATAGAAAATAGCTGCTTCAGTGTGAGTAGGCTAGTTCCCATTAGACAAGAGGGTCTTTCTGCTTCTTCAGGTCGCAGGGCTGTTTCTCTAATGGGAAATAGATGCTTCAGAGTGAGTAGGCTATTTTTCATTAGACGAGAGGACCTTTCTGACTCTCCAGGTCAGAGGGCCGTTTCTCTAATGGTAAATAGCTGCTTCAGTGTGAGTGGTCTAGTTCCCTTTAGACGAGAGGACCTTTCTGCCTCTCCAGCTCGGAGGGCCGTTTCTCTAATGGGAAATATCTGCTTCAGTGTGAGTAGGCATTAAACAAGAGGACTTTTCTGCTTCTGCAGGTCAGAGGGCTGTTTCTCTAATGGGAAATAGATGCTTCAGTGTGAGTAGGCTAGTTCCAATTAGACGAGAGGAACTTTCTGGTTCTCGAGGTCGGAGGGCCGTTTCTCTAAAAGGAAATAGATGCTTCATTGTGCGTAGACTAGTTCTCATTAGACGAGAGGAACTTTCTGACTCTCCAGGTCAGAGGGCCATTTCTCTAATGGGAAATAGCTGCGTCAGTGTGAGTAGGCTAGTTCCCATTAGACAAGAGGACCTTTCTGCCTCTCCAGGTTGGAGGGCCATTTCTCTAATGGGAAATAGATGCTTCAGTGTGAGTACGCTAGTTCCCATTAGACAAGAGGACTTTTCTGCTTCTGCAGGTCAGAGGGCTGTTTCTGTAATGGGAAATAGCTGCTTCACTGTGAGTGATCTAGTTCCCATTAGACGAGAGGACCTTTCAGCCTCTCCAGGTCAGAGGGCCGTTTCTCTAATGGGAAATATCTGCTTCAGTGTGAGTAGGCATTAGACAAGAGGACTTTTCTGCGTCTGCAGGTTAGAGGGCTGTTTCTCTAATGGGAAATAGATGCTTCAGTGTGAGTAGGCTAGTTCCAATTAGACGAGAGGAACTTTCTGGTTCTCGAGGTCGGAGGGCCTTTTCTCTAATAGGAAATAGATGCTTCATTGTGAGTAGACTAGTTCTCATTTGACAAGAGGACCTTTCTGCTTCTGCAGGTCAGAGGGCTGTTTCTCTAATGGGAAATGGATGCTTCAGTGTGAGTAGGCTAGTTCTCATAAGACGAGAGGACCTTTCTGACTCTCCAGGTCGGAGGGCCGTTTCTCAAATGGGAAATAGCTGCTTCAGTGTGAGTAGGATAGTTCCCATTAGACAAGAGGACATTTCTAGCCTCTCCAGGTTGGAGGGCCGTTTCTTTTATGGTAAATAGCTGCTTCAGTGTGAGTGGGCTAGTTCCCATTAGACGAGAGGACCTTTCGGCCTCTCCAGGTCGGAGGGCCATTTCTCTAATGGGAAATAGCTGCGTCAGTGTGAGTAGGCTAGATCCCATTAGACAAGAGGACCTTTCTACCTCTCCAGGTTGGAGGGCCGTTTCTCTAATGGGAAATAGATGCTTCAGTGTGAGTAGGCTAGTTCCAATTAGACGAGAGGAACCTTCTGGTTCTCGAGGTCAGAGGGCTGTTTCTCTAATGGGAAATAGCTGCTTCAGTATGAGTAGCCTAGTTCCCATTAGACAAGAGGACCTTTCTGCTTCTGCAGGTCAGAGGGCTGTTTCTCTAATGGGAAATGGATGCTTCAGTGTGAGTAGGCTAGTTCTCATAAGACGAGAGGACCTTTCTGACTCTCCAGGTCGGAGGGCCGTTTCTCAAATGGGAAATAGCTGCTTCAGTGTGAGTAGGATAGTTCCCATTAGACAAGAGGACATTTCTAGCCTCTCCAGGTTGGAGGGCCGTTTCTTTTATGGTAAATAGCTGCTTCAGTGTGAGTGGGCTAGTTCCCATTAGACGAGAGGACCTTTCGGCCTCTCCAGGTCGGAGGGCCGTTTCTCTAATGGGAAATAGCTGCTTCAGTGTGAGTAGACTAGTTCCCATTAGACAAGAGGACCTTTCTGCCTCGCCAAGTTGGATGGCCACTTTTCTAATGCGAAAGAGCCGCATCAGTGTGAATAGACTAGTTCCCCTTAGACAAGAGGACCTTTCTGCCTCTCCAGGTCAGTGGGCCATTTCTCTAATGGGAAATAGCTGCTTCAGTGTGAGTAGGCTAATTCCCATTAGACGAGAGGACCTTTCTGCTTCTGCAGGTTTGAGGGTCGTTTCTCTAATAGAAAATAGTTGCTTCAGTGTGAGTAGGCTAGTTCCCATTAGACGAGAGAGTCTTTCTGCTTCTTCAGGTTGCAGGGCTGTTTCTCTAATGGGAAATAGATGCTTCAGTGTGAGTAGGCTATTTCTCATTAGACGAGAGGACCTTTCTGACTCTCCAGGTCGGAGGGCCGTTTCTCTAATGGTAAATAGCTGCTTCAGTGTGAGTGGTCTAGTTCCCATTAGACGAGAGGACCTTTCAGCCTCTCCAGGTCAGAGGGCCTTTTCTCTAATGGGAAATAGCTGCTTCACTGTGAGTAGGCTAGTTTCCATTAGACGAGAGGACCTTTCTGCCTCTCCAGCTCGGAGGGCCGTTTCTCTAATGGGAAATATCTGCTTCAGTGTGAGTAGGCATTAGACAAGAGGACTTTTCTGCTTCTGCAGGTCAGAGGGCTGTTTCTCTAATGGGAAATAGCTACTTCAGTGTGAGTAGCCCAGTTCCCATTAGACAAGAGGACCTTTCTGCCTCTCCTGGTTGGAGGGCCGTTTCTCTAATGGGAAATAGATGCTTCAGTGTGAGTAGGCTAGTTCCAATTAGACAAGAGGAACTTTCTGGTTCTCGAGGTCGGAAGGCCGTTTCTCTAGTAGGAAAGAGATGCTTCATTGTGAGTAGACTAGTTCCCATTACATGAGAGGAACGTTCTGCCTCTCCGGGTCGAAAGGCCATTTCTCTAATGGGAAATAGATGCTTCAGTGTGAGTAGGCTAGTTCTCATTAGACAACAGGAACTTTCTGACTCTCCAGGTCGGAGGGCCGTTTCTCTAATAGGAAATAGCTGCTTCAGTGTGAGTAGGCTAGTTCCCATTAGACAAGAGGACCTTTCTGCCTCGCCAAGTTGGAGGGCCATTTTTCTAATGGGAAAGAGCTGCGTCAGTGTGAGTAGGCTAGTTCCAATTAGACGAGAGGATCTTTCTGCTTCTTCATGTTGCAGGGCACTTTCTTTATGGGAAATAGATGAATCCTTGTGAATAGGCTAGTTCCCATCAGGCGAGAGAACCTTTCTGCCTCTCCAGGTTGGAGGGCCGTTTCTCTAATGGGAAATAGATGCTTCAGTTTGAGTAGGCTAGTTCCCATTAGACGAGGGGATCTTTCTGGCCTCTCTAGGTTGGAGGGCCCTTTCTCTAATGGGAAATAGATGCTTCATTGTGAATAGACTAGTTCCCATTAGATGAGAGGACCTTTCTGCCTCTGCAGGTCGAAGGGCCGTTTCTCTAATGGGAAATAGATACGTCATTGTGAGTAGGCTGGTTCCCATTAGACGAGAGGACCTTTCTGCCTCTCCGGGTCAGAGGGCCGTTTCTCTAATGGGAAACAGATGATTCAGTGTGAGTAGGCTAGTTCCCATTAGACGAGAGGACCTTTCTGCCTCTCCGGGTCAGAAGGCCTTTTCTCTAATGGGAAATAGATGCTTCAGTGTGAGTAGGCTAGTTCTGATTAGACGAGAGGGCCTTTCTGCCTCTCTAGGTTGGAGGGCTGTTTCTCTAATGGGAAATAGATGCTTCCTTGTGAATAGGCTAGTTCCCATTAGACGAGAGGACCTTTCTGGCCTCTCCATGTTGGAGGGCCGTTTCTCTAATAGGAAATAGATGCTTCATTGTGAGTAGGCTATTTCCCATTAGACGAGAGGACCTTTCTGCCTCTCCAGGTCGGAGGGCGTTTCTCTAATGGGAAATAGCTGCTTCTGTGTGAGTAGGCATTAGACGAGAGGAACTTTCTACCTCTCCAGGTTGGAGGGATGTTTCTCTAATGGGAAAGAGCTGCGTCAGTGTGAGTAGCCTAGTTCCCATTAGACAAGAGGACCTTTCTGCTTCTGCAGGTCAGAGGGATGTTTCTCTAATGGGAAATAGATGCTTCAGTGTGAGTAGGCTAGTTCTCATAAGACGAGAGGACCTTTCTGACTCTCCAGGTCGGAGGGCCGTTTCTCTAATGGGAAATAGCTGCTTCAGTGTGAGTAGACTAGTTCCCATTAGACGAGAGGACCTTTCGGCCTCTCCAGGTCGAAGGGCCGTTTCTCTAATGGGAAATAGATACGTCATTGTGAGTAGGCTAATTCCCATTAGACGAGAGGACCTTTCTGCTTCTTCAGGTCGCAGGGCTGTTTCTCTAATGGGAAATAGATGCTTCATTGTGAGTAGGTTAGTTCCCATTAGACGAGAGGACCTTTCGGCATCTCCAGGTTGGAGGGCTGTTTCTCTAATGGGAAATAGATGCTTCATTGTGAGTAGGCTATTTCCCATTAGACGAGAGGACCTTTCTGCCTCTCTAGGTTGGAAGGCTGTTTCTCTAATGGGAAAGAGCTGGGTCAGTATGAGTAGCCTAGTTCCCATTAGACAAGAGGACCTTTCTGCTTCTGCATGTCAGAGGCTGTTTCTCTAATGGGAAATAGATGCTTCAGTGTGAGTAGGCTAGTTCTCATTAGACGAGAGGACCTTTCTGACTCTTCAGGTCGGAGGGCCGTTTCTCTAATGGTAAATAGCTGCTTCAGTGTGAGTGGTCTAGTTCCCATTAGACGAGAGGACCTTTCAGTCTCTCCAGGTCGGAGGGCCGGTTCTCTAATGGGAAATGGCTGCTTCAGTGTGAGTAGGCTAGTTCCCATTAGACAAGATGACCTTTCTGCCTCGCCAAGTTGGAGTGCCACTTTTCTAATGCGAAAGAGCTGCATCAGTGTGAGTAGGCTAGTTCCCATAAAACAAGAGTACCTTTCTGCCTCTCCAGGTCAGTCGGCCATTTCTCTAATGGCAAATAGCTTTTTCAGTGTGAGTAGGCTAATTCCCATTAGACGAGAGGACCTTTTCTGGCTCTCCAGGTTGGAGGGCCGTTTCTCTAATGGGAAATAGCTGCT
The DNA here is from genome assembly GCF_040938575.1 of Ambystoma mexicanum. Taxonomy (NCBI): domain Eukaryota; kingdom Metazoa; phylum Chordata; class Amphibia; order Caudata; family Ambystomatidae; genus Ambystoma; species Ambystoma mexicanum. Next base: position 577,571,222 of record NC_090931.1, on the reverse strand, counting down.
TCAGTGTGAGTAGGCTAGTTCCCATTAGACGAGAGGACCTTTCTGCTTCTTCAGGTCGCAGGGCTGTTTCTCTAATGGGAAATAGATGCGCCATTGTGAGTAGGCTAGTACCCATTAGACGAGAGGACCATTCTGCCTCTCCAGATCAGAGGGCCGTTTCTCTAATGGGAAACAGATGATTCAGTGTGAGTAGGCTAGTTCCCATTAGACAAGAGGATCTTTCTGCCTCTCTGGGTCAGAAGGCTGTTTCTCTAATGGGAAATAGCTGCTTCAGTGTGAGTAGGCTAGTTCACATTAGACAAGAGGACCTTTCTGCCTCGCCAAGTTGGAGGGAAGTTTTTCTAATGGGAAAGAGCTGCGTCAGTGTGAGTAGGCAAGTTCCCATTAGACAAGGGGAACTTTCTGCCTCTCCAAGTGGGAGGGCAGTTTCTCTAATGGGAAATAGCTGCTTCAATGTGAGTAGGCTAGTTCCCATTAGACGAGAGGACCTTTCTGCCTATCCAGGTTGGAGGGCTGTTTCTCTAATGGGAAATAGATTCTTCATTGTGAGTAGGCTATTTCCCATTAGACAAGAGGACCTTTCTGCCTCTCTAGGTTGGAAGGCTGTTTCTCTAATGGGAAAGATCTGGGTCAGTATGAGTAGCCTAGTTCCCATTAGACAAGAGGACCTTTCTGCTTCTGCAGGTCAGAGGGATGTTTCTCTAATGGGAAATAGATGCTTCAGTGTGAGTAGGCAAGTTCTCATTAGACGAGAGGACCTTTCTGACTCTCCAGGTCAGAGGGCAGTTTCTCTAATGGTAAATAGCTGCTTCAGTGTGAGTGGTCTAGTTCCCATTAGACGAGAGGACCTTTCAGCCTCTCCAGGTCGGAGGGCCGTTTCTCTAATGGGAAATAGCTGCTTCAGTGTGAGTAGGCTAGTTCCCATTAGACAAGATGACCTTTCTGCCTCGCCAAGTTGGAGTGCCACTTTTCTAATGCGAAAGAGCTGCGTCAGCGTGAGTAGGCTAGTTCCCATAAAACAAGAGTACCTTTCTGCCTCTCCAGGTCAGTCGGCCATTTCTCTAATGGGAAATAGCTTTTTCAGTGTGAGTAGGCTAATTCCCATTAAACAAGAGGACCTTTCTGGCCCTCCAGGTTGGAGGGCCGTTTCTCTAATGGGAAATAGCTGCCTCAGTGTGAGTAGGCTAGTTCCCATTAGACAAGAGGACCTTTCTGCTTCTTCAGGTCGCAGGGCTGTTTCCCTAATGGGAAATAGATGCGTCATTGTGAGTAGGCTAGTTCCCATTAGACGAGAGGACCATTCTGCCTCTCCAGATCAGAGGGCCGTTTCTCTAATGGGAAACAGATGATTCAGTGTGAGTAGGCTAGTTCCCATTAGACGAGAGGACCTTTCTGCCTCTCTGGGTCAGAGGGCTGTTTCTCTAATGGGAAATAGATGCTTCAGTGTGAGTAGGCTAGTTCCAATTAGATGAGAGGAACTTTCTGGTTCTCGAGGTCGGAGGGCCGTTTCTCTAATAGGAAATAGATGCTTCATTGTGAGTAGACTAGTTCCCATTAGATGAGAGGAACGTTCTGCCTCTCCGGGTCGAAGGGCCATTTCGCTAATGGGAAATAGATGCTTCAGTGTGAGTAGGCTAGTTCTCATTAGACGAGAGGAACTTTCTGACTCTCCAGGTCGGAGGGCCGTTTCTCTAATAGGAAATAGCAGCTTCAGTGTGAGTAGGCTAGTTCACATTAGACAAGAGGACCTTTCTGCCTCGCCAAGTTGGAGGGAAGTTTTTCTAATGGGAAAGAGCTGCGTCAGTGTGAGTAGGCTAGTTCCCTCTAGAGGAGAGGACCTTTCTGCCTCTCCAGGTTGGAAAGTCGTTTCTCTAATGGGAAATAGCTGCTTCAGTGTGAGTAGGCAAGTTCCCATTAGACAAGAGGAACTTTCTGCCTCTCCAAGTGGGAGGGCAGTTTCTCTAATGGGAAATAGCTGCTTCAATGTGAGTAGGCTAGTTCCCATTAGACGAGAGGACCTTTCTGCCTCTACAGGTCAGAGGGCAGTTTCTCTAATAGGAAATAGCTGCTTCAGTGTGAGTAGGCTAGTTCCCATTAGACAAGAAGACCTTTCTGCCTCGTCAAGTTGGAGGGCCATTTTTCTAATGGGAAAGAGCTGCATCAGTGTGAGTACGCTAGTTCCCATTAGAGGAGAGGACCTTTCTGCCTCTCCAGGTTGGAGGTTCGTTTCTCTAATGGGAAATAGCTGTTTCAGTATGAGTAGCCTAGTTCCCATTAGACAATAGGACCTTTCTGCTTCTGCAGGTCAGAGGGCTGTTTCTCTAATGGGAAATAGATGCTTCAGTGTGAGTAGGCTAGTTCTCATAAGACGAACGGACCTTTCTGACTCTCCAGGTCGGAGGGCCGTTTCTCAAATTGGAAATAGCTGCTTCAGTGTGAGTAGGATAGTTCACATTAGACAAGAGGACATTTCTAGCCTCTCCAGGTTGGAGGGCCGTTTCTTTTATGGTAAATAGCTGCTTCAGTGTGAGTGGGCTAGTTCCCATTAGACGAGAGGACCTTTCGGCCTCTCCAGGTCGGAGGGCCGTTTCTCTAATGGGAAATAGCTGCTTCAGTGTGAGTAGGCTAGTTCCCATTAGACAAGAGGACCTTTCTGCCTCTCCAGGTTGGAGGGCCATTTCTCTAATGGGAAATAGATGCTTCAGTGTGAGTACGCTAGTTCCCATTAGACAAGAGGACTTTTCTGCTTCTGCAGGTCAGAGGGCTGTTTCTCTTATGGTAAATAGCTGCTTCAGTGTGAGTGGGCTAGTTCCCATTAGACGAGAAGACCTTTCGGCCTCTCCAGGTTGGAGGGCCGTTTCTCTAATGGGAAATAGCTGCTTCAGTGTGAGTAGGCTAGTTCCCATTAGACAAGCGGAACTTTCTGACTCTCCAGGTCGGAGGGCCGTTTCTCTAATGGTAAATAGCTGCTTCAGTGTGAGTGAGCTAGTTCCCATTAGATGAGAGGAACTTTCTGGTTCTCGAGGTCGAAGGACAGCCGTTTCTCTAATAGGAAATAGATGCTTCATTGTGAGAAGACTAGTTCCCATTAGATGAGAGGAACGTTCTGACTCTCCGGGTCGAAGGGCCATTTCTCTAATGGGAAATAGATGCTTCAGTGTGAGTAGGCTAGTTCTCATTAGACAAGAAGAACTTTCTGACTCTCGAGGTCGGAGGGCCGTTTCTCTAATGGGAAATAGCTGCTTCAGTGTGAGTAGGCTAATTCCCATTAGACGAGAGGACCTTTCTGCTTCTTCAGGTCGCAGGGCTGTTTCTCTAATGGGAAATAGATGCTTCATTGTGAGTAGGTTAGTTCCCATTAGACGAGAGGACCTTTCGGCATCTCCAGGTTGGAGGGCTGTTTCTCTAATGGGAAATAGATGCTTCATTGTGAGTAGGCTATTTCCCATTAGACGAGAGGACCTTTCTGCCTCTCTAGGTTGGAAGGCTGTTTCTCTAATGGGAAAGAGCTGGGTCAGTATGAGTAGCCTAGTTCCCATTAGACAAGAGGACCTTTCTGCTTCTGCATGTCAGAGGCTGTTTCTCTAATGGGAAATAGATGCTTCAGTGTGAGTAGGCTAGTTCTCATTAGACGAGAGGACCTTTCTGACTCTTCAGGTCGGAGGGCCGTTTCTCTAATGGTAAATAGCTGCTTCAGTGTGAGTGGTCTAGTTCCCATTAGACGAGAGGACCTTTCAGTCTCTCCAGGTCGGAGGGCCGGTTCTCTAATGGGAAATGGCTGCTTCAGTGTGAGTAGGCTAGTTCCCATTAGACAAGATGACCTTTCTGCCTCGCCAAGTTGGAGTGCCACTTTTCTAATGCGAAAGAGCTGCATCAGTGTGAGTAGGCTAGTGCCCATAAAACAAGAGTACCTTTCTGCCTCTCCAGGTCAGTCGGCCATTTCTCTAATGGCAAATAGCTTTTTCAGTGTGAGTAGGCTAATTCCCATTAGACGAGAGGACCTTTTCTGGCTCTCCAGGTTGGAGGGCCGTTTCTCTAATGGGAAATAGCTGCTTCAGTGTGAGTAGGCTAGTTCCCATTAGACGAGAGGACCTTTCTGCTTCTTCAGGTCGCAGGGCTGTTTCTCTAATGGGAAATAGATGCGCCATTGTGAGTAGGCTAGTACCCATTAGACGAGAGGACCATTCTGCCTCTCCAGATCAGAGGGCCGTTTCTCTAATGGGAAACAGATGATTCAGTGTGAGTAGGCTAGTTCCCATTAGACAAGAGGATCTTTCTGCCTCTCTGGGTCAGAAGGCTGTTTCTCTAATGGGAAATAGCTGCTTCAGTGTGAGTAGGCTAGTTCACATTAGACAAGAGGACCTTTCTGCCTCGCCAAGTTGGAGGGAAGTTTTTCTAATGGGAAAGAGCTGCGTCAGTGTGAGTAGGCAAGTTCCCATTAGACAAGGGGAACTTTCTGCCTCTCCAAGTGGGAGGGCAGTTTCTCTAATGGGAAATAGCTGCTTCAATGTGAGTAGGCTAGTTCCCATTAGACGAGAGGACCTTTCTGCCTATCCAGGTTGGAGGGCTGTTTCTCTAATGGGAAATAGATTCTTCATTGTGAGTAGGCTATTTCCCATTAGACAAGAGGACCTTTCTGCCTCTCTAGGTTGGAAGGCTGTTTCTCTAATGGGAAAGATCTGGGTCAGTATGAGTAGCCTAGTTCCCATTAGACAAGAGGACCTTTCTGCTTCTGCAGGTCAGAGGGATGTTTCTCTAATGGGAAATAGATGCTTCAGTGTGAGTAGGCAAGTTCTCATTAGACGAGAGGACCTTTCTGACTCTCCAGGTCAGAGGGCAGTTTCTCTAATGGTAAATAGCTGCTTCAGTGTGAGTGGTCTAGTTCCCATTAGACGAGAGGACCTTTCAGCCTCTCCAGGTCGGAGGGCCGTTTCTCTAATGGGAAATAGCTGCTTCAGTGTGAGTAGGCTAGTTCCCATTAGACAAGATGACCTTTCTGCCTCGCCAAGTTGGAGTGCCACTTTTCTAATGCGAAAGAGCTGCGTCAGCGTGAGTAGGCTAGTTCCCATAAAACAAGAGTACCTTTCTGCCTCTCCAGGTCAGTCGGCCATTTCTCTAATGGGAAATAGCTTTTTCAGTGTGAGTAGGCTAATTCCCATTAAACAAGAGGACCTTTCTGGCCCTCCAGGTTGGAGGGCCGTTTCTCTAATGGGAAATAGCTGCCTCAGTGTGAGTAGGCTAGTTCCCATTAGACAAGAGGACCTTTCTGCTTCTTCAGGTCGCAGGGCTGTTTCCCTAATGGGAAATAGATGCGTCATTGTGAGTAGGCTAGTTCCCATTAGACGAGAGGACCATTCTGCCTCTCCAGATCAGAGGGCCGTTTCTCTAATGGGAAACAGATGATTCAGTGTGAGTAGGCTAGTTCCCATTAGACGAGAGGACCTTTCTGCCTCTCTGGGTCAGAGGGCTGTTTCTCTAATGGGAAATAGATGCTTCAGTGTGAGTAGGCTAGTTCCAATTAGATGAGAGGAACTTTCTGGTTCTCGAGGTCGGAGGGCCGTTTCTCTAATAGGAAATAGATGCTTCATTGTGAGTAGACTAGTTCCCATTAGATGAGAGGAACGTTCTGCCTCTCCGGGTCGAAGGGCCATTTCGCTAATGGGAAATAGATGCTTCAGTGTGAGTAGGCTAGTTCTCATTAGACGAGAGGAACTTTCTGACTCTCCAGGTCGGAGGGCCGTTTCTCTAATAGGAAATAGCAGCTTCAGTGTGAGTAGGCTAGTTCACATTAGACAAGAGGACCTTTCTGCCTCGCCAAGTTGGAGGGAAGTTTTTCTAATGGGAAAGAGCTGCGTCAGTGTGAGTAGGCTAGTTCCCTCTAGAGGAGAGGACCTTTCTGCCTCTCCAGGTTGGAAAGTCGTTTCTCTAATGGGAAATAGCTGCTTCAGTGTGAGTAGGCAAGTTCCCATTAGACAAGAGGAACTTTCTGCCTCTCCAAGTGGGAGGGCAGTTTCTCTAATGGGAAATAGCTGCTTCAATGTGAGTAGGCTAGTTCCCATTAGACGAGAGGACCTTTCTGCCTCTACAGGTCAGAGGGCAGTTTCTCTAATAGGAAATAGCTGCTTCAGTGTGAGTAGGCTAGTTCCCATTAGACAAGAAGACCTTTCTGCCTCGTCAAGTTGGAGGGCCATTTTTCTAATGGGAAAGAGCTGCATCAGTGTGAGTACGCTAGTTCCCATTAGAGGAGAGGACCTTTCTGCCTCTCCAGGTTGGAGGTTCGTTTCTCTAATGGGAAATAGCTGTTTCAGTATGAGTAGCCTAGTTCCCATTAGACAATAGGACCTTTCTGCTTCTGCAGGTCAGAGGGATGTTTCTCTAATGGGAAATAGATGCTTCAGTGTGAGTAGGCTAGTTCTCATAAGACGAACGGACCTTTCTGACTCTCCAGGTCGGAGGGCCGTTTCTCAAATTGGAAATAGCTGCTTCAGTGTGAGTAGGATAGTTCACATTAGACAAGAGGACATTTCTAGCCTCTCCAGGTTGGAGGGCCGTTTCTTTTATGGTAAATAGCTGCTTCAGTGTGAGTGGGCTAGTTCCCATTAGACGAGAGGACCTTTCGGCCTCTCCAGGTCGGAGGGCCGTTTCTCTAATGGGAAATAGCTGCTTCAGTGTGAGTAGGCTAGTTCCCATTAGACAAGAGGACCTTTCTGCCTCTCCAGGTTGGAGGGCCATTTCTCTAATGGGAAATAGATGCTTCAGTGTGAGTACGCTAGTTCCCATTAGACAAGAGGACTTTTCTGCTTCTGCAGGTCAGAGGGCTGTTTCTCTAATGGGAAATAGCTGCTTCAGTGTGAGTAGGCTAATTCCCATTAGACGAGAGGACCTTTCTGCTTCTGCAGGTCACAGGGCTATTTCTCTAATGGGAAATAGATGCTTCAGTGTGAGTACGCTAGTTCCCATTAGACAAGAGGACCTTTCTGCCTCTACAGGTTTGAGGGTTGTTTCCCTAATAGAAAATAGCTGCTTCAGTGTGAGTAGGCTAGTTCCCATTAGACAAGAGGGTCTTTCTGCTTCTTCAGGTCGCAGGGCTGTTTCTCTAATGGGAAATAGATGCTTCAGAGTGAGTAGGCTATTTTTCATTAGACGAGAGGACCTTTCTGACTCTCCAGGTCAGAGGGCCGTTTCTCTAATGGTAAATAGCTGCTTCAGTGTGAGTGGTCTAGTTCCCTTTAGACGAGAGGACCTTTCTGCCTCTCCAGCTCGGAGGGCCGTTTCTCTAATGGGAAATATCTGCTTCAGTGTGAGTAGGCATTAAACAAGAGGACTTTTCTGCTTCTGCAGGTCAGAGGGCTGTTTCTCTAATGGGAAATAGATGCTTCAGTGTGAGTAGGCTAGTTCCAATTAGACGAGAGGAACTTTCTGGTTCTCGAGGTCGGAGGGCCGTTTCTCTAAAAGGAAATAGATGCTTCATTGTGCGTAGACTAGTTCTCATTAGACGAGAGGAACTTTCTGACTCTCCAGGTCAGAGGGCCATTTCTCTAATGGGAAATAGCTGCGTCAGTGTGAGTAGGCTAGTTCCCATTAGACAAGAGGACCTTTCTGCCTCTCCAGGTTGGAGGGCCATTTCTCTAATGGGAAATAGATGCTTCAGTGTGAGTACGCTAGTTCCCATTAGACAAGAGGACTTTTCTGCTTCTGCAGGTCAGAGGGCTGTTTCTGTAATGGGAAATAGCTGCTTCACTGTGAGTGATCTTGTTCCCATTAGACGAGAGGACCTTTCAGCCTCTCCAGGTCAGAGGGCCGTTTCTCTAATGGGAAATATCTGCTTCAGTGTGAGTAGGCATTAGACAAGAGGACTTTTCTGCGTCTGCAGGTTAGAGGGCTGTTTCTCTAATGGGAAATAGATGCTTCAGTGTGAGTAGGCTAGTTCCAATTAGACGAGAGGAACTTTCTGGTTCTCGAGGTCGGAGGGCCTTTTCTCTAATAGGAAATAGATGCTTCATTGTGAGTAGACTAGTTCTCATTTGACAAGAGGACCTTTCTGCTTCTGCAGGTCAGAGGGCTGTTTCTCTAATGGGAAATGGATGCTTCAGTGTGAGTAGGCTAGTTCTCATAAGACGAGAGGACCTTTCTGACTCTCCAGGTCGGAGGGCCGTTTCTCAAATGGGAAATAGCTGCTTCAGTGTGAGTAGGATAGTTCCCATTAGACAAGAGGACATTTCTAGCCTCTCCAGGTTGGAGGGCCGTTTCTTTTATGGTAAATAGCTGCTTCAGTGTGAATGGGCTAGTTCCCATTAGACGAGAGGACCTTTTGGCCTCTCCAGGTCGGAGGGCCATTTCTCTAATGGGAAATAGCTGCGTCAGTGTGAGTAGGCTAGATCCCATTAGACAAGAGGACCTTTCTACCTCTCCAGGTTGGAGGGCCGTTTCTCTAATGGGAAATAGATGCTTCAGTGTGAGTAGGCTAGTTCCAATTAGACGAGAGGAACCTTCTGGTTCTCGAGGTCAGAGGGCTGTTTCTCTAATGGGAAATAGCTGCTTCAGTATGAGTAGCCTAGTTCCCATTAGACAAGAGGACCTTTCTGCTTCTGCAGGTCAGAGGGCTGTTTCTCTAATGGGAAATGGATGCTTCAGTGTGAGTAGGCTAGTTCTCATAAGACGAGAGGACCTTTCTGACTCTCCAGGTCGGAGGGCCGTTTCTCAAATGGGAAATAGCTGCTTCAGTGTGAGTAGGATAGTTCCCATTAGACAAGAGGACATTTCTAGCCTCTCCAGGTTGGAGGGCCGTTTCTTTTATGGTAAATAGCTGCTTCAGTGTGAGTGGGCTAGTTCCCATTAGACGAGAGGACCTTTCGGCCTCTCCAGGTCGGAGGGCCGTTTCTCTAATGGGAAATAGCTGCTTCAGTGTGAGTAGACTAGTTCCCATTAGACAAGAGGACCTTTCTGCCTCGCCAAGTTGGATGGCCACTTTTCTAATGCGAAAGAGCCGCATCAGTGTGAATAGACTAGTTCCCCTTAGACAAGAGGACCTTTCTGCCTCTCCAGGTCAGTGGGCCATTTCTCTAATGGGAAATAGCTGCTTCAGTGTGAGTAGGCTAATTCCCATTAGACGAGAGGACCTTTCTGCTTCTGCAGGTTTGAGGGTCGTTTCTCTAATAGAAAATAGTTGCTTCAGTGTGAGTAGGCTAGTTCCCATTAGACGAGAGAGTCTTTCTGCTTCTTCAGGTTGCAGGGCTGTTTCTCTAATGGGAAATAGATGCTTCAGTGTGAGTAGGCTATTTCTCATTAGACGAGAGGACCTTTCTGACTCTCCAGGTCGGAGGGCCGTTTCTCTAATGGTAAATAGCTGCTTCAGTGTGAGTGGTCTAGTTCCCATTAGACGAGAGGACCTTTCAGCCTCTCCAGGTCAGAGGGCCTTTTCTCTAATGGGAAATAGCTGCTTCACTGTGAGTAGGCTAGTTTCCATTAGACGAGAGGACCTTTCTGCCTCTCCAGCTCGGAGGGCCGTTTCTCTAATGGGAAATATCTGCTTCAGTGTGAGTAGGCATTAGACAAGAGGACTTTTCTGCTTCTGCAGGTCAGAGGGCTGTTTCTCTAATGGGAAATAGCTACTTCAGTGTGAGTAGCCCAGTTCCCATTAGACAAGAGGACCTTTCTGCCTCTCCTGGTTGGAGGGCCGTTTCTCTAATGGGAAATAGATGCTTCAGTGTGAGTAGGCTAGTTCCAATTAGACAAGAGGAACTTTCTGGTTCTCGAGGTCGGAAGGCCGTTTCTCTAGTAGGAAAGAGATGCTTCATTGTGAGTAGACTAGTTCCCATTACATGAGAGGAACGTTCTGCCTCTCCGGGTCGAAAGGCCATTTCTCTAATGGGAAATAGATGCTTCAGTGTGAGTAGGCTAGTTCTCATTAGACAACAGGAACTTTCTGACTCTCCAGGTCGGAGGGCCGTTTCTCTAATAGGAAATAGCTGCTTCAGTGTGAGTAGGCTAGTTCCCATTAGACAAGAGGACCTTTCTGCCTCGCCAAGTTGGAGGGCCATTTTTCTAATGGGAAAGAGCTGCGTCAGTGTGAGTAGGCTAGTTCCAATTAGACGAGAGGATCTTTCTGCTTCTTCATGTTGCAGGGCACTTTCTTTATGGGAAATAGATGCATCCTTGTGAGTAGGCTAGTTCCCATCAGGCGAGAGAACCTTTCTGCCTCTCCAGGTTGGAGGGCCGTTTCTCTAATGGGAAATAGATGCTTCAGTTTGAGTAGGCTAGTTCCCATTAGACGAGGGGATCTTTCTGGCCTCTCTAGGTTGGAGGGCCCTTTCTCTAATGGGAAATAGATGCTTCATTGTGAATAGACTAGTTCCCATTAGATGAGAGGACCTTTCTGCCTCTGCAGGTCGAAGGGCCGTTTCTCTAATGGGAAATAGATACGTCATTGTGAGTAGGCTGGTTCCCATTAGACGAGAGGACCTTTCTGCCTCTCCGGGTCAGAGGGCCGTTTCTCTAATGGGAAACAGATGATTCAGTGTGAGTAGGCTAGTTCCCATTAGACGAGAGGACCTTTCTGCCTCTCCGGGTCAGAAGGCCTTTTCTCTAATGGGAAATAGATGCTTCAGTGTGAGTAGGCTAGTTCTGATTAGACGAGAGGGCCTTTCTGCCTCTCTAGGTTGGAGGGCTGTTTCTCTAATGGGAAATAGATGCTTCCTTGTGAATAGGCTAGTTCCCATTAGACGAGAGGACCTTTCTGGCCTCTCCATGTTGGAGGGCCGTTTCTCTAATAGGAAATAGATGCTTCATTGTGAGTAGGCTATTTCCCATTAGACGAGAGGACCTTTCTGCCTCTCCAGGTCGGAGGGCGTTTCTCTAATGGGAAATAGCTGCTTCTGTGTGAGTAGGCATTAGACGAGAGGAACTTTCTACCTCTCCAGGTTGGAGGGATGTTTCTCTAATGGGAAAGAGCTGCGTCAGTGTGAGTAGCCTAGTTCCCATTAGACAAGAGGACCTTTCTGCTTCTGCAGGTCAGAGGGATGTTTCTCTAATGGGAAATAGATGCTTCAGTGTGAGTAGGCTAGTTCTCATAAGACGAGAGGACCTTTCTGACTCTCCAGGTCGGAGGGCCGTTTCTCTAATGGGAAATAGCTGCTTCAGTGTGAGTAGACTAGTTCCCATTAGACAAGAGGAACTTTCTGCCTCGCCAAGTTGGAGGGCCGTTTCTCTAATGGGAAAGAGCTGCGTCAGTATGAGTAGCCTAGTTCCCATTAGACAAGAGGACCTTTCTGCTTCTGCAGGTCAGAGGGCTGTTTCTCTAATGGGAAATAGATGCTTCAGTGTAAGTTGTCTAATTTCAATTAGACGAGAGGAACTTTCTGGTTCTCGAGGTCGGAGGGCCGTTTCTCTAATAGGAAATAGATGCTTCATTGTGAGTAGGCTAGTTCCCATTAGATGAGAGGAACGTTCTGCCTCTCCGTGTCGAAGGGCCATTCTGTAATTGGAAATAGATGCTTCAGTGTGAGTAGGCTAGTTCTCATTAGACGAGAGGAACTTTCTGACTCTCCAGGTCGGAGGGCCATTCCTCTAATGGGAAATAGCGGCTTCAGTGTGGGTAGGCTAGTTCCCATTAGACAAGTGGAGCTTTCTGCCTCGCCAAGTTGGAGGGCCGTTTTTCTAATGGGAAAGAGCTGCATCAGTGTGAGTAGGCTAGTTTCCTTTAGAGGAGAGGACCTTTCTGCCTCTCCAGGTTGGAGGGTCGTTTCTCTAATGGGAAATAGCTGCTTCAGTGTGAGTAGGCTACTTCACATTAGACTAGAGGATCTTTCTGCTTCTTCAGGTCGCAGGGCTGTTTCTCTAATGGGAAATAGATGCTTCCTTGTGAGTAGGCTAGTTCCCATTACACGAGAGGACCTTTCTGCCTCTCCAGGTGGAGGGCCGTTTCTCTAATAGGAAATATGTGTTACGCTCACCTGGCTCCCACAGGGGCGTCGATCTGAAATGGACAGCTGCGGTCTCCACGAATGTGATGCGTAGTGCCGAGATGACAGACTGGACTGGCCCACCTAGCTTTGTTTTTTTGTCCCGTAGTTGTATTCTTCTGCAAATGGAGAAAGGGAATTAACCACCCGTGGAGTTGAGCGTTAACCCCCACCCCCGCTGTTCTCCCCACTGATCACCTTTAATGTCCCCTCTTATAGTCTCACCTGATGGTTTGGAAAGATGAGCTCTCCATCCTGCATTGAGCGCAGGGGCCCGTAGATAACAAGTTGCTTCACAGGTTCGAAGAAATTGGTGTGTTCCAGAACAATTTTGACTCTGAGATTTCCAGCAAGACGCCGTAGGTATATAGTTTGTAAGAGTTCAAATGTCTGACTTTCACTCTTGTCCGATTCCTTGCAGGTTGCAGCTTGACCCTAGCGAAGAGTTCCTTGTGGCAACCAGTAACATTCAGGTAAGGATTTGTATTATCCAACACAGTTCGATAAAATAATATCAGTATGTAACCTGTTGCTTTCTCCCTTATTCAGGTGCTGGGAGAAATTATGAAGTCTCTGAGAATAATGCCTCCGGTGGTAAAATTAGGTAAGTCTATTGTGGTGAGGAGGATTCTCCTTGTTTGTCCCTTTGTTTCACCTTGCTGTCCTTTTGTTTCCCCTTAGGGTCCGGGGTACGGCGAAGATGCGGTGGAGGCTGCGCCGACCCATGAAGAGGAATAGTACCCCCGGCGGTAAAATCAGGTAAGTCTATGGGGCGTAACTAATATTGCCTCTGTTTATTCCCTTGGCTCACCTTGCTGTTCTTGTGTTCCCCTTAGGTGCCGGAGTGCAGCGGGAACATGCAGAAGGATGCAGTGATTAGTGAAGATGCTGCGAAGGCCGGTGAGTTCAGCGCGGCGCTGCAGCAGGTGAGGCGACCGCATAAAATAACTTCTTTTTTCCAGCTCGAAGGCGCAGTGGATCGGGAATTCAGGTAAGGATCAAAGGTATTGCTCTTGTTCTAACCTTTTCTCCTTCTTTCTCCCTTTTTCTGGGAGCTCCAGACTCGAGGCGGGCGTGGCAGAAGACTGGATGCAGACTTGCAGGCACGGTGAGCGTTACGGTGCTGGATGCAGAATAACGCGAAGCATGTGCTGCTCTTCGGGCGTAGTTTAAATAGCCTCCAAAGTGGTCCCAGGTAAGTATTCCTCCCCGACCCCACCCGAGTAAAAAATAGTCCCTAGGTAAAGTAGTCCCTTTCAAGCCTCTTTTGGCTTGGAGCTCTGCAGCATGGTCTGCATCAGGTAAGTTTGCAGCATGGTCTGCATCAGGTAAGTTTTAATCTGAGACTGGCGCCTATGGCGCCAGGACTGACTCTCCATATGAGCCTGGCGCCATAGATGCCAGGACTGCACCCAAATGGCCCCTAGCAGGGGTTGTTGGGATTGCTTGGAATAACTTGATGCCTGCTTGCGGGGCTGCTGGGCTTGATCTGGATCCCCAGGGGTAGGCATCATGACAGCACTCCCCCCCAAAGCCCCTCCTAAAGTCGTTCTTCCCCGTGGTTTTGGTTTGTCTGGGAAATCTCGGTGGAATTTTTTCACCAATCGGGGTGCATGAACGTTGTCACTAGGTTCCCATGACCTTTCCTGTGGTCCGTAACCTTTGCAGTCGATTAAATAAAAAAGCTTTGACTTCACCAGCTTGGAGTCCAGGATGTTCTTAACCTCAAATTTGGGTTCCCCGTCTATAAGGATAGGGTCTGGTGGCTTGGTTAGTCTTGTCCCTGGGTGCACTGGTTTCAAAAGTGACACATAAAAGACGGGGTGAATTTGCATATTAGCAGGTAAGTCCAACTTGACGGCCACTGGGTTGATAATGGCCTTAATAGAGTAAGGTCCCAAATATCTGGGGTTAAAGGTCTGTGTTCCCTTTAGAGGTATGTGTTTTGTGGCCAACCATACTTGGTCCCCTATCTGGTATTGTGGAGTATCATTTCTATGCCGACCAGCATTTTTCTTGTATTTTTCTTTCGCTTTTTTTAAATGTGCAGTTGCTTCCTTAAAGGCTTGTGTAATTGTAGCGTGCAGATGGTCCACTACGGGCATTTCTAAGTGTTGGGGTGAGTCAAGGTCTGAGGTTCGAGGATGGTGCCCATATAAGGTATAAAAGGGGCTTTGTCCAGTTCCAGAATGTACTGAATTATTGTATGCATATTCAGTGATCCAAAGAATGTCTTTCCAATTACTCTCAGTCTGATGTAACATACAACGCAGGTATTGTTCAAGAGTCTGGTTGGTCCTCTCCGTTTGACCATCGGTTTGGGGGTGGTGACTGGTCGATAACCTCACTTCGATTTGTGCCAATTGACAACATTTCCTCCAAAAATATGAAATGAATTGACTGCCCTGGTCAGAGACCAATACGGACGGAAATCCATGTATGCGAACAATGTTTTCGAGGAACTCCTTGGCCAGGATTGAAGCTGAAGGTAACCCCTTTAAAGGAATAAAGTGGGCCATCTTGGAAAAAAGATCCACAATAACTAGAATGGTGTTAAAACCATTGAATGGAGCTAGATCATTAATAAAGTCTAACGATAAGGTGTGCCATGGTGTAGGCGGAATGTCCAAAGGTTGTAAGAGTCCAGCTGGTTTTCTCTTCTGACTTTTGTTTTGGGCACAGATGCAACGAGACATTACAAATGATTTAATATCCTTTCGCTAGGTGGCCCACCAGAATTGTTTCTTAATTTTAGCTTCAGTCTTTGCGATACCTGGGTGCCCCTCCATTAGGGTGTCATGATAATGGGAAATGACTAGCTATTGTAGTTCCTTGTATGGCAGAAATAGTCGCCCTTGGTAATAAGGCAGGTCATTGGTGACAGAGTAGTCCAGGCCTTTCTTTACCCAGTCCTGCAGGGCTGTGGAATCAAAGAGTTGCTGGATCTTTACCTGAATGTCCTCTAGTGTCTGTAGAGTAGTCATGCCAAGAATCCTTTGTTCGGAAATTATAGGTACTGGTTCTGGGGTCACTTCTGCCTCTCCCATCCCTATTCGGGATAAGGCATCTGCTTTACCGTTCTTGCAACCTGGTCGAAAGGTTATAACGAAATCGAACTCGGCAAAGAATAATGCCCATCGGAGTTGGTGTGACGATTGGGCCTTGGCTGTCTTTAAATACTGCAAGTTCCGGTGATCCGTGATAACAGTAATGGTATGCCTGGCACCGAGAAGATAGTACCGCCAAGCCTTCAAGGCGGATTTAATGGCTAATAACTCCTTGTCGGTAACAGCATAGTTTAACTCGGGTGCCGAGAACTTTCTGGACCAAAATGCTACTGAGTGAAGCTTGCCAGTTTCAGGGTCCTTTTGGGACAGGACAGCTCCCATGGCTAAACTGGATGCATCAGTTTCCACTATGTATGGAAGTTCAGGGCGCGGGTGCTTTAGTACAGGTGCAGACGTAAATTTCGCTTTCAGCTCTTGGAAGGCATTTTCAGCTTCTTCAGTCCACATAAAGCGTTTGTTTTTTCGCAAGAGTGCTGTGATGGGATGTGCAACATGTGAGAAATCCGGGATGAATCTGCGGTAGAAATTGGCAAAGCCGAGCATGCTTTGTACTCCTTTAACTGAACTCGGTGATGGCCACTTAAGAATTCCGCCACCTTTCGTGAGTCCATTCGGACTCCTTTTGGACTCAGGATAAACCCAAGGAATTCAACTTCCGTGGCATGGAAAGCGCATTTTTCCAGTTTTGCATATAGTTTGTGCTGGTGCAATTTCTCAAGGACTGCTCGGACGTGCTTCACATGGTCAGATTCTGAAGAGGAGTACACTAGAATATCATCGATATATACGACAACACAAACGTCAATGAGTTCACGAAGGACATCGTTCATGAAGTATTGGAAGGCTGCTGGTGCATTGCACAACCCGAAGGGCATCACCTGGTATTCGAATAACCCGTACCTAGTGCGAAAAGCAGTCTTCCATTCGTCGCCCTCTTTCACACGTACCAGATGGCATGCCCCCCAGAGATCCAACTTAGTGTATATGCAGGTGTCCTTTACTTGGTCTAGTAGTTTGGGGATCAGAGGCAATGGATATCGGTTCTTAACAGTGATCTGGTTCAATGCACGGTAGTCTATGCACGTTCTGAGGTCACCTTCCTTTTTGGGCACGAAGAACAAAGCTGAAGATGCAGGGGACTTGGATGGGCGAATGAAGCCATTAGCAAGGTACTGGTCTAGGTGAAGGTTCTCAGGTTCCGTAAGGGCGTATATCCTGCTACAAGGGGTTGTGCACCGGGTATGAGATCGATTTGACAATCGTACGATCTGTGAGGTGGTAAGGTGTTTGCCTGTTCTTTTTGGAAGACATCCTGGAATTCTTGATATTCTGGAGGTAATTGCACGACTGATGTGGTGACTGTGGCCAGGCCTGCGTTCAAGTTTTTCTTTGGGTAACAGGTTTGTGCACAATCCGGGCAGGTTATTCTCTTCTCTCGCCAATCAATACAAGGATTATGGTGTTTCCAACCAAGGTATCCCCAGTATTTTTTGGAACTGTGGGGCTTTGATTAGATCAAACACAATAGTCTCTTGATTCCCATCCTGACCCAATAGTGTCATCTATGCGGTGGAATGAGTTACAGGCCCAGAGGCAATTTCAGTTCCATCGACTGTGGTGATGACATCTGAGGTGGTCTTTCGGCAGAGAGGTAGATTCATCCTGGAAGCCAATTCGTAGTCCACATAATTTCCTATGGCCCCGCTATCAATGTATGCCCTTACTGCATGCATACGTGATGGCTGCCTTGGATCTACGGGGACCATTGGTATGATGAAATGCGAGGTCTGAGTATCCTTCTTCAAACTCGGCAAGCGGACCTCTACGCTTGTCGGGCGTGGTCGTTTCCCGAGTCGGACTCCATATGGCTTTTATCAGCAGCTCCTACCACCTTCTTGGGTGGTTTTACAGGGCAATCCCATAGAAAATGCCCAGAGGTTCCGCAATATAGACACAATTGCATTTGCATCTCCTTTCTCTTTCCTCCTGGGTTAATGGTCCTTTAACCCCTCCGATTTGCATGGGTTCTGAAGCATCTGCTCCTTTGGGGTTAGCGTGGGTTTTGACCAACACCCGATTCTCAAACTTGGCTCAATCAGCCTTTCTGTTCTGAAGTCTGTGCTCTAACTGGACCACTAAGTCTATATATTCAGCGCAGTCTTGAGGTGGGTTCACAACTTGAGCCAAGACATCCTTGAGTTCTCCTCGAAGCCCTCAATGAAATAACGTGATTAGTTTTACCTCGGGCCATCCACTTTCCACTATCAACCTATTAAAGGTTGCGATGTAGGATAGGAGGTCCTGGTTACACTGTCGTAGGGACAAAAGTTTGTTATCCAAGGCCTGTCCTTGGGAGTGCCGGGCAAATAGTCTTTCCATGCTCATTTGAAAGCCCTGAAAATCCCGAAGAATTGGGTCATCCTGAGTAACTAGTGAAATTGAACAATGAGCTGCCCTGCAGCTGAGATATGACAATACAAAGGCTACCTTGGCTTGATCGTTTGGGAAGGCTCCAGGTCTGCATAAAAAGTGCAATCGGCATTGGTTCATAAACATGGCGAACCTTTTGGGGTCCCCGGCAAAGCGTTCGGGCGGAGCTAATGGAATAGTTCCTGGTAGGTTTATTTGCAGAGGGTTACTCGATGACACAGGAGCTGGATTTCCCCCGAGTCCTGGTAGGGGTGTTTGTCCAGCCTGGCTTTGCAGTAGTTGCCTAGCAAGGTCATCAGTTCGCTCCTTTGACAAAATCAGTTCTCTCCTAAGAGCATTGGTTTCTTGACGGGCGGAATGCACTTCAGCCCTCAGTTCCCCTAGTAATTGGGCCAATTGGTCAGTTTCTGAGGTATCCATAACGCCCGGGTGGGAATTTGTGGGTAGGCTTTGCGTTCTGTTACGCTCACCTGGCTCCCACAGGGGCGTCGTTCTGAACTGGACAGCTGCGGTCTCCACCAATGTGATGCATAGTGCCGAGATGACAGACTGGACTGCCCCACCTAGCTTCGTTTGCTTGGCCCGTAGGAGTATTCTTCTGCAAATGGAGAAAGGGAATTAACCACCCATGGAGTTGAGAGTTACCCCGCAACCCCCGCTGTTCTCCCCACTGATCACCTTTAATGTCCCCTCTTATAGTCTCACCTGATGGTTTGGAAAGATGAGCTCTCCATCCTGCATTGAGCGCAGGGGCGCGTAGATAACCAGTTGCTTCACTGGTTCGAAGGAATAGGTGAGTTCCAGAACAATTTTGACTCTGAGATTTCCAGCAAGACGCTGTAGGTATATGGTTCGTAAGAGTTCAAATGTCTGACTTTCACTCTTGTCCGATTCCTTGCAGGTTGCAGCTTGACCCTAGCGAAGAGTTCCTCGTGGCAACCGATAACATTCAGGTAAGGATTTGTATTATCCAACACAGTTCGATAAAATATGTCAGTATGTAACCTATTGCTTTCTCCCTTATTCAGGTGCTGGGAGAAATTATGAAGTCTCAGGGAATAATGCCTCCGGCGGTAAAATTAGGTAAGTCTATTGTGGTGAGGAGGATTCCCCTTGTTTGTCCCTTTGTTTCACCTTGCTGTCCTTTTGTTTCCCCTTAGGGGCCGGGGTACGGCGAAGATGCGGTGGAAGCTGCGCCGACCCGTGAAGAGGAATAGTACCCCCGGCGGTAAAATCAGGTAAGTCTATGGGGGGTAACTAATATTGCCTCTGTTTATTCCCTTGGCTCACCTTGCTATTCTTGTGTTCCCCTTAGGTGTCGGAGTGCAGCGGGAACATGCAGAAGGATGCGGTGAATAGTGAAGATGCTGCGAAGGCCGGAGAGTTCAGCGCGGCGCTGCAGCAGGCGAGGCGACGCGCATAAAATAACTTCTTTCTTCCAGCTCGAAGGCACGGTGGATCAGGAATTCAGGTAAGGATCAAAGGTATTGCTCTTATTCTAACCTTTTCTCCTTCTTTCTCCCTTTTTCTAGGAGCTCCAGACTCGAGGCGGGCGTGGCAGAAGACTGGATGCAGACTTGCAGGCACGGTGAGCGTTACGCTGCTGGATGCAGAATAACGCGAAGCGTGTGCTGCTCTTCGGGCGTGGTTTAAATAGCCTCCACAGTAGTCCCAGGTAAGTATTCCTCCCCGACCCACCCGTGTAAAAAATAGTCCCTAGGTAAAATAGTCCCTTCCAAGCCTCTTTTGGCTTGGAGCTCTGCAGCATGGTCTGCATCAGGTAAGTTTGCAGCATGGTCTGCATCAGGTAAGTTTTAATCTATGAGCCTGGCGCCTATGGTGCCAGGACTGACTCTCCATATGAGCCTGGCGCCATAGACGCCAGGACTGCACCCAAATGGCCCCTAGCAGGGGTTGTTGGGCTTGCTTGGAATAACTTTATGCCTGCTTCCATGGCTGCTGGACTTGATCTGGATCCCCGGGGGTAGGCATCAATACAATAGGTGCTTCAGTTTGAGTAGGCTAGTGCTGTCATGATGCCTACCCCCGGAGCACCAGGCCAGGCCCAGCACCCCCGGGAGCAGGCATCATGCCCCCAGGTAAAAGCCCAGCGGCCGCTTATAGGGGCTCTTTGGACTCTGTCCTGGCGCCGTTGGCACCAGGCTCATGTTGGACATCAGTCCTGGCGCCATGGGCGCCAGGCTCATAAAGGAAGGTGTTTTGTGCACTTACCTGATGCAGACCATGCTGCAAGATTCAGGCCTCCCTGAGACCTGAAAGGGACTATTTTTTCATTGGGACTATTTTGCCACTCGGGCGTGGCCAGGGAAGGATACTTACCTGGAACTACTTTGGGGGCTATTTAAGCCACGCCCAGACAGTAGCTCACGCTTCGCGTTGTTCTGCAACAAAGCAGCTGAACGCTCACCGTGTCTGCTCCTGCATCTGGTCTCCAGCCACGCCTGCCTCGATCCTGGAACAACTGTAAGGAAAGAAGAGAAGAGAAAGGTGAAAACCAAGAATTTGATCAAACTTCTTACCTGCATCCGGCACCTTCACGCCAGCGTTCCTGAGAAAAGACTTTCATTTAAAAGCACCGCATTGCTCGCTGCAGCGCCGCGCTTCACTCACCTGTCCTCGGGAGTTCTTCTGGCTCCACCGCGACTGTCTGCACCAGTCGCCACATCTCTGCGCCTAAGGGAGAGAAGAAGAGACAAAAGGTGAGCAGAAGGAACATATGAGGAAAGCCTAATTTTCCGCCATAACACTTACCGGTCTTCTGTTGGTGTACCATTCCTCATTTCGGGTTGGTGCCGCTTCGTTGGCAGGTACCGCACCCCGGCCCCTATGGGGAAAGGACAAAAGACATTACTGGAGGAATATAAAGACATTAAGAGGGATCGCCCCCATCGCTAACTCGCCTGAGTTTACCATCAGCAATTCAATCCCTCAACGCATCGCCTTCATTCTGCACCTGAAATAAAGGACAGATCACAGGTTAGGAAGGCAACAGAAAAGGAGGCTCTACACTTGAACTTTTGTAATCTTCATACTTACGGCGTTCCGCTCGGAAAAGTCAAGTGTTTTTTGCCAGCGCCATTCTGAAAACCTGTGAAGTAACTGGACAAACACGCGCCCCTGCACCAGAAGCAGGATGGAGAGTTCATCCTTTCAAACCATAAGGTGAGCTTCAACCGGGGATTTCGGAGGAAGTTAGAGAAGAATGAAGGGGGTAATGGGGGAGCAAGCACACTATTCTGCAGACTGTTAATCCCCTTTCTCATCTGCAGAAGGATATTCCTATGGGCCAGACAAGCAAGATTTGAGGGTCCTGTTCAGTCGGTGTTCCGAGTTCTGCGCATCACGCTCGAAGAGGCCACAGCAACCCAGACTAGACCAGTGCCTCTGTGGGAGTCAGGTGAGCGTTACAAGTTCCCATTAGACCAGGGGAACTTTCTGGCCTCTCCAGGTTGGTGGTCCGTTTCTCTAGTGGGAAATACATGCTTCATTGTGAGTAGACTAGTTCCAATTAGATGAGAGGACCTTTCTGCCTCTCCAGGTCGAAGGGCCGTTTCTCTAATGGGAAATAGATGCTTCAGTGTGAGTGGGCTAGTTCCCATTAGACGAGAGGACCTTTCGGCCTCCCCAGGTCGCAGGGCCGTTTCTCTAATGGGAAATAGCTGCTTCAGTGTGAGTAGGCTAGTTCCCATTAGACAAGAGGAATTTTCTGCCTCATCAAATTGGAGGGCCACTTTTCTAATGCGAAAGAGCTGCGTCAGTGTGAGTAGGCTAGTTCCCATTAGACAAGAGGACCTTTCTGCTTCTCCAGGTCAGAGGGTCGTTTCTCTAATGGGAAATAGCTGCTTCAGTGTGAGTAGGCTAGTTCCCATTAGACGAGAGGACCTTTCTGCTTCTTCAGGTCGCAGGGCTGTTTCTCTAATGGGAAATAGATGCGTTATTGTGAGTAGGCTAGTTCCCATTAGACGAGAGGACCTTTCTGCCTCTCCAGGTCAGAGGGCTGTTTCTTTAATGGGAAACAGATGATTCAGTGTGAGTAGGCTAGTTCCCATTAGACGAGAGGATCTTTCTGCCTCTCCAGGTTGGAGGGCTGTTTCTCTAATGGGAAAGAGCTGCATCAGTGTGAGTAGCCTAGTTCCCATTAGAGAAGAGAACCTTTCTGCTTCTGCAGGTCAGAGGGCTGTTTCTCTAATGGGAAATAGATGCTTCAGTGTGAGTAGGCTTGTTCTCATAAGACGATAGGAACTTTCTGACTCTGCAGGTCAGAGGGCCGTTTCTCTAATGGGAAATAGCTGCTTCAGTGTGAGTAGGCTAGTTCCCATTAGACAAGAGGAACTTTCTGCCTCGCCAAGTTGGAGGGCCGTTTCTCTAATGGGAAATAGCTGCTTCAGTGTAAGTAGGCATTAGACGAGAGGACATTTCTGCCTCTCCAGGTTGGAGGGCTGTTTCTCTAATGGGAAAGAGCTGCATCAGTATGAGTAGCCTAGTTCCCATTAGACAAGAGGACCTGTCTGCTTCTGCAGGTCAGAGGGCCGTTTCTCTAATGGGAAATAGATGCTTCAGTGTGAGTAGGCTAATTCTCATTAGACGAGAGGACCTTTCTGACTCTCCAGATCGGAGGGCCGTTTCTCTAATGGTAAGTAGCTGCTTCAGTGTGAGTGGGCTAGTTCTCATTAGACGAGAGGACCTTTCAGCCTCTCCAGGTCGGAGGGCAGTTTCTCTAATGGGAAATAGCTGCTTCAGTGTGAGTAGGCTAGTTCCCATTAGACAAGAGGAACTTTCTGCCTCGCCAAGTTGGAGGGCCAATTTTCTAATGCAAAAGAGCTGCGTCAGTGTGAGTAGGCTAGTTTCCATTAGACAAGAGGACCTTTCTGCCTCTCCAGGTCAGAGGGCCATTTCTCTAATGGGAAATAGCTGCTTCAGTGTGAGTAGGCTAGTTCCCATTAGACAAGAGGACCTTTCTGCCTCCCCAGGTTGGAGGGCCGTTTCTCTAATGGGAAATAGCTGCTTCAGTGTGAGTAGGCTAGTTCCCATTAGACGAGAGGACCTTTCTGCTTCTTCAGGTCGCAGGGCTGTTTCTCTAATGGGAAATAGATGCGTCATAGTAAGTAGGCTAGTTCCCATTAGACGAGAGGAACTTTCTGCCTCTCCAGGTCAGAATGCTCTTTCTTTAATGGGAAATAGATGCTTCAGTGTGAGTAAGCTAGTTCCCATTAGACTAGAAGGCCTTTCTGCCTCTCCAGGTTGGAGGACTGTTTCTCTAATGGAAAAGAGCTGTGTCAGTGTGAGTAGCCTAGTTCCCGTTGGACAAGAGGACCTTTCTGCTTCTGCAGGTCAGAGGGCTGTTTCTCTTATGGGAAATATATGCTTCATTGTTAGTAGGCTAGTTCCCATTAGACGAGAGGACCTTTCTGCCTCTCCGGGTCAGAAGACCGTTTCTGTAATGGGAAATATATGCTTCATTGCAAGTAGGCTAGTTCCCATTAGACGACAGGACCTTTCTGCCTCTTCAGGTCAGAGGGCATTTCTCTAACGCGCAATAGCTAGTTCAGTGTGAGTAGGCAAGTTCCCATTAGACAAGAGGACCTTTCTACCTCTCCAGGTTGGAGGGCCGTTTCTCTAACTGGAAAGAGCTGTGTCAGTGTGAATAGGCTAGTGCCCATTAGAGAAGAGGACCCTTATGCCTCTCCAGGTAGGAGGGCCGTTTCTCTAATGGGAATTAGTTGCTTCAGTGTGAATAGGCATCAGACGAGAGGACCTTTCTGCCTCTCCAGGTTGGAGGGCTGTTTCTCTAATGGGAAATATCTGCTTCAGTGTGAGTAGGCTAGTTCCCATTAGATGAGAGGACCTTTCTGCCTCTCCAGGTTGGAGGGCCGTTTCTCTAATGGGAAAGAGCTGTGTCAGTGTGAGGAGCCTAGTTCCCATTAGACAGGAGGACCTTTCTGCTTCTCCAGGTCAGAGGGCTGTTTCTCTTATGGGAAATATATGCTTCATTATTTGTAGGCTAGTTCCCATTAGAAGACAGGACCTTTCTGCCTCTCCAGGTCAGAGGGCCATTTCTCTAACGTGCAATAGCTGCTTCAGTGTGAGTTGGCTCGTTCCCATTAGACAAGAGGACCTTTCTGCCTCTCCAGGTTGGAAGGCCGTGTCTCTAATGGGAAATAGATGCTCCAGTTTGAGTAGGCTAGTTCTCATTAGACGAGGGGAACTTTTTTGCCTCTCCAGTTTGGAGGGCTATTTCTCTAATGGGAAATAGCTGATTCATTGTGAGTAGGCATTGGACGAGAGGACCTTTCTGCCTCTGCAGGTTAGAGGGTTGTTTCTCTAATGGGAAATAGCTGCTTCAGTGTGAGTAGGCTAGTTCCCATTAGATGAGAGAACCTTTCTGCCTCTCCAGGTAGGAGGGCCGTTTCTCTAATGGGAAAGAGCAGCGTCAGTGTGAGTAGGCTAGTTCCCATTACACGAGAGGACCTTTCTGCTTCTCCACGTCAGAGGGCCGTTTATCTTATGGGAAATAGATGTTTCATTGTGAGTAGACTAGTTCCCATTAGAAGGGAGGAACTTTCTGCCTCTCCGGGTCGTAGTGTAGGCAAATGATGTACTCACCACCCCAATACAAAGGATAGTTCAAGCAGTGTTTTTGTAAATGCTAACCCTCATAATCAAGGGGATAATAAATATGACAACGCTATATCAACTGTTATATTTGGTATCCCCAGAAAAAAAGGATGTGATAACTTCCAGCAGGCGTCCCAGTGTAGAATTATGATGTATTCCTCTCCCCAATACAAGGGATAGTACAAGCAGTGTTTTGTTAAATACTATCTCTCAAAATCAAGGGGATACCAAATATTACAAAACTATATCAGCTGTTATCGTTCATAATCCCCAGAAAAAGTATGGGAGGACTTACAGAAGGAGGCATAGAGTAGGCAAATGATGTATTCAACCTCCCAACCCCACCAGATACAAGGGATAGTTGAAGCAGTGCTTTGACAAATGTGAACCATCCAAATCAAGGGGATGAAAATATTACAATGCTAGATCAGCTGTTATATTTAGTTTTCCCAGACAAAAAGGATGGGATAACTTCCAGAAGGTGTCACAGTGTAGACGTATGATGTACTCCCTTCCCCCATACCCGGGATAGTTCAATCAGTGTTTTGTTAAATACTAACCCTCAAAAACAAAGGGATACCAAATATTTCAAAGCTATATCAGCTGTTATATTTGGTATCCCCAGAAAAAAAAGAAGGGATGGCATCCATAAGCAGTCACTGTGTACACCTACGAGGAACTCCCCACCCCAAAATACAAGGGATAGTTCAAAGACTGTTCTGTTAAATGCTAACTCTCAAAATCTAGGGGATACCAAATATTACAGTGCTATACCAGCTATTATATTTCATAATCCGCAGAAAAAAGGATGGGATAACTTCCATCAGGCGTCCCAGTGTAGAATTATGATGTATTTCCCTCCCCAAAACAAGGTATAGTTCAAGCATTGTTTTGTTAAATGCTAACTCTCAAAATCAAGGGGATACCAAATTTTACAATGTGATTTCAGCTGTTATATTTGGTATCCCCAGAAAAAAAGAAGGGATGGCATCCAGAAGGAGTCACAGTATACAGCTTTGATGTACTCCCCTCCCCAATACAAGGGATAGTTCAAGCATTGTTTAGTTAAATGATAACCCTCAAATTCAAGGGGATACCAAATATTACAAAGCTATATCAGCTGCTATATTTGGCATCCTCAGATAAAAAGGAAGGGATGACATTCAGAATGAGTCACAGTGTATACCTACGATGTACTCCCCTGCCCAATACAAGGGATAGTTCATGCAGTGTTTTCTGAAATGCTTACTGCAAAATCCAGGGGATACCAAATATTACAACGCAATATCAGCTGTTATATTTGGTATCCCCAGAAAAAAGGATGGTATGACTTCCAGAAGGAGTCACAGTGTAGACGTATGATGTACTCCCCTCCCCCAATACCAGGAATAGTTCAAGCTGTGTTTTTTTAAATGCTAAACCTCAAAATCAGGGGAATACCAAATATTACAACACTATATCAGCTGTTATATTTGGTATCCCCTGTAGAAAAAAGGATGTGATGACTTCCAGCAGGTGTCCCAGTGCAGAATTATGATGTATTTGTAACGCTCACCTGATTCCCGCAGAGGCGCCGGTCTTGACTGGGTGAATGCCGTGTCTTCAAAGGTGATGTGTAACACACGGTTGGTTCCTCGGGCTGGACCTCTGTGCACTGTGTGTCTGACTCGGAGAGTAAGATGTCTGCAGATAGAAAATATGGGATTAATGAACTGGGGTTATTGGGTGCCTCTCTCCTCTTCCCTTCCTCTTCTCCTGTAGGACCCCAAAGGTTAACAATCTCACCTTAGGTAGGTGAACGCCGAGCTCTCCATCTGCCTCGGGGGCAGGGTGCCGTAACCAGTTTCTTCACTGGATAAGGGTGCAGGCCTCTTGACCTCAGAGGACTGCTGTCCGTCGTTTACTGCATGAACGGTAAGTTCTGGGCACTTCAAATGTCTTAAAAGTCTTTAAGTGCGTAAGGCGTAGCTGCTGTGGAGCGGTGCCGAGGAGCACGTGAGTATGGCTTTTGACTTATGTAAAGTTCTTTTGTAATGATACCTCTTGTTTTGCAGGGTTCCGGCGATGGCGGATGGCGGGCTGAAGAGAGTTGAGGATCGAACCCGCGTGAGGAATAGAATCGCTTGGAAGCACGTAAGTGAGCGCTTGTTGCCTGCTTCACGATGCACACTAACTGTCTCTTTTACCTTGCAGGTACAAGTTCGGAGCTTTAGAGAAGCTGGAGGGTGCTGGGATACCCGCTGATTTCGGCGTGAGTAGTAAAGTTGCCCAATATCTCTAAACGCACCTTCTTTTGCCTTTCAGATGCGGGATGCAGCGTTGAAGGCCTCCGGAGCGTGCAAAGAGCCGGTAAGCTTTTGTCTTTCAGATGCCGGAATGCAGCGCGAAGACCTCCGGAGCGTGCGAAGAGTCGGTAAGCCTTTGTCTTTCAGATGCAGGTATGAAGCGCGAGGCGTTGGTGACAGCCGCTGGACCAGGTAAGAGATGCGCTGCCACTGAAGACCCTAGTGCTAACCTGTTCTTTCTTTGTCTTTATAGGTGCTGCTGAAGACTGGATTCCAGGATGGTAAGCCTTTGTTCCCTTAGCACAGGATCAGAAGACACGGTGAGCGGTCTGCTGCAGAGAATGCAGAATAACGCAAAGCAAGATTCATCCATCGGGTGTGGTTTAAATAGCCTCCTGTAGTGCTTAGGTGTCTCCTTCCACGGCCTCGCCTAGGTATGAAAAGAGTTCCTGCTTTCCAGAAGAGTTCCAGTGTTCTGAACCTAGGGAGTGGCTCCTGCCCCACCCAACAGGAAAAGTAGTCCCAAACAGAAGAGGATCAGGGGCTCAACTGGCAGGTAAGTAAGCAGCGTGGTCTGCTGCAGGTAAGTCCACCCAAGCATTATGAGCCCGGCGCTTCCAGCGCTGGGACTGGGCATATTTATGAGCCTGGTGCCACTGGCGCCAGGACAGGGTCCAAAAGGTCCCAATTGGGACTGGCCGGCACCCGGAACCGTGGTTATGGGTCTGCTTCCAAGGGAGTTGGGTAAGTCCTGACCCTTTGGAAGCAGAGATCATGACAGCACCCCCCCTCAAGGCCCCTCCCAAACCGGGCTTCTCCGGGGGTTTGGGCTTGTTAGGAAATGTTCGATGAAATCTTTTGATTAGACGAGGCGCGTGGACATATTCTGCAGGTTCCCAGGACCTTTCTTGGGGGCCGTAACCTTTCCAGTCAATCAGGTAAAATAGTTTAGATTTGGAGATCTTAGAATCCAGGATACTTTTGATTTCAAACTCGAGTTCTCCATCAACTAGGATAGGTTTTGGAGATTTAGTTAGTCGGGTTTTAGGTTGCACGGGTTTTAGTAGAGAGACGTGGAAGACCGGGTGTATCTTCATGTGAGGGGGCAAGTCCAACTTGACCGCTACCGGATTTACTATGGTAGTGATTGAATAGGGACCAAGGTATCTTGGGTTGAATGTGAGTGGTCCTTTTAGAGGTAGATATTTGGTGGATAACCAGACTTGATCTCCTACTTGATATTGGGGGGCTTCCTTCCGATGTTGGTCTGCTCCTTTCTTGTATTGTTCTTTAGCCCTTTGAAGGTGAGAAACGGCTTCCTTAAAGGCTTGGGTGATTGTAGAATGCAGGTGGTCTACTGCTGGTGTTCCAAGATCTTGGAGTGGATCCAAATCCGAGGTTCGAGGGTGACTACCGTATAAAAGAAAGAACGGGGTCTTCCCGGTTCCCGAGTGGACAGAGTTATTGTAGGCATATTCGGCTATCCAAAGGATATCTTTCCAAGTTTTTTCAGCTTGTTGCAGCATGCAGCGTAAATACTGTTCCAGAGTTTGATTGGTCCTCTCGGTTTGTCCGTCGGTTTGGGGGTGGTGGCTGGTCGAAAGTCTCACATCAATTTGAGCCGAACAACAGCAACTTCGCCAAAAATGAGAAATAAATTGACTTCCTCGATCCGAAATTAGAACCGAAGGAAAACCGTGCAGTCGGACGATGTTTTCGAGAAATTCTCGGGCCAGAGTTGCTGCTGATGGTAAGCCTTTGAGTGGAATGAAGTGCGCCATCTTGGAGAATAGGTCCACGATTACTAAGATCGTATTGTATCCGGAGCATGGAGGTAGATCGGTGATGAAGTCCATAGAAAGCGTATGCCAAGGGTGAGGTGGGATGTCAATAGGGCGTAAGAGGCCGGCTGGTTTTTCCTTTTGACTCTTGTTTTGGGCGCATACTCCACAGGACATTATAAAGTCTCTGATATCTTTTTTCCAAGACGGCCACCAGAAGTAGCGCTTGATCTTTTCCGAGGTTTTGGCCATACCGGGATGTCCTTCCATTAAAGAATCGTGATAACAGGAGATTACCTTTTTCTGTAAATCTGTGCTGGGCAGGTATAACCGTCCTTGGAAATACAATAGATTGTCCTTCACCGTAAAGTCCTTTCCCTGCAGATGCCAATTCTGTATGTCTGCTGGAGTTACCAGTTGCCTGGCTTTATCCTTAACTTCTTCAATGGATTGTGTGGCGATTACACCCAGAATTCTTTGTTCGGGAATGATAGGTACAGGTTTAGGATTGATCAAGTGTTCTTCCACTCCCATCCGAGAAAGGGCGTCAGCTTTACCGTTTTTCGTACCAGGTCGGTAGGTAATTATGAAGTCAAACTCGGCAAAGAATAGTGCCCAACGGAGTTGCCTAGAGGATTGAGCTTTCGTGGTTTTCAAATATTGCAGGTTACGGTGATCTGTGATCACAGTAACGGTGTGTCTGGCCCCCAGAAGATAATGCCGCCAAGCCTTAAAGGCGGACTTGATAGCCAGAAGTTCCTTATCAGTAATGGTGTAATTGATTTCAGGAGGCGAGAATTTGCGGGACCAAAATGCCACGGGATGCAACTGATTGGTTACTGGGTCCTTTTGTGATAAAACTGCTCCCATGGCAAGACTCGAAGCATCAGTTTCAACAATGTAGGGGAGTTCTGGGCGAGGATGTTTTAAGATCGGTGCAGAGATAAATTTAGTCTTCAAATTCTGGAAAGCTTGTTCCGCCTCGGTAGACCATTCAAAACGTTTGTTTTTCTTTAACAGGGCGGTGATGGGCTGGACTATTGGAGAGAATTCGGGGATAAACCTGCGGTAACAGTTAGCGAAGCCTAACATGCTTTGAACACCTTTTACGGAGGATGGCGAAGGCCACTTGAGAATTGCATCGACCTTCTTTGAATCCATACGCACTCCGCTAGGTGATAATATGAATCCCAAGAATTCAACTTCAGTCACGTTGAAAACACATTTTTCCAACTTAGCGAAAAGTTTGTGTTGACGCAACCTCTCGAGGACCATTTTCACGTGTTTCCGATGTTCAGTTTCCGATGAAGAATAAACGAGGATGTCGTCAATATAGACAACGACACACACATCTATGAGCTCTCTGAGGACGTCGTTCATAAAATATTGAAAGGCGGCCGGGTCATTGCAAAGTCCGAAGGGCATGACCTGATATTCAAATAGCCCATACTTGGTGCGGAAGGCCGTCTTCCATTCATCGCCCTCTTTTACTCGTACCAAGTGGTAGGCTCCTCTAAGATCCAGCTTTGTATATGTGCATGCTTTTCTGACTTGGTCCAGGAGTTCAGGGATCAAAGGTAACGGATATCTATTCTTAACGGTGATCTGGTTCAGGGCGCGATAATCTATACAAGTTCTAAGGTCCCCTTCTTTTTTTGGAACGAAGAACAAAGCTGAGGAAGCAGGGGACTTGGAAGGACGGATAAACCCATTCGCTAGGTATTGATCCAGGTATTGTCGGAGGTGAAGATTCTCAGGCTCGGTGAGGGCATAAATTCTACTACAAGGAGGGGTAGATCCAGGTATCAGGTCTATCTGACAGTCATAAGACCTATGAGGAGGTAGAGAGTTAGCTTGATCCTTCCGGAAGACATCTTGGAATTCTAGGTATTCGGGAGGTAACTGGGGAACCTCCGAAGAAATTGCTGCCAGTGCAACATCAGGTCGAGGGTAACAAATGGAGACACATTCTGGAAACTGAACCGTTCTTGCTCGCCAATCGATCTGAGGATTGTGCTTCTCTAACCAAGGAATTCCTAGAATAATCTGGAACTGGGGGGCCTTGATCACATCGAACACGATCTTCTCATAGTGTCCATCTTGACTTACTAACGTCACTTCTTGGGTGGTATGCGTTACTCGTCCGGAAGCTATCTCCGTACCATCCACCGTAGGAATGACGTCCTTTACAGCCTTTGGACAAAGAGTCAGATTCATCCTCAATACCATTTCATGATCCACATAATTGCCGATGGCACCGCTGTCGACGTAAGCTTCAATCGCATGTAATCGATCCGGACGTTCAGGGCTAATGAGGACCATAGGTATCACGAAATGCGAGGTCACGGAACTGGTTTTAACGCTCGGCAAGAGGACCTCTATTCTTGTCGGGCGAGGTCGTTTCACTGCTCAGAGTTTGTGACCCTGGTAACTGCAGCTCCTACTGCCTTCTTGGCTGGTTTCACCGGACAGTCTCGAAGAAAGTGCCCCGAGTTTCCGCAATAGAGGCATAATTGCAGCTGTTTTCTCCTTTCCCGCTCCTTTTGGGTTAGTGGTCCTTTCAGGCCCCCTATTTGCATGGGTTTCCCGGAGTCTGCTCCTTTGGTAGGAGTTGGTGGTTTGGAAAACACTCGAGCATCAAACTTGGAACGATCGGCCTTCCTGTTCTGTAGTCTGTGGTCTATTTGAACGACTAAGTCAATATAGTCCGAGCAGTCTTGCGGGGGATTCACTAACAAATCTTTGAGCTCTCCACGTAGACCTCTATAAAACAGCGTAATCCTTTTGTCCTCAGGCCATTGGGTTTCCACTATCAGTCTGTTGAAAGACGCAATATAAGCCAAAAGGTCTTGATTACCCTGTCGTAATGAAAGGAGCTCATTGTCCAAGGCCTGCCCCAGTGAATGTCTTGCGAACAGTTTTTCCATGCTGAGCTGAAAAGCTTGAAAATCATGGAGAACCGGATCATCCTGATTAACTAGAGGGATCGACCAATCTGCCGCACTGCCACTGAGGTACGAAAGCACGAAAGCTACCTTAGCTTGATCTGTTGGGAAGGCTGCTGGCCGGCATAAGAAGTGCAAGCGGCACTGATTAATGAATACTGCAAACCTCTTTGGGTCACCAGAAAATCGTTCGGGCGGAGCCAGAGGCACATTCCCGGGTAGGTTGATCTGCACTGGGTTCGTAGAGGATGTTGAAGGATGATTTGCCCCTGATGCGGGCAACTGAGTTTGTCCGGCTTGTGACTGTAACAATTGTCTAGCGAGATCATCTGTTCGCTCCTTGGAAATAATCAGTTCCCTTCTTAGAGCATTCGTTTCCTGGCGGGCTGCATGCACTTCTGCTCTTAGTTCCCCAAGTAACTGGGCTAGCTGGTCGGTATCCGAGGTTTCCATAGCGCCTGGGTGGGAGTTTTGTGGTGGGCTTTGCGTTCTGTAACGCTCACCTGATTCCCGCAGAGGCGCCGGTCTTGACTGGGTGAATGCCGTGTCTTCAAAGGTGATGTGTAACACACGGTTGGTTCCTCGGGCTGGACCTCTGTGCACTGTGTGTCTGACTCGGAGAGTAAGATGTCTGCAGATAGAAAATATGGGATTAATGAACTGGGGTTATTGGGTGCCTCTCTCCTCTTCCCTTCCTCTTCTCCTGTAGGACCCCAAAGGTTAACGATCTCACCTTAGGTAGGTGAACGCCGAGCTCTCCATCTGCCTCGGGGGCAGGGTGCCGTAACCAGTTTCTTCACTGGATAAGGGTGCAGGCCTCTTGACCTCAGAGGACTGCTGTCCATCGTTTACTGCACGAACGGTGAGTTCTGGGCACTTCAAATGTCTTAAAAGTCTTTAAGTGCGTAAGGCGTAGCTGCTGTGGAGCGGTGCCGAGGAGCACGTGAGTATGGCTTTTGACTTATGTAAAGTTCTTTTGTAATGATACCTCTTGTTTTGCAGGGTTCCGGCGATGGCGGATGGCGGGCTGAAGGAAGTTGAGGATCGAACCCGCGTGAGGAATAGAAGCGCTTGGAAGCACGTAAGTGAGCGCTTGTTGCCTGCTTCACGATACGCACTAACTGTCTCTTTTACCTTGCAGGTACAAGTTCGGAGCTTTAGAGAAGCTGGAGGGTGCTGGGATACCCGCTGATTTCGGCGTGAGTAGTAAAGTTGCCCAATGTCTCTAAACGCACCTTCTTTTGCCTTTCAGATGCGGGATGCAGCGTTGAAGGCCTCCGGAGCGTGCGAAGAGCCGGTAAGCTTTTGTCTTTCAGATGCCGGAATGCAGCGCGAAGACCTCCGGAGCGTGCGAAGAGTCGGTAAGCTTTTGTCTTTCAGATGCAGGTATGCAGCGCGAGGCGTTGGTGACAGCCGCTGGACCAGGTAAGAGATGTGCTGCCACTGAAGACCGTAGTGCTAACCTGTTCTTTCTTTGTCTTTATAGGTGCTGCTGAAGACTGGATTCCAGGATGGTAAGCCTTTGTTCCCTTAGGCACAGGATCAGAAGACACGGTGAGCGTTCTGCTGCAGAGAATGCAGAATAACGCAAAGCAAGATTCATCCATCGGGTGTGGTTTAAATAGCCTCCTGTAGTGCTTAGGTGTCTCCTTCCACGGCCTCGCCTAGGTAAGAAAAGAGTTCCTGCTTTCCAGAAGAGTTCCAGTGTTCTGAACCTAGAGAGTGGCTCCTGCCCCACCCAACAGGAAAAGTAGTCCCAAACAGAAGAGGATCAGGGGCTCAACTGGCAGGTAAGTAAGCAGCATGGTCTGCTGCAGGTAAGTCCACCCAAGCATTATGAGGCCGGCGCTTCCAGCGCTGGGACTGGGCATATTTATGAGCCTGGTGCCACTGGCGCCAGGACAGGGTCCAAAAGGTCCCAATTGGGACTGGCCGGCACCCGGAACCGGGGTTATGGGTCTGCTTCCAAGGGAGTTGGGTAAGTCCTGACCCTTTGGAAGCAGAGATCATGACAGTATTCCCCTCCCCAATACAAGGGATAGTACAAGCAGTGTTTTGTTAAATGCTATCTCTCAAAATCAAGGGGATACCAAATATTACAATGCTATATCCGCTGTTATATTTCACAATCCCCAGAAAAAAAGGATGGGAGGAATTACAGAAAGAGGCATAGTGCAGGCAAATGATGTATTCATCCCCCCCCGACCCCCACCCAATACAAGGGATAGTTGAAGCAGTGCTTTGATAAATGTTAACCATCGAAATCAAGGGGATGCAAATATTACAATGCTATATCAGCTGTTATATTTGGTATCCCCAGAAAAAAAGGATTGGATGACTTCCAGAAGGAGTCACAGTATAGACGTATAATGCACTCCCCCATTCCAGGGATAGTTCAAGCAGTGTTTTGTTAAATGCTGACCCTCAAAATCAAGGGGATACCAAATATTGCAAAGCTTTATCAGCTGGTATATTTGGTATCCCCAGAAAAAGGAAGGGATGGCATCCAGAAGGAGTCACAGTGTACACCTATGATATACTCCCCTCCCCAATACAAGGGATAGTTCAAACAGTGGTTTGTTAAATGCTAACCCTTAAAATCAAGGGGATACCAAATATTACTATGCTATATCAGCTGTTACATTTCAGAATCCCCAGAAAAAAGGATGGGAGGACTTATAGAAGGAGGCAGAGTGTAGGCAGATTATGTATTCACCCCCCCACCCGATTCAAGGGATAGTTGAAGCAGCGCTTTGACAAATGTTAACCATCGAAATCAAGGGGATGCAAATATTACAATGCTATATCAGCTGTTATATTGGGTATCCCAAAAAAAAAGGGATGGGATGACTTTCAGAAGGAGTCACAGTAGAGTATGATGTACTCCCCTTCCCCAATACCAGGAATCGTTCAAGCAGTGTTTCTTTAAATACTAAACCTCCAAATCAAGGGAATACCAAATATTACAACACTATATCAGCTGTTATATTTTGTATCACCAGAAAAAAGGATGGGCGGACTTACAGAAGGAAGCATAGTGTAGTCAAATGATGTACTCACCACCCCTATACAATGGCTAGTTCAAGAAGTGTTTTGTTAAATGCTATCCCTCACAATCAAGGGGATACCAAATATTATAAAGCTATAAAAGCTGTTATATTTGGTATCCCCAGATAAAAAGGATGTGATGGCATCCAGGAGTCACAGTGTAGAATTATGATGTACTCCTCTTCCCAATACAAGGGATAGTTCAAGCCGTGTTTTGTTAAATGCTAACTCTCAAAATCAAGGGGATAGCAAATATTACAAAGCTATATCAGCTGTTATATTTGGTATCCCCAGAAAAAAGGAAGGGATGGCATCCAGAAGGAGTCACAGTGTACACCTTCGATGTACTCCCCTCCACAATACAAGGGATTGTTCAAGCAGTGTTTTTTTAAATGTGAACCCTCAAAATCAATGGGATACCAAATATGACAATGCTATATCAGCTGTTATATTTAGGTATCATCAGAAAAAATGATGTGATGACTTCCAGCAGGCGTCCCAGTGTAGAATTATGATGTATTCCCCTCCCCAATACAAGGGATAGTACAAGCAGTGTTTTGTTAAATGATATCTCTCAAAATCAAGGGGATACCAGATATTACAATACTTTATCAGCTGTTATATTTCGTAATCCCCAGAAAAAGGATGGAAGGACTTACAGAAGGAGGCATAGAGTAGGCGAATGATGTATTCAACCTCCCCACCCCCACCAGATACAAGGGATAGTTAAATCAGTGCTTTGATAAATGTTAACCATCGAAATCAAGGGGATGCAAATATTACAATGCTAGATCAGCTGTTATATTTGGTTTTCCCAGACAAAAAGGATGGGATAACTACCAGAAGGAGTCACAGTGTAGACGTATGATGTACTCCCCTCCCCCATACCCGGGATAGTTCAATCAGTGTTTTGTTAAATACTAACCCTCAAAATCAAAGGGATACCAAATATTACAAAGCTATATCAGCTGTTATATTTGGTATCCCCAGAAAAAAGGAAGGGATGGCATCCAGAAGGAGTCACCGTGTACACCTATGATGAACTCCCCACCCCAATACAAGGGATAGTTCAAAGAGTGTTCTGTTAAATGCTAACTCTCAAATTCTAGGGGATACCAAATATTACAGTGCTATATCAGCTGTTATATTTCATAATCCGCAGAAAAAAGGATGGGATAACTTCCATCAGGCCTCCCAGTGTAGAATTAAGATGTATTTCCCTCCCCAAAACAAGGTATTGTTCAAGCAGTGTTTTGTTAAATGCTAACTCTCAAAATCAAGGGGATGCCAAATTTTACAATGTGATTTCAGCTGTTATATTTCGTTATCCCCAGAAAAAAGGATGGGATGACTTCCAGATGGAGTCACAGTGTAGACGTATGATGTACTCCCCTCCCCCAATACCAGGAATAGTTCAAGCTGTGTTTTTTTTAAATGCTAAACCTCAAAATCAAGGGAATCCCAAATATTACAACACTATATCAGCTGTTATATTTTGTATCACGAGAAAAAGGGATGGGCGGACTTACAGAAGGAAGCATAGTGTAGGCAAATTATGTACTCGCCACCCCTATACAATGGCTAGTTCAAGCAGTGTGTTGTTAAATGCTGACCCTCACAATCAAAGGGATACCAAATATTACAAAGCTATATCAGCTGTTATATTTGGTATCCCCAGAAATAAAAGGAAGGGATGGCATCCAGAAGGAGTCACTGTGTACACCTATGATGAACTCCCCACCCCAATACAAGGGATAGTTGAAAGACTGTTCTGTTAAATGCGAACTCTCAAAATCTAGGGGATACCAAATATTACAGTGCTATATCAGCTGTTATATTTCATAATCTGCAGACAAAAGGATGGGATAACTTCCATCAGGCGACCCAGTGTAGAATTATGATGTATTTCCCTCCCCAAAACAAGGTATAGTTCAAGCAGTGTTTTGTTAAATGCTAACTCTCAAAATCAAGGGGATACCAAATTTTACAATGTGATTTCAGCTGTTATATTTCGTTATCCCCAGAAAAAAGGATGGGATGACTTCCAGATGGAGTCACAGTGTAGACGTATGATGTACTCCCATCCCCTTATACCAGGAATAGTTCAAGCTGTGTTTTTTTAAATGCTAAACCTCAAAATCAAGGGAATACCAAATATTACAACACTATATCAGCTGTTACATTTTGTATCACGAGAAAAAGGGATGGGCGGACTTACAGAAGGAAGCATAGTGTAGGCAAATGATGTACTCACCACCTCTATACAATGGCTAGTTCAAGCAGTGTGTTGTTAAATGCTAACCCTCACAAACAAGGGGATAACAAATATTACAAAGCTATATAAGTTGTTACATTAGGTATCCCCAGATGAAAAGGATGTGATGGCATCCAGAAATCACAGTGTAGAATTATGATGTACTCCCCTTCCCAATACAAGGGATAGTTCAAGCAGTGTTTTATGTAAATGCTAACCCTCAAAATCAAGGGGATACCAAATATGACAACACTATATCAGCTGTTACATTTGGTATCCCTGTAAAAAAAAGGATGTGATGACTTCCAGCAGGTGTCCCAGTGTAGAATTATGATGTATTCCCCTCCCCAATACAAGGGATAGTACAAGCAGTGTTTTGTTAAATGCTATCTCTCAAAATCAAGGGGATACCAAATATTACAATACTATATCAGCTGTTATATTTCATAATCCCCAGAAAAAGGATGGGAGGATTTACAGAATGTGGCATAGAGTAGGCAAATTATGTATTCAACCTCCCCACCCCCACCAGATACAAGGGATAGTTGAAGCAGTGCTTTGATAAATGTGAACCATCGAAATCAAGGGGATGCAAATATTACAATGCTAGATCAGCTGTTATATTTGGTTTCCCCATACAAAAAGGATGGGATAACTTCCAGAAGGAATCACAGTGTAGACGTATGATGTACTCCCCTCCCCCGATACAAGGGCTATTTCAAGCTGTGATTTGTTAAATGCTAACCCTCAAAATCAAGGGGATGCCAAATATTACAAAGTAATATCAGCTGTTATATTTGGTATCCCCAGAAACAAAAGAAGGGATGGCATCCAGAAGGACTCACAGTATACAGCTTTGATGTACTCCCCTCCCCAATACAAGGGATAGTTCAAGCAGTGTTTAGTTAAATGCTAACCCTCAAATTCAAGGGGATACCAAATATTACAAAGCTATATCAGCTGCTATATTTGGCATCCTCAGATAAAAAGGAATGGATAGCATCCAGAAGGAGTAACAGTGTACACCTATGATGTACTCCCCTGCCCAATACAAGGGATAGTTCATGCAGTGTTTTCTTAAATGCTAACTCTCAAAATCCAGGGGATACCAAATATTACAATGCTATATCAGTGCTTATGTTTTGTATCCCAGAAAAAAGGAAGGGATGACATCCAGAATGAGTCACAGTGTCTACCTACGATGTACTCCCCTGCCCAATACAAGGGATAGTTCATGCAGTGTTTTCTGAAATGCTTACTCGCAAAATCCAGGGGATACCAAATATTACAACGCAATATCAGCTGTTATATTTGGTATCCCCAGAAAAAAAGGATTGGATGACTTCCAGAAGGAGTCACAGTGTAGACGTATGATGTACTCACCTCCCCCAATACCAGGGATAGTTCAAGTAGTGTTTTGTTAAATGCAAACCCTCAAAATGAAGGGGATACCAAATATTACAACACTCTGTCAGCTGTTATATTTTGTATCCCTAGAAAAAAAGATGGGCAGACTTACAGAAGGAGGACTAGGGTAGGCAAATGATGTACTCACCACTCCAATTCCGGGCTAGTTCAAGCAGTGTTTTGTTAAATACTAACCCTGAAAATCTTACAATCTCTAAACCAGTATTTAGTATTAATGCAGTACTCACAGTTCTCCTTGGCTTGTGTAGACAGGTCCTGCCTTGGGTGTGAAGACTGGTCCTTGAAGAATTGGGTGGAGCGTCCCCTTAGGTGTGCAGATGCCAGAACTGGGCTCTGTGCACCCTGGGGGCCGCACCCTTGGGAAGCCCTCTTGGGGCAAAAAACCCAACAGACAGAATAGGAGCTGGACTGGCGGCCGATGTATCTGGAATCCTCTGGTCAGGTCTGCACAAAGTCCAGGTGCCAAGGAATGGGATATGAGCAGGCACTGTAACCAGCAGTATTCAGGGTCCGGTAGCTGTCAAAGGATCCAAAAATGTGTGTAGAATAGTGGAGTGGAATTGGATGGCCCAGGTAGCAGATAGCCACTAGTAGCAGGTGAAATGACAGCGGTTTACCACGGAAAAAAAGCACCGCTAGTGAAGGAAGGAACAAAGGCTAGCCGCCAGAAGGAGGCGCGGCCAAAATTGCAACATCCTTGGAGACGAACCCTGATAGAATGGAGGAAGCCTCAGGCAACAGCGGTACCGCAGAAAAAAATGAAAGAAGCTACCGCAAGAAGTGCGCGGAAGCTCAGGAGAAGGCAGAGCAGCCGCGGAGAAGAAGGAAGAGCAGACGCTGCAGGAAGAAAGCGGCGGGCGCTAAGCAAAAGGAAAGAAAAAATATTAAAAGGGTAGAAGACTAAGACTGTGGAAAAAATAGCGTCAGGAAAGTAGAAAAGAAACACACACAGCGAACAGAAGACATCACGGAGGAGTGGAGGAAAGACAGGGAAACAAGAACAGAACGGAGTAGCAAAAAGCTGCAAATGTGAAGGAAGGAAAGCAGGTAAGGCAATGCTAAGGCAATATTGGGCGACTAGCAACACACTTACCTGCTCCGCTCCAGCGCAGTTATAGGAATGAGAGGAACAGAGAATTCAGGCTCCACCATCGTAGATGGAAGACTAGACCTGTCGCCACAGTGCTCTGTAGGGGCACCAAGAAGCCGCTATCTTGGTTTCTATTTAGCATAGCGTGGATGGTGTAAGGACCGGGAGGTTCTAACACAAAATCAAGGGGATACCAAATGTCACAAAGCTATATCAGCTGTTATATTTGGTATCCCCAGAAAGAAATGAATGGATGGCATCCAGAAGGAGTCACAGTGTACACCTATGATGTACTCCCCTCCCCAATACAAGGGATAGTTAAAAGTGTTTTGTTAAATGCTAACCTTCACAATCAAGGGGATACCAAATATTACAAAGCTATATTAGCTGTTATATTTGGTATCCCCAGAAATAGGAAGGGATGGCATCCAGGAGGAGT
The DNA here is from genome assembly GCF_040938575.1 of Ambystoma mexicanum. Lineage (NCBI taxonomy): Eukaryota > Metazoa > Chordata > Amphibia > Caudata > Ambystomatidae > Ambystoma > Ambystoma mexicanum. The sequence goes on along the minus strand of NC_090931.1, from coordinate 577,531,858 downwards.
CACAGTGTACACCTATGATGTACTCCCCCCCAATTCAAGGGATAGTTCAAGTAGTATTTTGTTAAATGTTAACCCTCAAAATCAAGGGGATATCAAATATTACAATGCTATATCAGATGTTATATTTTGTATACCCAGAAAAAAGGATGGGATGACTTCCAGCAGACGTCACGTCACAATGTAGAATTATGATGTACTCCCTTCCCCAATACAATGCTAATTTAAGTGGCCTTTTGTTAAATATTAGCCCATGAAACGAAGGTGGCACCAAATATTACATGCTATGTTATATGGTCGTTGTATAGCACTTACTGCCATTAGTATGGCCTAGAACCGCTGTGAGGTTAAATGCCCTTGGAAGACTGTAGTCTGATGATTGAGAAGTGATGAGGGGTTGTAAAATGCATGTATGCATTTATAGCAATTACGAAGGTAGCTTAGGTTGGGAGTGGCTAGGTCCCTACCAGCAACCTTTGATTATAAGTAGGTGGGGCTGGTGCTATAAAAGTATTGAAGAAGTCACAGGAGTCATGCAAGTCCCTACGAGTCAAGCTATCTGAAAGGGGTGGACAAAGTTTTGCATGGGATCAGCTGTATTCTACTTGAAAAAGCAACTTGGGCCAAGGGTGATCAGAGCCGTAGCCAGGATTGTCTAACACGTGTGGCCTGAATCTAATGTAGTTGGACCCACTGCAGTGACATTAACACCGCTCAGGCCCTACCCAGGGACGTCATTTCACCAAAATGCCAGGGGTAGCGGAAGTGACATCACCCGACCCTTGACCCTCTGATGACATCACAGGAAGTGATGTCATTAGACCCCGCCCCAAAGTGATATAGCGGGTAGCGATGGTACACAACATTTCACCCGTTGAAAAAACAGGAAGTGGCATCACATAGCATTGTAAACTATGAAAAATATAGTTATGATATCACTATATGATGTACATTCATACAAGAATGGATCGCCATATGTATCATTAAGTTCAGTGTTTATTGGCCCGTATTACCAAATGACTGTGTATGCAAGCAGACGTCCATGACCAAATGATAAGCGTAAGTGCTATATAATAACACATCATTAAGCGCTTTATATAGAAAAAGTATACACCCAATATCACCCAACCTGTGTTGGTACTCATTTATCGACCTCAGAAGGATGAACGGCTTAGGCTTAGTGAGGCGTTTAAGAACAGACTAAATCAGTGACTCACCCCCTGAAGTGTGCCTGAAATAAACATTTAATGAGGCCAGCAATTACTGTATAGAATTCCAGAAAGACACATTATTTGGTATACCTATTCTTTCTTATTTAGGGTCAGTGCTGAAAGTGTTAGAAGAAAAATAAGAACAAGTGCCTCAAGTCTTTTTTTTAAGGGGCCTGAACAAGAAAGCCAGCCACCCCAGAAGTAAAGAGCCACAGCCCAGGAGCTTGCATGACTTAAAAAAAAAAATTAAAAAAAAATAATTTTTTTTTTTTTATTTAGTAGAGGTCGCAAGGGACACCACAGAGGTCGCAAGGGACACCACAGAGGTCGCAGTTGCGACCCCTGGCGACCCCCAAATGACGTCCCTGGCCCTACCTTGTCGTCGCCTCAGAGGTTGATGTGTGTTTAGGCTATGTGTATTGCAGTTGCTTGTGGCTGTGCGGGCCTATTCCCGGCAGGGGCACAACTGTATTCCCTCGGATGCAGTGCATGATTATTTTCTTGCAGAGCATATCATATAGGTCTGTTTAGGAAGCGCTATGCATCCCCTATTTGCTTCTCCTCTGCTTCCAGTTTCCTGGGAAAGAGTGGGTGAATGGTTAAAGCCTGAGTGATCCGACTAATACTGTTAGGGTGCCGATGGGAAGTGCCAGGTCTTGAGAGCCTTCCTGTAGGTGAGATGGTCCTCTATGCAGCGGATAGTTAGTGGAAGTGAGTTCCAGATGGTGGGTGATCGGACATTATCTATTATATTTGGCATCCCCACAAAAGAGGAAAGGATAAGAGGACTCCAACAAGGAGAATATAGTGCAGATAAAGTCTGTATTCACTACCCAATACAACGGCTGTTGAAGAAGCATTTTTGTTTAATGTGTCCTTTGAAATCAAGTGGATAGCAAATATTACAGCGCTGAATTTGCCGTTTAGTTGGCATCCGCAATAGACCTAGATGGTAGGACTCCAAGAAAGAAAATATCATGTAGGCACTTACTCTACTTACCTCTTCAAAACAAGGCCATATAATCTGGTGTTTTGCTAAACCGTAACCCTCAAAATCAAAGGGGTACTAAATATTGCTGCACTGAATTCTTTATTATGTTAGCAACCCCATGTAAAATGGCGGGGAGTACTCAAAGTTTCCCTGGGGCTTGTGCCTTGACTGAGTAAGGAGTCAATGAGCACAAATGTTTTTGGGTATGCAGTGAATATAACGAAATGAAAATAACAAATAACTTTTTTAACTAAAAATAATTAATGAAAAAATTTCGAATTTTTGGTTCAAAGTATGTGTGGGGAGTGGGTAAGGGATTCAAACAGGTAGAGAGGGTTTTGGGGTGGGGTAATACGGTTAGGCAAACTGGAAGTTTGGGGGGGGGCCCAAATTGAAAAACATGGAACCATGTTTTTGCAATGCATGCTGCATTCTCTCTAGCAGTACCGCTAAATTCTTAACAAGGCCACTGTATTGTAGCTTAATTAAGACACTATATTGGCTACTACATTTGGCTACTACATTTGGCATCCCAACAACAAAATTATGAGAGGACTCGAAAGAAGAATGTTGTGCAGGCACATACTCTACTGTCTCCACCCCCAAATACAAGGGAGGTTCAAGTAGCATTTTGTTAAATGTTAACCTTTGAAATCAAGGAAATACCCAATATTACAGCACTGAATCAGCTGCTATAGCTAGCATCCACACAAACATGGATGAGAGGAATCGAAGCAGGAGAGTATAATGCAAACACATCCACTGTTCACCTCCCCAATTCAAGGCCAAATCAAGTATATTTGTAAAGAATTAACCCTCGAAATTAAGGGGTTACCAAATAATACAGGACTGAATACTATATCATAATTGGTATTCCCAGAAAAATGAGTCAGAGTACTCCAAAAAAGAGAAAGGAAACGTTACTCACTGCAGGAACTACTGTACTTCTTTTAAAAGTCCTCTTTCCTCCATAGTTATGTGAGTTCCTGCATAGATTCCTGCTGGATTGGATGTCTTGTAACTCTCTAGCCTTAAACAATAATAAAACCAAACTAATGATAGTATCCTCCAAGAACACCCGGAGCAAACTAGATACTGATTACTCCAACTTCCTTATTGCAGGCAACATCATCACAGTCCAGAGGAAGGTAAAAACTCTGGGAGTTGTCTTAGACGACGAATTATCCATGAAGCTGCATGTCTCTTACATCAGGTCTAGCTGCGGACTGATCAATAAGCAAATCAATTACATCCGTCCATTTCTAACAGCCGAAAACTGTGCTACTGCCACAAATATACAATTCTTACAAGTGGCCCAGAACAATGCTGTGCGGACCATCTTCACTCAATCTCGTTGCTCCCATATCTCCATTTTCAGGATGAAGCTTCATTGGCTACCAGTTAAACATCGCAATTCACATAAAATGCTTACTACAACACACAAATGCCTCTCTTTCAGCAGTCCCATCTACTTGTCTGAACGCATTAACATCAAGAGCAATGGAAGAAATCTTTGGTCATCCTCTGCCACAGTCCTTGCTTCCCCCAGATTTAAGACTGCAACATTTGGAGCCACCACGCTTGATGTTCAGGGCCCTCTACTGTGGAATGCTCTGCCGGCCGGGCTACGACAAATCAAAAACTACCTCCTATTTAAAAAAGCCATCAAAACCTACCTTTTGAACATGGAGTAATCCTTATGACCCCTTTCTGATGCTGCTTGCTCTCTCTTGTTGTCCTGTCTGTGTCTGCGTTTTTTGTTGGCCCTGAGGCCAACGGGCATGTGGCGCGTTATAAGAATTAAATTAAAATAAAATAAAATAGCGGGAATGCAGCTGGAGCTATGGCAAGCCCAAGTGCTCTTCCGCTTTAAGTAGTTAGAGAGTGGAGCGGGCCATGTGCATGTAGCGCTACCACGCCCTGTGCCCTGCCTCCTGCGCGCTTCCCCCTCAGTCTCTGACCCAATGAGAGGACTGGAAGGACCTATTTAACTAGCTTAGGTGGATTGAGAGCAGGTGGATGGAGTAAAGGGGACAATGGACTAGGAGTACAGTAGTTGCTACGTTGAGCAACTTTTCCTTACTCTTTCGTCCCGTCCTCTTTCCTCCATATTTATTGGGAAGTATAAAACACTACTGTAACCGAAGGAGGATGGCATCTACACTGTTGCAAAGATATTCCTTATGACTGCTTGTCTGAATCGGGCGTGAAACCTGGATCTTGAATCCAGTGAGTCGTGTTTACAGAAAGCTGAAGGGGAAGCTCATATCTCTGCTTTGACTTTGGAAGGCTACTGCCATGTTCTTAGCTCTCGTCAAGTGGGCATGCAGGTCTTGGAGGGAGTTTGCCCTGCGTTTGGTAAGCGTGAGACTAAATCTGGCTATAGTGGTTTTAGCCACCGGCCTACCTTGATGTCCCCCACCAAAGGTTAAAAACAGTCTATCTGAGGACCTGTGAAGCCTAGCCCTCTCGATAAAACATCCCAAGGCCCTTCGAACCTCCAAACAATGGAGACATGTATCTGCTTCTGTCTGAGGTTTGGGGAAAAATACCATTCTTGATTTATGTGGTCAGTAAGACCCCTTTGTTTCTGTTGAAGGACAGGTAGGGCTCCTGGATGGATGAAACCTGCAGTTTGCTGACAGGAAGGGCTGGGGTAATTGCCACTAGAAAATATGTTTTCCATGTCACCAGACGTAAATCAAATAGCGTGATTGGCTTGAAGGGCTTGTCCATGAGAGCTATAAAGACTATATTCAGATTACAGCTCACAATAGAATGTTGTGTCAGAGGGAAAAGATGGACAATTCCCCCGAAGTGTTGTCTGATGGCTGGATTGGCAAAGGAGACCAGCTTGTCATTATTTGAGAGGTATGTCCCGATAGCCACTAGATACAGTCTGTTTGAGTCTTGAGTGCTAATTTGTATAGTCAAGGAGCAATCCTTTGTGTTAATTTGGAGTAGGTTTCTTTGGTAGATAAGTGAAAGTGTGCGGGAGAGACAAACAATCCTGACACTAGATTGTGTTACCAATTAGAGAGACAAACAGGTGTCCACAAGCTTGTGGAACACTCACGTCCCCTGCACACCTCATTTTATTGTGATCCAATCAACATTTCAAAAAGTCTGGCTAATTATTTGGGGATACCTGTTATATTTAACTTTATAGAAATAATTTCACTTCAATAGTTTTATTTCATCAGACTAACTCAGGTTTAACCAATTCCCAAAATGCATAGGGCTATTTATATGATGCATGGATTACTGATTTGAGAATCTTGATCATTGTCTTGTTGTTGAAAGGCGATTGTGTTTACAATATATAGTGTTTGAAAAAATATATTTTTACATAAATAATCAAGATTGTTGATATATGAAAACTACAAAAGTGAAATTATTTCTATAAAGTTAAACATAGCAGGCATCCATAAGTAATAAGCCAGACTGTTTGAAATGTTGATTGGATCAGAATAAAATTAGGTGTGCAGGGGATGGGAGTGTTCCAGAAGCTTGTGGACACCTATTTGTCTCTCTGATGAGACTAGTCCCAGAATTAACAATACTTGTGAAGAAGGAAAGGATGTCATCTATGGATGCATGTAGACAGACAATCCCTTAACTTTCCCAGCATCCAATGGCAAAAAAGAAAACTATTTTCCTTTGTGCTGATATCACATACAAGGCATCCAGGATGTCCCAATTACCAGAAGGTTGTCTTCCAATAATCCCAAGTGAGAATAGATCAATGTTTTAGGTGTGAGAGCACCAAAGTAAGTGATCATGGGCAAAGGTCTATTACTTTCCCCCCTTTCTGGTGAAGCAGGTCCAAAATGAGGAAGAGAAGGAGAGGTGGTCCACTTGCCATAAGTAGTAGCTCTGAGAACCAATGTCTGTGCGGCATTGGGGGGCTGTTAGGAGATGTTCGCAATGACTGGAGGCTCTGAACGTCTGCAAGACTTTGGGAATCGGAGAGAGAGGGGGAAATGCATATGCAAACTGGTTGTTCCATGAGACTGGCAATGCATTTCCCTGGGAATGTTTCCCTTTCTCCTAACATTAGGCATAATGAAGACACTTGTTCAGTTCCAATGTGAATAGATCCAGTGAGGGAAGACCTCTGGAGGTAAAAATCTTCCAGAGGACCTGCTTGCTCAACTCCCATTTGAAATTGCCAAAGGATCTCCTGCTTAGCTTGTCTGCTGGAACATTGTCTGTTCCTGCTAGATGAGCTGCTTGTGGCAGTATATTGTTAATCCTCGCCCACTCCCATAGTGCACAGCCAGAGCACATAGTTTCCCCGACCTGGTGCCTCCCTGCTTGTTGATGTAGAACATTGTTGTCAGGTCGTCCATCAGTATAAGGATTTTGGAGATCTTTATCACTGGCAAGAATAGGAAGGGCACCTTTGATTTCAGGAAATGTATTTGCTCCTCAGAGTCATCCTCGTTCCATTTGTCATGCACATGGCGATCTCCCAAGGTTGCTCTCCACCCTGATAGGGAAGAGTCTGTTGGGATGGTAAACTGGTGATGAAGATCCTGGAATGCAGTGCCTATTCAGAGGCTCCTGGATCGGCCCACCACAGACGATCCTGCTGGAGTCAGGTCTTTCCACCTTGATTAGGGAGTCAGAGATGTAGCTGGGTGCGACACATCCTCAATCTGGCCATTGGCACTGGCAGAACACTGTTCACTATCAAACCCAACAGACATAGGAACTACTGAGCTTCTCTCTGTCTCATTTCCCTGCCTCCTACTCTCTTCCCTGCTATTCCTCCCACAGTCTCATCACTGGTCTTCACCCGGGCTGCTGTGCCATGGCAGACTGGGACTTTTCTTTACCCAGGCTACACGACAGAGCAGCCTAGAACTTTTCATCCTTGCTCTTCATCCGGGCTGACCATTGAGCCAGCCTGGGACTTTCTTTACTGCTCCGCTCTCCGGGTGGAGCGTACTCACCACTCTTCCGCTCCCGGGTCACACCTAGCATATGCAGCACAGGAGGACTTTTAGTAGGTGCGCACCTTACCAGCCGCGAGGTCAGATGACTGGGGCATGGCTGGGCAGCCTGGTTTGGGCTGGCCCCTCACTCAGCCCAGACTGGGCTGCTCCTTTTCTGTCCGGGCGGCCCCACACACGCCACCGGTCCCATTGTTATTTCTAGGCCCATCCAGTCTAGCCACAAGGTGGGCCGACACCCCCCACGTCCATGTGTCTGCTGAGCTACCCCTGCCAAGCAGCTAGCTCACTCCTTGGGGGCTTCCTCATGTGAGATCCGGTGCTTCACAGTCTGTGTGCCTTGGAGGACTGCTCAAGACAGCGGCCCCTCAGGGGGTTATTTTCTTTTTGTGCCCCTTTCATTTTCAATTATCTTTTTTTTATCTTCACTGGATTATTTTCTTCCTTGACCAGTCCATGTTTAGGCAATGGAGTTCTGTTTCATTGTTCTCGCCTTTCTTTACTTTTTTTTTTTAATTCCATCCATCTTCAAGGAAACACACACACAACATTTAATAAAGTACATTTATTAACCCTGGTGTCTGTGTCATAATTTCTAGGATCTCTTAGTGGACAAGCATGTAGCCCCTAATATGCAAGTCTCTTGGGTGCCCCGGTCTACATCAGTGTTCTCATAGTCACACCTTGTACTGTCTTTCCTAGCCACGTATCTCACACAAATTCATACTAACAATAGAGAGCCACTAACACTTCTAAGCCAATACCTCGCCTATGCCAAAAACCTCCACGATCCGCAGCTCCCTCCTTTCTTCTGTTGGACTTTTGGTCACCATTCACCTCCTCCTCTGACCTCACCCGATTCACCAACACTTCCCATTTCCTGTCCCTTACTTATATATCTCTGCCTGTGTAAGGGCTGGTCATCTGTCCCTATCCAAATCCTATTGCTGCCTTCCTCTCCCAGGTGTGTCTGTGAGAGAAAAGGCTTTGAAACGGGTCCTAGCCCTCCGACATTCTCTTCATGGACCTGCCACAAGGAGATCTGGCAGTGCTGGAAGATGGAGTGCAAAGTTCGTTTTCAGGGACCCTACCATTAAGTCTGGGGACCTTTGCCTTTACAAGTCCCTGGTGGTCTAGTGGATCAGGATACCGACGAGCTCAAGCCATTGCAAGGCTGAGCTGTGCTTCTGTTCTGCATCTCTGCATGGTGGGAGCCGGACTTTCTCTACCTCTCGCCCACTCCACTGTAGTGATCAGATCTCAGTGGCGCTGGAGCGCTGGAATTGTAAGTAGTCACTTCTGATCTTCCTGCCTTTTCTCCACATATCTCTGTGTTCACTGGCTGTTCTTCTCTTAATGTGGACTCTGAAATGGAACGAGAAGAATGGCGAGCATATGCATGCAGAGGCACAGCTTGAAACATAGCTCTTCAGAGAAACAAGTGGGCACAAGAAGGAGGGGAAGGAATTGAGTCCCTCTCTGCTGCCACCATCCCCTTCAGGGGTAGGCAAAAAGATATATGAGATTTAGAAATGACACCCCAGTCCTGGCTGTAGGAGATAGAGCAATAGAAGTGGGGGTGGGGGGGAATAGAAGAGGGAAAGAGTGGAGGGGGGTGTTTGAAGCAGGGAAGAAGATAACCTCGATTTTAGAAGGATTCTGATGAAGATAATGGAATGCCATCCAAGCAGAGAGATTGAATTGTAGGTCTGAAGAAAAGGAAAGGACGATTTGAGAGTCATCTGCTTAGAGATGGTGGGAGACTCCAAAGGAGGAACTAATGAAATCTAGAGGAGTCCTATATAAGGAGAAAAGAAAAGGGCCTAGGACGGAAAACACCATAAATTAGTGGAAACGAAGGGGAGAATTAATGAGGCAGGAAACAGAGAAGGTACCTGCTGTATGATAAAAAGCAAACCACAGTAACCAAGATTGTGGTGAGAATACAGAAGAGTAGGAGTATTCCACAGTGTTGAAAGCAGCCGAGAGATACAGGAGGACAAGACGAAAAGAGATCTTAGAGTAACACACAGAGACTGCAAGAAGAGCTGTTTCCATGGAATGCAGAGGTCGTAAGCCTGATTGATGAGGGGAGATAAGTGCATTAGAAATTATATGAGGAGAGATCTGGGAGTAAACTATGCGCTCCAGATGTTTAGAGAGAAAAGGCAGACGAGAGATAGGACAGAAGTTAGCTGGAAAGGAAGGGACCAAGGAAGGATTTTTGAGGATAGCTAAAATAGAATATTAAAGGAAGAAGGAAATACAGCATTTGAGAGTGAGGAGTTGAAAAGAGCCATATGAAACGGAATGAGAAGGGGGATCAACTGAAGGAACAAGAGAGGAAAGGAAAGGGTTGGTAGAGTGGTTCTTGACCACCTTTTTATAAGGCCCAATTATTGGCCTTGTCACACTAGTTACACTCTAGCAAACATTTAAGGAGTACACAATGGGTATTATACAGTGATGTGGAAGGAAGGATTATCAAAAGGGAGAAGCATGAATTGTCCTCCTTATTGACCCTTGATAATGAGCATGCCAGAACAGAGACCATGCTCTCGTACATTCTCTACAACCAAACCTGTACTGTATCTTGTTTGTGGCAGATCAAAAGGGTCATATTCCTTTGTTAACCGGGTTTAGAAAGGTGATTTTGTGAGGGTCAAATCAAGGTAGGGCTCTGGCATGGCTTCTTCATTAAGACCAAGGGTTTGCCTATCCTGGATATCCACAACATGTGGAGTATGCTTCGTAGATAGCTGATAAAGAGATCAACCAGGTGTTCAAGTCCTTTCATAGAGAGCTATACGCTGACAGTGATTTGGTATCTCATACAGGATACCCTGGAAGTCTCTCAGTTTGCCATGTCATGAAGAGCTGAATACTCCTTTCACTGTGCATTGAACCAAGATTCACAGGTACGTTGGAGGTCTCTAAGGAATGCACCCCCTGCTATCTCTGTACCTCCTGTGGTTGTGTGGGGAGGTGAATCAGTTTTGTGTACTTCCTGATTGCGTGGGTGAGACGATAATCGCACTGCTAGTAAAGTGGAACTGCGACCCCAAGCTCCCAAGGCATGTGGTCCATCGAGACCCTGATCGATGATCAATGTAGATGATAACATTTCTCCCAAAATTCTTGTGGGCAGGCTGCTGAAATATGCTGTTCTACATCCTCACTCAAACCAATCATACAGTGGTTGCTGCATTTGTTGACTCTGAGAAAGCATTTGATTCTGTGTCCTGAGGGTACATGCTCACTGTCATGGGTAAAATGTGGGGCTGAGGGTTACTTCTCAGACTATTCTTTTTCTACTCCTGTCCTAGACAAAGGGTATTTGGTGCTGGGCATTCTTGTGCATGTTTCCCATTGTGATTAGTACTAAGCAGGGATCCCAACTCTATCTGCTCCTCTTTACCTCACACAGGGGATTGACACTTGTAGGCCACAAAAACATTATTTCATTTTATACAGATGATATCTTACCATAACGGAAGAACTCCTCTCATAACCTAGCCCCAATCACACAGGTGATGGCAAGATTTGGGGGCTATTTCAGCCTGCAAATGAACTGATCCAAATCACATTGTATTCCCTTGACCGGCTCCATAGATGCCCTGCTGAGTTGGAGCATTACAGGTAGATCGGGCCTCTATTACCTGCTTAGGGATTTGGGTTTGTACTGGAGCCACCGCGCATCAGCGTGGGAACCAAAGGGTCATGCCTGGTGGCCCGCCTCTCCCCTACAAGCAGCTGGCGAGGTGGGGGATGGCTACGATCGACATAGTGGTTAACCTCAGTAGTACTACCCCACAGCGCTCATTTCATGCCGAGTTGAGATCCATCGAGAGGTTGCTCTGGGGACACATGGTTGTGCAGGTGAGATTCAAGAGAGAAGGAAGGTGGATGGTATCTTACAGTTACACTCCATATGGTTTTAAACTCGCAGGTGAATCTATGTATGTTTTCCTTTGAGGATCCTGTGGCGAGCCAGAAGAAGGACTTAATTTTAGGCATTTTCGTGACTTATTTTGAAATTAAAAGGAAAATAAAATAACTCCTCTCTAGCCCTGAGATAGGAGTTATGCCTACCTAACAAACTAACTCAGGGGTTCGTCTGTTGTTGAGTCTCCAAAAATCATCACTGTCCTCTGTCGAATTCTAATCTGCTCTGCCCCTATCACTATTCCAAACCAACGCGGGTACAGGAGAATTACTTCCTTCTCCTGTACTTTGCTCTTAGCAAAAGGCACTTCAATAATTAATCTTTAAGTAGTTTCTAGTCACTACTTTCATCAGTTCATAATGTTTTACTTTAATACTGACTTTAGCACTGGGCTTTTCTTTCATGAGATGCCTTTCTTCTTCCTCTTCATTCAATATATTCTTTATGCCCTGGGATATAGTGCACAATTCCTTTCCTTGCTGAGCCAGCCAATAACACTCTTGTCCACTTTCTCAGTATTTTACCACACACTCTTATCACAAAGTCTATTCCTTCCAACACATGTAATCACTTGGTTTACACTCCCTGCTGTCACTGGGATGAGTATGGATATGCCAATGATGATTGTTACTCAATTCTTCTCCTTTACGTTTACTGAGACGAGAATGTTTGGTCCAGTAATCATTCAGCTTTAATTTCCAGTTGTCTTTATTACTGGGACGGGTGGCACTGTACCAGTAATATTGCACAATTGACCTTCTCTTCTCAATATTACTGGGACGAGTATGGTTGCGCCAGTAATGATCCACACTTGGTCTTCTCACATTAATATTACTGGGACGAGTATGATTCTGGTGTTCATCATCTTCAAAATCCCTCAAGGGTTTCCCACTGTCCGCGTTACTTGCTCTCCAGGAGTTTGACGTTGTGATGCTGAAAATGCATTGGAGGGACAGGGCCTCTCTGTCCTTGTCCGGTAGTCCTTTTTCATTTGTGTTCTGTATTGTTTTCTGCCCAGGAGTCATGTGGGACTCCTGGCAGTGCAGCTCTTCCTGTTTTTGGTTTGTTGTACAGCCCCATGGGATACCCTTATGGCACCCATGGGTGGGGGTACAACCCTGTGCCCCTAGTGTATGTTTTGGGGCACCTGTGTGTGGCTTACAGAGCAGGGTATGGGCTGGTGGCAGCTCCATGCTGAATTTGACTGGTGCTCTGAGTATCCTCCATTTTGGGATACCCAGGCTCTGCCATTGGAATCAGTTGATTCCTGATAGGAAACAAGATGGCCCCTGTGGCCACACCGGAGAAGGCCAGGCCGTCGATGTGCCGAGGAGCATCCGCTGCTGGGTTTCCCCCCACCCAAAGACCGTAGATATGCTGGAAGACTCAACGCACTTGCTGGGCCACAGTTCTTCACAATCTCTTTGCGGTCCTGAACTATCGACATCGAGGTGCCCCACACGCCTCTTCCTTGCAGGACGTCTTCAAATCATCGTCGATGAGCACCGCTGGGACCGAAGCTGCCACCTCGATGCTGACTTCACTTTCTTTGAGGGATCTCGACGATCCGTGGATCCTGTTTAAAAGGGAGATGCTCAAGAAGTATCCGTCAACGACTCGTTGTCGAAATCTACTATTCCAGGTACATTGGGGTGGTAGAAACATTATAGAAGGTATTAAGACTTATTGAACAATATATGGACTGGGCTGGTAGTGTATCTTTATTTTACAGGTTGCCCAGGTGGGGAGATCTCCACACAGAACTGTGTTTAACGTTAGGGGCCAGTATTCTGCCAATTGTTCTAACCAACTGCTTTCCTCCTATATCTATTGTTGGTTACCTTTATTAAGTGATTTTGTGACATTTAACCAGAGTACAGTTGATGCACTTTAATGAAATCTGATAATAATTGTGGTACCACTTAGAACTGAATATATTTGCCATTGTAGATTAACTGAGCACAAAGTGAGTTATTGTGATTGTGTATATAACTTGAACCTTAATTATATAAAGACTGTGTTTTAACTAATACAGTGTGTGGACATTCCTTTGTGGGTGCTTGGGGACTACACTGTACTTAAGAACCAGCCTGCATCACTTCCTGAGAAGCTAGGCCTTGATTGCTCATCCAGTGCTGCCAGTCTTTACACTGGTGGCAGCGGTGGAATGCTTATAGTTTTAAGAATCAGTATATAACCATGCCACTTACAAAATATCTGCACTTTGTTAAATTGAGGTTTAGTTGTGTACAAGATAACTGCATTACAAGCAATGGAGTCTATTGCAAATGGTAAATTAACTAGGATGATCTTAGAAGCTCTCTAGAGTGTTTGTGAAGCCAGGGAGCTAGACTTTGTGGTTAAGTCTAGGGCTGAGCTGATAGCTGCCCTGGTGGACTACCAGACTGATGCTGAAACTCTTGAAGGGCGGATGCAACCAATGAGGCCCCTGGGGATGTTGCTGAATCTGGTTCTTGGAATGCCACCATTCCTGCTGCCTCAGTTCCAACCCCCAGTAATTCTGTGGAACTTGAGTTATTAAGGATGAAATTGGCCTTTGAATACCGCAAGTTGGAAATAGAAACTGAGCTTAAGAAAGAGGAGCTGGCACAGCAAGTGGAACTCAAGAATAGGGATCTTGAACTCAAAGACAAGGACACTGAATGTCAGAGAATCCAACTAGAGAAAGCTAGAGTGGAGACTTCAGCTAAACACGTTGAGAGTGTCAGGTCCCCAGCCACCAAGTTTATGAAAGATTTGGTTGGTGTGTTTGTGGAGTGTTCAGATATCCTCCAATGGGTTGAAGCGTTTGAAATGGCTTGTGCAATTCATCATGTAGAAAAGAGAGATTGGGCGAAGTGTTTGTTAAGCAGAGTGCCTCAAACTGGATATGACTGTATCCTGAAACTGAGTGTGGAAGAAAGGGGTCAGTATGAGTGCATGAAGTCTTAAAGGTTCAGGAATTTTAAGAAAAGAGAAAATATGTCTTGGGTTGACTGGGTGAGTGCTGCACACTGAACATGATGGGGTGGATTGATGGATACAAGGTGAAAACTTGTGTTGAATTGTCCCACCTTTTGTTTTGTTTAGCATTTTTCTGAAGCCTGTTCACCAGAGCTGCATCAGTATGTTGCTGACCAGAACATTTTGGATCCCTTTAAGCTGTCCGGGATAGCTGACAAGTGGGTCTCCCACCGGGTGTCCCCTAAGGACTCCAGTGGGAAGGACAAGGACAAAGAAAAGGGCACCTCTCAAAAAGCTAGCTGAGGAGTCCCAGAAGCAATCAGTCAGGTAAACCAAAACCTTCCTCTCCTAAGACCCAAAAATCTAGTGGGGATAATTCATCTGTGGATGGGAATAAGAGTAGTGGTCCACCTGCTGCAAAGCAGGCTCCCAATGGTTCCAGTACCGTAACCCGCATTCCTGCCACTTGTTGGGACTGTGGAGCTCTGGATCACAAGAAGGGTGACCCCAAGTGTAAAGGTAAGGCACTTGGAGTCCAGGCGGTCAGCCTGAGCTACCCTTACCCCATGTCTGAGGTGGAGGCCACTGTCCTCCCTTCCTCTACAGGGAACACATTTGCGGCTCCTGTACAGATTTCCTTAGTGTCCCTTGGGCCTGGGACCAGTACGCGGAAGTACTGGCGACTATCCCACAGAACCCCTGTAGGTTTTTGAGAAGTGTCCTCTTGAATGGCCAGACTTCTACTGGTTTGAGAGACAATGGGGCAAGCATGACAGTGGTGGACAGGACCCTGCTCAAGCCAGAAGACTATGTAGGTGCTCCTCTGAGAACCACCAGGTTAGCTGGTGGGCCTCCCAAATTATCGCCTGTAGCCTTAGTCACACTCATGATTGGAGACAAGACAGCAAAGTGTCCTGCCCTGGTTCAGGACAATGTCCCTGCTAACATTCTGTTAGGAAATGATCTAGTAGAGTTGGGGTTGATCTCGCATGGTCTACCCATGACTGCTGCTGCAGTCACTAGGTCACAGGTGACACAGGGTCTGGCTGTGAGTCAGGTACCCGAGCCAAAGGCGAAGCCTAAGGCAAGAAGACGCAAGAACAAGAAGGCCACCTCTGTGAAGGGGGCTCCTTCTCTTCCTGCTGTTCCTACAGCACCCATTGGGATCCATGCTCCGGGCTTGCTGGGTCCAGTGGAAAACCCAAACTCACCTCCTGAGGGAGAAGAGGCAGAAGACCCTCCTGCGTGAGAGGTTCTCAACCCGGAGGATCACCCCGACTTTTAATGCCTCCCAGGCAGACTTCTGTAAGGGACAGAGAGAGTGCCACTCTCTCGAGGGTCTGAGGAAACAGGCCCTGTCCCAGGCACAAGGAGAAGTGCCTAGAACATTCCGAATCTATTGGGAGGGTGAGCTCCTTGTTAGTGAGCCCACTAAGCCTGAACCTGGAGTCCTCAAGGGGTTGGTGGTACCCCAGGTTTACAGGCCCTTCCTACAGGCCTTCCTACTGCAGTTGGCGCATGAGGTGCCCTTGGCTGGTCATCTTGGTACCAAGAAGACTAAGCAGAAGCTCCCTGTCCATTTCTACTGGCCTCGGATGGGAGTAGAAGTGGAGTCCCACTGAAGGACCTGCCCAACTTGTCAGTTATCTGTCAAGACTGGAGGCAGTGGCATTGCCCCACTGCAACCAATGCCAGTGGTTGGCACATCGTTTGAGAGAATGGGCATCAACATTGTCGGTCCCCTTGACCATCCCACTTCAGGTGGACATAGGTTCATCCTGGTCTTGGTTGATCATGCCACCAGGTACCCTGTGGCTATACCCATTCGGACTGTTACTGCCAAGGTGGTTGCCAGGGCTCTCCTGGGCATTTTCACCCGTGTTGGATTCCCCAAGGAGGTTGTCTCTGACAGAGGATCTAACTTCATGTCTAGTTACATGGAAACCATGTGGAAAGAGTGGGGGTAACCTACAAGTTCTCCATCTCTTACCATCTCCAGACCAATGGTCAGGTTGAGAGATTTTATAAAACTCTCAAGGGCCTGCTAGGTGCTTTGGAAGAGCCCCTAAGGGGGACATGGGATCTCCTCCTGCCATGCCTGCTGTTCGCTTACAGAGAGGTGCCTCAAGAGGGTGTTGGTTTCAGCCCCTTTGAGTTACTCTTTGGACATCCCGTGAGGGGCCCCTTGCCTTGATCAGAGAAGGTTTGGAAGCTACCCCTCCAGGTCCCGCCAAGCAAGTGGGGGACTATGTACTTGCTTGGCGGGAGGAGATCCCATGTCCTCCTTAGGGGCTCTTCCAAAGCACCTAGCAGGCCCTTGAGAGTTTTATTAAATCTCTCAACCTGACCATTGGTCTGGAGATGAGGCCTCAGACGGAGGATGACACAGATGATGGGTCAGGTGACAGCAAATCTCAAGGCCAGCCAGGAATTGAGCAAGTGCTGGCATGACCTTAAAGCCTCGCAAGTGGATTGGACTCTGGGACAGAACATCCTTGTGATGGAGCCTACCAAGCCTAGAGCTTTGGCAGACAAGTGGACTGGACCATTCAGGATCATCTCCAAGATGGGCAAAGTCAATTATCTGGTAGACATGGGAGTCCCTGGTGTAGCCCCTCAGGTATTCCATGTGAACAGACTCAAGCCTTTCCACAGGCGAGCAGAAGTCTCATGTCTCTTGCTAGCTTCAGAAGAGGATGAGAGTGAGCCCCTTCCTGATTTGTTGCATAGCAACCCTCAGGATGGCTACGTGGAGGGAGTGCATCTCTCTCCGGATCTGGTGACAGAGCAGCAGGGGGACTGCAGGGCTTTTCTCCGTCAGTATGCCTCTTTGTTTTTACTGACACGAGGCCTTACACCGTGGTGTAGGCACGAAATTGACACTGGTGACAGTGTGCCTGTCAAAAGCAGGTGCTACTGTATGTCAGATACCGTTAAGAACCACATCCAGGCTGAGGTCGCCAAGATGTTGGATCTGGGTGTTATTGAATCCTCAACCAGTCCCTGGTCCAGTCCCGTGGTCTTTGTCCCCAAGGCAAGTTCCCAGACAGGTACCAAGGATTGGAGGTTCTGTGTAGACTACTGAGGAGTAAATGCCGTCACCAAAACTGACGCACACCCTTTGACCAGGGCTGATGAGCTTGTGGACACCATAGGTGCTGGCAAATTTTTGAGCACCTTTAACCTTACCTCAGGCTATTGGCAAATAGCTCTGACAGATCATGCTAAGGAAAAGACGGCGTTCTCAATACCTGAGGGACTCTACCAGTTTAGGGTCATGCCTTTTGGGTTGAAGAATGCCTCTGCCACCTATCAGAGATTGGTCAATCATGCGCTCAGTGGGCTGGAGGCCTTTTGTGTGGCCTACTTAGACGACATTGCAGTCTACAGTTTCACCTGGGAAGAGCATTTGACACATCTGGATAAGGTGTTGCAGGCCTTGAAAAGGGCTAACCTCACTATCAAGGCCACCAAGTGCCAGATAACTCAGGAGAAAGTCACGTATCTTGGTCATGAGGTAGGAGGGGATCAAATCCAACCTTTCCTCAGTAAAGTACAAGATATACATGACTGGGAGACTCCCACTACTCAAACCCAGGTGAGAGCCTTTTTGGGCCTCACTGGGTATTATCGCAATTTCTTGCCATACTATGGAACCATAGCTGCACCCCTGACAGCTCTGACTTCACCCAAACAGCCTAGGAAGATTAATTGGACTGTAGACTGTCAGAGGGCCTTTGATGGCTTGAAAGAAAGTTTGTGTAGGGCACCTGTGTTGTGTGTGCCTGACCACAGCAAACCCTTTATCGTCCAGACGGATGCCTGCGGTACCGGAATTAGAGCTGTCTTGTCCCAGTTAGATGACAAAGGGTGGGAACATCCAATCATGTTATTCAGTAGACAACTCAAGGGTAGAGAACTTAGGTGGGCTACTGTTGAAAAGGTATGTTTCATTATAGTTTGGAGCCTTAGGTGTTTTAGGCCCTACCTTATGGGGTCTACGTTCAAGGTCCAAACAGATCATAAGCCCCTGAAGTGGCTTATGCAGATGAAGGGTGAGAACCCAAAACTGCTCAGGTGGTCCATTAGCCTGCAAGGGCTAGACTTCACCATAGAGCATAGACCAGGGAAGAGTCACAATAATGCAGATGGCCTTTCCAGAAGGTATGTTGACCGTCTGGATGAGGGTGTCTATCTCGTGGGAGATTAGGCACCCTAGCATCAGTCTGGGGGTGGAGGGGCGACTGTGATGCTGGAAATGCATTGGAAGGACAGGACCTCCCTGTCCTTGTCATGTAGTCCTTTTTCATTTGTGTTCTGTATTGTTTTCTGCCCAGGAGTCCATGTGGGACTCCTGGCAGTGCAGCTCTTCCTGTTTTTGGTTTGGCGTACAGCCCCATGGGATACCCTTATGGCCCCCATGGGTGGGGGTACAACCCTGTGCCCCTAGTGTATGTTTTAGGGCACCTGTGTGTGGCCCACAGAGCAGGGTATGGGCTGTTGACAGCTCCATGCTGAATTTAACAGGCATCCTCCATTTTGGGATACCCAGGCCCTGCCATTGGAATCAGTTGATTCCTGATAGGAAACAAGATGGCCCCTGTGGCCTCTTGCTTTCTATTGCCTGTTACCTTGTTTTCCCAAAGTCCTGGGAAGCCCTGACTCTGTCCCTTCCCCCTGACTGGATGTTGGGTGGAAGTTCCATATATGGTGTTGTTGTGAAGTCCAGGCCAGACTGGCTGGAGCCTTCCCAGTGACTGTATGTTATGGGTGCACCCTTTGGGTGGGACCTGAGTGAATGGAGTTTGTGACCAATATGCACTTCTTGTTGTGGATGTCTGTTATCTGGTGTTTGACACAATGACTGAGACAGCCCTGCCCGAAACTGGTATGAATGCAGTGTGTAGTGCTGAATGGCTGGGCACTTGTCCCAATACACATTCCTTGTTGTGAGTGTCTAAGAGGGAGGAGAATGGCCTGAATGCACTGTATGCCTGATTGGCTGACTGACTGCTGAATGCCCTTCTGAGCGATTGGATGCCTGAGTGTGACCCAGCAGAATGAATGGGAGATCAACTGGTATATCTGGGGGCCTCTCACTGCTAGAAATCGTTCAGAAGCTGGAGTTGAAACTGACCTTGAAACTGAAGCTGAATCTCGACGCCAAGCCTGAAGAAGAAGGTTGACTGTTGTCTCCCTTTGCCGAAATCAGAAAGCCGCTGAGCCGTCGAGACTGATCCAAGAGAGGACCTGGTTAGGCACCCTCTTCCCATGCTCCGAGCGACAATCGAGCACCGCTAATCTTCGCCGAAGCTCCCTGGAAGTCCGACTCTCGACAGGCTGCCGACCGGAGACGCAGACTGCTGAGGAGAATGAAGATAAGCACCGGACATTCTGGCCACATTCGTCGACCAGGGTTCACAGGTTTGCTATAACCGCTGGAGGCCCTTCAAAGCCGGGTTGCCTAGAAGAGGGGACCGCTTGACGCCATGCCATAAATGACCGGAGTCGCAATGCTCCCTTGTCTAAGACTTTTGATTCACGGATGCGCTCGTCCGCACCGCCGCCCGCCTTATCCTGCCGGAGAAGGCCATACCGTCGACGCACTGAGGAGCATCCACCGGTGGGTTTCCCACCACCCAAACATCGTAGAGACGTCGAACGACTCAATGCCCTTGCTGGGCCACAGTTATTCACAAACTCTTTGCAATCCTGAATTATCGACATTGAGGTGCCCCACACGCCTCTTCCTTGCAGGACGTCTTCAAATCCCCGTCAACGACCATCTCTGGGACCGAAGCTGCCGCCTCGATGCCGAGTTCACTTTCTTCGAGGAATCCCGATGATCCGAGGTTCCTGCTTTAAAGGAAGCCGCTCAAGAAGGATCCGTCGACGACTCGTCGTCGAAATCTACTATTCCAGGTACATTGGGTGGTAGAAACATAAGAGAAGGAAATAAGACTTATTAAACAATATTTAGACTGGGCTGGTAGTGTATCTTTATTTTACAGGTTTCCCAGGTGGGGGGATCTCCACCCAGAACTGTGTTTACCGGTAGGGGCCAGTATTCTGCCTAATGTTCTAACCAACTGCTTTCCTCCTATATCTATTGTTGGTTACCTTTATTAAGTGGTATGTGTGACATTCAACCAGAATACAGTTGATGCACTTTAATGAAATCTGATAATAATTGTGGTACTACTTAGAACTGTATATATTTGCCATTGTAGATTAACTGAGCACAAAGTGAGTTATTGTGATTGTGTATATAACTTGAACCTTAATTATATAAAGACTTTGTTTTAACTAATACCATGTGGACATTCCTTTGTGGGTGCTTGGGGACTACACTGTACTTAAGAACCAGCCTGCATCACCTCCTGAGAAGCTAGGCCTTGATTGCTCGTCCATTGCTACCAACAATAGAGAATCTTGGCTGGGGTCCTCTGTGCCTCTCATCTACCATATGGAGAGCAGGAGTACAGACACCCCCCTCCAGTCTTTACAGACATCACCATACCTGCTCACAGGATTGGAGCTCCTCTTTTTCTGGTCAGGACGGCTTCCCTGTGCTCTTCGACTCTCTCGGTTTCTTGGCATCCTTTTGGCGGTGCCCATGTACCAGTGGCCTCGGCGCAGTTAGCAGACTGGTTGGGGTTTCCTTACCCTTGCTTCTCCGGCTCCCAGCTCTCCAGGCTCATCCCTCGCAGGCCAAAGTTGCCTTCACGGAACAAAGGACCTCCTAGATTTGATCAGCTATGACTGCAACGCAGGTTTGAAGCTCCTGTGTTTCTCCTTCCTGGCGATGACTCTCCAATTGGAGTCCTTCATCTCTTTTTATGTCACTTGGCTGGGCCCTCCCCAGTGGAGAATTATAGTCCTCTTACTCTTTCCACTGAGTGATCAGCATCACTCGCTCATTCTTCCTCTTCACAGTACCAGTAGTATTTATTTCTTATGGTTGTTCCATAAACCTTAGGTCACAATAACAAACAGTGGTTTGATCTTCTTGAGGCTGTTGATGGTCCCAGAGTGCGTAACTCAGGGAGTTCCTTGGTGGAACAGGAGTCCTTGACACCAAGGGGGGAGTCTCTCCCGGTGAAGTCCTGCTTGCCTGTACCGCTAGGCAAGGTTTCGCCTAGCGGGCTCACCTCCCTATCCTCCCAGGGAAAGGCTGCTTGGGAGAAGTGACTGAATCTTGTGATTCGTCAAAATCCCTTCTGAGCAATCAACCTCCAGTTGGGGTGCCACATCACTACCAAAACTGCTCTCAGACCCTGCTCTTAACAATTTAGCCCTAACATCTCACTCCTATTTGCAAAGTGGCTGGGATTGTTGTGTATGAGTGGTCCCATTTAAAATGTTCCTGCCCTAAGGGTAACACACCAGAAGAGCTTAATAGAGCTTACACTATGTAGATCATTGGAGCTACCGGGCCTAGTCTTTCACATGGCCGAGGGCAACAAGAGACAATCTAATTTGTCATTTTTCAAATAAAGATCTTCCTGCTGCACCCAGACAGAAGACTCACACCTCCAAGATGACTTCAGCAAGAGAATATAATGGGTCAGTGGTGGCCTTGGAATCCTTGATAGCTGAGGCTCCGGCCAATGCACAGCAAGGGGACCAGTCCAAATTGTCCATCAAGCTTACCCAAATGAAATTGGGTTTGACCCAGTTAACAGCAAATTCAACAAAGGATTGAGAAGTAAAACGGATGTATATCTGAGGTAGAGCATCGAGTTGGGTTTCTGAAAGACAGCAGTTCAGAAGTGAGCCACGCCATAAAAGCACTGCAACAGGATGTGAATGGGATCCAAGCCAAGAATGAATATTGTATGGGTGGTCTGCATACCTGAATCTATTCCGGCGAGCAACATGAAAATCTTTATGGTGACGTTCATTAGGGAAGCGCTCTGTGACCCCCAACTATCTACGCAGTTCTTGATGGCGAGGGCACATTGAGTAACCAGTCCAAATCCTCCACCTGGTCAAAATGCCCGCCAAATGATTGTCAGACTGTTGAACTACAGACATCGAGAACTGATTCTACGGCGAGCCCATGAATTAGCCAAACTAAACGATCTAGAGGCTAGAATCTCCTTTTACCCAGACTTTACATCATCCATCCAAAAGGCCCGACTATCATTCACCTCTGTAAAGCTCAAATTGTGGGACAAAGGCTTGAAATATGCGATATTGTACCCGTCCAATCTTATTATTATTCAAAACAATAAAACACACTTGTTTACTGGCCCAAAAGGAAGCACACTCTTATCTGGACTCCCTCCCAGCCTTTGAAAATACCAGAACCCCTGAGTTGAGCAGGATCTGGGAGTTGTGAGGCAGGCATGGTACCAAGAGTTAGACACAGACACAAAGATACAAGTTTCAACACCTTTATACGTTCTGGATGGGGTTGGAGACTTCCTAACTGGCCCTATATCTAGAATGGGAGAAGTCTCGAACCATCAAAGAAAAAATAACATAGTCAATGTCAGTCAGTCAAAATAAGAAAAGTCTATGTCAGAAACCTATGCTTGCCCTCACGCTTTTACAATAGCTAAGTGTGGGGAAATGTATCAAAACAAAAGAGTATATCAAAAGAAAGTCAGAATGGCAATGGAGGTGGTTCACAACTCCCTTCCCCAAGTTCAAGTCACTGGGGTTCTTTAAGAGTTCCTTTCGGGAGGCCAGTTCGCACAGTTCAAATAGTTCACACAAGTCTTTCAGGCTTCCCTAGCAATGGGTTGGAAAGGCTGCAAGGGTCCAGCGGTGCGCTTTTGGTGGAGTGACCTCCAAAAGTGGACGCTTGCTGAAACCTCAGTGTGGCAAGATGCGGCCTGCCACGGCCAGGGAACACACAATGTGGACTTAGATTACTGGAAGCATGAGAATGCCAGGGTGCCAGTATTACACAGGCACAATTAACGGGCTAGTGGGAAGAGAAGGTGAGGGAAAGTAGGGTGTATGGTGTAGTACAATGCATGTGGAACAGGCTGGGTTGGGGATGGGGGATATATGGAGGGTGTGTGGTTATGCAGACACAATCCGCTGTACAATGTCATGTAATGTTATGGGAGTCTGTAAATTACACTGTTGTTACCAAACCAATAAATACGTTATTAAAAAAAAGGCTTTCAGGCTTCCCTCGCCTGATTCAGTTTCAGCTCAACACAACACAG
Source organism: Ambystoma mexicanum (assembly GCF_040938575.1). NCBI lineage: Eukaryota > Metazoa > Chordata > Amphibia > Caudata > Ambystomatidae > Ambystoma > Ambystoma mexicanum. The sequence continues at coordinate 577,508,606 of NC_090931.1, read as the reverse complement.
TTCTCTCAGGCTTCACTCGCCTGATTCACCAACAGATCAATATAACACAGTTCTCTCAGGCTTCTCTCATCTGATTCACCATCAGCTCAAAGTAACACAGTTCAAGTATAACGATATTTCAGGGTGACTCTGTCACCATAGGCCCCTCAGGCTTCCCCTACCTGAGTCTGGACCTTTCTTTACTTTAGACAACGATTCAAAACAGTTTTACAACAGGCCCCTCAGGCTTCCCTCACCTGATTTCGGAACTCTCGGGCTTTATCTTCTTTCAATTCGTATTTCACTCCAAAGTATTCCCTTCCCCAACCTTCTTGGTTGTCGGTTCCCTTTCACATCGAAGACTTTCGAAATTGCATAGAATTACTCAGGCCTATGCATGACCAATTCGACACAATGCATCTTGGTAATCGTAGTTCGAGATTCTTTCACAGTTCACAGTGATTTTCGATAATGCTTTCCGTTCTGAAGGACCATTCTGTTACACTGTACTTCTTAACAATCAAGTCTTTCTCTACACGCATCTGCCGTCACACGTATAACCTTGCTTGCAACTTTGTTATCATTCACGTCTTCACAAACCAGGCTCTCTTTTCATCCAAGGACTCACCAGCTGTGATTGCTTTCAACGCATCCTTCACTGCTCTCATGTCCGAGATCAGGGTCTCTTCCTCTTGCCCCTCGGACCATCCCAGACACTCTTGTTGTTCCGGTAGAAACTAGTAACCTTTACGCACATCAAAGAAAGGATTCCTCCAGCTTTTTGGCTTTGCTCTCGGAACCCTTTCGGCTTCGTGGAGACACGGATCCCTCACCTGGCTTTTGCTTGCTCTCCTCTGCAGTCTGCTAGCCCCTTGGCCTTACGTTCCCCTGAACCTGGTTCCCAACAGCCCTTGCTAAGCTGTTCCTTCTCGTACCCATCCTCGTTCTCTGTGTGCTTCTTTGCTCTACCTCTTATACTCTGTTTGGCCGTCAATGTGTTTCAGGTGTGTGTAATTGTGACTGAGTTCCTGACCCTGCATGGCCTCATTAGTGGGACAGGGCCATTGCATCTTACTAGCGGTGATCTTCCTAATCCCAGTCTTCTTCTTCTGCGTCTCAGTAGTCGGGTTATCAGAGAGAGAATGGGATTTGTGGGGGTTGTAGTATCCCATAAATGCAGAGGGAATATTGGGTAGATAGCTGTCAGGAAATGGGGGGTACCATGTCTCGCCTTCGGGTGTCTCTTCCCCACTTCCTGAGGACCCCTACCCAGGTGATCCTCCCTCGCTTGCCCGCCCCCAGAGTCGGGACCCAATAGCAATGGCCCTTCCCTGGCCAGCTGAGTAAGGTACCCCCAGGGACTGGGCAGCGAAACACCCTTAGGTTTTTCACAGAGTAGAATATGGGAATGCACCCTCAACACCTTGACAGAAGGGTATAATTGAATGATGTAAGTTGAATAAACAGTGTCCCCGATGTCCCCACAATATTACGGTTTAACTCTTCTCTTTCATTGCACCTTTGACTCTATCACAAGGATGCCTATTGGGGTATCGTCCCCCAGCATATGCTTAATGATATAACATCTAAGTCCATTTTTGTCAGAAATTGATGATTCTGGAGCTCGTGCCTCGCCCACTCAAAGTGGGGGCGAATAGGATGAGCGACTACACTTTGCCCTTGGGCAGTTGCTAAAGATTTGATGTTTCGGTTTGTTTGATGGCATGGGTTGGTATTGTCACTGCGTGCTGTGGTCTGGAAATGTGGTTGGGGAGGGAATGGCTCGGCTTCTGGAGAGCAATGCAAAACTTAAAATTACTTCATATCACAGCACAGGGTTATCACAACATGCAGCCTCTTTAGTGCAACATCATGACGTCACCAAATCACTTCTAACGGGATACCCCAATTCCCCCCTCCTGGATGTGTGTATGTTATTAAATTGGAATGTTAAGGGTCTCAATATGCCTAGAAAGGCCCACAGGGTACAATCCTACTATAACCAGGAGGGGCGAAAACAATCCTACTGCAATAAATGCAGCTCTCAAGCCAGGACACTGAGTCCTTTGCTAAGCTTTCAGGCTCCTCCAGATTTGTACATCCTTCTCTTCTAAATCACATGGAGTTCTCACCTTAATTGATAAGTCCCTTAGATTCAAAGTAGATAGTCATGAGCGAGATCTGAGGGCCGCTAATTGATAGTTACAGGCACATTTGCCCACAATAACTTGACCATTGTCAATAGATATGCACCGAATATTGATTGCCCTACATTTCATAATCTCCTGCTTGGTAAATGTCAGTCAGTCTTGTATTTTGTTTATTTGTATAGCGCTCCCAGCCCGTTGGCATCTGGGCACATTTCTTACATAGCAGTTGCATAGGTACAATGACAAATGTCACAAATTACAGAATGTATTTACATAGAGAGAAAAAAAGCGCAGTAGTACACAGAATGCACCTAATTTACAGGGGTACATTTGTTATACATTAAAAGAGAAGCATTCGCCTGGGATTGGATATTTACGGAATTGCAGGCAAGTCGAGTGGGCGTGTGTCTATGGTTCTTGAGCAAGGAGCCAGGTTTTGGCGTTCCTCCTGAACGGGTGGTAGGCTTGTTCAGTTCTGAGTGGTACAGGAAGATTGTTCCATAATTTGGCTGCAATGACAGGGAAGCTACTCCCACCTGCCTTGTGTAGCTTGGAGCCAGGTACTTTAAGGCAGTGTGCTTGCGCTGATCTCAGAGGGTGGTCAGAGGCGGTGCATGTGAAGCTTTCGGTTAGGTAGCTGGGTGCTAGGTTAGCGAGACATTTGTGGGTAAGTGAAAGGCTTTTAGAGGCGATCCTTTGCTTAACCGAAAGCCAATTCAGGTTGCGTTTTACAACGGAAATATGATGCGATCTGGGAATATTCAATGCTGCCCTGATGGCATTATTTTGCAGACCTTGCATCTTTCTCAGGTTATGTTGACTGGTTCCCAGATAGAGAGTGTTACAATAGTCTAGCTTGGAGAGTACTAGAGCTCTGGCTATGGAAATGCAGTTGGGTGTAGAGAGACATGGTCTGCAGGCCTTGATTAATTAGCATGTGTATGCTGTAGAGGAGGCCAAAGTGTTAACCTGTCTTGATAGGTTTAGAGATGAGTCTATGTAGATGGAAAGAGTTTTCACATCTTTGGACACCTTGATGGAACTGCCATCAATATTCAAAGTTTCAAATTGTTTGCCTAATTTGTTAAGTTTAAGCTTGGAGCCTAAGAGGAGAAGCTCTGTCTTCTCGTCATTAAGACATAGACCTTGTTTGGCCATCCAGGCTTGAATGATAGTGTAGATGTTGTTAAGTACTTTGGTGTCTGTGTCATAGTCTCCAGTGACAGGGATGAGTATCTTGGTGTCATCTGCGTAATAAGTGTAGGCGACACCCAGGTTGTCCAGGTCATCAAACAGGGGCTTTGTAAATACATTGTATAGGGTAGGGGAAACTCAAGAGCCTTGGGGGACACCGCACGTGACAGGTGCGGGGTTGGCCCGGGTAGCTGGCGAAAAAACTCTCATTGATCTAGTCTCTAAAAATGACTGTATCATGTGATGGATCTGTTGGAAAAGAGTGCTGCTGATGCTAGGTGCAAGCACAGGAATTTGTGGTCTACTAGGTCGAACGCCGCTGACAGTTCTAGTAGAAGGAGGAGGGCAAGTTTACCTTTGTCTTTTAACTCCTCAATTTGAGTCTTTAAGTCAATTAGGGCCGTCACAGTACCGTGCCTTGGCCTGAAGCCTGATTGCCTTAGGCCCAGGAGGTTTTTTGTTTCTAAATGATCTTGCATCTGCAGATACGCTGTTCTATCAATGATTTTGAGGAGAAATGGGACCGTGGTGATCGGTCTATAGTTAGTGGGGTATTAGGGTCAAGAGTTGGCTTCTTGAGTAACGGGAGGACCCATGTGTCTTTAAGCTTGTTGGGAACTATGCCTGTTTCGAATGAGGTGTTGATTAGTGTGGTGCTCAGGCAGTCAGTCAATATGTTTATTCGGATCAAATAATCCATCAAACACATACAAAGTACAACAACACAATACATATTAAAATAAAATTACCGCCCACTCTTGCTTATAAAATACAATATTCCAGAATAAAAATACCAATCAAATCACAACTCTCTGTAAAAGTGAATAATGATAACACAGAGTGCAAACAATTCATAGAATTCAGTACAATCCAATAGGGTGCATACTTTAAAATTCATAGGTTATGAACATTCATAAGAATTGCTGAGGAGGGAAAGAGAACCACAAAATACCCCCAGTTCATTAGGGCCAAAACTCCTTCAGGTTTTCCAGTAGATGACTATTCTTTTCAGAACACTTGAGTTAACAGCCCCTTTCTTTGAAACATGGCTCTTTTAAAAAATGATAGTAGTGCCCAAGCTGTCAGGACATAATATGCTGTCAAAAGAAACAGAAATGCCGGCCTATAGGTGCGGATGTTAGCTGACCTAAGGACCGGCAGTAGGGTTTACCGTCTGATACTTTCATAGGCTGGGCAGAACAATAAAAGATGATCCATGTCCTCTCTAGAATCACCACATGATTTACTTTAATTTATTGAACTCATAGTGCGCAGCAATGGACCCGTGGGCTTGATGGCGCAGACAAGACAAATACATAGAACATAAGCAAGGGTCAGCTAGGGAGAAAAATTAGCAGAAGCAAGAGGTTTAATCAAACAACCAATTGTTTTACTTTTTCTTGAAAGGATCTAGTTTTGTTACCAGCCTAAGATCCAACGGCATGCTATTCCAGGCCGACGGTGCCGCTATGGCGAAAGCTCCTTTTTCCACCCTTTTGGATTTGCTTGAACGTAATAAGTTCATTCAGATAACGGAGCATAATGCCCAAAAGGCTCTTAAAAAGTAATCAGGAGGAGGCAGAATGAATTCTCCCCTCCACATGGAGCCAATGCAACGTTCTTCTGGCTGGCGTGACACGGTCACGTCTAGCTAGACCTGTGACAACCCTTACAGCCCCGTTTTACATAACCTGGAGCCGGTTTATTTCGGTTTTACTAATGCCAGTCAATAGACTGTAACAATAGTGCATTTTTAACCTACTATGGCTCTTGCTAGCGTTACCGCATTAATCTGGGAAATCATGGGTCGCAAAAATGTGCAAAGAGTCTTAGATAGTAGGCAGCTCCGGAGACCACTCTCCCCATGTGGGCCTTCATGGAGAGGTGCTGGTCCAAGATGACTCCAAGGGACTTTACTTTCTTGAGGGTATCAATCTTTATTTCTCCAAGTTGGAAATTTCTGTACCAGGGGTCCAGCTTGGAGATCAATCTAGGATACCTCACAATTATAAGTTCCGCCTTGGACCTATTCAAAGCCAATCCATTCATGACAATCCAATTATCAATGCATGTGTATGCTTTATTTATCCGGTCTTCGTCTTGTGCATGATCATACATAGAGTATCATCCGCAAAATTTGTAAACCAGATACCTTCTTGCTCGTGCATCGAGAAAAAAAAGAAGCTGTAAAGATGTTATAAAAACAAGGAGATAGACTTGCTCCTTGCGGAACTTTATATTCAGTCGGCACTGTAGCTGTTTCGGCAATTTCCAAGCAGGCAGAGCTGACCCGGTTCTGGAGGAAAGAGGCTACCCAGCGGTAAGCATTGGTAGAAAACGCTGCCACTTTTTCGAGCCTGGTGACCAACAAAATATGGTCAACCAGGTCGAAAGTGGCAGAGAGATCCAACAGCATAAGCATGGTTGTGTCTCCCTTGCCGAGGTTGGACAAGAGCCTAGATTTAAGGGAGCTGGGCTGCCCGCCACATCAGAGTACCCACTCCATTTAGCTGTGGTTCCCCTCAGCTGCAGGCAATCAAATCTAGCGCAGGTGATCAGCCAGCATTCTCTTTTAGTAGAACCCCAAATTAAATAGGGCTGAATCTCCTTCACCCGGCTGATCACTGCATGTGCTTTGTCTGAATTGGTTGCAAACTCCATTAAATCCCTTTTCATCTTGAATGCTTCTCCCAGGCTGCTTTTATAGGATCTCATTTGGCCTTTGGTCAACAGGTTATCTGGGGGTGAATGTTCCCTGATGTTTCCGCAGGACAAAGCTTGATATATACAGTAGAGCCACATGATTTTCCTCCAATTATCCCTTGCCATTAAAGAGCTAATGATGAAGTGGCATAGGGTAGTGTATTGATTCGCCGAATCCAGAAGGTTATTGGTGCCAGGGCCCATTGGTCCTCTCAGAATTCCATTCCCAGTTCCTTGTGAATAGAGATACAGTGGGTGGATCCCGGGAGACCCAATAGGTTTCTCAAAAATGTATTCTCCTTCACTTCAATATCAGGGGCTTTCTGAAAACCCCATAGTGGTGCTCCATATAAGGTCGCTGCTTTCATCTGGGCAGAGTAGATTTTTAAGACAACATCCGGCGACAACATCCGGCGGTTACCCTGGCAGCAGGACAAAAAACTAGAGATGCCTCCCACTTGTTGACTTAACTTAGCTGATTGTTTCTTGATATGCGCATTATCTTTGATTGTCTCTGAGAATCTAACCCCCAGATAGTCAAATTCCTTGACTCTGGGGATTATCTCCCCATTGCAAAGCATTCGATGCTTCTTCGCCGACCTCTTTCGTCCCATACATCCCATTACTGCAAATTTCTTTGTGTTAATTTTGAGACACAGATTTTCCATAAAGGCTGCGTAGGCTGAGATCAGCACCTGGAGGGCCCTTGGAGTCCTTGCACTTAGCACAGAGCCATCTGCGTATGCCAGGACTGGAAATGCCCTGTCCCCCAGATACAGATAATCTGCCTTGTGTCCACCAGAGCCTTGAGAAGCCCATAATATAAAGCGTGAAATGGATCAAGGACAAGACACACCACTGCTAGACTCCACACCTGACCATAAAGCATGCAGTCCACTGTACCCCTGAACCACTGCACACACAAGGCTTGTTCTCCCTATGCAGTTCTTGTAACACCACCAAGATGGCCTCTGGACAACCCATGGAGCCGAGTATCATCCACAACCTTTATCTATCCACTTTGTTGAAGGCCATGCTCAGATCCATGAATGCAAGATAAACTCCCTCCCACTACAGAAAACTGAGTTTGAAACAAGTAGATATAGATTGAGGGTCTGTTCCATAGTACCCACCCATGGACGAAATCCAAGCTGGACATCAGAGAGGACCACCCTCTCCGATAACCAGGACTTAATCTGCCCCAGCAGAACCCTTCTGAAGATTTTAAAAGAGGTGTCCAATAACGAGATGGGTCTGTAGTGCATAGAACCCGCTGGGTACCCTTTCTTAAAGATGGGAAAAATATAGCTGATTTCCATGAGGGTGGATATGAGCCTGTATCAATGCAAGCATTGAACACCTTGGTCAGCAAAGGAGCCCAAAAATTCAAATTATCCTGAAAAAGGACTTAGGGGATGGCATCAAGGCCCGGTGCTCGTTTCCGAGCCTGTTGAGGGATGGCCTGAGACACATCCTTTAGCCTAAACTGTGGTGGAGGGTACCTTCTTCCAAGGCTTTCCGCTTGAACCCCACCACCAAACAGTTTGCCAAATTTTTTTTTTTTTTTTATTTTTTATTGTAATATTGTAGTTGTTTTATTATCAACTTTTTTATTACACAACACAACCAAGCCAATCAGATGCAGCGCTACAAAGATGTCCTCTTTAATAGACCTCAGGATTGCACCCCAGATTTCTCTGGAACCATTCTTTTCGCCATGACCTTTTCACAACGATTCATTGCTCGGTAAAGTTTTTTCTAGAAAATTTATCACCGCACAAGTTAGCTGAACATTATTACTGGTTAACATTCTAAACCACCATTCTTCCGCGTTTCCATTGAGAGGCGCATATTTTCCTAACATTATTGAGCGTGCACTTACTAGTGCTTCACATTCCGTGATTAAGTGTTTCAACGTTTCATCAGATGTTTTGCAAAAACCTACAGATGTTATCTATTGTGTTTACGTCATGTCTTGTCCAAAGCACTTCCTTGGTATGATAGACATTTAGACGTAGTCTTAGGAATTTATTCCGGTGGTATCTAGATGGAAATTGCTTTAGATATTTAGGTAACTTATCCAAGCTATTTTCCGCGGTTCCTAGAGCTAGTGAGGTCTTCATCTTCCCACGGTCAGCTACATTCTGTATCCAACTCCATTGACATAGTTTTTTTTTAGCTAGTTGTGGTGTCGCCATCACCAAATCCCACTTGATGTTTGCAGAGTCAACAATGGTTTTAATTTTCACGACCCAACATTTTAATAAACCTCCATACTGTCATTGCGTGGTTGCTGCCAGAATTCTGTAAGCCGGTGCTGGATCCTTCAGATGCATTTTCCTTGCCGATGTAATTGACTTCCATAAAACCGTTGTATACAAGGAATCAAGGCCAAGTTCATGTCTGATGGCTTTAATTGAGACATATGTGGGAAGCCTTAGTACACGTCTCCAAAACTTTCCCTCAAGAATGTCCCAACAATGCGCATTCAGGTTCCACCCAGCTTCTGACCCAAAAGTAATTGCTGGTACAACTTTCTGTTTAAAAAACGTCAACACTGGAGTTAATGAGAATTTTCCATAGTCAGCATGTATGCGAGCTCCCTGAGCTCCAAAGCCATCCATACGATTACTTAGGTCACACCACCAATCGCATTCTCTTATAGAGTTATTAAAGAGAATTCCTAAATAACGTATCGATGACACTATTTCGATATTCTCCTGGGCAATTGTCCACTTAAATATTCGATCTTTATTGGTTTGTACCTTGCCGACAATCAGAATCTTTGTTTTTTTTTCGTTTATTGTTAACTCGTTGACATCGCAGTATTCTTCAAATTTAACCAGGAGCCTTTGTAGGCCAATTTGTGTGCGGTCCACTAACACAATATCGTCAGCATAAATCGGCCAACTTAGATGTTGCCCGTTCACCTTTGGCGGAAAACATGCCGCTTCTTTGAGTCCAGTTGCGATATCTGGGATATATAGTTTAAACAATAGAGCCGCCAAGGGGCAGCCCTGTTTCACGCCTCTATTTGTGGGTATTTTGTTTGATAGCTCCCCTAGAGCATTCATGCGTACGCGCATTGTAGTGTTCGAATGCAGGGCTATCACTGGATTTAATAGTGCGAGAGGACAGTTCCACTTAGCTAGCTTATCCCATAATTTGACTCGATTTATTGAGTCGAAGGCCTGCCGCATATCAATAAATGCCAGATAGAGCTTTGATTTGTTCTTCAACGTTTCCAGTTTTAGCAGATTTAATATTAACAAATTCACCTCAGTACCCACCCCTTTGGTGAAACCTGTTTGTCTACAGTCTAAAAGCTTCGCGTCAGTGGCCCATCTGGATAATTTACGCTGGATACACATAGCGAAAATGTTTCCAATGGTGTCCAAGAGGGCAATCGGGCGATAATTTGAAGGGTCGTCCCGACTGCCCATCTTGAACACCGGGACCACAACAGCTGTTCTCCATGAATCTGGCACTTCTTTCACAGTTGCAATCAGCTCAAACAAGTACACAATAAAGCACGACCAATTTTCTTTTTTTTCCTTCGGCATGATGTTTGTTATGCCGTCGGGTCCAGCGACTCTTGAGTTTTTTAGATGGCCAATTATAGCAATGATGTCTTCTGCCTTCTCGGTGACATCCCATGCACCACTGCAATCGTCAGCTTGTCTCAATGTGTCAGCTGATGCAAAACCAAAAACCTTGGCAAAATGTTTTTCCCATTTTGACCTCGAAATTCCATTTAACTGCGCATATTCTTGAGATAAAGTGCCATTGTTTAGGATCTGCCAAGTTTCTCTTGAGTTATGGGTCAGGATCAACTTTAGCATTTGTTCTCCTCTTTCTTGATCTCTCAGAGAAGCAAAGGACTTTAGCCAATTTCTGAATTTTGATTTCCTCTTTTTAGTTTCCAAGGAGGCATTCGTTCCATTTTGTCTCCTTAGCTGTCTAAGATCTCTTCGTAGAGATTTTTTTTCATTGTACACTGTACGGCTAAAGACATGCTTCCGCTCCTTTAATTTTGGTCCAGGTTTGTTTTTAAGACGAAATTCTGCTAATAATGGAGCAAAATTTATTTTGCTTCTTGCCGATAAGTTTCCCATCTTAATGCCACAGTGGAATTTGGTTAGTTGTTCAGCATTCATTCTTAATCTATTTCCTCCATGATTGACTGTGACCGCAGACTCATATGTTACTTCAGGCGTGTACTTATCACACTTCCAAGTAAGATGTAATGGGTCGTGGTCACTGTTAGAACACCTTTTGACTTCGAAGTCCACAATGTCAGACCACACATTATTTGATATCCATATATAATCTAAAATTTTATGCCTGTGGCCGCAATGCCACGTGGACTTAGGCGGATTGTCACTTTTCGTCGACCCATTTAGCATTTCGCAGTCACGGGTTTCCATGGCCGTCGTCCATTTACGTCTTCTCTCAGCGTTAGAATTACCTAGGTCATTTGTGACATTTTTTAGCAGGTGATTCTCATCCAACCATGAGCAATTTAGGTCGCCACATATGATGATCTGTAATTTGTAACTTATTAGCAGACTGTCGTCGATGACTGCAGTTATTGCTTCTAAATACGCACTAGTTGAAATCATCTTCGGATTCCAATAAGTGTTGATTAAAAGTAATTTCTTTGGGTTATCAAAGATGACAGGTTTGAATTCCACAACATACCTTGAACAAACAGGTTGGGCATGTATGTTTTCTTTATTTCCCATCCAAAGGAGTTGTTCAGCATTATTAAAAGCCCAGAGAAAGGACGGCCAAACTGATTTTTGCCTGCAGGATTGAGTAATAAAGTATACCCATCTCTTGCAGGAGAGGCACGGAGCCACGTTTTTTGTAAGCATATTGCAAAGGTGTTGTCCATACAAAACGGTGACACCAACAGCAAATGACTGAATCCGCGTGTGTTCCATGAGATCAGCTCACAAGTTATCTTTTCATTTTGCTGACCTAGTTACTTGTGACGACGTGCTACCAAATATGCACCTTGTTTTACTTGTACATTGTGTTTCGACTCATTAGGCTGGATTTTGAATACCTCCTTTAAAATGTCTCTTCGCTTTTCGTTGGTTGTGCGGAGATCTTCGACTGATGCTATACTCTCTGTCCTTTGTGTTTTAGCATCTTCTTTCTGGTATGATACCTCGAAACCGTAGGCTAAGAGATCATCTTTCGCCGAAAGTAACGTTTTTTCAACAGCTTGTGATCGGATGTGTAGCAGTACCTGATCAGAACAGGTCTCTGAGAGATATTCGACTATTCTGATGTCTTCTGACGAGATAGTACGAAGTGATGGAATTACATGAAGTAACCGCATTACATTACTTCTGTTTAGGTTTACTTCATTCCCATCAGGGAAGATATTTTCAATCTGTACTTTCCCACACTGATTTTTCATCACACTCTTTTTATCGAAGCGCACTTTTGACTCTTGCACTGGAAGTTTTGACCTTTGCGCTTTAGTTAATTTTGGATTTAAGGTACTTTTTAACGGAGAATTTTTGTGTTGAAGGCCATTGGGCTGTGCATTTGGAATCCACGTGTCTATTTTCGGCGCAGTAGACTTTAAGACTCGTTCGTCAGTGAATTCCGTAACCTTGTTTAATTTTTTGGCTCTACAATTACAAGGCGAATGATTTTCTAGGTCGGGAACAACAGTTGTTGATCGCGGGGAACCAACAAAGCCCACCTCAATAATTTCACTTGGGGTCTCTTCATCGTCATCAATTGAGTATGTTGACCATTCACAAACCTCATTTGACTCTATTGTAGGCTCCGTTTTCTTCAAGTCTGAGTCGAGTCTTTGCCGTTTTTTTGGATTTGCTATTTGTCCGACTGTTGGAAGCTCATCTTTCTTTGACTCCCCTTGTTGGATACTTTTTACTCCCAATGGGAGAATGAGACTTTACGACGGGTGCTCGCTGGAAGAGGCCTATTTTTGAGGTGTCGATAGATTTCGTATAAACTGCTTGGTTTTTGCAGGATTTTGTTTTTGTCGACGTTTGTTTTTCACTTCCTTTGACTTGCTGGTAGTCTCAGTGTTTTTCTTGTGAGTTACTAATGTCTTAGCGGGACCCACAAAGATCCCAAATGTGTTACACAGAATTTCTTTTGTTATTGGTGCTGCATGCTCTTCAGGCAGCACTAAAGTGATACAGGAGTCTGCGATCATACCTTCTCCAATTTGCTCCTGGATTTTAGCGGCGGACATCACTGGAACATCAGAAATCCCACTTGTTCCAGCTAGATTGTCTAAAACAGCTAGCTCAGGTGATGGAGCATCAATGACCACGACCTTCGTCAAATCTTGTTGGATTCCTTTGTTAGGCAATTTTGCTCTCTCAGTAACATGCTGACACTCATGTCGGAAGGAACAAGGAGTTGTCGCCGACAAACGAGATGCATCAAGATGGCGAAACCATTTCATACATTCCAAAATGGCGTCCATCAAGTTCGTAGACTTCTTATGGTCATTCATTGCCAAATCGCCTAATCTATGTTGCCATTGCATAGAGACGTTAGCATCTATTTCACTCTTTTGCTGTAATAAATCAAAATTGTGATTCAAAGCAGATAGTTTATGATCCAAGTTAGCAATCACTGCCCCTTGATCTTTTATGGCTTCACTTAGTGACTCATACAATTTTACAAAGGGGAGAAGCGCCACGGACGTAGCCGCTAAAACATTATTATGTATTTGTTTAGAGGCCGCGACTGATATATTGGCCTTCGTTGCGCTTTCGGTGGACTTATCTTTAGGTGAGTGGGCTTTTTGTGAGAGATTTTCGATGTCATCATTGGAGACTACTGAGTCGTCCCCATTACTATTTAATTTCTCTTCAGTTGAATTCAAGCCGTGTTGGGACACCGACAGGTTTGCTGACACTCTGCCCCCTTTAGCACAAGCCATTAGTCTCTTATTGTGTAACTTTGGGGTACTGGTTCTGTCTCTGTTCGATGACGAACGGCTTGCCCCTGCCTTGCGCACACTATTAAGAGGTGGCATTTGGTCTTCATTTATAGCAGTATGTCTTATGTCCTGGTGGGAAAAACTATGAACCAATCTGTCTTTGATTTGTTGATAATCTTCAGATAGGCGTTTTGACAAACGGGCTTCCCGCTCAACAGCCTCAGAACTGCTTTTTAAAGATTCTGACATATTTCTTTGCAACCTGTCTATACCTGCGGCGTTCTCCTTCCACCGCATGGCATCTCCATCGTGTATGGCGTCTCTGTTATATGTAGTAGCCTTGGAATTAATTGAGTCCTGAGAACCACATTTCACGGACTCCTCATTATCTCGCTTATCCCCATTTGGGTCTATGACCTCGTTGTGGTTAGCTTCAAAACACACCAATTGACATATCTCGTCACGGCTCTTCGGAAAAGGAAACGCTGTGTCTGAGCATTGCGAGCATTTCGCCGGCAAATAATTACATATACAAGTTCTAGATGGTAGTGGGGTTGCTAAGTGGGAACTCGAGGCAGCACTAATCGATGTCACGGTACATGCTGCTTTCACTCCCGTCACTGGATTTCCTTGCAGTTTCAGATTTGGCCGCTGAACTTCGTCAACCACAATGCATTGTGTTTTGTCGTCTTGTAACGACGGACAGAACGCCACTTCTCTTTGCTCGAGGGAACGCCTTGGCACATGTATTTCCATCAGCTCCGCATCTGTGACATCAAAAGGCGATTCAACCTGCGTGGGGTCGATGGTTATATTAAGATCATGCCCACATCGTGAGCCGGTCGTATTAATATGGGAGGTTGGCATACCGACTTTTGGACCCGCTCTCGCTCCCGCTCCCTCTCCCGCTGAATATGCAGTTTGTGATTCAGGTAATACACTTTGTGTTTCCTGATACGAGTGTACAGTTAATAGATCCTTGTCCTTGTCCTTATTTCGTGTTCCACTTGTAACACTTATACCTTTGGCAATGTTCTTTATGTACGCAGATGCAAGATCATGTAGCGTAGGTATGGCAGGTTGCAACCCAGTATTTAGCAGCATTTCAACGCTTACCTCATCGTTAGCCTTGGATGAAGGCAAAGGAATCATAGTCCGCAGTAATCTGGACTGCCGCCGCTCGAACAGCGTCCTTTGCCGTGTATGAGGACCCGGCTCAGACATAAGTCCACTGCTGACAATTTTCTTCGATTTCGCTCTCCCCAGGCCTTTCGCCGTCTTGAAGCGGACTGGGCAGACTGGGACTCCACGGGACTCGCGCAGCGCTTCGCACCTGCAACACCTTTTTAAAGGTGGAGTCAAACAGATAAAGGGTCAGTACAGCACTTTGTAGCAGTAGCAGCAGCTCCTCTCAGTATCAGAGTCCTGGGCAGACTGGGACTCCACGGGACTTGCCAAAATACCCCACCCATGCTGCTTCTTCCACATGCGTAACGCTAGACCTCTCCATTTTAACAGTGAATGGGCCCCCTTTCACAAATTCCCCAAAAGCTTTCTGGTCATTGCACCTTGAGGCACCCAAGAAGCCCTCCCAAGCTTCCTCTTCAATTTCAGTGTTCCTTCTCTTTAACTCCCCATGATAGTGCACTCTGGCCTGATCAATATCCCCCTTGTGCCGATCGGTGTTTTCAAGGCCTTAGGAGTGCTTTCTTGGCATTGGTACAGGCCTCATCATACCACTCTCTTTTATGTGGCTTCACATTCTTTTTACAATGTATCGTAAAGCCCATGGGCAAAGCACCCTATAGCTTCGTGAACTGTTCAACTACCTGCCCAGGGGTTGCAGTGCTGTTCAAAATATCATAGATAAGGGATAGTTTCTCTGACAAAGTGTGTAAGTATAGGTTGAAGTCCTGTATTCTTTCCCATTTAAGTTTCCTAATCGAGGCGAGTTTTGGTTTTACCAAGCACACAAGGGTGTCTTGGAGCCCACCCACCTACCACTCCATTCAGTTTCAGACAGATTGGGTGATGATCCCTACTGACATCCATAAGCACGTCAAAACCCACAATCCTATCCTACAATTCTAGGGAGATACAAAAATAGTCAATCTTCGACGAACCTTGGTGATTATTGATGGTAAGGTTACCCAGTATATTGGGTGGTATGCATCCGTTTACCATGCTCATCCCCCATTCAATGAGCCATAAACACATTTGGAGTCCTTTTGCACACACCCGTCGATCTTTCATCGTGGGCAAGGAAATGTTCAGTGACCAGTCCTCCAGTGAATCTAATAGATTCTTTGGCAGACCTACACCCAATTTGAGGTTAAAAGCTCCTCCTCATATGTATTGCTCCTTACGATTCCTCATGGTTAGAAATAACTAATCAAAAAACACCTTGACCTTGGCTAACCTGTCTTCCTCAGCCTTATGGGGGCTGTTAAAGAGGTTCAAAATGATTAACGAGTCCCCCGTAGGGGGTGAAATACAGAGCACCTGTAGGTAGTCCATGTTAGTCTCCACTACCCTAATCCTACAGGTTAGGGAGGCCTTAATGAAAATGGCCAGACACCCATAACATCGTCCTCTAGCATTTCCTTTCACTGAGATCCCCTACGATGTGGAGCCAACTAACAGTGGGGTGTCCAAGGCCCAGGTCTTTTGCAGGAGAATGACATTTTGGGTTTTTGAAAACTCCACAGTTCCTTCCTCTTCGAATTTCTCCCTAAGACATAATGAATGCCAATGCAGCACTACAAACCTCAAAAGTCCTGGTATCGGATGGTCTAATGGCTGTATTGTTTTTATTAATTTTGTCCAAAAGTGTCCCTGCACTTTTTGAAAGTCTGGCAAGAAGCTTTACAGAAAGGCGCCCTCCCTCCTTCTTTGGTGAAGCCATGACTACGCTAATCCTGAAGCCCAAAAAAGACCCCAATAATTGTGCTTTCTATAGGCCCATAGCGCTATTACCTACGTGTGGTGGTACATATCTAGTTGGTAGATATTAACTCTTGTCAGGAAGTTCTGTGGATGAGAGGGCGGATAGAAAAAGGGGGTGAGTGGTGTAAGGAACTCATGGTGGCAACAGTAAAGACAGACACAAGTGATCACAGTTCAAAGGTGTTTATTAAACTATATGCCGGTTGGAAAAACGCCTAACCTAAACCTAAATCTAAGATAGAAGCAAGCGTCAACCATCAAATGAAAATAAGGCAGTTCTTGTGGCGTTGCGTCAAATGAAAAAGGGCCTATACTAAGAATCCTACTGCCAAACCTTACAACTAAGACAAAAAGGGTGTGGGATAGTTTTCAAGAAAAGAAAGAAGAGTTCACAAATAATATGTCAGGATGTGGTGGCCTGGATCTTCCTTCCCCACGTTTTGAGCATGGGTTGAGGTGGAATCTTTGAGCACAGCACAGTCTTGAGCTCTCCCAGCGTGAAACAACAGTTCTGTTTTTGCTTATCAGGAGCCTCGATGGCCAAGTCTCTTTTACCTTCAAAAAGTCTCTTGCCTTCGAGGGTGACTAAAATAACAAACAAACACAAAGTTCCTTTTCAGGTATCAATCACTTTCCATAAATCAAATATAAAGTCCCTTTTTAGTGGGTCTTGGGTGATCCTCACTGTTATGGTCACCTGGTTCCACGGGGGCGCCACCCAGCAATCGGTATCCAGGTATCCCTCCCTGCGATGCCCAGTAGTGACCAGCGGAAGAATCCTGCCAGAAATACAGGTAAACAATGTTTAGGACCGGGTAACTGGGATTAACAGCCTCCCACTACCTGGTATGTCTGCGGTCCCTCTGGCCTTCCTCTCACCTTGTTCTTGATGTTGGCGGGATCTCCGTCCTGCTGTCTTGGCAGGGGCGTGTGGTGCTTTGCGGGCTATGGCGGTCGAGTTACTTCACTGATGCCGGCCCGAAGTGAGTCTTTCAGGTAGGTCTTATTGCTATGATGTTTTGCTGTCCTAGCATGCCTTTCTTGAATTAACACTGTCTTTTTTCTCTTCCTTAGGTAGGTGGAAGTCCATTTTGTGGCGAAGATTGGATTCGGGGTTCACTGGTAAGTATTAGCGTTTTTGGAGCGCCTAGACGCGGCAAGTTGGCGCTTAACGCAGCGCTAAGGTGCCTTGCCTTTGATAACCTGTTATCTTTTGTCTTCACAGGTCGCGGTGCTCCGCCAGAGTGTAGAATTCCAGAGATGTTGCGGAATGAAGTGCGAGTGGGAAGGTAAGCCTTTTGGCGGAGTTCGTTAATTGTGTAAAATGTCTAATGCCTACTCTTTCCCTTTCTGCAGGTCCGTCGATCCGAAAGAGCGCTGGTTCCAGGATGCCGGTCGGAAGAGCTGAGGACCGCTAAGGATGGAATTCAGGTAAGCTGCAAGCTTTTCTAACGATGTCTTCTTTCTTTTTCTGCAGATGCTGTTTATCCGAGGTTCGTGGCTGAAGCGGAACGCGGTGAGCGTCAAGTTGCAGAATTGCAAACTAACGCGAAGCATGTCAGTCCAGTCGGGCGTGGTTTAAATAGCTTCAAGAAAGAAGTCCAGGTAAAAGAGTTCCAAGGTGCCACACCCAAACCATCCTTCTGCAAGCCAGGTTCCAAGAAGCCAGATTCTGTGGATGCTTCCACATTGAATGACAGTAACAAAAAGTAGTTCCCAAGCACAAACTCATTATTAAGTATGAGCCTGGTGTCAAAGGCACCAGGACTGGTCCCAAGAAGGCCTAGGTTGCGATTTAGTGGAGACTGGGGTCAAGGCTCCCCCTGGACCATGGGTAGGCCAGGGGGGCTTCGGGGTGGGGGTCGTGACAGCACTCTCCCCCCAAAGCCCCTCTCAAGGTGTTCCTTCTGTCCGGTCCAGGTTTAGTCGGGAAGTTTCGATGGTACCTTTTGATTAGACGTGGTGCGTGAACATTTTCGCTGGGTTCCCAGGATCTATCTTGGGGTCCAAACCCTTCCAATCTATTAGATTGTATAGCTTGCCCCTAGAGTACTTAGAATCCAGTGTACCTTTAATTTCAAATTCTGGTTCCCCGTCGACAAGAATGGGTTTAGGTGCCGTTCCAATACGTGTGCCTGGTTGCATCAGTTTTACCAGGGACACATGGAATACTGGGTGGATACGTAGATTGGTTGGCAAATCTAATTTGACGGCCGCTGGATTGCCTTGATAGTATAGGGACCCACATACTTGGTTGAAAGGTCCGGGTTACTTTGATGGGGATAAATCTGGTGGCTAACCAGACCTTGGGCCTCATTACACGGTAGGTGGTGGACCAAGGTGCTATTAGCACCTTGGTCCATGCCGGTAAAATACCGGCACCGCCTTGGAGGAAAGGGGAATTACCGCCCTATTCCAAGGTTGGCGGGGCAGTAATTCCCCCTTCCCCCATTGCCCTTCCCCATTCCCATTTTTGCCCCATAGGGTATAATGGGAATGGGGAAGGTGCTAATTACGGTACCGGAAATTGCGGTACTGTAATTAGCACCCTGGTCCCTTTGCGGGTTGGTTTTTAACGCCTGCTAAAAAGCAGACGTTAAAGTACCAACCCGCAAAGGGACCTCGTAGTAAGGCGGTAAGGGTTAACGGTGACCGGTACCATTACCGGTGACCGTTAACCCTTACCGCCTTCCGTGTAATGAGGCACCTTGTCTCCTACTTGATAAGTGGGGGCCGTAGTCCTGTGTTGGTCGGCGAATTGTTTTTGTTTGCCTTTGGCGTGCGTTAGATGTTCTTTGGCCTTTTAAAAGCTTGAGTGATGTTGGTGTGAAGTGTTACTACCGTGGGCATTTCTAATCTGGTTGGGAGGTCCAATTCCGAGGTACGCGGATGTCTGCCATAAAGAGTATAAAAGGGCGTTTGTCCCGTACTGGAATGTAAGGAGTTGTTATAAGCGTACTCGGCTATCCATAGCAAGTCTTTCCAGTCTCTTAGCTCGTGATGTAACATACATCGCAGGTACTGCTCTAGGGTCTGGTTGGTCCTTTCGGTCTGGCCGTCTGTTTGAGGGTGATGGCTAGTGGATAGCCGAACGTCAATTTGTGCCATACCACAGCACTTCCTCCAAAAGTTAGAAACGAATTGACTACCTCGATCGGAGATCAGGACTAACGGAAAGCCATGTAATTTAACAATATTGTCCAGAAATACCTTGGCTAACGTGGATGCATCTGGAAGACCCTTGAGTAGAATAAAGTGGGCCATTTTTGAGAATAGGTCGACAACTACAAGAATGGTGTTAAACCCTTGACTAGTAGGTAGCTCAGTGATGAAATCGAGGGAAAGAGTGTGCCATGGCGCTGGAGGAATGTCCAAAGGTTTCAGAAGGCCAGATGGTTTGTGTTTTTGCAAATTATTCTGTGCGCAGAATCCACAAGACTGAATGTATTGGATGATATCTCTTCGCCAGGTAGGCCACCAGTAGTTCTGTTTAACCTTGGCTAAGGTTTTGGTAATTCCGGGGTGTCCCTCGATTAGGGAGTCATGGTAACTTGAAATAACCTGTTGTTGTGAGTTCTTGGTGGGTATGTATAAGCGATTCTTGAAGAATGGTAGTTGGTCTTGGACGGAATACTGTTCTCCTTGCGCTTGCCACGCAAGGTAGGCATCCAGATTCATGCTCTGTTGAATTTCTTTTTTCAGTTCTGTGTGGGTTAAGGCAGAAGTAAGGCCTAAGAGCTTGTCTACTGGTATGATGGGGACTGGACCTGGAGCCGTATAAACCAAGTTATTAGTGTCAGTACGAGAAAGTGGGTCAGCCTTTCCATTCTTGACGCCGGGTCGAAACGTTATGACAAAATCATATTCGGCGAAGAAGAGAGCCCATCGCAGCTGGCATGAAGATTGGGCTTTGGCTGTCTTAAGATATTGCAGGTTTCGATGGTCAGTGATTACTGTAATGGTGTGTCTGGCTCCCAGAATGTAGTGTCGCCAGGCTTTAAAGGCGGACTTGATTGCCAATAGTTCTTTGTCTTTATTGCATAATTTATTTCTGGGGGTGAGAACTTCTTTGACCAGAAGGCCACGGGATGTAGCTGGCCAGTTTCGGGATCCTTTAGAGAGTGGACACCTCCCAATGCTATACTGGAAGCGCCCGTTTTCACGATGTACGGGAGGTCTGGACGTGGATGTCGCACGATTGGGGCTAATGTGAATCTTTTTTTTAGTTCCTGAAAAGCCTTTTCTGCATCTTCAGTCCAGGTGAATTTTTTGTTATTTTTTGCAGTAATGCGGTGATTGGGTGTACGATTTGAGAGAAGTCTGGTATAAACCAGCGATAAAAGTTTGCAAAGACTAACATGCTTTGTACTCCTTTTACAGACGTTGGTGATGGCCATTTCAGAACGGCGTCAACTTTGTGCAGGTCCATCCTGATTCCTCCGGGAGTTAAAATGAAGCCTAGAAACTCTACTTCAGTTACGTGAAAATTGCACTTTTCCATCTTGGCAAATAAAAGATGTTCACAGAGTTTGGCGAGGACTGAACGGACATATTTGACATGGTCTTGTTTGGAAGTTGAGTACACCAGGATGTCATCAATGTACACTAAGGCGCAGACATCAATTAGCTCCCTCAGGACGTCATTCATGAAGTATTGGAATGCTGCCGGCGCGTTGCATAACCCAAAGGGCATGACTTGATATTCGAACAAACCATATTTAGTACGGAATGCAGTTTTCCATTTGTCACCGCTTCTGACCCGAACCAGGTGATATGCTCCCCGAAGGTCCAATTTGGTGTAAATTTGAGCATCTTTGACCTGGTCCAGCATTTCCGGATTGAGTGGCAAAGGGTAACGGTTCTTTACAGTGATCTGGTTCAATGCGCGGTAGTCAATACAGGTCCTTAAGTCCCCTTCTTTTTTCGGTACGAAGAACAAAGGACTGGCTGCAGGGGACTTCGACGGACGGATGAATCCGTTTGCGAGGTATTGGTCCAAATAGGACTTCAGGTGAATGTTTTCGGGTTCAGTTAGAGCATAGATTCTCCCACAGGGGACTTGGGCACCAGGGACAAGGTCGATTTGACAGTCATAGGGCCTGTAGGGTGGCAGGGTATTTGCCTGGTCCTTCTGGAATACATCCTGGAAATCGCGGTATTCCTCAGGCAGATTTCTGATTGCACCCAAGACAGATATCGTTGTTCGAGGAGTTGTTGAACTACTGCAAGCTGTCTTCTGTTCTTGGTAATAACAGGTTAGAGAACAGTCACTGGGGAAGGTTAATTTCCTGTCTCGCCAGTTAATCAAAGGATTATGAGCGACAAACCATGGCATCCCTAATATAAGCCGAAATTGAGGTGCTTTGATGGTGTCAAACGAAATGAGTTCTCTATGCCCATCCTGACACAGCAATGTTTTTTCAGCTGTGCATTAGGTAACGGGTCCGGAAGCAATTTCAGTTCCATCAACTGTAGTCACCTTATCAGTAGTCGGCTTGAAACATAAGGGGAGTCCCGTCTCTGCAACCAGATCCTGATCAATATAATTTCCTACTGCCCCACTGTCGATGTAAGCCTCAATGGCATGCACTCTTGAGGACCGTTGGTTGTTGATTAGGATTACTGGTATTGCAAAGTGTGAGGTCGGTGGCTCCTTTCTCTCACTCGACAAACTGACCTCTACGTTTGTCAAGCTGGGTAGTTTTCCGACTTAGGTTCTTTTTCCTCATCTTTCTCAGTGGCCCCGACGACCTTCCTAGGGGGTTTTACTGGGCAGTCCTTCAGAAAGTGTCCTGATTTTCTACAGTACAGGCATAGTTGTAGCTGCCTTCTTTTGTCTCGCTCTTGTTTGGTTAACGGCGGTCGCACTCCCCAAGTTGCATGGGCTCCACAGGGTTTTCTTGTGCACGAGTTACATTGTCTTTTGACCGAACATACACTGCCCGTGGATCCATTTTGGAGCGATCTGCTTTTTGGTCTTGCAGCCGATGATCTAATTGCATGACTAAGTTTATGAACTCCGAACAGTCTTGAGGGGGGTCCACTACTTGAGCTAGAACGTCTTCTAACTCTCCACTTAACCCCCGATGAAACAACGTGGTTCTCTTGTTTTCAGGCACCTAGCTTCAGCGACTAATCTGTTGAAAGTTGCGATGTACGTTACCAAATCCTGATTTCCTTGTCGGAGGGAAAGGAATTCATTGTCCACAGCATGTTCTCGAGTGTGACGGGCAAACAGCTTCTCCATCTCCCTCTGAAATCCCCCAAAGTCATGTAATATAGGATCATCATGGGTCACTAACGGTACTGACCAATCTGCTGCGCTACCGCTTAAATACAATAGAATAAAGGCCACCCGAGCTTGGTCATTTAGAAATGCTCCTGGCCTGCAAAGAAAGTGAAGGTGGCATTGAGTCATGAAAGAGGCATATTTCTGTAGATCGCCTGTAAATTGTTCCGGTGGGGCTAAAGGAACTGCTCCTGGTAGAGTAATTTGCACCGGAGTTCAAGAAGCGGTAGATGTCAAGTATTGTCTGCTAAGGTCTTCTGTGCGCTCCTTAGTCACAATTAAATCTCTTCGGAGAGCATTAGTCTCCTGACAGGCAGAATGAACCTCGGCACGTAATTCTCCTATCAGTTGGGCCAATTGGTCTAGTTCTGAGGTTTCCATGGCGCCCAGGTGGATTTTAGTTTGGAGGCTTCGCGTTCTGTTACGCTTACCTGGTTCCACGGGGGCGCCACCCAGCAATCGGTGTCCAGGTATCCCTCCCTGCGATGCCCAGTAGTGACCAGCGGTAGAATCCTGACAGAAATACAGGTAAACAATGTTTAGGATCGGGTAACTGGGATTAACAGCCTCCCACCACCCGGTATGTCTGCGGTCCCTCTGGGCTTCCTCTCACCTTCATCTTGATGTTGGCGGGTTCTCTGTCCTGCTGTCTCGGCAGGGGCGTGTGGTGCTTTGCGGGCTATGGTGGTCGAGTTACTTCACTGATGCCGGCCTGACGTGAGTCTTTCAGGTAGGTCTTATTGCTATGATGTTTTGCTGTCCTAGCATGCCTTTCTTGAATTAACACTGTCTTTTTTCTCTTCCTTAGGTAGGTGGAAGTCCATTTTGTGGCGAAGATTGGATTCGGGGTTCACTGGTAAGTATTAGCGTTTTTGGAGCGCCTAGACGCGGCAAGTTGGCGCTTAACGCAGCGCTAAGGTGCCTTGCCTTTGCTAACCTGTTATCTTTTGTCTTCACAGGTCGCGGTGCTCCGCCGGAGTGTAGAATTCCAGAGATGTTGCGGAATTAAGTGGCAGTGGGAAGGTAAGCCTTTTGGCGGAGTTCGTTAATTGTGTAAAATGTCTAATGCCTTGTCTTTCCCTTTCTGCAGGTCCGTCAATCCGAAGGAGCGCTGGTTCCAGGATTCCGGGCGGAAGAGCTAAGGACCGCTAAGGATGGAATTCAGGTAAGCTGCACGCTTCTCTAACAATGTCTTCTTTCTTTTTCTGCAGATGCTGTTTATCCGAGGTTCGTGGCTGAAGCTGAACGCGGTGAGCGTCACGTTACAGAATTGCAAACTAACGCAAAGCGTGTCAGTCCAGTCGGGTGTGGTTTAAATAGCTTCAAGAAAGAAGTCCAGGTAAAAGAGTTCCAAGGTGCCACACCCAAACCATCCTTCTGCAAGCCAGGTTCCAAGAAGCCTGATTCTGTGGATGCTTCCACATTGAATTACAGTAACAAAAAGTATTTCCCAAGCACAAACTCATTATTAAGTATGAGCCTGGCGCCAAAGGCGCCAGGACTGGCCCCAAGAAGGCCTAGGTTGGGATTTAGTGGAGATTGGGGTCAAGGCTCCCCCTGACCTATGGGTAGGCCAGGGGAGCTTCGGGGAGAGGGTTGTGACACCCACCCTGGGATCCTCCTCTCCCAGGCCTGGATCGTAAAACAGTTCCTATCGATATCAAGGCATTCGGTGGTTGAGTCTCCTGTTCCTTAGGGCCTGATAGGTTTACAAAAATGACTAACAAACACAAAGTTCTGTTCTATGTATTTCTCGGGTGATGGCTTCACCCCTGGTTCCCCCTCTTCTGGCGCAGACCCCTTGTTGCTTGCAGCCTCCCTCCAACGGGTTAACTATGGCTTATTTCTCGGGTGATGGCTTCACCCGTGGGTCCCCCTCTTCCGGGTGCAAACTCCTCTTTTCTTTCAGCCTCCCTCCACCGGGTTTAATATGGCTTTCTCTTGGTTCCCAAATCTTAATGTCTTTTCTAATAGTTCATAGTGGACATCCCTCTACCGGGTTCACGTTTGTCAAAGCACTATTTCTTGGGACTTCAGACTTTGTCCCCTCTTCGTCAGCATCCATCTTCCAGGTTGAATCTTGTCAACTTCAAATTCACATTTACTTTCAATGTATCAGAAATTCACTTCCCTTGCTTTGTTAAGGTACTTAGGTCAATGGCTTTCGACTGTATGGGGATTTTGCTTGGCCTCCTGTATGATCACTTTGAGCTATCTTGGCAGATCTCCTATAGCCTTTTTGGTATCTGTATTTTCACTCAGACGGGGATCGACCAGAGTTTCTCGGAGCAGCAACCACGTGGTGCTGGTCCCCTTCTGCAGCTGATATCCCCTTTACAATTTTACAGTTCTTTGAACTTCTCTTAGTTTGCCACTTTGCGACTTTCATTCCCCACAGTCCGGTTTTTATCGGTTTCCCCTTCGACTCACCGGCTGTGATGAATCACTTGGCTTGCCTCGCAACTGGAGCCAAGGCCAGTACCACAGTATCAGGAGTCTCCCTCGCTCCGGTTTATCAGTGTTGATACCCTCTGTGTACCGTTGACATCTGCCGCAGGATACTTGGGCTATTGTCCTCGGTCTTACGATTCCTTCTGCAGAGGATTTGTTGGGTTTTGTCGAGAAGGGCAAGGTTGTGTCTCTCCTCATCGGCCTCTCGATGTTTGCCGCCTTTTCCTCCTCTTGAACTGCCTGGTCTGGACAGCTGTCTCGTTGTGTGGTCTGCCTTGCTCGTACTATGCTCTCTTGATCCCCTTGTATCCCTATGGGGAAGGGAAAGGGCAGTCAGGTGTGTGTGATTCTGATCAATTGCCTGACTTTGCCTGACCCTGGTATTGTGACAAATCAGGTAAACAGCCCTTGTGTTATTGTCTTTCATGTTGTGCGAAAGTATTCATGTCGGAAAAGGGGGGCAGTGTTTTTTAATATCCTACGGAAGAAAATGGGGAAAAGGTGCTGAAGGAAGGGGGATACTGCGTCTCACCCATCGGTGTCCCACTCCCACTCCCTGAGGACCCCCCCATCCAGGTGATCCACCCCACCCTCACTAGTCCACCCCCAGGAATTGGATCCAATAGCGATGGCCGTGTCCTGGCCACCTGGATGACAGATCACTGGGATTTAGCCAGGGAGACACCTTCAGGTTTCTCACAGGCGTAGGGTGGCGCAAGCTTTAATTAGCCACTGAGTGACTAGTGTATGTTTTTTATAATGAAGGGAAAGTGTGAAAGGGAATTGTATCTGGGGAATTACAAGAAACTGGAGGCTCTGTCAAAGCTAGGGTGAGTTGGCAGTTAGTTGACAAGTTGTCCCACTGAGCTTGATCATAACCCTGGGGAATGGCTTCCTCCGAGGGTTTGCGTCAGGTTGCTTGATTGTCGTGAAGAGTATTGAAACCTCCGTCCCCAAGTACCACAGAGAGAGAATACAAGAGTACTCCCTATGCGATCATTGAGGCCACAGGTGGGTAGTTCTTGCAGCTCGGATCCACGGGAAATGTTGAAACCCAAGGCAGCTGTAAAGAAAATCTTTATTAGCAATCAACTGAGCACAGTACAAGCAAACAGGCAGAATAAAGAACAGGGCTTACCTAAACTGATCGGTGAGGAAGCCCAGAACCTAAGATAGTTGGTAATTCCGTGGATGGGCATGTGAGCTGATTTCCCCAATGACAGTAGGGAGAAGAACTGTAGGCTGGGTTAAAACCCAACTTGCCCTCCTGTAACTTGATGAAACAAAGAACCAAAATCCAAAGTACTTGATAACGTAATGCAGTGAAGAGACCAATGCCAAGTCCAATTCAGGGTAATCCAAGACAGTCCAAAAGGCGTTCCGAGTTCGAGATGATCCAGCAAACAGAGCCAAAGATGTGAGCAAAAGCAAATCCAAAAACAATCCAAGAGCCAAGAAGCCGTGAAAACACAAGATATCCAAACGCTGTACAGAGTCCTCCAAAGAACAGCTGTGAAGCGCGGACGTGCGGAAGTTCAGCGCTTAAATAGCGGAAGCTTCAGCGTCAGCTGATCCGCGACACGTCACGTGACCCGCGGAAGCGACACGTGAGCGTGGTCTCCATGATCGCGGACTTGACTTTCTGCGAGCAGCGTCCTGTAGCCGGCGTCTGCAAGCTCCCTCTTGCAGACGCCAATGAAGGAACGGAGAACCCCTGAGTCTGCATGTGTGGCCCTTGGGGTAAACCCGCTCACGTGACAACCTTCCACTGTGAGAGACATGGAGTGGAAACCTGACTGGGGTAACTGGTGTATTGTGAGTGTTGCCTGTCCTATTGTCTGACCCTGTCCTATTGTCTGACGTAGATGTTTGCGAAAAAGGGACAGAATGAGAGGACAGAGTGACAGAGTCCCCCCCCAAAGGCCCATGACCCCATGGGCACAACGGATTGTCCCTATGGAAACTGGAAACCAAACGAGGGGCATGTACATCACCCGCAGGAATCCATGAGCGCTCCTCCGGGCCATAACCCTTCCAATCCACCAGGTAAACCCCCTTTGAAGAAACGAGAACCCAGAATAGCAGACACTTCAAAAACATCCGGGGAGGAAGGGGAAACTGGAGCACCAGGGGAACCAAGACGGGTAGGACCAGGGCAAGGTTTGAGAAGAGAGACATGAAAGACGGGATGAAGCCGCCATGAAACCGGGACTCGAAGGCGATAGGCCACAGGGTTGATCACTTGGGAGACCACAAAAGGACCAACGAAGCGGTGCAACAACTTGTGGCAACCCTGTAGATGCAGATGACGAGAAGAAAGCCAAACTCTAACCCCCAAAGCAAACGAAGGGGCCACAGAACGTTTCCGGTCTGCGGCAGCCTTCATGGAATCCTGGGATTCTTTGAGATGCAGCAAGGTCTGCGCGTGGACAGTTGAGATATCTCTGATGCAAGAAGAGGCAGCCGGATTACCAGAAAGCGAAAAATCCGGGATGGGCAGGATTTTAGGGTGCTGACCATACAAGGCATTGAAGAGAGAGAAACCAGTGGAAGAGTGCACCGCGTTGTTATAGGCGAATTCAGCCAAATGCAAGATGCGAAACCAGGATTGTTGATGCTGGAGAATCAGGCAACGCAGATACTGCTCCATGGTTTGATTAACCCTCTCGGTCTGTCCATCCGTCTCCGGATGGTAGGCCGAAGAGTAACGTGAATCGATCCCCACTAATCTAGTCAAGGCGCACCAAAAACGAGAAGTGAACTGAGGACCCCTGTCGGATACCAACACTGATGGTAAACCAAAAAGGCATACGATGGACTTGAAAAACAATCCTGCCAGAACAGGAGCAGAGGGAATGCCCGAGCATGGAATAAATCGTGCCATTTTGGTGAACGAGTCTACCACAATCCAGATGGAATCAAAACCTTGAACCCGGGGAAGGTCCGTCACGAAATCCATCGTCACGGTATGCCAGGGCCTCGGGGGTATGGGAAGAGGCTGCAGGAGACCCAACAGTCGTCCTTTCCTATGTTTGGATTGGGCACAAACAGAGCAAGTGTTAACATAGCATTCCACATCCCTTCTCATGGAAGGCCACCAACACCAACGTTGTAGAAGCGAAAGTGTTCTTCGATGCCCAGGATGTGCATGAACAGGGAGATCATGGGACCATTCAAGAGCCAGATTACGAATATCAGTGGTGGGTAGAAACAACTTGTTCTGAAAGAAAGGCAGACCGTCTTGTAATACCAAATCCCAATCTGAAAGTAAGGATGGGTGTGTGGAAACCCACTTACGGACCATATCCAGCAGAGTCAGAGAAGGAGTACAGAGGCATATCACATGTTTCTTATCTAGCAGGGACTCAGGATAGATTGGCAATGAAACCCCCCCAGGAGAGCGAGACAAAGCATCAGCCTTACCATGAACGTTACCCGGACGATGCATGATCTGGAAATCGTAAGCAGCAAAAAACTGGTGCCACCTAACATGTCTGCTATTCGAGCATTTCAGAGAAGCTAAATCACGTAGATTCTGATGATCCAAGAATACCGTCACCCGATGTTTTGCACCCAGGAGATGGTGACGCCATACTTGGAAAGCCTCTTTGACAGCCAGAAGTTCTTTTTCGGTCACTGTATAGTGACACTCTGTGGGTGCAAACTTCCGGGAATGAAAGGCGACTGGATGCAAGCGTCCAGTAGAGACACATTCTTGAGACAGTATTGCCCCTAAGGCGAACGCGGACGCGTCCGCCTCAACTATAAAAGGGAGATCACTGTCAGGGTGTTGGAGGACAGGAGCAGTGGTAAATGCAGCTTTTAGGGTATCAAATGCAAGTTGTTGATCGTTGGACCAATTAAATGGAACTAGAGGACTGGTCAAAAGTGTAAGAGGTGCTGCTATGGAAGAAAATCCAGAAATGAATCTTCTATAGTAGTTAGCAAAACCCAAAAAAGACTGTAATGCTTTAAGGTTGGTGGGGGTCGGCCACTCCAAAACCGCTTTGACTTTGGCATGGTTCATAGTGAGACCATCAGGAGTGATGTGAAACCCTAAAAATTCAATGTTGTCAGTGTGGAATTGACATTTTTCGGGTTTCGCAAAAAGGGAGAACATGCATAAGCGTTTTAGTACCTCCCTTACGTGTCTGATGTGTTCCTCTTGAGAACGTGATAAAATGAGAATGTCATCCAGGTAGACCACCATAAATACATCCAGAATATCACTAAATATTTCATTCATGAAGCGCTGGAACGTAGCAGGCGCATTGCAAAGGCCGAAAGGCATGACCAAATATTCATATAATCCGTAACGAGTGCAAAAGGCTGTTTTCCACTCATCACCCTTTCTCACACGTACTAGATTATACGCACCTCTGAGATCCAACTTAGTGTATACTGAAGCATGCGTGTGGCGATCCAATAGGGGCGTGATGAGAGGAATAGGATACCTGTCCTTTTTAGTGATGGCATTTAGACGTTGGTAATCAACACATGGGCGAAGGTCTCCCTCCTTCTTTGGGACAAAGAAGATAGGGCTGGCTGCTGGAGATGAAGATGGACGTATGTGACCCTTACGTAGGGACTCTTGAATGTAAGTTTTCAAGGCTTGTTACTCAGTAGGAGATAGCGAATATATACGACCCTTTGGGACTACAGAATCTGGAAGTAATTCAATAGGGCAATCGTACAACCTATGAGGTGGAAGGATTTCTGATGATCCCTTATCAAAGACATCCAGGTAGTCTCGATAAGGCTCTGGAATTGCCTCAGCTACAAGACCAACAATGTGCGTGTCTGCCAAGGTAACGGGAGAAGGTTCCAAAGTGAGTTGTGAAACAGTACTGAGAAATTGGGCTGAAGTGCTCTCAGTAGAGGGTGTAGTAAGGCAAAACTCCCGGCAAACTTCTGACTCAAAGAACACAGAACCAGTCTTCCAATTGATCAAAGGGTTATGCAGACGCAACCAAGGGATGCCTAAGATAAGGCCATATTGAGGCATGGAGATCAAGTCAAAGCTAATGGTTTCTTTGTGGTTAGTTTGTATGACCAAAGTAAGAGGTGCTGTCTGTTGTTTAACTGGGCCAGAGACTAACAAACTCCCATCTATGGTCTGTACGGGTTCTGGTTGGGTCTTGGCGATAAGAGGGAGATTAAGTGTGTGGGCCATATTGATATCGATATAATTGCCAGTGGCAACATAATCGATGATGACAGTTACTGAATGTGAGACCTCAATACTGGGTTGTAACAATGCATGTACCATCACGGGTCTGATGGTGCCAAACGCAGGTACCTGGTCCGAGAATGACTTATAGCACTCGAACCCACCCCCAGGTCTATGGTCGAGCTGCCCGAAAACCCTGAGCTTTAGCCTTTGGGCGACGTGGACATTCATTCACAAAGTGACCAATCAACCCACAATAATAGCAAGCATTGTCCACCCTCCTGCGCTCCCTTTCCGTGGAAGTTAAAGGACTATGTAGACCTCCCACTTGCATAGGTTCAGGAACAGACTCAGAATGAGAGGAACCTGTAGAAGTGATAGAACCAGAAAACACAGCTTCAGCTTTCCGTTCTGAGCGCCTGGCATCAACCTGGAGAGCCAGATCTACTAAATCGGGGAACGCTGTGGGCAAGGAAAGAACTACTGATAAAGCGTCCTTCATAGCGTTGTTCAGACCTTTGTAGAATACCACAGCCCTCTTGCTCTCAGGCCATGAAGTCTCGGCTGACAGTTGGTTGAATTTTGTAATATATTCAATGAGTGTTCCCCTGTCTTGATGTAATTCTAATAGTTCTAGATCCCTGGACTGAGCTTTGTGACGGGTGTCAAAGACACGGGACATTTCTGTGACTAGGAGGTCAAAATCGTATAATGCTGGGTTATTGTTCTCAAGAAGTGGGTTGGCCCAAGGAGTGGCTGTTCCAGATAAATATGATAACAGAAAGGTGGCCTTAGAAGTAGGATCGGGGAAGGAGGTAGGTCGACACAGGAAGTGTAACTTGCACTGATTGATAAATGTGCGGTACTTGGTGGGATCCCCCTGGAATCTTTCAGGTGCAGCCAATGGAAAAGGAGTGGGTAGAATCACGGGAGCAGGAGTGGTTGGGGCTGGGACCTGGGGAACTGGGGCAGGTGATGCCACGTCCCCGAACTCTGCATCTGCAGGTAATGGATTACGGGTACTCTGAAAAGCATCTAAACGTTGGTGAAGGGCTGTGGTGGCTGCAGCCATGTCCGCTCTTAGTACTGTGATCGCTTGAATCATAGCTGCCATGGGGTCATCCGCGGCACCCTGCATACTCTGCACGACAAATAATGGCTTCACAGTCTGTCAGGTTGCTTGATTGTGGTGAAGGGTATTGAAACCTCCGTCCCCAAGTACCACAGAGAGAGAATACAAGAGTACTCCCTATGCGATCATTGAGGCCACAGGTGGGTAGTTCTTGCAGCTTGGATCCACAGGAAATGTTGAAACCCAAGGCAGCTGTAAAGAAAATCTTTATTAGCAATCAACTGAGCACAGTACAAGCAAACAGACAGAATAAAGAACAGGGCTTACCTAAACTGATGGGTGAGGAAGCCCAGACCTAAGATAGTTGGTAATTCCGTGGATGGGCACGTGAGCTGGTTTCCCCGATGACAGTAGGGAGAAGAACTGTAGGCTGGGTTAAAACCCAACTTGCCCTCCTGTAACTTGATGAAACAAAGGACCAAAAATCCAAAGTACTTGATAACGTAATGCAGTGAAGAGACCAACGCCAAGTCCAATTCAGGGTAATCCAAGACAGTCCACAAGGCGTTCCGAGTTCGAGATGATCCAGCAAACAGAGCCACAGACGTGAGCAAAAGCAAATCCAAAAACAATCCAAGAGTCAAGAAGCCGTGAAAACATAAGATATCCAAACGCTGTACAGAGTCCTCCAAAGAACAGCTGTGAAGCGCGGACGTGCGGAAGTTCAGCGCTTAAATAGCGGAAGCTTCAGCGTCAGCTGATCCACGACACGTCACGTGACCCGCGGAAGCGACACGTGAGCGTGGTCTCCATGATCGCGGACTTGACTTTCTGCAAGCAGCGTCCTGTAGCCGGCGTCTGCGAGCTCCCTCTTGCAGACGCCATGGCAGACGCCAATGAAGGAACGGAGAACCCCTGAGTCTGCATGTGTGGCCCTTGAAGTAAACCCGCTCACGTGACAACCTTCCACTGTGAGGGACATGGAGTGGAAACCTGACCACGGTAACTGGTGTATTGTGAGTGTTGCCTGTCCTATTGTCTGACCCTGTCCTATTGTCTGACCTAGATGTTTGCGAAAAAGGGACAGAATGAGAGGACAGCGTGACAGTTTGACAGCTGAGAACTAGGTCTGCCTCCAGTCACAGTCTCCAGCTACAGCACAAACAGACTCGTTTTTGGGATACTGAGAATGGTAGGATCCCTCTCTGACTGTTTCAATGTATTTCACTTACGCACATGTGTGAAGCGGTTGCATCCCCCATGTACAGCTGCCACTCACTCACATAAATACTAGAGCAGTGTCTTCTGCTTCTGGAACATGTCTCTGAAGTACAGGCAAGGCCCAGTTCGGTACAGAACCTTGCAATGTGCCACCTCAGCAATCTCTACCCCATGAGGCCGACAGGCAGCTGTAAGCTCGGTCTGCCGCAGGGTGTCCCTCTGTATCTGGAGAGTGATAGGGCACCGCTGCCACACCAGCTCAGGGAAGCCTTTCAAAAGCTACTTACTGGTGGTGCTGGTGTAGCAGCAACATTCTATTTAAATTAAAAGCTCTAAGCTGCTGTGTTGGAGCAGAGAGCTTATTACTTAAATAGTGTGCCGCTGCCACATCAGCATGGGCAGTCTTTCAAAGGCTGTCCCATTCTGGTGTAGCAGCAGTGCACTAGTTTATGAAAAAAGCCCCGCTCCCATGCTGGAGCACCCAGTGCCAGCACGAGAGCGGGTGTTTTTGTTTAAATAGGGTGCCTTAACCATGCCATCTTGGTGGAGCCCTTGAAAGACTCCCCTGAGCTGGCATGGCATCTGCACCCTTTGAAAAGCTACTCTGCCACGCTGGGAAGCAGCAGCGCCCACCTAAATTGGACGCTGCTGTCGCCCAGCACAGTGGAGCCTTTTATTTTACATGAGGTGCATCGGCCACTGCCATGCCAGCACAAAGGAGCTCTTTAAAGGCCCCTCCATGATGGTGTGGCAGAGGCTAGGGTGCCTCATGTAAATTATGTTAATGTAGCATCCCAGGCAACTGCCCAGGTCGCATATGCCTAAGGCTGGAGCTTCCTTAATACCCGCAGGGACAGACACATGTAAATTATCTGATTTTGTTACACGTTAACATCAAAATGGTTTAATCATAGTGCTGCTAGAAAGAACCACCTTTTTTGTTGAAATGAGCTACCCGCCTTTCTAAGAAGGGACATTTGTTTTCATGAGGAGCAAATTGTAATATATGTTTCTGTTTTTCAGAGGTGTGCTGCAGGGGCCACTGCTTTTCCATTGTATAGAATGGTCGGTATGTGCAGAGCATGTAACAGACAATATAGATTACCCCTGCTATCTGCGCAGGGAGTATTAATTCTATTAAAGACTAGGAGGCGAGCATTATGCTTCAACTTCTTTAATTCACTACTCTTCAGCAGTTTCAACAAACTCAAAAACCATAACAAAACACTGAAAAATCAGTCTGAACAGACTTTTCTTCTTTAGAACTACAATCGCCATAGTCTCTGTAGTCCATCTCACTCCTTGCTCAGATATGACCACATCCTGCCCTGAGCTCCTCCTCTCTTTTACTCGCTCTGAAAGTCACACAGCGAACTCCACCTCCGAACTTCACACTAAGTCCTGCAACCGGCAATGACTTGAACCACTCCAAACGAAATGTCGAACTTCCTCGACCCAGGCGACTACCTCTGCTAGTCTCCTACATCAATTATTCTTCTGCTCCTCTCCTAGGAATAAAAGAAAGCAGAAAACTCAGGGAGGTGTCCATGTATTGACGATATCATCATATCTTTATCACATACTATCATCCAATATTATGCTCAATACATTACTCGGGTGGGAATTTAATGCTCGCCTCCTAGTCTTTAATATAATTAATACTCCCTGCGCAGATAGCAGGCGTAATCTATATTCTATGACAAGACTGGAGGCGAGCATTATGCTTGTTCAAAGCTTTCCAACACTGTGACCGCTAAACCCTCGGTCGGCTTGAAATAGAATTCCTTAAAAGTTCGATCATTCGACCAGTCTGCTGCTAGCATGATATCTCTAAGAGAAACCCCTGTCTTAAAAGCTTTAGATGCCATAGCTCCGCGCACTGAATGCGCTCCATACTTCCCCACATCTATGCCTGCCGCTTGCATGATCTCTTTCACCCATCTGGCAATGGTTTCCGTGGATACCCCTTTGAAAGGCTTCCTGCGCGCTATAAGCAATTGCCTAGCGTTCGCTGCTCTGAATTCTGCTATCCTGCACTCGTACTCCTTCACGCAGCCGGCTACACACCACTTAGGTCTACTCGGAAAATATGGATAGTGGACGGAAGATGTCCCAGTCTTAGTTCTCCCCACTATTGTAAAGGATACTCCCTCCGGCCCGAAAGCCTTGCGATCCACCTCTAGGGCTCTTCCGTCTGACACGCGTTTACAAGATACTAGACACAGCAGCATCGCCAGCTTATCTGACAGTTGCTTTAGTGACAAATATTTGTTGCTAACTCTCCAGCAGTCTAAGCACCGACATCACATCCCAGATTGACTTATATCAAGGCTCTGGGGGTGCCGAAAACTTGACTCCCCTAATGAGTCGAACCACTGCTGGGTTTTCTCCTGCTGGGACGCCCTCGATAGGGAGGTGCCCCGCGGATATGGCGGACCTGTACACCCCTATGGTGCGAAACGCTTTGCCCCCTTGTAACAACTGGGCCAAAAAGTTCAAAATCATCACTACAGGTGCCGAAACGGGATGAACACCTCTCCCTCTGCACCAGGCAGTCCACTTGGCCCAAGCTGTGTCGTAGCTCTTTCTCGTAGACGGGCCCAGGATTCAGCGATAAGCTGCGCAGCCTGAGCCGAAATGCCTGGCAACGCCCAGCGTCTCCTGATATCCTGCATGCGATGAGCGGGAGTGCCCCCTTCACTCTCAGAGGATGATACGACCCAGTTGGGTCCGTGAGCAGGTGTTCTCCAGCTGGGAGAATCCTGGGGTAATCCACTGCTAGTTCCATCAGCGTTGGGAACCACACTTGCGCCTTCCAGCATGGTGCTACTAACAGCAGCTCCGCTGCCTCCCTCCAACACTTCGCCAGCACTCTGCTCAGCATCGAGAACGGAGGGAACGCGTAATGAGGGCCTCCGCTCCACTCCTGCAAGAATGCATCTGTCCCTTGAGCTCCCGGGTCTAGCCTTCAGCTGAAATAGTCCGCTGTTTGGGCGTTCAACCGGGATGCGAACAGGTCTATGTGTACTGGTCCCCATCTTTCGGTCAACCTCCGAAACACCGCTGGATCCAGTTTCCAATCGCTGGAATCCGTGAGGTAGCGAGAGTTCCAGTCCGCTATCACATTCAGCGTCCCGGGGAGGTACTCCGCTGTGACCGACGCCTCTGACTGTAGGCAGAGGTGCCAAAAGTCCTTCGCTAGCTCTGCTGGCATTCTGGATTTCGTGCCGCCTAGATGGTTTATATATCGCACTGCTGAAATGTTGTCCATCTTCAGCAGAACACATGACCTCATCTTCCCTTTCGTGAAGGCTCTGATCGCAAAGGATCCCGCCAACAGCTCTAGGCAATTTATGTGCAACCGGAGCTCCTCTCCAAAAATGGCACGACCATTCCAGGCGTCCATATTCTTCAACCACCATTCCAGCTCCGTCTTGGATTCCTGATCCAACGGCACTAACTGATGGTATCGCAGGCCTTGCCGCAGATGTCTTATCTTCAACCTCTGCAGAGCTTGGTAATGTAACGGCCCTGGAAATATGGCCTGAATAGAAGCTGCTAACAGCCCTACTATCCTCGCTAGAGTTCTGAGGGACACGACCTGCTTCTGAAGGCATATTCTCAATTCTCTTTTGATGTCTCGGATCTTCCGGGATGGAAGCTCGAGCGTCGCCTTCCTGGTATCCAGTATAAAGTCTAGAAAGTCTAGCCTCTGCGCTGGCTCGGTATCTGACTTCTCTATGTTCACCAGGAATCCTAGGGAAACTAGTAGATCCTGGACCCAACGCGTCTGATACTTGAGGGACTCTCGATCCTCGGCCAGAAGCAGGAGGTCGTCTAGATAGATGATTAGTCTTATACCCTTCTCTCTTATCGCCGCCGCTACCGGCTTCATCATCTTGGTAAAAGCCCAAGGCGCTGAGGCAAGCCCGAAGGGCATAGTCCGGAACTGCCAAAGCTGTCCTCTCCAGCGAAAAGCTAGGAAAGGTCTGAACTCCTCCGCTATTGGTATCGTTAGGTAGGCATCCTTCAGATCCAGTCTCGTCAACCAATCCTTCTCTCTGAGCGAATCCCGGAGCTGGTGGATGCCCTCCATCTTGAAGTGATGGTAAACTACCCAACCGTTCAGCTCCTTCAAGTTTATAACTGGGCGCACCTTCTCTTTTCTGTGCACCAGAAACATATTGCTTACAAACATGGGGTCTTCCCGGCATCTCTCTATGGCGTTCTTTGCTGCTAGTAGGCCTAGCTCCCGGTCTAGGAGCATCTGCTCTGCGTGCCCCAGATGCTGCTGATGCGGCCTGCGCTCTTGTACGGGTGGGTGGATGAACTCTAAGCCCATACCTGCCACCGTTCGTAACACCCAAGCGTCGCTGGAAAGCTTGCGCCAGTTTCTCAAGAATTTGCCAGTTCTCCCCCCTACTGGGGGATAATACACTGCTCTCACCTTGGGTGAAACCTTGGCCACGGCCGGCTCCTCTTCCTCTGCGGCCCCTCGGGAAGTGTCCTCTGGACGGGAAGAAGGAGTCCTGCTGCCTATTCTCCCAGTACTATGCTCTGGGATTCTGGGATCTTCTTCCTCCTCGGTTGCGACCAATCAAACGACCCCTGGAGCGACTGGTCCCTCCAAAAACTTGGTTGGGAAAGATTTTCCTGATGGAAGCCTGTGCTTTCTCAAGAGACGTGTAGGTGCCAACGAAGCGACCCATCTCTTTGCCGAAGGTCTCTCCGAAGAGAAGTCCTTGAGCCGCCTCTACGGCCTCGTAAGAGGCTAAATCACTGAGCTTCTCGTCTATTTTCAATAGCAGGCCTCTCCGACGCTCGGAAGCGATGGCGCAGTTTGCATTTCCCAAAAGGCACACGGCCCGCTGCGCTCAGCCTGCCAGGGCGTCAGGGTCGACTTCTTCCCCTGTATCACTGGCTCTCTCCGCCAGGTCCATGATCTTTGCGAGTGGCCCAGCCAGGTCCAGCACCTTTTCCTGGCTGCTCCTCCAAGATCTATCAATGCCCTTACGAGGGTCCTTGCTCGTCTTTGAGACGAAAGTCAGCATCTTGGGGTCTAACTCCGGCGTCTCGGCCACCTTCCCTGGGAGGTCTGGCCTCGCGCACTCCACTCGAAGTCTCTGGCGGACCTCCTTGTCCAGCGCTTTTCTTAGTCTCTTGGTCATATACTGAGCCACCCTCGGCGAAGGCTGCCAGTCTGACGACCTCGGATTCTGGATGCTGTCCGGATCAAACATCCCTTCCTCCTCTTCTTCGAGGTGTTTCTCCTTGCGGAGTCTCTTTCCTCCGCTGGGCTTGCACTCTTCCTCCTCTCTCGATTCCTCCTCCTCATCTTCCGGCTCCTCTCCCGAGCCTGGGTCATCATCTCCATCATACTCTTCCCCTGGAGCGGGGGTTGTGAGGTCCGGCACTGTCTGATGCCGCAGATATGCTTCCCGGAGCTTTGCGAAGGCGTCGACGACCTCTGGGGTCTTGTCTTTTGCCCCTTCCAAAGGGCCCGGGGGGTCAAGCGGGGCTCTCCTCTTTCGGCCTTGCTACTCCCCTGTAACCGTCTCTCT
This sequence comes from Ambystoma mexicanum, assembly GCF_040938575.1. NCBI lineage: Eukaryota > Metazoa > Chordata > Amphibia > Caudata > Ambystomatidae > Ambystoma > Ambystoma mexicanum. Next base: position 577,470,927 of record NC_090931.1, on the reverse strand, counting down.
GAGGGTTCTGTGGGTGTGCGTTCAGTCCGTATGGTGCTGTCTATAGGCTGTTGCAGTCTCGCTTCCAATCACTCCAGCCTATCTTGTAGAGGTTTAACCCCTAGAGCCACTGCATCTATCAGTGAGTTCCCCAGCACCTTCTTGAAGCTGGCAGCCAGGTCTGAAGGCTGCTCTTCCTCGCTCCACTCAAATTCTGACATTCTTGAGGATGCTGTGTGCATTAAATACCTTAAAAAAGGTGTCGCAGCACGCCCCTTACACTATAGATGTTGCTGACGGGCCAGAGATCCTACAACCTCTTTATTCTTCCTCCCGTCTGTTTTATGTCGAATTATTGACAAAATATATATATATATATTTATTTATTATTATTATTATTTATTGTATTTTTTTCACAAATCTCGTGGCTGCAGCGGACTGTACTTTTTCTTGGATGCCTGGGATGGGCATTTGTCAATTAGCGGCCCCTCTGTGCTGGGCTTCGCGTATCAGGCAGCAGATCGCCTGCTTTCGCCTCCAGCTGCTCTTCTGCACTAGCGTGCTGCAGCCTGCTCACGAGCGGGCAGCGCTGTCTCTGAGCCCTCCGCCCGCGTTCCGCAATACTGGAACTGCTGCTTCTTCTGAACGAAGTGCGTTCTTATTCACTGCCGGGCCCGGCTCCCCAAACATAGACCGCTCCGTTCCGCGTCGCGAAGAAAACACGCGGAAGCGAGCGGGGATAAGGCCCCTCCTTCCCAAAGGAGGGGGCCGGGAGACTCCTCTGCTCCCTAGCGCGGCCGACCACGCCTCCGCGAAGGAGGGGGCCTGCTGCTGCTAGGCGGCCCCGACAGCTCTCCAATGCTGCCGCCTCGGCTACCCCGAAGGGGATCCGGGCAGCACCCTGCTAACGCGCCTGAACGCTGCAGGTCCTCGTGACGGCGGCTCACACCCCCGCAATGCCAGTCATATGGCACGGGGCGGCCGCGCTGCGAGCAGTCTTCGCCGCGAAAGCGAAAGTAAAATGCACACGAAAACGAAATGAACGCGTTCGAGCGCCTACGCGCTGCAAAACTAAACTAGCGCCCTAAGCTCGCATCAGAAACATATATGCAGTGTACTCCTCGCCCGCCTATGCAGCATCCTTCCTCAAATAAGAGATTAATCCCCCACAAAACTCTAAATACTACAGTATAGTAGGAAGCTTAATAAAAAGGCACTTATCTGCTTGAAGAGCAGTAAAAGAAGAGGAGGAGCTCAGGGCAGGATGTGGTCATATCTGAGCAAGGAGTGAGATGGACTACAGAGACTATGGGGATTGTAGTTCTAAAGAAGAAAAGTCTGTTCAGACTGATTTTTCAGTGTTTTGTTATGGTTTTTGAGTTTGTTGAAACTGCTGAAGAGTAGTGAATTAAAGAAGTTGAAGCATACTGGGAATGGGACATTCTGACCCGTAGGATATAAGTATATCCCTGCAAAAGAGACATGAACACCCCTGACTAAATTACAGGGACTCAAACTTTTATCTCTTATTTGATTCATTTTTTATTTAACTTTTTATTTTAGTAGAATTATTTGAGTACTGATTAAATGTTGAATATTTAAGTTTTGTCTCCACGGGGTGCTGGTTTAGTTCTCTGTGAGCCAGAATTAATGCCCTAAAAGATTTTTCATTTTGCATTATTCATATTAGCAAAGTTTTTTTTTTAGGATCAGACAGCAGGCAACCATTGACAAACACAGTCGGCCATTGCTGACTTTCGCCAATGTCCAAACCAGCCACGGTTGCCTATCCCCAAGCCAATCATTGCTAACCATGGCCCACATCCCCAATCATAGCCAACCATTGCCAAACATCACCAATCATGGTCAAGTCTTGCCGATCGTGCATGGCGATTGTGGACCATGGCCGACTATAGTCATCTGTTGAGCCAGTAAGGTTGTTCCGTGGGTTGAATCCCCACCAAAGAGATCTGAGGATCACCTCTAGACTGAGCCTTTTATGCTTTCGGGTCTATCATAGAGCTTGAAATTATGAGGTTAATGGTCAAGGTGTATTATTGAGGTGGCAAGAGTACATTTAGTTTATGGAGGGTGTTTTGCCAAAGATTATGTGAGAGGAACGGGTAGAGAGAGAAAGACAAACACAATTCAAGCACCCAATGTGGCATCCTGAAAATCATCATGGAAGGGATAAACACATGCTATAAGTGTAATCCCCACCTCTGGAACACAACCAATCACTGGGGAACCCTTGAATGGCATTAATATGCATGGCAATTAATCTGTTTTTACATACTGCCTGCGCCGGCTGTGTGCATCTCCTTCTTAACAAATGTATGATATGCACAGCCTATAAGCTAGCTAGACTGGTAATATTGCTTTGGAGAGGATTACTACACTTGCTACAGTGATCTGCATGTGAGCAGGAGTAGGTGACAATTTTATTTTATTTATTTCAAATATTTTCATGGTGAAACATATTCTAATGAGGCCTCACAGCGTTGAAAACATTGACAGCTTGCAAGGTTGATGAAATAGGAACTGTTCCATTTTTTTTAAAAGGTATTTCTATTGACATATTCAAAGAAACAAGATTATTTCCCCTGCCCCCGCCCAAAGGCTTTAGTTACCTGTTGCATGATCTCCCCCCAAAAATTCTCTAATTCTGGGCAATCCCACCAAATTTGCCGCCAGTCCCCCTTCGTTCCGCACTCTCTCCAACATTCCTCCGAAGAGGCTGGAAACATTGTATGGAGTTTCTCAGGCATATAATGCCACTGATACATAACCCTATACCATGCCTCCATTATCTGTATGCATATCGTTAGTTTAGGGATATTTTCCCACAAAAATACCCAATACTCCTTCGGCAATTCAGTCCCCAATGTTTTCTTCCATTTAAGCGTATACCTCCGATTCTGTTCTTTTTTCTCATGAAGGAAGATCAAATACAGTTTAGAGACCATTTGTCTATTCCCAGAGTGGGTAGTGATACATTTCTCAAATAGCGTGAGGTCTCTCTCCACCGCTTCCCTCAACCCCGAACTATTCAGCCAATGTTGTAGTTGGTAATATTCAAGCCTATCCATTTCCTCTAGCCCCAGTCTGGGTTTACACTATTCAAACGTGCTCAAGGCCCCTCCCTGTACCATATCCCCTATCTTTATACAGCTCACTTTTCACCATTCCTTAAATGATTCCCTCACCGTCCCTGGGTAAATCTGTGGATTCTCAAACAGTCGGATGAATGGTGACGGGCGTGTAGATAAAGCCCCTCTATCCGGCAGGCGATCGCATATCTCTACCACTACTGATAGCACACTGCTAGCTTTTATATTCAGGGGTCTATCATGTCATTCCAGCCATAACATCCCATCTAGTGGGCATCCAGCCGCTGCTCGATCCATTTGTACCCATCATTTCCCAGTGTCCCCCTTAAACCATTCACGGGTACCCGTAACTGTGCAGCCTCAAAATACTTTTCAAAGTGTGGCAAGCCCAGCCCCCAATATTCCCTAGATGCTGTTAAAATACGAAAAACCACTCTCGGTTTCGTATGCCGCCAGATATACTTCCTAATTTCTTTATTAAGTTCCTTAAAGTATGATCTAGGGATCATTACTGGAAGAGTTTGAAATTTATACAGCCATCTGGGTAGAATCACCATCTTAACTGTGGCTATCCTACCGAACCATGATATGGTTTCCATCTTCCTAGATCTTTTTTCACTTGCTCTAACGCCTGTGTGTAATTGCATTCATATAATTGAGAAACCGTCCTGGTTATATTAAACCTCAAGTATTTTATATACTTATCCGCCTCTGTAAATCGCGAATAGGCAGATAACTCGTCCTTCTGACTTGGGGACAGACCTAGCTCCTAAATTTCCAACTTCCCCCCATTAACTTTCAACTCTGCCACCCGTTAGATTCTCCAATTCCTCGAATAAATTTGGTATTGATTGGTTGGGTTCCTGCAGCATCAATAACATATCATCTGCGAAAGCCGCAATGTTATGAACCACACTCCCAAACCTAATGCCCTTTATTCCATCTCTTGCCCTATTTTTACTTAGAAATGGTTCCAGGTACAAAGCGTATAAGAGGGGCGAAAGTGGGCACCCTTGACGGGTACCCATACTAATTCTGTGGCTAGGTGAGATCTGTGTATTAATCACCAATCATAATGTAGGAGACTGATAATCGGCCCGCACCATTTGAACAAATTTAGGTCCCATGCTCATTTTCCCATCACTTTAAACAAAAAAGGCCATTCTACCCGATCAAGCGCCTTTTCGGCATCAAGCGAAAGTATGACTGCAGGGATTTGTTTAATTTGTACCTTTTCTACTATATGTGCAACACTTCTAATATTATCCGAAGTGTGTCTACCTACTATAAATCCTGATTGATCCATATGTATTAATGAAGGCAAGCAAGGTGCTAATCTTGCTGCCAGGATACTTGCATACAACTTTGCATCAATGTTTAAAAAAGCAATATGTCTATAGGACCCACATCACGTCGGGTCCTTCCCCGGTTTCCCAAATACTACAACCTTAGCCTCCGACATTGTAGGCGTGACTGCCCCTTAAATACCGATCACATTGAAAACTTCCATCAACTTCGAGGCTAGTTGCTTAGCACACTTTTCAAAAAACAGCGCCGGAAATCGATCCGGTCCCGAAGCCCTATTTAATGACAAAGCCTTTCTAGCTGTCATCACTTCTTCCTCTGTTATCGTCCTATCCAGGTCTGCCAGCTCTTCTGGAGTTATTTTAGGCAAGTCTATTCCAGTAAAATATTCTTGAATCTCTCCCTCCCCCGGATAGTCTGACGTATACAATATTTCATAATGTTGAGCAAATGCTTCAGTTATTTTCACCATCCCCATCTCCACTGACCCATCAGATCGATGTATTTGTTGTATCAATTTTGCAGCGTCTGCACTCTTCAGTTGAAGGGCCAACAGCCTGTCCACCTTGTTGGCCCGGATATAATATCCCAGCTTGCATATCAACAAAGATCTCTCAGCCTTTCTAGTTCTCAATAGGTTTAGCTGGCTATTCACCACTTTCAATGTATTAGTTAACCGCCACGTCCTCAGACTGGCGGTAGCTATCTGAGTCTCCCGCAGTTGAGATTTTAGTTCTAGCTTGGCCCTCATCTTCTCCCTCTGTGCTTTGAGCACTATAAACTGTCCCCGGATAACTGCTTTGAAAGCATCCCATCTGACCTCTTGTCATGATGCCTACCCCTGGAGCACCAGGCCAGGCCCAGCACCCCCGGGAGCAGGCATCATGCGCCCGGGTAAAAGCCCAGCGGCCGCTTATAGGGGCTCTTTGGACTCTGTCCTGGCGCCGTTGGCACCATGCTCATGTTGGACATCAGTCCTGGCGCCATAGGCGCCAGGCTCAGTTTGGAAGGTGTTTTGTGCACTTACCTGATGCAGACCATGCTGCAAGATTCAGGCCTCCTTGAGACCTGAAAGGGACTATTTTTTCATTGGGACTATTTTGCCACTCGGGCGTGGCCAGGGAAGGATACTTACCTGGAACTACTTTGGGGGCTATTTAAGCCACGCCCAGACAGTAGCTCACGCTTCGCGTTGTTCTGCATCCAAGCAGCTGAACGCTCACCGGGTCTGCTCCTGCATCTGGTCTTCAGCCACGCCCGCCTCGATCCTGGAACACCTGTAAGGAAAGAAGAGAAGAGAAAGGTCAAAACCAAGAATTTTATCAAGCTTCTTACCTGCATCCGGAACCTTCACGCCAGCGTTCCAGAGAAAAGACTTTCATTTAAAAGCACTGCGTTGCTCGCTGCAGCGCCGCGCTTCACTCACCTGTCCTCGGGAGTTCTTCTGGCTCCACCGCGACTGTGTGCACCGGTCGCCACATCTCTGCGCCTAGGGGAGAGACGAAGAGACAAAAGGTGAGCAGAAGGAGCATATGAGGAAAGCCTAATTTTCCGCCATAACACTTACCGGTCTTCTGTTGGTGGACCATTCCTCATTTCGGGTCGGCGCCGCTTCGTTGGCAGGTACCGCACCCCGGCCCCTATGGGTAAAGGACAAAAAACATTACTGGGGGACTATAAAGACATTAAGAGGGATCGCCCCCATCGCTAACTCACCTGAGTTTACCATCGGCAATTCAATCCCTCAACGCATCGCCTTCATTCTGCACCTGAAATAAAGGACAGATCACAGGTTAGGAAGGCAACAGAAAAGGAGGCTCAACACTTGAACTTTTGTAATCTTCATACTTACGGCGTTCCGCTCGGAAAAGTCAAGTGGATTTTGCCAGCGCCATTCTGAAAACCAGTGAAGTAACTGGACAAACACGCACCCCTGCAACAGAAGCAGGATGGAGAGTTCATCCTTTCAACCCATAAGGTGAGCTTCAACCAGGGATTTCGGAGGAAGTTAGAGAAGAACGAAGGGGGGAGGGGGGAGCAAGCACACTATTCTGCAGACTGTTAATCCCCTTTCTCATCTGCAGAAGGATATTCCTACTGGCCAGACAAGCAAGATTTGAGGGTCCAGTTCATTCGGTGTTCCGAGTTCTGCGCATCACGCTCGAAGAGGCCACAGCAACCCAGACTAGACCAGCGCCTCCGTGGGAGTCAGGTGAGCGTTACACCTCTGGAGACACCTCATGAGAGGTATTCATAGCAAAATATTCCTCTATCTTGGCTCGAACCACATTGGCTATTACCTCATTGTGTGGAAGATCTCTAGGAAATCTCCACGCCCATAACCCCACCCGTGGACCAAAGTCCCTAAACTGAACGATCAAAGGGGCATGATCCGACAATGCTATTGCTCCCAAATCAACTTCTTTCACCTCATCCAACAATTCTACCATCACCCACACATAGTCTATTCTTGATAGCGAATGATAAACATGTGAGAAACATGTAAACCCCTTATCATCGCTCTTTTTCATTCTCCACACATCCTGCAATGTTAAGTTCTCAAAACTTCTCTTCAACACTTGCCAGGGTTGTATCGTGCCTGCCGCCCACCCCCAGACCTATCTACTTTAGGGTCCTAAGCCATGTTAAAGTCCCCTGCTAAAATTATGTCACCGCTAGCAAATTCTTCCAGTTTATTTAATACTTCCAATATATATGCTACCTGCCCTGTATTTGGCACATACACCATAGCTAATGTTCGGATCTACGTGATTTTACCGAACCGAAAACTTCCACTCCCAAAAGTCTGTTTATTTTTTTTTTCAATTTTCCGCAAATATATATGTGGGGGGGAGATCCCCCACAGCCCCCCACCTTACCCCATGCATGTTTTATTCCCTTTATCCCCATATATATATATATATATATATATATATATGTATATATATGGCGTCATATATATATATATGCAGAAAATTGGGGTTCAAACTTTAGCGGGTCGAACTTTTGCCAGTAGATAATTTTGTACAATACCTAATGTTATCGATTTAAATTATATACTTTCTACTGCAACACTGTTATCTTCAACAAATGTTTAATGCCTATTAGAACACCCAGAGTCTTCCCCCACCGCATTAGACTTGAATACTCTATCAAACATTCGAAATCTCCCCAGCGCCCTATCCACTTTTCTAATATGTGTATCTTGCAACATTAAAATATTCACAGTCTCTTTTAATTATCATCTCTACCTTTCTCTGTTTAGCCAGGGAATTCAACCCCCTAACATTATATGAAAATACTTTGAATATTTACTATATATTTGGTTTCGCGACTAACTGTGTAATCTTCCCCATGAATACCTCTTCTTTTTCCTTCTGTTCAGTATTCCCACCCTCCCTCCCTCACTTTTCCACCCCCCTTCCCAGGCCCAGGCCGATGATCCTATGATAACCTCAGGACAGATACCTCAAGCTAAGGCCTGATAGAATTCCTAGGGACATTCCAAGCGGGAAGTCTCCTACAACCTCCCTTGAGTTCCAAGAATTTCCCGCCGATCCCCCACCCTGACCAACCATTATATCTTCCCAGTGTTATACTCATTTATAGTTGCTAAGGTCTTCCCCCCTCAGAATAAACATTATCAGCCTTTTTAGGAGGTGCCAGTGCCACTCCCTTCCAACCTACCTCCCAAACCTCTCCCTCGAGGGGCCTTTAAAACAGGTACCACAACCCCCTCGCTTCCCCTTTACCAGTGACCAATCCCAACGCTGCTTCCCTTGCTGAGCAGAAGACCCCGCCCGGCTCTCTTCATGCCTCTCTTCCTCTTCTATATGTAGCAGCGTCAGGCCCTCGGCACTCGCAGTTATGCGATGTTGCGTCCCTTCCAGGATAAATAACAACAAACAAAAAGGAAAGGTCCATTTGTACAAAATGTGTCTTGCTTTCAGAGTCCGTGTGTCAGGGCTATGACCAGGAATGTGTGTGGTGTGACAGGTGGGGGTAACTGGAGAGGGAAAAAGCAGCGAAGCTCAGAGCACAGGGCTTGTGCTCAAAACTCCAATGTGAGCGGTTGCACTCTTCAGAGCTCCAGCCTCGGGGGATAACGCGAGGGGCCACGCCCCAAAGAATCTCCATTCCAGTCCCTTGCACCTCATAGATAAGTGGCGCATGCTCAGCTGCAGAGAAGGGACGCATATTGCTGGGGAAAGGAGTCATAGGGGATCATGCACAGGTGGCACCGCCCCAAGTCCTTAAACCCCTCTGCGCTTCTGAAAGCTAAGTCTTGCACATATTGTTTAACTTGGCATAGTGCATGGAGCAGCACCTGCCTCACCGGGCCGCATGTTGAGACCGTGCATGTCAATCGGGCGCTGCATGTTCGACTACTAATTAGTCACGTGCGGCTACAGCAAATTCTAAACCTGTGGTTTGGGAAGCCGCAAGCTCAGAAACGGATTGATGCTCTGAGCCACGTGCAGTGTAGAATTACTGTATGAGAAGGGCCACACGCGGCTGACAGACGCGCAGGGCACCCGCGTGCCATTCATATAAACGCACGCCAAAAACAGTTGGCAGCTGCACATAAAAACCACGTGCGGTACTAAGGAACGCACTACCTGAGCCAGGTGCAGCATCTAGAATAAACAGTGTGTTCTAAGAAGCCCGCATGAGTATGGCTTAGACAATACTATAGTGCATGAGACAAGTCTGTAGTGCATGAACGTTTGTGACACTGTATTGTAATCAGAACCATGCAGAGCACTTCTAGTTTAAGCTCTTGTTGCATCGTTTGAACCGCTTCTGAGAAAAACAGACCTGGAGTGCGCAAGCAGGAGGCCAGCACTCAACCCCAAAGCTAAGTGCCCTTTGGTTTCTTGTTCTAGCTTGACTGAAAACACAGCCAAAGAAGGATGCATGTATGTATGAATGAGTGGAATGGGGTTGCGGACACCTGTGTAAGTTTGTACTTGCAGGTGCCAAAACCTCAGAGGGGGGTGGTTGGTTCGTGCCACTCCTGCGCCTGGACTCCTGGAGCTGTGACACTGTGTAACTTGACCCATGTCTCTCTGCTTCTGGAGCATTGCTGATACAGCTGAATCTGCATACCATTGATCGCTACTTCACCAGCTGCCCGTGCTGCCCGTTGAATGTTCTCTTTCACAGATTAATTTGTCATAGCAGCCACCACATCCCTGGGTTTAGCCCCTGTCTCTCTCCTTCTCGGGCCCACCCTATGAATCTGATCAATTCCTATGTTCTCCGGCTGTATGTCCGTCAGCAAGCTACCAAAACATTTTTGAACCGTAGCCTTCAAATCTGCATCCGTAACCGATTCACTTAAGCCTTTGATACGAATGTTAACTCTTCTTGATCGGTTCTCTAAATCTTCAACTTGTAGCTCCAAGTTATGGGAAACTCTCGCCAAGTGCTCCAACAATTCACTGTTTTGTCGGACCTCCTCAGACTTTTCTGTGAAGCCTTCTTCTGTGATATTGACTCTGCCACACAGCTCTTTCAATTCCCCCTTAAAGGAATAGTGTGCTCAAAAATATTATTGTCCCGAGCGTTTGGACATGTGGTTTTAAGCAAACTGTGATCGATCGTAAAAACATTTCCTATGCACCTTACCATAGTTTTCCTCACTTTTACACATGTGAAATCAAGCAGCAGGGCGTGGCCACCTTATGCTTATCTTATCCGTTGCCGCATCGGCCTAAACTCAAGTGCCCCTGCGGCACTAAATCATATCCCCCGCCCCTGAAGCTGACATCACTATTCCTATGATATGTTCCACCTATTTTCATAACGTTAGTGGGCAGCGTAGCCAAACGCACCCAGTCATCACCTACGTATAAACATCACCTGCCGCAGAACCTGGAATATCAACACGCACATCCTCTCACAGCACAGCGCATCTCAAATTGGAATAGAAAACACTATTTTTGAAGGAAACATCAATACTCTGCAAATTATAATATGCTTTTATTTCACAATAAACCCTCTGTGAACATCCGTCAATTTCAATTTTCAATTCTGTTTTCTTCAAGCATCAAATCTTTAGCATGAGTCACACGGTGTTCCTTTTGATGGAAAAAAGCGCCTTTGATGCACCTTGAATCACAAGTCATTGGCATCGGCTTCTTGCTAGACCACCGTAAAAGATGATGGGTTACTCCTCGTCGCTGGTACCGCAAAAAGGCATATAGGTCCGGGGCGATCGTCCCACAACAGATTGACATCTATCCATTCAGTTGTATCTGGCCCTGCCAGTTGAAGAAGCCATCAATTGGTATCTGGAAACGTTGACATTCGCAGTAAGGAAGGATGTAGCTGTGTAGAAAACATAAAGAAAATATATTTCAGTAGCCGTTCTTTATTGAAATGTATCGAAACCTGGAAACAGTGCAAAGATGTGCTTCAGAGTTTATTGTCATCTATTAAGTTTAGCTCGCAATGGGTTGCGGAAGCTGACAGAAAAAATCTAACAACACATAGACGCCATTATAATGGAATATTAGCAAAGAACTTTGGGTGCTGGACGGCCCATGTGCCCGGGACAAAGACAAATACATACGGGTTGTGTTTGCGTGTCACCACAGTATGCCACAACCAACAACCCATTACAAAGCAAGTAAGCAATACTGGCCAGAAAATGAAACCTTGATTCATTTTCTTCTAGCTCGTCTACCATCAAACTTACATTATATTTGGTATTTCCATTTTCGTGGCGTAACGCAGAGTGCCCGCTCGTGCCCACTCAGTCCAACGCTTCTCATATGATGAAATAACATGTTGCTTTGTCCAATTTTAAAATGGTGAACCATATCTTTTTTTTTAAACATCACAGCATCCTACAACCCATAGCGAATCCTCACTTTCTTCCAAGCGTAACAACAATTGAACCTTGTTAGGAGCAAGTACGTTAAGTTTCGTTTTCCCGAAGGAAACCCACAAATTAAAAACATGCTGTACAATGAGCTTCGGTGTGAACTCTCCACAAGAAACATCAAACGCTGTGACCTTCAATCCTTGCAGTGATTAGCCCGGCCGACCGACAAGGCATTTCAAATATGTTTGAAAAATAAACAAATTGTCAGTGTTTGATCATTGCTAAAGCCAACATTGAATGACTTTATTTTCCATGAGAACTGACTCTCGCGGAGCTGGCAGGGGAAGGGTGCTGGCTGTGCGCGGCACTCAGAGAGGGAGAAGCTGATAATTCGGGGCCTAGAAAAGGATTGTGTTATGAAGAGACCTAATGTACTCGACTCTACACCATTTCATCCCAATTGCCAAGTCTCCGTGGGCCCTGTTTTCGTAGAGGAATGTGCTCTGCGGATAACGTGAGACACTGACAAGTCATAAATCCACGTGTCTTTCCATCTCCACTGAACTTCCCGTGCACTAACAACCTACACCCTGCAGTTCCTTTCATGCTGATATCCATCTGACCCTCCTGTGCCCTGATCAGTGAAGGACCCACAAGAGCTGGCTGAATGCGGGAAGGGGGAAGACTTACACTGTATGGCATCCTACAATAGGCACTTCTTACGAAAAAAAAAGTTGGCAAAGAGGATACATTTGAAAACACAATTTGGACGCTATGACCACCTATGTCGAGCTTTACAGACACCAAGCAACCACAGATATGCATGTTATCTTTCGTGATTTAAATGAATGATTCATAAACAGGATTAAAAGTGCATAATTAAATACTTCTTAATACTTTTAATAGCTTTGAAATTCGAGTTTAATAGCATTCCATTGTTCATGTACAAAGTACCAACATTGGGGAACATATCCCAACAGTTATACTGACCAACACTGCAAATCATTTGTACCGGGAAGTAAACTGTTCAACGACTTCTGCTTTAGGTGGACAGGGCTCGGTTGCAATGTTTTGCGGCATTGTTTGTCCCCTAGGAATAAAATCATGATCGATTCCATGAGTATACATGGCCAACACAGTCAAAGCGAGATCTTTCACAAAATCGAATTCCATTTCCTGGTATATACTGGCTTGGCCACCCATATTTTGCTTCGCTTTGCAAATGCCATGGTGTAACGGGGCTTCCCAAAGTATCTACCAGTTTTTGACTGTTCTCTGCTGATATTCTCGTTATGCTCTAATACCGCTAGTAGTGTTCGACATTACATGCCGTCAATGCCGAAATGCAAACTCTTGGGTCTGTACTCTGGGCACATATTGTAGAACACCTCCAAATCTCTGGTGTGACAGAATTCTGTGAGTCTCTTTAGGTCTCTTGAAAGACTTTTTATCAAGCACGATCTTTTCAAGAGCTTTGTGTGGAGGTGAAGATGGAACCAACCACTTCTTCTTGCGTTCCTGCGATAAAGGTCCATGTTCACATTCATGAAAATGTTGGTTTTCGGTCCATGAGTGAACATTGGAACAGTGGTGCATCAATGAGCGCCATTTTTCAAGTAGAATTTCCACAGACCCATGACAAGTTTTGGAGCCCCAACAAAGATGGTTTGTGAAAGACTGAGACCACTGTAAAATATTTCCCGAACCTTTCTTTTTCCCAGCAGCAGAAATGTTTTTATTCACTGATTTGGCAACGTGCCATACATCAAATTGATGACAAATGTTTGGAAACTGCTCTCGCGTGGCCTCGGCTATTTGCATTCCCTCGATTGAAGATGTTCGACAGATTTTAAAAAACCATGTTTCTCCATGGCCACAGAGGATTTACATTCGGTCACCTACACAATCGCCGAACTCACCATTTTTTTTGTTTCCATGTCTTGAAAGTGGTATGTGCAGTACTTTGCTGAAAATCCTGGGCTATCACACTGTCCGTCGCCAGCTAGCCTGAACCGTTTTCCAGAGAATGTGTTTTCAATTGAGATTTGTTCAATTTTCCACACTTCACTAATAGCGGGTAATAAAAATTCTCTTTGATATTTATATGACTGTGTTTTAGGTAGGAACTGAATTCCAACAAATTGACAGAAACTGGACAACTTACTAAAAGTGGAACCACTGAAAAGCAAAGCTGCTGAACATAGTAGATTTCCAGCTGGCACTTTTCCGAGCATCGGTTGAGCGTACCACGGAAATGTCTTATGGAGCTGGACACAGCTGGCTTGGAGTTTCAGGTTAGTGCCTTGTAAAACACGAGTCACATTCACCAATGACAGCCCGCATATTGTCCCACTCACTGCATGGACACATTTCAGCCTCAGTATAATCTCTACTAGGCAGCTGTCGAATACAATGTATTTGTGCTCCTTTATTAGCAAATTGTTGTGCGCGAATGTGGTTTGTGACTCAAGTGTGATGACAAATCGGCCCAACTGCCCATACTGAAGTGGAGATCTTTGGCAAGTTCCTCTGTCAATTGCGTAGAAGCTTCAGTTTCTGTTAGTTCTGCTTGTGCAATTTGCACACGAATTGGAGAAACCGTCAACATCAAATGTTTATTGGGTAGAATTATTTTTGCCGGTGTATATTGTGTCAAGTGGTCTGTGAGGTATTCCAATCCATCTGCATTATATTCAGTATCATCTTGTGTATGTCTCACATTGTAGCAATTGTCCAAGTACACCTTGCTGGCTTCGCCGGTCATATTCAATTAATTTTCTGGCCATTGGACATAAGCATCTCGAGTCTGCTTATTGACTGGACCACGCTGCGCCTCAAATTGTAGTTGCTCCATGGTGAAATCTGTTTGGCAAGCGGCATATTTGGTTTCATTTGTTGTCTGTGTCTTCATACTTCTTTTCTTTCTGGGCCTCTAGGAGATGGGTTGTAAAACATGTTCAATGTATAGCACATACACAACAGATAGCACTTAAAATACAAAACAATGTTATGCAGAAAAGACAAGCCAAAAACACTTGTAGAAAACAAAATTGTTTGTTATTTACCCTTGTTTTCTTGATTTTCTGTAAAACAGTGGTCTTCTCTGTAACCACCACACCCGCAAGCTGATCCGCCACCTGTGATCCCTGTGCCTCTACTTCTAATTCCACACCTTGTGTAAATTCCTTGAATGGAATAGTCATTAAAAATAAAAAAATAGTCAATCGTATTGGAAATTAAAAACTTTAATTGCACACAGCGCTTACAAACATACCCTTGCAAAGAGTCTACATCGTTTTGTCAAAATATACATTTAAAATTTCACTGGATTGATGGCAAGTGTACTTGATCAGAGATCACTGTGCAAAACATACTGATTGTGATGTTGCCTCAAACATTTTGCAATGTATTCTGCATTAGGGAGGAAGTGTAACGTTGGAACTGAAATCATAAAAGTTTGAAACACTGCATGTTTATATGAATGTCACTGCCTAATAGTATCCTATGTGGGATTTACTTTCTTTCATTCAAGGGAACTGTCAGTAAGCATACCTCATACTCTGGACCTGCTCCAAAGGACAATGTAATTGTAGTCGAAGTACCAGCATCCCCCTGTAACACAGTACTTGTTTTAGTACAGATGAAAACAGCGAAATGGAAATGAGACAATGAGATGCAGACAATAGTACATATTAAGAGAAACCCTAAATGACACAGGGGCTCATTCCGAGTTCGGAGATAACCACACCGCTATTTGCGACATGGCTGCCTCCGAACTCGTCCAAACTCCGGCCTGGTGAATGGAGTAATTACTGGTCCATTCCGAGGTCGTATGGACCGGTAATTCCCCATTCACCAGGGACATTCCCCATTCCCATTTGAGCCCCGATAGGGCTCAATGGGAAGGGGGAAGGCGGCAATAATGGTACCCTAATTTATGGTACCGTTATTGACCCTGGAGTCCCTTTGCGGGTCCCATCCTTAATGCCTGCTAAAAGCAGGCTAAAAGCAGGCGTTAAGGAAGGACCCGCAAAGGGAACTCGTAACAGGGCAGTAAGGATTTAACGGTACTGGTCTCGTTACCGGTGACCATTAACCCTTACCGCTCTATTCGGAATGAGACCCATATAGTGTAAACAACCGACCGGATACACTAATAGAATTCATATTCTTTTAAATTCCAAGCATAATATATTCTGGAAATTGAAAGGTAAAATTACCTGATAGGCGCTTGAAGTTGTTGTTGACTCAGGTAAATAAATGGATGCAGAATCTTGCTCCTTCATTTTCAGTGCATTGTGATGAAGTGGCAAAAGGGACAATAAGATTTACATTAGATATGTCAGAAGATCCAACTGTCGAGAATATGAACTTCTGTAAGTCTGTAGAGTTCACCATTGATATACTGGACATGTCGGCGATTTCACCAGGGTCTGTGCTTCCATCAGTAAGATCTCCTAAAAAAATTGATATGTCAAGCATACTGATTACGAAAAGATTATGCTTCTTTTTACGGGCAGTATGGCATTGTTTTCTATGGTCATATTCACTTGCTTTAATGCTCCATAAACCCGCGACAGATGCATATTAAAATGTGGTATAGTTTCAAAAGAAATAGAATCTGGTAAATATGCAAACTTTAGTATGACACATTTACACCGAAAGCACCAATCCGTTCATGTAGTTGTTACCTGTTCAGTACCCCACAGCTAATTCATCATCCGGGACTCACCCGAGGCAGCGGGTGCATGAGTATAGTTGGAATAGCATTTGGAAGCAATTTACAAGACGTTCTGAGTCAATGCTTTTTTGTGTGCTGCATTTGGTTATACATTTCATCCGTAAAGTGCAGGCTGCAGATGCGGAATTGATTGCCCTCGAGTCTCCGAAGATTTCCTGGCCTCCACATTCAAACTCGTCCACCCGAAAACCACATCGAACCCATTCTCTTATTAAATCAAGATCCCTTGGGAATTTATGCAGGATTGTGCCCTCACGTTTGATGTGGCTCCTGGAATGGCAACCGAAAACCATACAAGCAACCATCCTTGAAAAATAGATAAGATCTGTAATGTCAAAATGTAATGAATGCATTAGATTGATGGAATTATATAAAGGTTTTCTATGCAATGTTTGTTTTGGTCAAAGAATAAAAACCTGTGTAGTGTAGTCGAATATATACTTGGATAACGCTGATACAGAATTGATTGATTCATGCATCAAAAGGAAACATGCTTGTAGACATGGTCAGAGAAATATGCGATTCTATCACAATTGACACTGATGAAATTTGCTACATATCGAGATCAGAACACTTTAGACATTAGACAATGGTAAAGTCATTGAGATTAATGAACATTACACTACTGGGTACACTCGGTCGAAATTGCTAGAAATGTTGAGATCAGAAAGGGATGATTATAGTGAAGTTAATAGGTGACCTGCCATTACCTTGACTAACAAACAATTAGATTCAGCAAGCAGGGTAGTTAGTAGCAGGAGAACAGGTCGCGCGATCAAGAGTTAGACTTTCAGTGCGCACAGGTGTTCATAGGTAGCACGATCACAATTTGACTGTCATGATGCCTGCCCCCGGAAGACCAGACCAGGCCCAGCAGCCCCGGAAGCAGGCATCATGCCACTTGGAGCATGCCCAAAAGCCCCAGTTAGGGGCTGTTTGGGTGTAGTCCTTGCGCCTATGGCGCCAGGCTCATAAAGATAAAGTCAGTCCTGGCGCCATGGGCGCCAGGCTCATTATTGATAACTTACCTGAAGCAGACCATGCTGCATACTCACCTGAGGCAGACCATGCTGCATGAAGACTCAAGCCAAATGAGGCTTAGGAGGGACTATTTTACTGAAGGGACTATTTTGTTACTTGGGTGGGGCTGTGGAAGAATACTTACCTGGATCTTCTTCCAAGGCTATTTAAACCACGCCCGGACAGCCACACGTGCTTCGCGTTATTCTGCTTGCTGCAGCGTAACACTCACCGTGTTTTCAGCAGCTCCAGTCTTCAGCCACGCCCGCTTCAGTCCTGGGACTCCTGAAACAAGAAGAAAAGAAGGAATAAGGTTAGAACAGGAGTTTTAACTTTAATCCTTACCTGAATCCTGATCCATTTTGCCACGGAGCTGAAAGACAGAAGTCTTTGAAGCATCGCTTCGCATTCCTACGGCGCCGCGCTGAACTCACCTGCTTGGCGGTACTTCAGCATTCCATCACGCTCTCTCCATCTCGCGGCCGCCCTCCGACACCTAAGGAGACAAAGACAGCAAGGTATCTAAGGCTATACAAGTTACCCCCAAGGACTTACCTGATTTACCACAGGAGGTACTCACCTCATCTCGGGTCGGCGCAGTCAACTCTGCTTCATCGCCGTACCCCAGCCCCTAAGGGGAAAACCACAATAGACTTATCTGAATCTTACCAATTGACATTTGGAAATCTTCAAGTGGATTAATCGGCAACCTGCAAGGAATCGGACAGAGTGAAGATCAGACATTTGAACTCTTATGAACAATTGGACTTTAGAGTCAATACTGGAACTCACCAATTCCTCTACGCCAGTGAAGTAACTGGTCATCAACGCGCCCCTGCAGTCGACGCAGGATGGAGAGCTCATCCTTCCAAACCATCAGGTGAGACTAAGGAGGGGACATCAAGAGTGATCTGTGGGAAGACAAAGGGAGTGGGGAAGGTGGGTTGACACTCAATTCAACGGGTGGTTAATTCCTCTTCTCCTTTGCAGAAGAATATTCTTGCGAGCCAGACAAACTAGGCTGAGCGGGCCAGTCCAGTCAGTCATCTCGGCGCTACACGTCATGCTGGTGGAAACAACAGCGGCCCAGTTCCGGTCGACGCCCCCGTGGGAACCAGGTGAGCGTAACATTGACTTCCATTGCTCACAGATGTAAAAGCAAGGGGTTTATAAAGAAATAAAAAATTGGGTGTGTACGTAAATTAGTGACATGTTTACGGCACGGTCTGCCCCTGGAGGAGCGTGGAGACACTGGGTCTGGCGCCGCCATGTGAACAATGACCCCTGTGCGGAAGATACCTTTGAAGTGTACATGGTGTTTGACACATTGGCAGATCCCGCCATGCCTGCCCCCTTGGGAACGCGTGGCCACAGGTGCGAACTGCCATTGAGACTGGAGGGGGCATGGTTGCCTATGAGGCATGCAGAAAAGGCCCGGAACATTGCTGAAGGGAGACACACTTATGTGGATTGCAGGGTTGCTGTCTGCCTACGGGCGGGTGGAGCCTGGAGACACTGGGTCTGGCGAGACCATGTGAACAATCGCCCCTGTGCGGAAGATACCTTTGAAGTGTACATGGTGTTTGGCACCTCGGCCGTTCCCACCCTGGCAGCCCGCTTGGGAGCACAGGTGCGAACTGCCATTGATACAGATGGGGAAATGGTTGTGTTAGGGGAGATGTGGTGTGTCTTGCCCCGCTGTACCATTCTCGCCCCAGGTAAAAGATGTGAGTCAAGGGGGGATCCATCTCTGCCCTCCTGTATCTATGTGTATCATCTATTTCTTAATATAAGTGTATTAACGCTGTGATAGTGTATGTAGGTTTGACTCCATTTAGTTTCTCCTAAATGCCATCATTTGCGAGGCCTCTGTCGCTCTGCTGAATTGTCTTCTTTCCCTCCCAGAGCGACGCGCACAGCCAGGCCCGCCATATCCACCCTCTGACAGCGCTGCTCTATTCCTGTTCTCACGAAAACTCAGCTATTTCATTGTTGCTATTAGCAAGTATCAAGAACTGACATGATTTGCTGATCGCAGACTGTGGGACCAATGCCTGCTCCAGACCCAGGTCCACATCCATCTCTGGTGACCGACTCATGCCCTTTGTACCCCCTCACTGCTAAGCTATGGTCCAGTCCCCTCATGCCCTCGATTCCCTTTGAATGCAGCTGCCTATCAAGTCCTCCCTCTGGACCACCCTAAATTGCCCACCATATAACAATCTTTGTGCAGTCATATATCCACTCCTAAAACTAACACTTTTCTCCCATGTGTCTGGAACCAAGAGGCTCAGGGGCAACAACTCACTGATCAGCTCTTCTGATAAGGCACCTAAAAGGAAGACCCTTCCCCCATGCACCCATAACATCTTGGGTTACAATGCCCATATATTTGTCTGCATTTTGGAAACGACCGCTTTTGATGGAATAACCAATGCCATTCATCTTTCAGCAAGAGGGGTCTGATTTATGGGAGCCAGGAAATGCTGGGTCTGACGAGGCCATGTGAACAATGGCCCCTGCGTGGAAGATACCTTTGAAGTGTACTTGGTGTTTGACACCTCGGCCGCTCCCGCCTTGCCAGCCCCCCTGTGAACGCACAACCACAGATGCCAACTGCCATTGATACTGGAGGGGGCATGGATTGATACTGTAGGGGGCATGGATTATTGGTGAAGGGGTGAGCGTTTACAGGGCACCAACCGTTGCTGTATGTCACCCAAACAAGTGAGCATGTCCTTGATTTACTGATAAATGTAAACAACTATTGATAAAAGAAGATTTTTATATTGTTGCTGATGTTGATGGCACAAATGTACTACAAATTGTATACTTCTGGTTGCAGCACAGTGTTGGTAAATCCCAAGTACTGTCCGCTGTCGCTGGGGAATTTGGAGCGAATGGTTTCAACGACACAGGCGGGTATTACTCGTCCAACGCGGTATCCAAGCCTCCCATGAAGCCACCATGTAAATGAACGATAGGCCACCAGCCTATACCACCTGCGGAAGAGAAGCATACATACTGTATTTAAATGAACCTCATAAGTGCACAAACCTTATTTGAAAATGCACCCTGTATCCATAGTTGCCCATACAAATGTTACTTCATGGATCAATCAACTTGGGCTTTAAAGTGTAGACACATTACAAAAGTGAACACCCATGCAATCCATAATGTTTGGGGCACAGAGAAATGTTGTTTCTTGGTTGTACGTGAGAGACACATAAAATGAACACTATGATTTCCCCAAAGCACAAAAGATGTATTAACTTGCAAGACCACATTCATTTGGCAGTGATAGATCAAAGTTACGACAATATAGGAGACAAACATGAAATGTTAGTGGCTTCAGTGGTCAAAGTGACATCACATCTGGAGTACACTTACTCGTTACTTGGATTGCGAGGGCAAACTGTTGCGCGAAGTTCGTGCATAAGCACCATCATGATCCTCAACACAGACCTTGTGAGGCAGGCTGCCTTGAAGTCATGCATCTCAGTAACGCATAGCGGTGGTGTGCCTTCTTCCGATATGTAGGCCTTGCATCCTGAGTTTTAACTGCAGCAGCAGCTCTCCTCCTCGGTTGGGATGACCTTGCACCGATTGCAGGTACACCAGGTGGAGACATCTTCCATGCGACTAGGCTCTGGCTCAGAATCCGGTGATTCGTCCTGCTAACTGTCATCCCATGACCCATCGTTTGCGCATCTTTCTCTTTCAACTAATTCTGCCTCGGAATACTGCGGCTCGTGCTGGTAGGGCTGTATTGTTGCCATTATATGACAAAATTAAAATCGATAGTAATGCTAGTAGTAGTATATGTTTGCACGGGCTACGAGCAATGAAGAGAGCTGAACAGAGCAGAAATGAGTCACAGTATATTCGAAAAAAAGACAGTGAAATGATTGAAAAAGCAACTCTGATGTTGTCTGATGAGAAGCAGTCTGTTTATACTTATTGAGGAAAGAGACATCCTGCCCTTTCCATGGAGACACGCCATTAGCTCGCGCACAGAAGATAACGTTGACACGAGATGTGCATTTGCGTTGTGAAATGCGCTGTACGTGTCTAGTGATGTCAGCTTCAGGGGCGAGGGTTATGATTTAGTGCCGCAGGGGCACTTGAGCTTAGGGCGATGCAGCAACCGATAAGATTAGCCCTGCTGCTTGATTTCGCATGTGTAAAATTGAGGACAACTATGGTAAGGTGCATAGGAAATGTTTTTACAATCGATCACAGTTTGCTTAAAACCACATGTCCGAAAGCTCGGGACAATAATATTTTTGAGTGCACTATTCCTTTAACTTCCACTATGGAGGCTCTCAACTCTTCCCGCAGTGATGTAAATTGCAGTTGAAAATTATCTGTAAGCCTCCCTTCCATCCCTTACAAAGACTCCTTAAGGTTCTCTTTGCTAAACGCCATTTCTCCAGGCTCCATACCGTCTCTTTTCAATTCATCCTCACTGTGCTTTTTAGTCGAGCCTGCCTGTAAATCTCCACCTTGCTTCCAGTACCGCTCGAGCTGCCCTTCTTGTTCCACCGGTGGCTGCCTCCGTCTAGTGTGGACAGCCATGTCATTTGATTTTGACATCAGGGCCTTATTCGCGTTTTATGTTCCCTCACGGTGGTACTAATACAGTTCGACTTACTCCTATTTTCAACCTTCACTGCCTGGGTGGCCTTCGATCACTGATCATTTTCAATTATAAGTGGTTACAGGCTTCCACTACCTGCAACCAGCGTGGCTTTGTAGCTTGTCCCCTCTATTCCCCCTCAGCAACACTCACTGAATATGAACTGAAGAGAATTGGCCCCAACCCTCAATATGATGCCACAGTACAGCAAAATGGTCGGCAACTTGTTTCTGCCTCGATCAAAAATGATGGCCCACAGTTCTAATGCTCCACCACCTTCAAGGTGCCTCGATCCAGGTAACTCTGCTCTTTTATTGCAGATGACCCCACTCACTGTCTCTGCTTTCCTGAATGTTACACCTTCTTCTGGGACAAAGTTAGTCCAACCATGGGTTTCACTTGTGCATACTCTGTATTATCTAGCCGCCCGAAAAGGTCCATGTAATAATGCCGTCCAGACCCAGTACTGGCCTTTCTGCAGTTCAGTGCCACCAATCCTTATATACAACCGCGCCTTTCCTTCAGGTAACTGGGCCTCCGTATATCACCATCCACCATAGTATGTCTCTATCCCTGCCAGAAATCCTGGAATCCTCAAAGGGCACAAAGCGTCAGCTCCTCCTCAACCCTTCAACCAGACTGTGATATACAATCTTTCCCTTCCCCACTGTGAGCCCACACAGCTGCTATATAAGCCCTACCGTAGCTATTGCAAGGGCATACACTTTACCCTGCTTTGGGCTCTTGTCATTACTACCTACTGTCTGTCTGCATTAATGCTGCTTTGAGCCCATTGCAGCCATCACAGCTGCATGCCGGCTTCACCCACTGTAATAGGCGATGCTCTGTTGCTCTGTTACACGTTGGAGCATTTCCACACTTAAAGTCTCCCCCAATCGGGCCCCCGCTGCCATGTACCTGTCCAGAGGGGGAACGTTGCCTGCTCTTCGATGCCTCCCGCTGTGCGCAGTCCGCGTAACTCTTCAATGTACCTCTCTGCCTGGGGGGATAACGCATTACAGTTGCCAGCACATTCTACGTCTCCATGGTAATATATACTGCGCTCCATCCAGGCTGCCCCTGCTCCTCTGAACTCCGCCGACACGAACAACAGCTGATAATCACTTTACTTCACGCCGTAGCTGCATCACGCTTTTCTTCACCAACGTCCTTTCCCTTCCTTTGTCATTATGATAGAACTGCACATTTAAAGTCTGGTACCATAACACAGATCTTCGTTTGCCTCACGTCTCTCCTGCACCGGCCGGGCCTCCACTTTCTCAGTTCTGGGGCAACTCCCCCACTGGTCATTCCGTTTAAAGTGATCTTTGCACCCACTGTCTAAAAAAGGGAGTGGGAGCTGATCCACCACCAGGAAATGCCCTTTAAGCGCTCTCCGTTGGGTCTTCCTCAATGGTGCCCAGCCCACCAGAAGACTTGTATATGGGCCTGCTTATTCTCGGCCAGGGTCGGAGCAAGGGATCCAACGTACCTACTCACTGGCGGCCGTCTTGGATCCTCCAAGAGTATCATCTGGTATGGCAGACTTTGCTAAACCAAGGGATTACACTGAGAACTGCACTAGAAGCAGCTAACTGCTTTGTTTGTTTGTTTGTTTTATTATTTATAATGCGCAAGCGTACCCGGGGGTATCAGGGCGCAACCTTTACAAGATTTTTCAAAGCTTAGTTACAGTACAAAGAATATGCATGATACAAGAATAGAATACAACAATGTTATGTACAAAACAGTAGTGGGCCAACAAAGCCAGCAGTTTGTTATATACAGGTAAGCAGGAAGGCACACATGGTTACAGTTTGTGCGGGTAGTGCTGGGCACTTCATGGTGTTAGTGGGTCTCCAGTTTCAGCCAGGAGACTACCAGGGAGCAGAAGTTCTGATAGGGCATGTCTACTCTAAGGTTTGTAGGCAGGGAATTCCATAACTTGGCAGCTTTTACCGCAAAGCTGTTGCCCCCTATGGTGGCCCGTTTGCAGTGGGGAACAGATAGACAGTTTTTGTATGCAGTTCTGGTGGGTCTTAAAGAGGACTGTCGGTGGAATCTGTTGATCAGGTAAGTTGGGGCTGCATTGTTAAGCGACTTGTGAGTAAGTGATGCAGTTTTCAGTAGAATTTTATCTCTGGTGGAGAGCCAGTTGTTTTGTTGACTGAGTCCTGTAACGTGTTCTCTTCTGGAAATGCCCAGAGCTGCTCTGAGGGCGTTGTTCTGCAGGGTATGCAGTTTGCTTGTGGTGGCCTTAGTGGCTCCCAGGTAAAGGGCATTACAGTAGTCGAGGCAAGACAAAATAAGAGCTCTGGCGATTGTCAGGCAGCTGGAGTCAGACAGGAAGGGTTTAGCTGCGCGGATTAATTTACATGTATAAGCCGTAGATGATGCAAGGGAGCTCACTTGTCTTTTGAGGCAGCTTGTGGCAGTGGGGCTTCAGAGGAAAGGCTTGTTGAGCGAACTACACTATGCCCACCAGCATGGTGTGATAGCACATAGATGCTTTATGAAGAATAATAGAGTATCTTATTAACAATAACAAGACTATGGGCCTCATTATGACCCTGGCGGTCTAGAAACTATGGTACCGGTAAGCATGCCGGTACCATAGTCCCCGGACAGCCATACTACGGGCTGTGCTCGCGGGTGCCTGACAGCCCTCCAGGTTTTTCCTGGCAGGCTGACCGGGACCCGCGAGCACATCACGTCGGATGCACCGGCACAACTCTGTATGTGCCGGTGCATCTGACGTCCCCATCCCCATTCAGCCCTACGGGGCAGAATGGGGATGAGGAGGCCCTTGATTCCGGCACCAGAAAATGGGCAAGTACCGGGTCCGCCTAACTCGGCATGACCCGGTTCTTGTCCATTAACGGGTGCCGGAAAAAATGCAACTCTGGCGGCAGCCGTGCCGTTTTTACCGGCACGGCTACCGCCAGAGTTGTAATGAGGCCCCATGTGCTTCAGTTAAGGAAGTCAACTTTATCTGTAGGAATGCTCATTTCTACACATATCTCTCAGGCACATTACCTTTGTGTTCCTCTTCCTTGTCCCAGTACCTATTTTTAAGGTATCAGCCTCTTTGACAGAAACCCTCTAGGTGTCGGCATATGAGGAGGGCCATAGCTTGTAGATGTTGTTTGGCACACAGCTTGCAGACTTAATTGGTGCTGTAAACACGCTACTGGTGTAATAAAAATTCTGAAGCCAGGTCTGCATTCAGCCACTTGATTTATAAGCACTCTGTGTTTATTTCATTAAAGTCCTGTTAAGCACAAGCATTGGCAAAGCCACCAGTTTGGCGTGTGTATAATATTAGTAACTTGACGGGCACTGCTTAGATGCCCAGATACTCGCACTATTTTGCACCTGCAACTATCAATGGACAGTTAATATCAAGACGACTGTGCCTGGAAAGTGCCTTTACCATGCCTACACAAAAGCCCAAACTGCTGGCATTGCTTTTTTTTTAAATATAATTTTATTAATTTTTCAACACAACCAAAAATACAAACCAAAACGCAATGCAATTTACAACCGTTGCATTAGCATCAATTAGTCTTCGCCCACTGCCCACCCAATCCCAGCCCCCTTCACGAGCCTGTTTGTCCTTCACATTCAGTATCTGCTATATGTGCCAGGGTATCACCTTCCCCGGATTCCTCTGGATCCGATATTGTTCCAAATAGTCCAGCTATTAATGATTTCCATGCCATCAGGGTACCCACTTCTTCTTCCCCACTCATGCTACTTACTTCCTGCCATACCACTGTTTCAGCCTCCGCCCATTTCTGTAACTCCCTCCACCACACCTCCACCCGTGGCCTGTGACACTTTTTCCATCCCATAGCAATCCTCCGCTTTGCAAGCACATATGCTAAGTCTTTCAGTTTCCCAACATGCTTCAGTTTTCGTGGTCTGGGAAACCCTCCCAGCAGGCAGGCCCAGGCCATGTCTATGATGAGGGTGACCCCTTTCTCTGCTAGTTTTGGTGCCACTTCTTTCCAGAAACACTCAATTACTGGGCATGACCAAAACACGTGTGTCATATCAGCGTGCTCTTCATCGCACTTAGGGCACGCCTGTCGCCCAGCATTTCTAAACTTAGATATCATCAGAGGGGTCATACACGCTCTATGCATTAGATACAGCTGTATTTGCTTTAATCTGGCATTCCTAGATACCTTCTTGTGGTATCCCAGGGCACGCTCCCACATCCCATCCTCCATCTGGGCTCCCACCTCTGCTTCCCAATCCAATCTCAAAAGTGTCTATTCTTTCCCAACCTTAATCATTACCATCTCATACAATCGAGAGATCTCATGCCCCCCCTCAGCTATGTCATATATCATCCTCATAATAGCGTCTGGTTCCTCCGCCAACACTGTCTCAGGCCACGTTTTCCGAATTTTCCGCACCGATCTGTGATACGTAACATACTGGCCCCCGTGCAATCCCGCCTCTTGCCCCAATCCTTCGAAATCTCTGATGGTACCCTCCTGCTGAATGTCCCCCAATGTTATCAGCCAGACCGACTCCCAGTAGGTTCTGATAATCACCCTCAGCTGCTTATCTCCTTCTGCCAAAGCAACCAGCGGCACCTGTGGGGAACACGGGAGAGGGTCCCCCATCATCCTACATGCCCGGCGCCACATTTTCCAACCCAGCACAATCATCCCCGGGCGCTCCTTCATTTCTGACTCAGGCAACCAGACAATTTCCTTCAGGTAAAGCGGTGTACAGTCCCGCCCAAACAATCTAAATTCGGGGGTCACTTCATCAGAGAGCCATTTGGCAACATATTGCAGTTGTCCCGCTACATAATACACCTCAAAATTAGGTAGTTTAATACCCCCTTTCTCATGAAAATTTTGCAACTTCCATAGCGCCACTCTATTCCGGGTACCATGCCACAGGAAGTCTCTACACTTACCATTCAGTTGAACAAAAAACCTCTTGGGAATCATGTGTGGAATAGTACTAAAATAATGTAGGAGCCTAGGCTGGACCACCATCTTAAGCATCGCCCCTCGTCCCATCATTGCCAAGGGCAATTTCTCCCAAAACCGCATACATTTATGGATTTTTCCAATGGCCATCTCGGTATTATGCCTATGTTCCTCTTCAGCTGTATGATACAAATTTATGCCAAGGTATCGGAAGGAAACAACAGTCCATTGCACTGGCAACACCGGCAACCTTTCTACAGGGGTTCCCTTATAACTACCCAACGGGAAGATACTGGACTTTTGGGGATTCACAGCTATGCCGGACAGCCGCGCATACCTCTCCATCACCTCCAGAATATACTGAAGATTTTCTTCTGGGTATCTCAAATACAATAACAAATCGTCCGCATATAGGGATATCAGGTGTCTTTCCCCTCCTACTTCAATACCTATCGTGTCATATTGTTGCCTGAGGTATATTGCCAGGGGCTCCAGAGCCAGAATGTACAACATCGGGGACCAGGGGCACCCCTGTCTAGTGCCCCTGCTAAGTTGCCATCTCTCAGATATCACTGCTCCTGTCCGAACCCTGGCTAGCGGCTCACTATACAGCATCCTTGCCCATCTGATGTACCCTGGCCCCATCCCATACTCTTCCAGGGCCGCTAGCAGCCACGGCCATCTAACCGAGTCGAAAGCTTTTACTGCGTCTAAAGACACAACTGCCATTTCTCTTTCACTATCACTACCCCACTCGACCACCCGATGGAGTGGCCTGTGATTGTGAGTTATGTTCCTGTTCGGGACATAGCCCGTTTGGTCTGGATGTATTAATTTACTAATTACTTTCCGCAATCTATTCACCAGGACCGCCGTCAATATCTTGCCGTCCTGGTTCAGCATCGAC
Source organism: Ambystoma mexicanum (assembly GCF_040938575.1). NCBI lineage: Eukaryota > Metazoa > Chordata > Amphibia > Caudata > Ambystomatidae > Ambystoma > Ambystoma mexicanum. The sequence goes on along the minus strand of NC_090931.1, from coordinate 577,443,439 downwards.
AAAGGCTTGTAGGAGCCACAGCTATGCCCTGGTTTATTAGGTTTGGGGAGCGGTATTATGATCGCTTCTCTGAGCGACTCCGGCAACCGTCCCACTTCAAACGCTTCATTAAGCATTTCTAGCATTGGGGGGAGTACTTCTTCCCTATATGCTATATACAATTCACTAGGGAACCCATCTACTCCTGGGGTCTTGCTGGTAGGCAGCTGCCTAACAACCTCCTCCAACTTCTCCAAAGTAATTGGTGCGTCAAGTTCTTCTGTTTCTTCTGCACTGATCTTGGGCAATCCAATATCCTCCAAAGTTTCAAATATCTCATCCTGGCTGCCCCCCCCCCTCTGTCCGCGTATAATTCCCTGTAATAATCTGCAAATTCCCTATTGACTCCCTCTTGGGTGTCCGCTACCTCACCATCTTCTCTAGTTATTGTTCTAATCAGGGGCATAGGGGTTTCACTCTTGTATAGCCACGCCAAGAGGCGGCCCGTTTTATCCCCACCCGCATGTTGTCGCTCAACGTACTTTTTGTAATTAAGGTTGCAGAGCCTTTCCCAGTGTTCCGCACACTTCTGCTGTAGTTTAAGTACTAGCTCTGTGTCTACACTTCCATGTTTTAGTTCTCTTTCTAAATCATCTTCCGTTCTCTGTAAGTCAGCCAGGACCCCGCCCTGCAGGCCTTTCAATTTAGCGATGGCTACACCCCACATCACCACCTTGAAGGCCTCCCATAGTGTACCTGCCGAGTCAACACTGCCTGTGTTTACCTCGAAATAGTTGATGATCTCATCTCTGATATCCTCTCTAAAAAACGGATCTTTGAGCGCCTCTGCATGGTGGCAATATTGCCATCCCAGGACCAGGGGCGAGTGATCCGACAGGACCCTCGCCTTGTATTCTATGTGGACGATCTCTATCATTACATCTGGTGTGGCAAAAACATAATCAAGCCTTGTAACTGCTGGCTTTGCTAATGCTTGTTGTATCAGTGTGCTCTGTCTTGTCAATGTTCCTGTTGCTGTCTGTCACAGACACACCTTGTACCCACCGACTTTCCTTATATATTGCTCTTTGTGGTTGTTTCTATTTGTGCCTCTTTTATGGATAATTGTATTTGAAAGGTTGCATTTCTTGATTTATGTAAGGAATCAGTGGCGATATATGACGAGGATGTATCACTTTGTTGAAATTACTGTTCACACTCTTTGTTGAATATAACATTTTGACAAAACAAAGTGTAGAACCTAATGGAGGATGTCTTGTGTGGTGTGTTAAAGCCCCTCAATCAGGAGGATGGGTGAAATGCACGCTGCCCCTTACAGAATCTTACTTTAATCAGTGGGCCACCTCTCCCGTTCGGAAATTCCTGCTCAGCACAGTCATTGTCCTGGCAGCAGGACACCTTACCCTTTTCTGAAACCTCTGCCAGGACAATGTCCCAAGGAGCTCCGGGGAGCAGCAGAGGTGCTCTCAAGTTGCTTTGTGTTAACAGAGCATTTCAATGTGAGTCATTAGGTACTGATGGGAAGGAGAGGGGACTATTAGCAGGGACTTTTGTCCCTTTAGAAATGTGCATGAGAGAGAGTGATCAGCAGTGAGACGGTTGCATAATGCTGCAGGCTTTATGAAATAATAACTAAGGCTTTACTCAAGGGGGATTTGTTAGGCTCACATTAATCTGCATGATGCTATTGTGACTTTGCGTGCAGGATGGAGAGAATAAAACTAAAGCCACCCTCTTATTGCTCAACATATTTCTATAATGATGTATAGTGTAAGTTAATAATGAAAGGGTAGTTTCTTATGTAATGTATTTTGCTTCCAAGGCATTGCTATAAATAAATTATTATTTAAGCACATGAAATGCAAAGGGAATCATTAATAAATATCTATATAAACTAAACCTATGAAGATGTGCTTGGTTGCTTAAATTGTCCACATCCCGGTTTCACTATTTAACCAAAGTGTGTGATCCTGGGCAGATAATGTAATCACAACGGGCCTCATTATAAGTTTGACGGTACGGTGCCAACAGTGCCGGTACCGCACCGGCACTGTTGGCACTGTACCGTCAAACTACGAGTTTTGCTCGAGGGTGCCTGACAGCCCACCAGGTCTGACCTGGCGAGCTTTGTGGCACCTGCGAGCAAAACCCGCAGATGCACCGGCACCATTGTGAACAGTGCCGGTGTATCCATGCTCCCCATCTCCATTCTGCCCTATGTGGCAGAATGGGGATGGCGAGCACGGTAATATCGCCACCCGCGAATTATCGGGCCGTCAAACTCGTGATGACCCGATAATTGGCCATTTGTGGGTGGCGGTGCCAGATGCGAGTTTTGCAGTAGCATACGGCTACCACCAAACTCGTAATGAGGCCCAATGTGTCTTATCTGTAGCTCTGTAAGTAATTCACTTCAAAGCTTCCCTCATTACAAGTTAGGCGGTGGACCATGGTGCTATTAGCACCATGGTCCATGCCGGATTCCGCCATGCTGGATGGCGGAATTACCGCCCCATTCCAAGGTGAGTGGGGCGGTAATTCCCCATTCACCATTTGCCCTTCCCCATTCCCATTTTTGCCCCATAGGGCATAATGGGGATGGGGAAGGCGCTAATTGCGGCACCGTAAATTACGGTGCTGTAATTAGCACCAAGGTCGCTTAGCGCCTTGGACTTTAACGCCTGCAAAAAGCAGGCGTTAAAGTGTGAATCAGGCGTTAAGGGTTAACGGCGCCGACGCACCGTTAAACCCTTAACGCCTGACTTGTAATGAGGGCCTATGTGTTAATAAATCATGCTGTTATTTTTTTTTTTTAAAGCCTGACTATAGAGTTGCTCCATATATAACACTGATATTTAGGTATTTTGCACCACAAAATGATTTGCCACTTGGCTTATTTATGACAACTTATTCTAAAGTCACTTCCATGGTGCCTCCAATTATCAAAAACTGATGATGCTCTTTGTGATGTCCTTTTCTGTGCAGTAATTTCTGTTGGTGCAATCCATATGCAAATTAGGTTTGTATGTATTTTGCCCCAGAGTGTTATGTCCTTGCCTGGGGCACCCAGGACAGGTGGGCCAAGGCTCGGGGCACCCAGCTGACAACCTGGGGGCACCCAGCTAGCATACTTCGGCAGGGAGCACCCTACAGCCCATGAGCACAGTCTGTTCCATGGCCTGGGGGCACCCAGGCCACCACGACAGACGGCGCCAATGTTGCCCAGCAGGGGAGCCGGCGTCCACCAGCAGGGTTGCCCAGCAGGGGATCTGCTGGGGTACACAGGTAGCGTTGCCCAGCAGGGACTCTACTCAAGTGGGAGCCAGCAGTCGTGGACAGCGTTGCCCCGCAAGGGGCACTGTCCTGGTGGAAGGCCCTGCAGGACAGGCCCTTAGCCAGCTATGCAGCACCAGCATGGTGCTGGCAAGAACGAAACGCACTCCTTAGTCCATTAGTTACAACCTGATGAGCCCTCATCGCTTTTATTAGTTTAGTCACGTGGTCACTGCCATGAGACATGAGCACGAGCCCTGGGACATACCATGCTCCCAGGGGGTGCATCGCTCTCAACTTACATGCTTTTGGCGGGTGTCACCTGCCTTGTAAAGGGCTGACTCACCCGCCAAGCCTCCTGCACGCTCATCCATTCCAATGGGCGTCTCACCTGCCAAAAACATAATTAGGTGATTTCACCCGCCTATAAGACAAAAATGGTTGAGAGCTATGGGGGTGAGACACTACACAAAGTGCCTGGACAAAGCTCTCCTAGATGAGTTCCCGGTATCTGTATTGATACTGCAGTTTTATTTGTTTGTTGTGTTAAAATGCCATAGGCCATTAGTAATGTTACCAAAAAAGTAGATTGGGGCAGGGGTGGCCGGTTTGTGGGCGTGAATGAGACCATATAGAATTGCCTGCGCTGCTTTTGGGGGGGGAAAGTAGCAGCACTTCGTTGTGGCTTCACTCTAGCCGGGAGGGGTCATATACATACATTTCCCGCAAATGGGAATAACAGTGGCTGGCAAGTAGCAGCGAGTCTGTGAGACAGCGCCCTGCATTGGCCGGCCTCAGCCCCCAGCATGCCTAATTCTGCAGTATTATTTATTTGTTGTGTTAAAATGCCATATGCCACTAGTAATGTTACCAAAAAAGTAGATTCTATGGCAAGACAAAAGGCTCCTATTATGCATTCAATCTTTACTCTGAAACCACAGCAGCAAAGAAAAACCTTTACAAACAAAAAAGTTGTAAAGAACAGAACTAAATAGAGTTCAATGTCAATGTAAGGGAGCTCCCCAATCCATCATGGAGGGCAGGTCACGCCCTGCAGGAGACCAATGAGCAGGGACCCTTCCTTATATAAGTCCATTACTCTAAACCCAACCCCTCTTTCTTTGCTGCCGATGCTACGGTTAAGTTACTCCTTACAGTCCTTTCTTTACTGTGCTGCCTTGGCTATTTTGTTTTCAGTGTGTTCTCTGTGGAGTATTTGCTTTCATAGCGTCCTCTTGTGAGGAAGTGTACCAGTGTTTTTTCACTTTTAACCAGAAAGTATTTATTTGTTTAAGGCAGTTGCCTCAGACCTACTGTTCCTCTCAGCTGCCCACCGCGTGTTTGCTTTCATAGCGTCCTCTTGTGAGAAAGTGTACCAGTGTTTTTCACTTTTAACCAGAAAGTATTTATTTGTTTAAGGCAGTTGCCTCAGACCTACTGTTCCTCTCAGCTGCCCACCGCGCGTGCCGTGCCTTTGAAGCCCTCACTTCAGGCGGTCGCGGACGGGTGTTGTTTATTTACCAGACCCCCCCCACGCCCCATTTTAAGAGCACTGCGGCTCAGTGTTTTCTTGTTATTGTGGTGTAGGTTTATTACACCAAGAATTAATTACATGCTGCTCGCGTGTTTGTGTTGTTTTGTTCCCCTTATCAGTGACGCACGATGCCTCTCAAGAAGCTAGGCTTCAAGCTCGCAGCGCGTCAATATAACGTGGTAGTGTAGAAGGAATTTATCACATGCTGTTCGCGTGTTTGTTTCTTTAGCTTCGATTCCTTACCAGTGACGCACGCAGCCTGCCAAGCTAGGCTTCAGGCCCACAGCGCGCCACTGTGAATTTGTAATGAAGAAGGAATTCATTGCACGCTGCTCGCGTGTATGTTTGTTTGTTTTCCCTTATCAAGAGCGCGCGCGGCCTGTCAAGATGCTACGATTCAGGCCCGCAGCCCGTCACCTTATTTTTTATAATACAAAGTTGATTTATGGCGCGCTGCTCGCGTGTTTGTTTATTTTAGCTTTCCCTCATTTTCAGTGATGTAGGTTGGAGAGGGGGCATTTCTTACAAATATTTACAGATATATATATATTTTTAGGGGTTTTAGGAAGTGATAAGGAGCTGGGCCCAACAACACAAGGTCCCGAGTTGGAATTTTCTGTGGAACTTAGTGTTTTTAGTTTATTTTTCTTTTATTTTAATTTATCAAAGTGTTTACGGTGTGTAACTCCCGCCCCTGCCCCTGGTGCAAACCTTTCAAAAGCTTGGCTTCAGGTTTTGCACGGGGGGGATGCCTTTTGTAAGGCAACTTCAGGTCTTGCTTGGTGGACTGGGAACTAAAAAAGGTCCGGGAAATAATTACTGGGGACCAAAAGAGGTCCTGGAGATAATGTTCAAGTCGCCCCATATGACACATTTTCAACAAACCCAAATGAGAACATTTGGAAATGCCACACAAAAGAGGCCCAGGGTGCAGAGGCCCTCCGGGAGAAATCCCCAGAGTTCCCTATAGGCCAGTCCAACCCTGCTTCCTGGCAAGACTGTGCAGTACGCGGGGTGATTTCCATACCCGCACTTAGGAACACAAATGGTTTGGTTTTCAGCATGTTTTAAGAAGATAAATGTATTCATTTCATTATGGGGTTTTTTCTTCTGGAAGATTTTTGGCACAGCTGGTTTGTCTTGCGGTAGGCATACCATGACTTGCTCGGTTTCTGGCTTTGACTGCATTATTCGGCAAGGTTAACCACTCGTATGCTGCTGAGTGCCACACCCTGCTAGGGTGAGCAGCTTGGAGGTGCGCTTGCACAATATCTTTTTCTTATGTTCCCCTCTATTTCAACCAGAATATGAGTTGTTGGATGGATTTTAACCCTTACCTGCGGGGTTTGTGGTTATATGGTAAGAGCAATAATAGAATTTTCATTTTTTCTTCTAATAAAAGTGAGATTTTCTGGTTTCAGCTCTTTACGTACATTGGCTAACTAATATTTTCACAGGACAACTCAGTCCTTTGCTCATCATTGCCCCTCCGACCCCCTTCCCCTCCCCCCATCCTTTTTTCCCTCCTCGGCTATCAGGGAAAGGAATAGGATTAATACTGACAGTTCCTTTTTGGATTTGGTAACTGTTACCCGCAGTTCCTTTTTCTTTCTTATATTGATAACATGGTGGCCTGGGGGGGTTTACCCCCAGAATAAGGGCTAGTTAAACTTAGATCTCCCATTTTTGGGTGGCCTTCTTCCTGGATTAGACTGCTTCAGATTATCCTTTGGGTCCCAAATAAAGGGGTAAGGCCCAGGAATGGGGGTAAATAAGACTTTGAGGATTGTCAAGGAAGGTTATAGAATGTGTTGGGTCAGATCACCCAGATTTGGTCTGGCTTGGCCTGTTGATGTGTGGGTGCCTGCGGAGATAGATGTTAGGGATGGTTAGCCTGCTAGACATCATTAACACCTTTATTTCTACGGAATGGAGTAAGCACTTTTCTCATGTGCCTTCATCCTATTTGGACATTAAGTAAGGTTGCTTTCTTTGGGATATTGCCCCTCAGGGGAATAGAGCCCGTTCCTTTCACTGTTTTTCTGGGCTCTTCCCGTCCTCGACAAAGCGCATCAAGAGGTGCGCATTATTAGTCCTCTGCTCGAGGGGTTTGAACACAAATGTATTGGCTACTTTGCCGGCAGGGGCCTTGCTTGACCTAGAGTATCTCCTTAATGCCTCATGTGATGGCCAGAGTTTTCTTAGAGTTTTGGGTATTTCCTCCCCTTTTTGTCCGTATCCCGTGCCTCCTTCCCTAGAGCTAATTAAGACAAGATTGACCTCACAGGTTCTCAGTTGTGAACGAAATAACTATGCTCCCGCTACATGGGGGGTGAAGGAAGGGGAATTTGTTGTCCAATAATAATGATCTTGCAAGCTCTAACTTCTATTGGTATACATCTTTAAATGGAAGGGTTTATTATCTTATGGGTCCCCTTCTCCCGGTGGACGGTAGGATAAAGTTGCACCTCAGGGATGAGGGACAGGTGGTTCCTCTGTTTCCTCCTCTTTACAAGTCTTATCTTGGTTCCACTGATGGGTTAAACTTAACATTGTCCTCCCTTTGGTATGGCCCTTTCCCCATCGGTCTGATGCTTCATCAGGTTAATAAAACTAGTGATCTCTCCTCAATTCCAAGGAGGGTTTTCGGATTATTTTTTCTTTGTCGTCAGTTAGCGGTGTCCCTTCTGAAATTATGGGTTTGTTTTGTTATGAGTATAAGTGATTAGAAAGCTCTTCCGGATAGCAGTCTCTCTTTCGTAAGAAAGTAATCCATCTGCCCTTGATGGGAGTTTTTCCCTCAGTTAACTAACATGGATGGACAGATGGTCAGTTCCAGCTGAGTCATAGTTCCAATTTTCCTCGTAAGATTCTGTTGTTTCACACTTTGGTTTCTGTTCCCTGAGATCACATTTGTGCTCCTTCAGTGGCTCAGGCTCATCAATGCCTACAACGGGTCGGCCCTTTCCTGTTCCCTCTCCGGGAGTCTTTCCTGGGTCAAATACCAACAGTTGGGCTAAGGATGTAAGGATGGGACATCTTTTCACAGGCAGTGGTTGTCCTCTTTAGGGAAGAAACTGCTTGCCAGCAGTCTGGAGTTGTTAGCGGACTATATTGTAATCAGGAGTTTTTCTCTAGGTTCCAGGTCAGACATCTTCAGGACAGGAACAATGTAATGTTAGACATGACTCTCTTGGCCAAGAGGTTGTACGTTTGGGTTACAATTTGTTGGTTCTTTTCCTTGTCCCTTATATGTTAGGTTCCCCGGTTTGAGGTTAGAATATGGATCCCAGTGTACTTCCTTCAGACTGTTTCCTACTGGGTTGGTCGTTTCCTGGTAGTATAGTTCCCTTGTTTGCCAGGATAGCAATAGTTTTGGTTCAGCTGCGCATGCAATTGACATAGCTGGTGTGAGCCTTCGCAGGGGGTTGCTCCCAGCCTTATAGGAATCTTCAGTGGGGTTTTACTTGTATAGTTCCTCTCTACCCGTGGCCTATCTCTGTTCTGAAGTGGGTAAAGAATGGATAGGCAGTGTCTGGTTTGCAGGGCTTTCAGGTGCTTTAGTTGGAACTCCAAACAAGCTAGGCATTTTTTCTTCTAGGGGACGTTTTACATTGTGTCCGACTAGTGCATTTTGTTTTATAAGGAAGGGTTGTCTGGGCTACAACTGCTTCTTCCAAGTTATCCAGGTGGTATATTTCTTCCCGTTTAAATGTTTTCCGATTTCAGGCCACTAGATATGGACAGTTTAATGTCTCTCTCAAGGGGAGTGTCATTTTCTTTGTTAACAGTAGGGGTAGCGTAGGGTTTCCACCTCCTTTTATCAGGGGTTTTCAACATTTTTATGTATGAGTTATTAAGTGTTTTACAATGTTTCAGTGGGATTACAAGGGGTCTTAGTATCCTAATACATCTCAGCTGCTTTACTGTGGGAACTCGTTGCGGGGTCCCTTGCCCCTTTGACCAAATGGAATAAGTAGGTTATTCGGGAAAAAGGATTTTTCCTGAGGGGAGGGAAAAAGTTATCAAGCAGCTGATTGGTCAAGGGAAGAATAATTGGAATAATGGCCACAAGTATAATAATAATGTTGGGATTGATGTGATGCAAGGGCTTTAAACTTGGATAATAAGAGCCTCTTGTCTTGCCATAGAATGACTAATCCCCTCTCTAACGTGAGAAGGGGGTTTAGATTGTATTAAAGACAAAGAGGCGAGTATTATCCCTCCCTCCCACCCTTGATATAATATGTTATGGCATTTATAGCGTGCCTATGCACAGGTGTTTCAAGAAAGAATATTTTTTGGTTTACTGTTATTCCCATCCACCCACCCTTCTTGCTTGTTGTTCTTACAGCTACGAGTTGAGGTTCTGATCAGAAGGGTGACTCACAGTTTCAAGATGTGGAGTGCGTGGTGCGAGAGCTTCGCTCGATTTGTCGCCATCGTTTATCATCTGATCTGTGCAGTGGATGTCTAGTTCAAGACAGCTACAGAAAGAGGAGTTGGGTTTAGAGTAATGGACTTATATAAAGAAGGGTCCCTGCTCATTGGTCTACTGCAGGGCATGACCTGTCCTCCATGATGGATTGGGGAGCTCCCTTACATTGAACTCTATTTAGTTCTGTTCTTTACAACTTTTTTGTTTGTAAAAGTTTTTTCTTTGCTGCTGTGGTTTCAGAGTAAAGATTGAATGCATAATACTAGCCTCTTTGCCTTTAATAGAATCTAAACCCCCTTCTCACATTAGTGAGGGGGATTAGTCATTGGGGGCAGGCGTGGGCCCAAATGAGACCATATGGAATTGCACGGACTGCTTTTGGGGGGGAAAGTTGCAGGACTTAGTCTGGCTCCATTCTTGCTGGATACTCGCTGACTGGACAATTTAGAGAGTAAGCTGTAACTGTCTTGTTCTTAACAGAACGGAGTGGATCTCGACATTTCATGAACTGTAACGAGTCCGAGTCATATGGCTTCCTCAGTCGAAGCCTCGTATTTTAATGACAAGTAAAAGTTTATGAAATGCAGAGATTCGTTCCGTTATGGGTATAGATTATTCTGAGAGAACGCTTTATAACAACGTCTTCCTCAAAAGCAGCCCCGCATTTTAATGAAAAGCTTTCTCTCCGAATAATAGGTGTTTATCTATTACAACAATGGAGGCAGCTCGCTCGGTACTCTGCTGCTTTTCTCTGTGACAGCTCGCTAGAGGGCTGTTTGTACCGGTACCCAGGCTCACAAAGGCTGGCTAAGGTTTAATATAGCCAATCAGCAATCAGCCAAACACCGCCAAAGACCAGGGGATACCAGAGCGGTATGGGATACCAAATATTAATGAACACCGGCAGCCAAAGCCTTCCCGCTCACTGAAGAAGAAGCTCGGGAACAATAACAATGATGATGTAGGAAGTCACGTGAACAAGAGTAGGCCGTTGCTATGGTCCGTTTCGCGGATGGGAACTAGACACTCCCATATTATTACAGGCCTTCTGAGCAAACGGATGATTAAGTGCGCACACCTGAGATTTAGTGATTACGCGCGCAAACCTGAAATTTAGCACTACGTCATCACGCAGACGTCATTAGTATAAAACACGTAAGGCAAGATGGCGACTGGTTTTGCCGCCAACAGCAGGTCCGGGGTTCACAGGTAAGCAAGCGCTACAAGTTCTCTGCTTATTATAAGCGATCTCGGGCTTCTACCCCCCAAGTCGCTTATAATATTGCCAGGTCACTTGTTGTGGTTTTTGTCCCCTTATCTCAGCGATTGTGTGCTTGTCTGTGAAAGGATAACTATTGTCCGTCCTTTCACAGTTTTCTATTGTCATGCACACGCTGGCATAACTTGCTGCAATTGCGTTCTCTTAACCGCAGCGCGCCCTTCCTAACCAAATGTTTTGCCACTGACATAGCTCCCAACCTTTTTTGTCACCAAGGCGGGTGAAAACACCCGATTTTCTTTTTGGCGGGTGAGCGGCCCATAGAAGTGAATGGGCGTATGAGGGGCTTGGCGGGTGATTCATCAGCTTTCAAGGCGGGTGATCAGTGTGGTCTCTACGCCCCAACCACAGGGTTCATTAGCATAGTAAAAAGCTCTACACATACACGTAATGTTGCAGTTGGAAACCTTTTGGGGACTGTCTCACATGGTGGGGCTTTTCTGTTTGCCTTGTGGCATGGTCGTTATGGGAAGGTGGGGATACGCTGAAATATGTACAAAATAAAGAGTCGAACTGCATCCACGGTGTGTTTTCCTTTTTTCCCTTTGTTTTGCGAAGCATTCATCTCATTATAAAGGGGAGCTCAGGCCTCTACCTGCAACAAAAAACTGGGACAGTTGTGGCAGCCAGGCGAGAAACCAAGAAACCGAGAAGCTTGCCGAAATGGAAACATTTTTTCCAAATCTTTTTTAAGCACCTTTTCAGTAAAAGTCAACATTTATGTTAAATAAAGCAATTTGAATCTACTGATTTATTTCTGCAGATTAATTCCACCTACAGAATTTCAAAACCTTACCATGCTATAGGCTCCTTATGAAAGACACAAGGCTACGGAGAAAAGGGGTGCTCAGACAGTGAGACACACGCAAGAAAGTGTGGCAGAACATGATAGATAGAACAGGGTAAATGGGGTGCGAGGGGCACAGAATTGGGAAAATGAGAAGGGGAAAGCAAGAGTAAGAACAGGTAAAAGTAAGAAAGGGTAAAAGAAAATGAGAGAAGGCTGTGAGACGCTAAAGAAGGAAGAGGGAGAGAACACGAGCGGAGGGGGATTCTTAAGTGCTTCAAATAGAACACATATACATACACTATCACCCATCCTGTGTTGGTACTCGTTTATCAACCGCAGGAGAAAAAATGGCTAAGTTGACATTGCCGGGAGTCGAACTTGCAGATCACACACACATTGAGTAGCGAGTGCTCTACCCACTGAGCTATCTTACCAATTATAGCTACCAGAAACCGAGCCATATGATGATGGCCACAGCCCAGGAGCCACAATGAAACAACTTTTTTTTTAGGAGTAGCAAGCGAGACCACAGGGGTCGCATGCAACCCCTAAATGACATCCCTGAAGAGAGTACAAAATGATAGGTGGGGGTGAGAGTGAAGAATGGAGCTAGGACAGGTGAGGAAGATGGGTGAAGCACAAGGGCAAGAGAGGAGACAAGAGAAAGAAAGGACAAGCAGATAGTGTCAAGAATAGGAGATCTTGGGAGGAAGGAGGGTGACACAGAATACTAGAAAACAAGCCAGTAGCACAAAAAGTACAATATGATTTTGGGGAATAAGATGGTGAGCAACCTAGTGTACATTTCATCAATAATGTCAAATATTTTGATCATGGCAGGTTAGGTAGGACCTATGCTGATACTCAATTCCCCATCCTTCTGTGATTCAACCTGGGATGTGAAGCTTTTGCCCCAACTCTTTTACCAAATCAAGAAATCCCTCTACTCCCCTTTCTTTGAATTAGGCAGAGAGCCTATTCGTCCAGACCTTTTTGACTTTACCAGAATCACATTACAAATGTGTGGCTTGCAATCTTTTTGAAGAATCAATATTTTGAAAGGCATGTATAAAAGATTGTGGGCAATTCGCCTTTTGGCATGTTACCTACTCCCAGCAATTGCCTCTGACCATGGATAGGTGGCTCTGTACAGTTGTTTCCTCCATCCCTTTCAGTGACCTCGATAATAAGGGCATGGGGCATGACTTCACATTTTTCTTTCGCTATGTGTGTGATCCTGGGCAAGTATAGAGGACTCACCTTAGCAGGGCCCACTTTAATTTTCACGCCTATTGCTCCCATTCAAAAGTTGCATGGGCCAACTTGGAATAGTTAATTATGTACTCAAACCGAATTAGGTACAACCTCATTTATTGAGGCACTAAATGTTATATTTTTGTAACTTCGCTTTGCACATCCCAGGGCCTTTTACTGGCATGCCCTCACCCAACGATAACACTCCCTTCAAGACAGGTTGTGTTAACTTTGGACCGCTCTTACAGCGACGTACATGTGCCTTTCTTGTATAATGATATCCAATATTAAGAACAAACGCTTTGTGTACATCCCATATCCCTCACTAGGGATCAAGTATCAAGATATATTCTTCACCCTTCGGTGCAAACTTTGTGGGTGTCTGCTCTGGGTTTGTTGGGGGTTTTGGAAATTGCACAACAGCCCAGTATTCACGACAGAAGTGGGACATCTGTTTTCCTTCCCGGTAACAGTGTGTCTGTGTGTCTTTACTGTCGCCCAGCTGCTGCCTACTGCTGCTGCATATACAGGTCTATCTCGGGTCCAGGTGAACTGGGTGGCTTCTGCGGGAGATTACCTGCCCATGCCCAGAGCGGAGCCTTGCTTTGTATGAGAGCCGACAAGTAAGGGCGTGGGGGGGTTTCTTCTCGCTTCCTCCTTCCTGTGTCTCGCTGACTTTATGGGAAGTTCAAGGAGCAACAGCAATATATATATATAGAGAGAGAACGAGACCGAGAACAAACTGTTACTTGACGCTTTAGCCTAATGTGTACTGTTGAACCAAAGCAAGACTCCAGCTCCCAGAATGCTTTGAGTGCTTGAAAAGAAATGTAAGGTGTGTTGTCATCCAGGACTGTGTTGTCTAGTTGTTAAGACTTGTAATCTGGAGTTCTGCATTTTTCAGTACTGCTAAGCAACCTGGTTATCAGGTGCATGTGGTCCCATTGGGAAAAATTGGAAGGAGACCAAAACTGCATCTCCCAGAATACACTTTTTGTTTGTTTCTCAGCTGGAAAATCAGTGGTGAATTACATCTAGTTTTCGGGCCAACCTAGTGCCCAGGGGTCATATTCTCAAATATGCCCTGCTGCAAAAAATTGAGCAAATTAATGCAATGTTCCTGCTTAATATAGAATATAACAGAAGGGTTTAGGACCCCATCTCTATCGTTTGATGTTTTCACTAGGCGGTGTAGCTCAGACTTTAGTGTAACATCATTCTAAACTACTTTATCCTTATAACAAGCAGTGCTGAGCTCCTACATCCTACTCCATACTTGTGCAATGATGGTACTATTTAGAACGATTGCATTGCACATCCCAGTTCCCTCACAGGGGACCACAAATCACTGCATTCCCTCTCCCAATCACAACAGTGCCCAAGACAGCCTAGGCAAAGCTTGGTAGAGCTTAGAAGTTAAGCTCAAGCTTCACAGTTGGGTAAGAAATGGAATTGCACTAGGACCAGCTCCCTGCCATGGGTGCCGCCTATACAGAGATGCTTTATATGTAAGTAGAACTGAGGCATGGGAAAACAAAAGGGGTGTGTGGTCTGCTTGCCTTAAATACTTTCCCTTTATAGTGGGCGGGAGGGCAACACTGGATCCTTAGCCCATGTAATTTAAAATGTGAATTTAATTCCCATTTGGTGGAACACTCTGGGGCAGTTGATTTTTGTTAAAATTCGAAATTAACAAAATTAACTTCCCAGTGTTTCCTGAAACTATAATTTAATTGGGCGATCCCAAGGCATAAAATAAGCAGTCTCGTATAGCAATTTGCAATGCAATTGTGTAGGTTTGCTAATTAGACACTTGTGAAGCAAAAATAGCTATTTGCCCTGTTAAATGAAAGCACAGCTCCCCCTGATTTGGGTGGCTCTCTATCCTTGTTTCCTCTGTTCACTGCAGTAATCATCTCCTTCACTAAGTGCCAAAGGCCTGTGTGGGAGTGCTGTCAAGATTTCTTTATGCAAATAATTGCAAGCCAGCAGTAATCAGGATGACACTTTATTCAGCCAACTAAATCCTTTCTGGCAAAGGCCAGTAACTGTTAACTTTATATTTCTTAAGAGTCATGCAATACCATTCCTTGCATAATTGCAGTATTGCTACTGTAAAATTTTATTGGGGAAGATGCATCATATAGAAGAGTGAACACTTGTACATGATTACACAGCCACATACTTTGGATGGTAAACTTAGTTCTGTGACCTACTGGTCACATACAGCTGCAACCAGACATACTAGTGCTCAACCCATGAGCTGAACCCATACTCCTGTACATCCCATCTTATCGCCCCTGTTGCTTTATACCAGCTAGCCTGAAAGTGAGATGGCCACAAAATACAATTTTCCACCTACCTTGTCCAGTTCTCTGCCTACTACGCCATCCACTCTGCTTAGTCTTACTGTCCTTCCTCTTACATAATGAATACACAAAACGAACTAGATATGTACACAAAGTAGTGGTCAATATTTCTATCCAGTCTGTACAGTTACAGATCTGCAATACCATCCGCTGTATTTAGCTTCTAGAGCTCACTTTGCTCTGATTGCCTTGTATAACAGCACAAACGTGAGAGGTGTCCAAACTGTGTCCATAGCCTTTTTATCATATCTATTTGTGTCCAATCATGGAGGTAACCTTTTACAGATATTCCTCCAGGGCACTCAAAGTCTACTTGCCCACTTGAGTAGGCTTTATGAAGTGAATGTACCATTTGCAGGGGACATTTAATATTTACTTTGTTTGCATTAAATGTCAAACATTTCACTGTGCATGTCTGGCCTCTGGGTTGCTGCTGCATGCCAAACATAGCCGGTTTTTGGTGACTTGCACCATTTTACAGAAAGCGCATGTACATTTTGTCATCTGTTGCCATGGGTTTAGTGCATTTCCCTTAGGCCGAGTAGGTAAACATAGTTACTAAACCTGCACGTCTAGCAGAAAATCCTAAATTCTCAAATCATCCCATTGTTTACCACCCAGCTTCCCCAACATAGGCCATTCAGTCGAGGGTGGTCTAAAATCCAAAATTACCAAATCATTCCAGTTTTTCTGTCAGACTTTCCCCAGCCCAAACAATAGAGGTCAAAGGGTTGTAAAAAGGACTTTACGTTAAGTTATGTAATTTGCTATTTGTATAGCACCCAAATGTTATGGCTTCGAGAGGGGGGGGGGAAGACCCATCTAATAAACGCAGTCTATGAAAGCAATATGGACACAGTACCAAAATAAACTGCTGAGTCGCCCTGTGTCCATATGAACCGCCCCGGCCGTGTGTCCATATGTATCTGTCCATATGAGTCGCCCTGTGTCTATATTGCTTTCACTGACTGCGGTTATCAGACAGGCCTGTCTCCCCGCACCCCCCCTCCTAGACCCCATTCAAAGCCATAACATTTGGGTGCTATACAAATATGAAATTACATAACTGAACGTAAAGTGCTTTTTACAACCCTTTGAATTTGATCCCTATTCCCTCAGTAGTGCTTAAATGCATATTCCACTAATGTTTAAGCTTTTTTTTTGCCTGTTAACATCAAACGGAATCGAATTCTAAAGTGATACCTCTATTCATTTTTGACAACCCCTCAATGCGCCCAATGAAAATGAAGCCTCACTATATGTCAGTTCCATGATGCAGACACTCTGTGTATGGGCTCGCAGTATTCAGTATGGCTTCAGTGTTTCACTTTAGACTGGCAAATTGTGAAGAGCATGTGATGCTGTCTGCTAACAGACAGTTATGCCATGCAAGAATAGCCGGCACGTGATGTAACTGCTACTGCGGATGAGATGTAGGTGGTCATGATTAGTGCATATTCTCTCTTGAACAAAAATATATTTTATTAAATCTCATATTTGTTTATTTTTTAGCGAAGTGGAGGAAGAAGGCTCAGCCCTGGTAAGTAGAAATTAATGTTTTGTTATAAGAAGCAGTCTGAAGGAATCTGCCCCAGATGTGGTAACGATGAAGCTTCATCTTAGACTAACACTGTGCACCTTTATTGCTTGTGTGCAGTATGGACATCTGCCATTAGGAGTGTTATGAAGTACAAATGTAAAGCGATATATTTACAAACAAACTACAAGACATGGAGAAAGATACCAATGCATAGCCATTACGTTGGCAGGTCCCTCGATGATATTAATTAATGAGACTATTAATTACGACATTTCCACTTTGATAAACATCTTTGTCTGCGATTAAGGAGGATGACTTTCAAAGAAATTGCATTCAGTAAATCTGACTCATGGAGAGGGCTTTACAATTCACAAAAATAGGTACTCCGGGTAACTTTGTTTTACTCCTGAACAGTATGTTCTCATGGGTAATTCTAAAGTCCCTATCCCTCTTTCTAGTCCCTGGACTCTAATCCCAAGTCTGTGCTCTGTCCTAGCATCTTTCTTGCTTTAGTCCTTAGTTCCTTATATTGGTTACTCTTCTACCTCAATATCCAGTTCCATCGCCAAACCCATAGAAGGTATTGAATTGCCAGTAGATTATGTCTGAAAGTGGTTGTATTTTTATGTCCCATTCCGTATACACTGCACATTTCAATGAAATGTTTTATGAGCTTTTATTAAACCAAACACCAAAAAACAGATTGTTTACTTTAACTCAACATAGAAAAGAAAAGTTCAGTATTTCTAACTGAACAAGCAAAGAAAAAGTCAACCTATGGCAGGTTTTCATCAGGGCTAAATTGAGATGACATCTGTAGATCGCTTCCTAATCTGCACCGAATACAAACTGAATAGCTTGCGCTTGACTTAACTTGATATTTAGGGCTTTCCTCGTGGGCGCCCACGAGGAAAGCCGTCGGAGGGAGCCTGAAAGAGATCCCTCCAATATAGACGCTATGGAACACTATTTGTACATAAGTGATACAAGTAGGTAATGTACCTGGAATGTTGTGTCATTTTCACTCAGAATCTCAGGCGTAGAAGCGAGTCTCAGGAACACAGGCTATGTTATATTTATTTTCCTTTGGGGTGGAATGTTCTAAATATCAAGTTACTTCAAGTGCAAGCTATTCAGATTGTATTTGTTGCAGATTAGATCTACAGATACGGTCTCAATTTATCCCTGATAACCTGTGATAGGTTAAACGCGTGCTGACTTTTTCTTTGCTGTTAGTTGCAAATGACAGAACCTTTTCTTTTGTATGTTGATCAGTGAACAATCTGTTATTCGTCTTTGGTTTAATGAAACCTCATAAAAAATTTCATTGAAATTTGAATTGAATACAGTATTTGAGGCATAAACTGCAGGCAATTTAAGACCTTAGTGATATTTTAGATATATGTATGATCTTTGGTACTCTGTAGCTTGCCAAACACATTGCTTTCAAATTGTAGATTTACATATATGACTACTAGGGGGTGTAGCTCAGACCTTAGTGTAACCTCATTCTAGACTACATTATCCTTTATAACAAGCAGTGCTGAGCTCCTACAGCGACTTACACACTCCATACTTGTGCAATGATGGCACTATTTAGAACCATCGCATTGCACATATCATTTCCCTCATAGGGGACCGTGGATCACTGCATTCCCTCCCCAATCACAACAGTACCCAAGACAGCCTAGGCAAAGCTTGGTAGATCTTAGAAGTTGTGCATTTCCCTTAGGCTGAGTAGGTAAACATAGTTAGTACCACATGTCTAGCAGAACATCCTAAATTCTCAAATCATCCCATTGTTTACCATCCAGCTTCCCCAACATAGGCCATTCAGTGGAGGGCGGTCTAAAACCCCAATTCCCAAATCATTCCAGTTTTTCTGTCAGACTTCCCCAAACCATAGAGGTCAAAGGGTTGTAAAAAGCAGTTTATGTTGATTGAGTTATGTAATTTGATTTTTGTATAGTACCCAAATGTTATGGCTTTGAAGTGGGGAGGGGGGGTGGAGAGGCCCGCCTGATAATTGCAGTCTGTGAAAGCAATATGGACAAAGGACTAAAACAAACTGCTGAGTCGCACTGTGAGTCGCCCTGGCCCTGTGTCCATATGAGTCGCCCTGTGTCCATATGAGTTAGTCCATATGAGTCGCCCTTGCCCTGTGTCCATATGCGTCTGTCCATATGAGTCGCCCTGTGTCCATATGAGTCGCCCGGGGCCTGTGTCCATATGAGTCGACCTGTGTCCATATGAGTTAGTCCATATGAATCGACCTGGCCATGTATCCATATGTATCTGTCCATATGAGTTGCCCTGGCCCTGTGTCCACATTGCTTTCACAGACTGCGGTTGTCAGACAGAATCCCCCTTCCCCCGAAGCCATAATATTTGGGTGCTATACAAATATGAAATTACATAATTGAACGTAAAGTGCTTTTTACAACCCTTTGAATTTGATCCCTGTTCCCGGAGTAGTGCTTAAATGCACATTTCACTAATCTTTAAGCTGTTTTTTTGCCTCTTAACATCAAACGGAACCTAATACTAAAGTGATACCGCTATTCATTTTCAACAACTCCTCAATGCGCCCAATGAAAATGAAGCCGCACCATATGTCAGTTCCTAGGAACCTCTGTTTAGAATTATAGAGACACTCACTGTATGGGCTCGTAGTATTCAGTATGGCTTCAGTGTTTCTCTTTAGACTGGCATATTGTGAAGAGAATGTGATGGTGTCTGCTAACAGACAGTTATGCCATGCAAGAATAGCAGGCATGTGATGTAACTGCTACTTCTGGTGATATGTAGGTGGTCATGATTAGTGCATATTCTCCTTTGAACAAAAATATATTTTATTAAATCTCATGTTTGTTTATTTTTTAGGGAAGTTGAGGAAGAAGGCTCAGCCCTTTTAGGTAGAAATGAATATTTTGTTATAAGAAGCAATCTTTCGGAATCTGCCCTAGATGTGGTAACAATGAAGCTTCATCTTAGACTAACACTGTGCACCTTTATTGCTTGTGTGCAGTATGGACATCTGCCATGAAGAATGTTATGAAGTACAAATGTAAAGCGATATATTTACAAACAAACTACAAGACATGGAGAAAGATACCACTGTATAGTCATTACATTGGCAGGTCCCTCGATATTAATGAGAATATTAATTACGACATTGCCACTTTGATAAACATCTTTGTCTGCGATTAAGGTGGATGACTTTCAAAGAAATTGCATTAAGTAAATCTGACTCATGGATAGGGCTTTACAATTCACAAATATAGGTCCTCGGGGTAACTTTGTTTTGCTCCTGAACAGTATGTTCTCATGGTAATTCTAAAGTCCCTATCCCTCTTTCTAGTCCCTGGACTCTAATCCCAAGTCTGTGCTCTGTCCTAGCCTCTTTCTTGCTTTAGTCCTTAGTTCCTCATATTGGTTTCTCTTACACCTCAATATCCAGTTCCAGAGCCAAACCCATAGAAGGTCTTGAATTGCCAGGAGGTTATGCCTGAAAGTGGTTGTATTTTGATGTCCCATTCTGTATTCACTGCACATTTCAATGAAATGTTTTATGAGCTTTTATTAAACCAAACACGAAAAACAGATTGTTCACTGTAACTCAACATACAAAAGAAAAGTTCAGGATTTCTAACTGGACAAGCAAAGAAAAAGTCAACACATGTTTCAACCTATCGCAGGTTTTCATCGTGGCTAAATTGAGATGACATCTGTAGATCGCTTCCTAATCTGCACCGAATACAAGCTGAATAGTTTGCGCTTGAATTAACTTGATATTTAGGGCTTTCCTCGTGGGCGCCCACAAGGAAAGCCGTCGGAGGTTGCCTGAAAGAGATCCCTCCAATATAGACGCTATGGAAAACTATTTGTACATAAGTGATACAAGTAGGTAATGTACCTGGAATGTTGTGACCCCAGTTAAGACCAAACCATTTTCACTCAGAATCTCAGGCGTAGAAGCGAGTCTCAGGAACACAGGCTATGTTATATTTATTTTCCTTTGGGGTGGAATGTTCTAAATATCAAGTTACTTCAAGTGCAAGCTATTCAGCTTGTATTTGTTGCAGATTAGATCTACAGATACGGTCTCAATTTAGCCCTGATAACCTGTGATAGGTTGAAAGTCATGTTGGCTTTTTCTTTGCTTGTTAGTTATAAATGACAGAACTTTTTCTTTTGAATATTGGTTAGTAAACAATCTGTTATTCGTCTTTGGTTTAATGAAACCTCGTAAAACATTTAATTGACATTTGAATTGAATACAATATTTGAGGCATACACTGCTGGCAATTGAAGACCTTAGTGATATTTTAGATATTTGTATGATCCTTGGTACTCTCTAGCTTGCCAACCACATTGCTTTCAAATTGTAGATTTACATATATTACTAGGTGGTGTAGCTCAGACCTTAGTGTAACCTCATTCTAGGCTACATTATCCTTATAACAAGCAGTGCTGAGCTCCTACAGTGATTTACACGCTCCATACTTGTGCAATGATGGCACTATTTAGAACCATCGCATTGCACATTTCAATTCCCCCATAGGGGACCGCGAATCACTGCATTCCTTCTCTCAATCACAACAGTGCCCAAGACAGCCTAGGCAAAGCTTGGTAGAGCTTAGAAGTTGTGCATTTCCCTTAGGCCAAGTAGGTAAACATAGTTACTAGACCCACAGGTCTAGCAGAACATCCTAAATTCTCAAATCATCCCATTGTTTACCATGCAGCTTCTCCAACACAGGCCATTCAGTGGTGGGTGGTCTAAAACCCCAATTAACAAAACATTCCAGTTTTTCTGTCAGACTTCCCCAAAGGCAAACCATAGAGGTCAAAGGGTTGTAAAAAGCAGTTTATGTTAATCAAGTTATGAAATTTGATATTTGTATAGCAGCAACATTTTATGGCTTTGAAGTGGGGAGGGGTGGAGAGGCTCGCCTGATAACTGCAGTCTGTGAAAGCAATATGGACACAGGACCAAAACAAACTGATGAGTCGCCCTGTGTCCATAGGAGTCGGCCTGGCCCTGTGTCCATATGAGTCGTCCCGGCACTGTGACCATATGAGTCGCCCTGTGTCCATATGAGTTAGTCCATATGAGGCGCCCTGGCCCTGTGTCCATATGCGTCTGTCCATATGAGTTGCCCTGTGTCCATATGAGTCGCCCTGTGTCCATATGGGTCGCCATGGCCATGTGTCCATATGAGTAAGTACATATGAGTCGCCCTGGCCCTGTGTCCATATGTGTCTGTCCATATGAGTCACCCTGTTTCCATATGAGTCACCCTGTTTCCATATGAGTCGCCCTGGCCCTGTGTCCATATGAGTCGCCCTGGCCCTTCGTCCATATTGCTTTCACAGACTGCGGTTATCAGACAGGACACCCCCCGCCTGACGCCATAACATTTGGGTGCTATACAAATATGAAATTACATAACTGAACGTAAAGTGCTTTTTACAACCCTTTGAATTTGATCCCTGTTCCCGCAGTAGTGCTTAAATGCACATTTCACTAATCTTTAAGCTTTTTTTTTGCCTGTTAACATCAAACGGATTCTAATTCTAAAGTGATACCTCTATTCATTTTCGACAACTCCTCAGTACGCCCAATGAAAATGAAGCCTCACCATATGTCAGTTCCCAGGATCCTCTGTTTGGAATTATACAGAAACGCACTATATGGGCTCGCAGTATTCAGTATGGCTTCAGTGTTTCTCTTTAGACTGGCAAATTGTGAGGAGAATGTGATGGTGTCTGCTAACAGACAGTTATGCCATGCAAGAATAGCAGGCATGCGATGTAACTGCTACTTAGGGTGATATGTAGGTGGTCATGATTAGTGCATATTCTCCCTTGAACAAACCTATATTTTATTAAATCTCATGTTTGTTTATTTTTTAGGGAAGTGGAGGAAGAAGGCTCAGCCCTTTTAGGTAGAAATGAATGTTTTGTTATAAGAAGCAATCTTTCTGAATCTGCGCCAGATGTGGCAACGATGAAGCTTCATCTTACACTAACACTGTGCACCTTTATTGCTTGTGTGCAGTATGGACATCGGCCATGAAGAATGTTATGAAGTACAAATATAAAGCAATATATTTACAAACAAACTACAAGACATGGAGAAAGATACCACTGCATAGTCATTACATTGGCAGGTCCCTCAATGATATTAATGAGAATATTAATTACGACATTGCCACTTTGATAAACATCTTTGTCTGCGATTAAGGTGGATGACTTTCAAAGAAATTGCTTTAAGTAAATCTGACTCATGGAGAGGGCTTTACAATTCACAAAAATAGGTATTCCGGGTAACTTTGTTTTACTCCTGAACAGTGTGTTCTCATGGGTAATTCTAAAGTGCCTATCCCTCTTTCTAGTCCCTGGACTCTAATACCAAGTATGTGCTCTGTCCTAGCCTCTTTCTTGCTTTAGTCCTTAGTTCCTCATATTGGTTTCTCTTCCACCTCAATATCCTTTTCCAGAGCCAAACCCATAGAAGGTCTTGAATTTTCAGGAGGATATGCCTAAAAGTGGTTGTATTTTGATGTCTCATTCCGTATTCACTGCACATTTCAATGAAATGTTATATGAGCTTTTATTAAACCAAACACGAAAAACAGATTGTTCACTCTAACTCAACATACAAAAGAAAAGTTCAGTATTTCTAACTGGACAAGCAAAGAAAAAGTCAACACATGTTTCAATCTATGGCAGGTTTTCATCGGGGCTAAATTGAGATGACATCTGTAGATCGCTACCTAATCTGCACCGAATACAAACTGAATAGCTTATGCTTGAATTAACTTGATATTTAGGGCTTTCCTCGTGGGCGCCCACGAGGAAAGCCGTCGGAGGGAGCCTGAAAGAGATCCCTCCAATATAGACGCTATGGAAAACTATTTGTACATAAGTGATACAAGTAGGTAATGTACCTGGAATGTTGTGACCCCGGTTAAGACCAAACCATTTTCACTCAGAATCTCAGGCGTAGAAGCGAGTCTCAGGAACACAGGCTATGTTATATTTATTTTCCTTTGGGGTGGAATGTTCTAAATATCAAGTTACTTCAAGTGCAAGCTATTCAGCTTGTATTTGTTGCAGATTAGATCTACAGATACGGTCTCAATTTAGCCCTGATAACCTGTGATAGGTTGAAAGGCATGTTGGCTTTTTCTTTGCTTGTTAGTTATAAATGACAGAACTGTTTCTTTTGTATGTTGGTTAGTAAACAATCTGTTATTCGTCTTTGGTTTAATGAAACCTTGTAAAACATTTAATTGACATTTGAATTGAATACAATATTTGAGGCATACACTGCTGGCAATTGAAGACCTTAGTGATATTTTAGATATTTGTATGATCCTTGGTACTCTCTAGCTTGCCAACCACATTGCTTTCAAATTGTAGATTTACATATATTACTAGGTGGTGTAGCTCAGACCTTAGTGTAACCTCATTCTAGACTACATTATCCTTATAACAAGCAGTGCTGATCTCCTACAGTGATTTACACGCTCCATACTTGTGCAATGATGGCACTATTTAGCACCATCGCATTGCACATTTCAATTCCCCCATAGGGGACCGCGAATCACTGCATTCCTTCTCCCAATCACAACAGTGCCCAAGACAGCCTAGGCAAAGCTTGGTAGAGCTTAGAAGTTGTGCATTTCCCTTAGGCCAAGTAGGTAAACATAGTTACTAGACCCACAGGTCTAGCAGAACATCCTAAATTCTCAAATCATCCCATTGTTTACCATGCAGCTTCTCCAACACAGGCCATTCAGTGGTGGGTGGTCTAAAACCCCAATTTCCAAATCATTCCAGTTTTTCTGTCAGACTTCCCCAAACACAAACCATAGAGGTCAAAGGGTTGTAAAAAGCACTTTATGTTAATTAAGTTATGTAATTTGATATTTGTATAGCACCCAAATGTTATGGTTTTGAAGTGGGGGGGATGGAGAGGCCCGCCTGATAACTGCAGTCTGTGAAAGCAATATGGACACCGGACCAAAACAAACTGCTGAGTCGATCTGTGTCCATATGAGTCACCCTGTGTCCATATGAGTTAGTCCATATGAGTCGCCCTGGCCCTGTGTCCATATGCGTCTGTCCATATGAGTCGCCCTGTGTCCATATGAGTCGCCTTGGCCCTGTGCCCATATGAGTCGCCCTGGCCCTGTGCCCATATGAGTCGCCCTGTGTCCATATGAGTTAGTCCATATGAGTCGCCCTGGCCCTGTCCATATGTGTCTGTCCATATGAGTCGCCCTGTGTCCATATGAGTCGTCCTAGCCCTGTGTCCAAATGAGTCGCCCGGGGCATGTGTCCATATGAGTCGCCCTGTGTCCATGTGTATCTGTCCATATGAGTCGCCCTGGCCATGTGTCCATATGTATCTGTCCATATGAGTCGCCCTGTGTCCATATGAGTCGCCCTGTGTCCATATGAGCCGCCCTGTGTCCATATGAGTTAGTCCATATGAGTGGCCCTGGCCATGTGTCTATATGTATCTGTCCTTATGAGTCGCACTGGCCCTGTGTCGACATTGCTTTCACAGACTGCGGTTGTCAGACAGGACCCCCCCCCCCCCTCGAAGCCATAACATTTGGGTGCTATACAAATATGAAATTACATAATTGAACGTAAAGTGCTTTTTACAACCCTTTGAATTTGATCCCTGTTCCCGCAGTAGTGCTTAAATGCACATTTCACTAATATTTAAGATGTTTTTTGCCTGTTAACATCAAACAGAATCTAATTCTAAAGTGATACCTCTATTCATTTTCGACAACTCTTCAATGCGCCCAATGAAAATGAAGCTTCACCATATGTCAGTTCCTAGGATCCTCTGTTTGGAATTATACAGACACGCACTGTATGGGCTCGCAGAATTCAGTATGGCTTCAGTGTTCCTCTTTAGAATGGCAAATTGTGAGGAGAATGTGATGGTGTCTGCTAACAGACAGTTATGCCATGCAAGAATAGCAGGCATGTGATGTAACTGCTACTTTGGGTGATATGTAGGTGGTCATGATTAGTGCATATTCTCCCCTGAACAAAAATATATTTCATTAAATCTCATATTTGTTTTATTTTTTAGGGAAGTGGAGGAAGAAGGCTCAGTCCTGGTAGGTAGAAATGAATGTTCTGTTATAAGAAGCAATCTTTCTGAATCTGTCCCAGATGTGGTAACGATGAAGCTTCATCTTAGACTAACACTGTGCACCTTTATTGCTTGTGTGCAGTATGGACATCTGCCATGAAGAATGTTATGAAGTACAAATGTAAAGCGATATATTTACAAACAAACTACAAGACAGGGAGAAAGATACCACTGCATAGTCTTTACGTTGGTAGGTTCCTCAATTATATTAATGAGAACATTAATTATGACATTGCCACTTTGATAAACATCTTTGTCTGCGATTAAGGTGGATGACTTTCAAATAAATTGCATTAAGTAAATCTGAATCATGGAGAGGGCTTTACAATTCACAAAAATAGGTACTCTGGGTAACTTTGTTTTACTCCTGAACAGTGTGTTCTCATGGGTAATTCTAAAGTCCCTATCCCTCTTTCTAGTCCCTGGACTCTAATCCCAAGTCTGTGCTCTGTCCTAGCCTCTTTCTTGCTTTAGTCCTTAGTTCCTTATATTGGTTTCTCTTCCACCTCAATATCCAGTTCCAGCGCCAAACCCATAGAAGGTCTTGAATTGCCAGGAGATTATGCCTGAAAGTGGTTGTATTTTGATGTGCCATTCCGTATTCACTGCACATTTCAATGAAATGTTATATGAGCTTTTAATAAACCAAACACGAAAAACAGATTGTTCACTCTAACTCAACATACAAAAGAAAAGTTCAGTATTTCTAACTGCACAAGCAAAGAAAAAGTCAACACATGTTTCAACCTATGGCAGGTTTTCATCGGGGCTAAATTGAGATGACATCTGTAGATCGCTTCCTAATCTGCACCGAATACAAACTGAATAGCTTGCGCTTGAATTAACTTGATATTTAGGGCTTTCCTCGTGGGCGCCCACGAGGAAAGCCGTCGGAGGGAGCCTGAAAGAGATCCCTCCAATATAGACGCTATGGAACACTATCTGTACATAAGTGATACAAGTAGGTAATGTACCTGGAATGTTGTGACCCCAGTTAAGACCAAACCATTTCCACTCAGAATCTCAGGCGTAGAAGCGAGTCTCAGGAACACAGGCTATGTTATATTTATTTTCCTTTGGGGTGGAATGTTCTAAATATCAAGTTACTTCAAGTGCAAGCTATTCAGCTTGTATTTGTTGCAGATTAGATCTACATATACGGTCTCAATTTAGCCCTGATAACCTGTGATAGGTTGAAAGGCATGTTGGCTTTTTCTTTGCTTGTTAGTTATAAATGACAGGACTTTTTCTTTTGTATGTTGGTTAGTAAACAATCTGTTATTCGTCTTTGGTTTAATGAAACCTCGTAAAACATTTAATTGACATTTGAATTGAATACAATATTTGAGGCATACACTGCTGGCAATTGAAGACCTTAGTGATATTTTAGATATTTGTATGATCCTTGGTACTCTCTAGCTTGCCAACCACATTGCTTTCAAATTGTAGATTTACATATATCACTACTAGGTGGTGTAGCTCAGACCTTAGTGTAACCTCATTCTAGACTACATTATCCTTATAACAAGCAGTGCTGAGCTCCTACAGAGACTTACACGCTCCATACTTGTGCAATGATGGCACTATTTAGAACCATCGCATTGCACATATCAGTTCCCTCATAGGGGACGGCGAATCACTGCATTCCCTCTCCCAATCACAACAGTGCCCAAGACAGCCTAGGTAAAGCTTGGTAGAGCTTAGAAATTGTGCATTTCCCTTAGGCCGAGTGGGTAAACATAGTTACTAGACCCGCAGGTCTAGCAGAACATCCCAAATTCTCAAATCATCCCATTGTTTACCATCCAGCTTCCCCAACATAGGCCATTCAGTGGAGGGCGGTCTAAAACCCCAATTAACAAAACATTCCAGTTTTTCTGTCAGACTTCCCCAAAGGCAAACCATAGAGGTCAAAGGGTTGTAAAAAGCAGTTTATGTTAATCAAGTTATGTAATTTGATATTTGTATAGCAGCAAAATTTTATGGCTTTGAAGTGGGGAGGGGTGGAGAGGCCCGCCTGATAACTGCAGTCTGTGAAAGCAATATGGACACAGGACCAAAACAAACTGATGAGTCGCCCTGTGTCCATAGGAGTCGGCCTGGCCCTGTCCATATGAGTCGTCCCGGCACTGTGACCATATGAGTCGCCCTGTGTCCATATGAGTTAGTCCATATGAGGCGCCCTGGCCCTGTGTCCATATGCGTCTGTCCATATGAGTCGCCCTGTGTCCATATGAGTCGCCCTGTGTCCATATGGGTCGCCATGGCCCTGTGTCCATATGAGTCGCCCTGTGTCCATATGAGTAAGTACATATGAGTCGCCCTGGCCCTGTGTCCATATGTGTCTGTCCATATGAGTCACCCTGTTTCCATATGAGTCGCCCTGGCCCTGTGTCCATATGAGTCGCCCTGTGTCCATATGAGTCGCCCTGGCCCTGCGTCCATATTGCTTTCACAGACTGCGGTTATCAGACAGGACACCCCCCGCCTGGACGCCATAACATTTGGGTGCTATACAAATATGAAATTACATAACTGAACGTAAAGTGCTTTTTACAACCCTTTGAATTTGATCCCTGTTCCCGCAGTAGTGCTTAAATGCACATTTCACTAATCTTTAAGCTTTTTTTTTGCCTGTTAACATCAAACAGATTCTAATTCTAAAGTGATACCTCTATTCATTTTCGACAACTCCTCAATGCGCCCAATGAAAATGAAGCCTCACCATATGTCAGCTCCCAGGATCCTCTGTTTGGAATTATACAGAAACGCACTGTATGGGCTCGCAGTATTCAGTATGGCTTCAGTGTTTCTCTTTAGACTGGCAAATTGTGAGGAGAATGTGATGGTGTCTGCTAACAGACAGTTATGCCATGCAAGAATAGCAGGCATGCGATGTAACTGCTACTTCGGGTGATATGTAGGTGGTCATGATTAGTGCATATTCTCCCTTGAACAAACCTATATTTTATTAAATCTCATGTTTGTTTATTTTTTAGGGAAGTGGAGGAAGAAGGCTCAGCCCTTTTAGGTAGAAATGAATGTTTTGTTATAAGAAGCAATCTTTCTGAATCTGCGCCAGATGTGGCAACGATGAAGCTTCATCTTACACTAACACTGTGCACCTTTATTGCTTGTGTGCAGTATGGACATCGGCCATGAAGAATGTTATGAAGTACAAATATAAAGCAATATATTTACAAACAAACTACAAGACATGGAGAAAGATACCACTGCATAGTCATTACATTGGCAGGTCCCTCAATGATATTAATGAGAATATTAATTACGACATTGCCACTTTGATAAACATCTTTGTCTGCGATTAAGGTGGATGACTTTCAAAGAAATTGCTTTAAGTAAATCTGACTCATGGAGAGGGCTTTACAATTCACAAAAATAGGTATTCCGGGTAACTTTGTTTTACTCCTGAACAGTGTGTTCTCATGGGTAATTCTAAAGTCCCTATCCCTCTTTCTAGTCCCTGGACTCTAATACCAAGTATGTGCTCTGCCCTAGCCTCTTTCTTGCTTTAGTCCTTAGTTCCTCATATTGGTTTCTCTTCCACCTCAATATCCTTTTCCAGAGCCAAACCCATAGAAGGTCTTGAATTTTCAGGAGGATATGCCTAAAAGTGGTTGTATTTTGATGTCTCATTCCGTATTCACTGCACATTTCAATGAAATGTTATATGAGCTTTTATTAAACCAAACACGAAAAACAGATTGTTCACTCTAACTCAACATACAAAAGAAAAGTTCAGTATTTCTAACTGGACAAGCAAAGAAAAAGTCAACACATGTTTCAATCTATGTCAGGTTTTCATCGGGGCTAAATTGAGATGACATCTGTAGATCGCTACCTAATCTGCACCGAATACAAACTGAATAGCTTATGCTTGAATTAACTTGATATTTAGGGCTTTCCTCGTGGGCGCCCACGAGGAAAGCCGTCGGAGGGAGCCTGAAAGAGATCCCTCCAATATAGACGCTATGGAAAACTATTTGTACATAAGTGATACAAGTAGGTAATGTACCTGGAATGTTGTGACCCCGGTTAAGACCAAACCATTTTCACTCAGAATCTCAGGCGTAGAAGCGAGTCTCAGGAACACAGGCTATGTTATATTTATTTTCCTTTGGGGTGGAATGTTCTAAATATCAAGTTACTTCAAGTGCAAGCTATTCAGCTTGTATTTGTTGCAGATTAGATCTACAGATACGGTCTCAATTTAGCCCTGATAACCTGTGATAGGTTGAAAGGCATGTTGGCTTTTTCTTTGCTTGTTAGTTATAAATGACAGAACTGTTTCTTTTGTATGTTGGTTAGTAAACAATCTGTTATTCGTCTTTGGTTTAATGAAACCTCGTAAAACATTTAATTGACATTTGAATTGAATACAATATTTGAGGCATACACTGCTGGCAATTGAAGACCTTAGTGATATTTTAGATATTTGTATGATCCTTGGTACTCTCTAGCTTGCCAACCACATTGCTTTCAAATTGTAGATTTACATATATTACTAGGTGGTGTAGCTCAGACCTTAGTGTAACCTCATTCTAGACTACATTATCCTTATAACAAGCAGTGCTGATCTCCTACAGTGATTTACACGCTCCATACTTGTGCAATGATGGCACTATTTAGCACCATCGCATTGCACATTTCAATTCCCCCATAGGGGACCGCGAATCACTGCATTCCTTCTCCCAATCACAACAGTGCCCAAGACAGCCTAGGCAAAGCTTGGTGGAGCTTAGAAGTTGTACATTTCCCTTAGGCCAAGTAGGTAAACATAGTTACTAGACCCACAGGTCTAGCAGAACATCCTAAATTCTCAAATCATCCCATTGTTTACCATGCAGCTTCTCCAACACAGGCCATTCAGTGGTGGGTGGTCTAAAACCCCAATTTCCAAATCATTCCAGTTTTTCTGTCAGACTTCCCCAAACACAAACCATAGAGGTCAAAGGGTTGTAAAAAGCACTTTATGTTAATTAAGTTATGTAATTTGATATTTGTATAGCACCCAAATGTTATGGTTTTGAAGTGGGGGGGATGGAGAGGCCCGCCTGATAACTGCAGTCTGTGAAAGCAATATGGACACCGGACCAAAACAAACTGCTGAGTCGATCTGTGTCCATATGAGTCACCCTGTGTCCATATGAGTTAGTCCATATGAGTCGCCCTGGCCCTGTGTCCATATGCGTCTGTCCATATGAGTCGCCCTGTGTCCATATGAGTCGCCTTGGCCCTGTGCCCATATGAGTCGCCCTGGCCCTGTGCCCATATGAGTCGCCCTGTGTCCATATGAGTTAGTCCATATGAGTCGCCCAGGCCCTGTCCATATGTGTCTGTCCATATGAGTCGCCCTGTGTCCATATGAGTCGTCCTAGCCCTGTGTCCAAATGAGTCGCCCGGGGCATGTGTCCATATGAGTCGCCCTGTGTCCATATGTATCTGTCCATATGAGTCGCCCTGGCCATGTGTCCATATGTATCTGTCCATATGAGTCGCCCTGTGTCCATATGAGTCGCCCTGGCCCTGTGTCCATATGAGCCGCCCTGTGTCCATATGAGTTAGTCCATATGAGTGGCCCTGGCCATGTGTCTATATGTATCTGTCCTTATGAGTCGCACTGGCCCTGTGTCGACATTGCTTTCACAGACTGCGGTTGTCAGACAGGACCCCCCCCCCTCGAAGCCATAACGTTTGGGTGCTATACAAATATGAAATTACATAATTGAACGTAAAGTGCTTTTTACAACCCTTTGAATTTGATCCCTGTTCCCGCAGTAGTGCTTAAATGCACATTTCACTAATATTTAAGATGTTTTTTGCCTGTTAACATCAAACAGAATCTAATTCTAAAGTGATACCTCTATTCATTTTCGACAACTCTTCAATGCGCCCAATGAAAATGAAGCTTCACCATATGTCAGTTCCTAGGATCCTCTGTTTGGAATTATACAGACACGCACTGTATGGGCTCGCAGTATCCAGTATGGCTTCAGTGTTCCTCTTTAGAATGGCAAATTGTGAGGAGAATGTGATGGTGTCTGCTAACAGACAGTTATGCCATGCAAGAATAGCAGGCATGTGATGTAACTGCTACTTTGGGTGATATGTAGGTGGTCATGATTAGTGCATATTCTCCCCTGAACAAAAATATATTTCATTAAATCTCATATTTGTTTTATTTTTTAGGGAAGTGGAGGAAGAAGGCTCAGTCCTGGTAGGTAGAAATGAATGTTCTGTTATAAGAAGCAATCTTTCTGAATCTGTCCCAGATGTGGTAACGATGAAGCTTCATCTTAGACTAACACTGTGCACCTTTATTGCTTGTGTGCAGTATGGACATCTGCCATGAAGAATGTTATGAAGTACAAATGTAAAGCGATATATTTACAAACAAACTACAAGACAGGGAGAAAGATACCACTGCATAGTCTTTACGTTGGTAGGTTCCTCAATTATATTAATGAGAACATTAATTATGACATTGCCACTTTGATAAACATCTTTGTCTGCGATTAAGGTGGATGACTTTCAAATAAATTGCATTAAGTAAATCTGACTCATGGAGAGGGCTTTACAATTCACAAAAATAGGTACTCTGGGTAACTTTGTTTTACTCCTGAACAGTGTGTTCTCATGGGTAATTCTAAAGTCCCTATCCCTCTTTCTAGTCCCTGGACTCTAATCCCAAGTCTGTGCTCTGTCCTAGCCTCTTTCTTGCTTTAGTCCTTAGTTCCTTATATTGGTTTCTCTTCCACCTCAATATCCAGTTCCAGCGCCAAACCCATAGAAGGTCTTGAATTGCCAGGAGATTATGCCTGAAAGTGGTTGTATTTTGATGTGCCATTCCGTATTCACTGCACATTTCAATGAAATGTTATATGAGCTTTTAATAAACCAAACACGAAAAACAGATTGTTCACTCTAACTCAACATACAAAAGAAAAGTTCAGTATTTCTAACTGCACAAGCAAAGAAAAAGTCAACACATGTTTCAACCTATGGCAGGTTTTCATCGGGGCTAAATTGAGATGACATCTGTAGATCGCTTCCTAATCTGCACCGAATACAAACTGAATAGCTTGCGCTTGAATTAACTTGATATTTAGGGCTTTCCTCGTGGGCGCCCACGAGGAAAGCCGTCGGAGGGAGCCTGAAAGAGATCCCTCCAATATAGACGCTATGGAACACTATCTGTACATAAGTGATACAAGTAGGTAATGTACCTGGAATGTTGTGACCCCAGTTAAGACCAAACCATTTCCACTCAGAATCTCAGGCGTAGAAGCGAGTCTCAGGAACACAGGCTATGTTATATTTATTTTCCTTTGGGGTGGAATGTTCTAAATATCAAGTTACTTCAAGTGCAAGCTATTCAGCTTGTATTTGTTGCAGATTAGATCTACAGATATGGTCTCAATTTAGCCCTGATAACCTGTGATAGGTTGAAAGGCATGTTGGCTTTTTCTTTGCTTGTTAGTTATAAATGACAGAACTTTTTCTTTTGTATGTTGGTTAGTAAACAATCTGTTATTCGTCTTTGGTTTAATGAAACCTCGTAAAACATTTAATTGACATTTGAATTGAATACAATATTTGAGGCATACACTGCTGGCAATTGAAGACCTTAGTGATATTTTAGATATTTGTATGATCCTTGGTACTCTCTAGCTTGCCAACCACATTGCTTTCAAATTGTAGATTTACATATATCACTACTAGGTGGTGTAGCTCAGACCTTAGTGTAACCTCATTCTAGACTACATTATCCTTATAACAAGCAGTGCTGAGCTCCTACAGAGACTTACACGCTCCATACTTGTGCAATGATGGCACTATTTAGAACCATCGCATTGCACATATCAGTTCCCTCATAGGGGACGGCGAATCACTGCATTCCCTCTCCCAATCACAACAGTGCCCAAGACAGCCTAGGTAAAGCTTGGTAGAGCTTAGAAATTGTGCATTTCCCTTAGGCCGAGTGGGTAAACATAGTTACTAGACCCGCAGGTCTAGCAGAACATCCCAAATTCTCAAATCATCCCATTGTTTACCATCCAGCTTCCCCAACATAGGCCATTCAGTGGAGGGCGGTCTAAAACCCCAATTAACAAAACATTCCAGTTTTTCTGTCAGACTTCCCCAAAGGCAAACCATAGAGGTCAAAGGGTTGTAAAAAGCAGTTTATGTTAATCAAGTTATGTAATTTGATATTTGTATAGCAGCAAAATATTATGGCTTTGAAGTGGGGAGGGGTGGAGAGGCCCGCCTGATAACTGCAGTCTGTGAAAGCAATATGGACACAGGACCAAAACAAACTGATGAGTCGCCCTGTGTCCATAGGAGTCGGCCTGGCCCTGTCCATATGAGTCGTCCCGGCACTGTGACCATATGAGTCGCCCTGTGTCCATATGAGTTAGTCCATATGAGGCGCCCTGGCCCTGTGTCCATATGCGTCTGTCCATATGAGTCGCCCTGTGTCCATATGGGTCGCCATGGCCCTGTGTCCATATGAGTCGCCCTGTGTCCATATGAGTAAGTACATATGAGTCGCCCTGGCCCTGTGTCCATATGTGTCTGTCCATATGAGTCACCCTGTTTCCATATGAGTCGCCCTGGCCCTGTGTCCATATGAGTCGCCCTGTGTCCATATGAGTCGCCCTGGCCCTGCGTCCATATTGCTTTCACAGACTGCGGTTATCAGACAGGACACCCCCCGCCTGGACGCCATAACATTTGGGTGCTATACAAATATGAAATTACATAACTGAACGTAAAGTGCTTTTTACAACCCTTTGAATTTGATCCCTGTTCCCGCAGTAGTGCTTAAATGCACATTTCACTAATCTTTAAGCTTTTTTTTTGCCTGTTAACATCAAACAGATTCTAATTCTAAAGTGATACCTCTATTCATTTTCGACAACTCCTCAATGCGCCCAATGAAAATGAAGCCTCACCATATGTCAGCTCCCAGGATCCTCTGTTTGGAATTATACAGAAACGCACTGTATGGGCTCGCAGTATTCAGTATGGCTTCAGTGTTTCTCTTTAGACTGGCAAATTGTGAGGAGAATGTGATGGTGTCTGCTAACAGACAGTTATGCCATGCAAGAATAGCAGGCATGCGATGTAACTGCTACTTCGGGTGATATGTAGGTGGTCATGATTAGTGCATATTCTCCCTTGAACAAACCTATATTTTATTAAATCTCATGTTTGTTTATTTTTTAGGGAAGTGGAGGAAGAAGGCTCAGCCCTTTTAGGTAGAAATGAATGTTTTGTTATAAGAAGCAATCTTTCTGAATCTGCGCCAGATGTGGCAACGATGAAGCTTCATCTTACACTAACACTGTGCACCTTTATTGCTTGTGTGCAGTATGGACATCGGCCATGAAGAATGTTATGAAGTACAAATATAAAGCAATATATTTACAAACAAACTACAAGACATGGAGAAAGATACCACTGCATAGTCATTACATTGGCAGGTCCCTCAATGATATTAATGAGAATATTAATTACGACATTGCCACTTTGATAAACATCTTTGTCTGCGATTAAGGTGGATGACTTTCAAAGAAATTGCTTTAAGTAAATCTGACTCATGGAGAGGGCTTTACAATTCACAAAAATAGGTATTCCGGGTAACTTTGTTTTACTCCTGAACAGTGTGTTCTCATGGGTAATTCTAAAGTCCCTATCCCTCTTTCTAGTCCCTGGACTCTAATACCAAGTATGTGCTCTGCCCTAGCCTCTTTCTTGCTTTAGTCCTTAGTTCCTCATATTGGTTTCTCTTCCACCTCAATATCCTTTTCCAGAGCCAAACCCATAGAAGGTCTTGAATTTTCAGGAGGATATGCCTAAAAGTGGTTGTATTTTGATGTCTCATTCCGTATTCACTGCACATTTCAATGAAATGTTATATGAGCTTTTATTAAACCAAACACGAAAAACAGATTGTTCACTCTAACTCAACATACAAAAGAAAAGTTCAGTATTTCTAACTGGACAAGCAAAGAAAAAGTCAACACATGTTTCAATCTATGTCAGGTTTTCATCGGGGCTAAATTGAGATGACATCTGTAGATCGCTACCTAATCTGCACCGAATACAAACTGAATAGCTTATGCTTGAATTAACTTGATATTTAGGGCTTTCCTCGTGGGCGCCCACGAGGAAAGCCGTCGGAGGGAGCCTGAAAGAGATCCCTCCAATATAGACGCTATGGAAAACTATTTGTACATAAGTGATACAAGTAGGTAATGTACCTGGAATGTTGTGACCCCGGTTAAGACCAAACCATTTTCACTCAGAATCTCAGGCGTAGAAGCGAGTCTCAGGAACACAGGCTATGTTATATTTATTTTCCTTTGGGGTGGAATGTTCTAAATATCAAGTTACTTCAAGTGCAAGCTATTCAGCTTGTATTTGTTGCAGATTAGATCTACAGATACGGTCTCAATTTAGCCCTGATAACCTGTGATAGGTTGAAAGGCATGTTGGCTTTTTCTTTGCTTGTTAGTTATAAATGACAGAACTGTTTCTTTTGTATGTTGGTTAGTAAACAATCTGTTATTCGTCTTTGGTTTAATGAAACCTCGTAAAACATTTAATTGACATTTGAATTGAATACAATATTTGAGGCATACACTGCTGGCAATTGAAGACCTTAGTGATATTTTAGATATTTGTATGATCCTTGGTACTCTCTAGCTTGCCAACCACATTGCTTTCAAATTGTAGATTTACATATATTACTAGGTGGTGTAGCTCAGACCTTAGTGTAACCTCATTCTAGACTACATTATCCTTATAACAAGCAGTGCTGATCTCCTACAGTGATTTACACGCTCCATACTTGTGCAATGATGGCACTATTTAGCACCATCGCATTGCACATTTCAATTCCCCCATAGGGGACCGCGAATCACTGCATTCCTTCTCCCAATCACAACAGTGCCCAAGACAGCCTAGGCAAAGCTTGGTGGAGCTTAGAAGTTGTACATTTCCCTTAGGCCAAGTAGGTAAACATAGTTACTAGACCCACAGGTCTAGCAGAACATCCTAAATTCTCAAATCATCCCATTGTTTACCATGCAGCTTCTCCAACACAGGCCATTCAGTGGTGGGTGGTCTAAAACCCCAATTTCCAAATCATTCCAGTTTTTCTGTCAGACTTCCCCAAACACAAACCATAGAGGTCAAAGGGTTGTAAAAAGCACTTTATGTTAATTAAGTTATGTAATTTGATATTTGTATAGCACCCAAATGTTATGGTTTTGAAGTGGGGGGGATGGAGAGGCCCGCCTGATAACTGCAGTCTGTGAAAGCAATATGGACACCGGACCAAAACAAACTGCTGAGTCGATCTGTGTCCATATGAGTCACCCTGTGTCCATATGAGTTAGTCCATATGAGTCGCCCTGGCCCTGTGTCCATATGCGTCTGTCCATATGAGTCGCCCTGTGTCCATATGAGTCGCCTTGGCCCTGTGCCCATATGAGTCGCCCTGGCCCTGTGCCCATATGAGTCGCCCTGTGTCCATATGAGTTAGTCCATATGAGTCGCCCAGGCCCTGTCCATATGTGTCTGTCCATATGAGTCGCCCTGTGTCCATATGAGTCGTCCTAGCCCTGTGTCCAAATGAGTCGCCCGGGGCATGTGTCCATATGAGTCGCCCTGTGTCCATATGTATCTGTCCATATGAGTCGCCCTGGCCATGTGTCCATATGTATCTGTCCATATGAGTCGCCCTGTGTCCATATGAGTCGCCCTGGCCCTGTGTCCATATGAGCCGCCCTGTGTCCATATGAGTTAGTCCATATGAGTGGCCCTGGCCATGTGTCTATATGTATCTGTCCTTATGAGTCGCACTGGCCCTGTGTCGACATTGCTTTCACAGACTGCGGTTGTCAGACAGGACCCCCCCCCCTCGAAGCCATAACGTTTGGGTGCTATACAAATATGAAATTACATAATTGAACGTAAAGTGCTTTTTACAACCCTTTGAATTTGATCCCTGTTCCCGCAGTAGTGCTTAAATGCACATTTCACTAATATTTAAGATGTTTTTTGCCTGTTAACATCAAACAGAATCTAATTCTAAAGTGATACCTCTATTCATTTTCGACAACTCTTCAATGCGCCCAATGAAAATGAAGCTTCACCATATGTCAGTTCCTAGGATCCTCTGTTTGGAATTATACAGACACGCACTGTATGGGCTCGCAGTATCCAGTATGGCTTCAGTGTTCCTCTTTAGAATGGCAAATTGTGAGGAGAATGTGATGGTGTCTGCTAACAGACAGTTATGCCATGCAAGAATAGCAGGCATGTGATGTAACTGCTACTTTGGGTGATATGTAGGTGGTCATGATTAGTGCATATTCTCCCCTGAACAAAAATATATTTCATTAAATCTCATATTTGTTTTATTTTTTAGGGAAGTGGAGGAAGAAGGCTCAGTCCTGGTAGGTAGAAATGAATGTTCTGTTATAAGAAGCAATCTTTCTGAATCTGTCCCAGATGTGGTAACGATGAAGCTTCATCTTAGACTAACACTGTGCACCTTTATTGCTTGTGTGCAGTATGGACATCTGCCATGAAGAATGTTATGAAGTACAAATGTAAAGCGATATATTTACAAACAAACTACAAGACAGGGAGAAAGATACCACTGCATAGTCTTTACGTTGGTAGGTTCCTCAATTATATTAATGAGAACATTAATTATGACATTGCCACTTTGATAAACATCTTTGTCTGCGATTAAGGTGGATGACTTTCAAATAAATTGCATTAAGTAAATCTGACTCATGGAGAGGGCTTTACAATTCACAAAAATAGGTACTCTGGGTAACTTTGTTTTACTCCTGAACAGTGTGTTCTCATGGGTAATTCTAAAGTCCCTATCCCTCTTTCTAGTCCCTGGACTCTAATCCCAAGTCTGTGCTCTGTCCTAGCCTCTTTCTTGCTTTAGTCCTTAGTTCCTTATATTGGTTTCTCTTCCACCTCAATATCCAGTTCCAGCGCCAAACCCATAGAAGG
Source organism: Ambystoma mexicanum (assembly GCF_040938575.1). Lineage (NCBI taxonomy): Eukaryota > Metazoa > Chordata > Amphibia > Caudata > Ambystomatidae > Ambystoma > Ambystoma mexicanum. Next base: position 577,404,704 of record NC_090931.1, on the reverse strand, counting down.
TCTTGAATTGCCAGGAGATTATGCCTGAAAGTGGTTGTATTTTGATGTGCCATTCCGTATTCACTGCACATTTCAATGAAATGTTATATGAGCTTTTAATAAACCAAACACGAAAAACAGATTGTTCACTCTAACTCAACATACAAAAGAAAAGTTCAGTATTTCTAACTGCACAAGCAAAGAAAAAGTCAACACATGTTTCAACCTATGGCAGGTTTTCATCGGGGCTAAATTGAGATGACATCTGTAGATCGCTTCCTAATCTGCACCGAATACAAACTGAATAGCTTGCGCTTGAATTAACTTGATATTTAGGGCTTTCCTCGTGGGCGCCCACGAGGAAAGCCGTCGGAGGGAGCCTGAAAGAGATCCCTCCAATATAGACGCTATGGAACACTATCTGTACATAAGTGATACAAGTAGGTAATGTACCTGGAATGTTGTGACCCCAGTTAAGACCAAACCATTTCCACTCAGAATCTCAGGCGTAGAAGCGAGTCTCAGGAACACAGGCTATGTTATATTTATTTTCCTTTGGGGTGGAATGTTCTAAATATCAAGTTACTTCAAGTGCAAGCTATTCAGCTTGTATTTGTTGCAGATTAGATCTACAGATATGGTCTCAATTTAGCCCTGATAACCTGTGATAGGTTGAAAGGCATGTTGGCTTTTTCTTTGCTTGTTAGTTATAAATGACAGAACTTTTTCTTTTGTATGTTGGTTAGTAAACAATCTGTTATTCGTCTTTGGTTTAATGAAACCTCGTAAAACATTTAATTGACATTTGAATTGAATACAATATTTGAGGCATACACTGCTGGCAATTGAAGACCTTAGTGATATTTTAGATATTTGTATGATCCTTGGTACTCTCTAGCTTGCCAACCACATTGCTTTCAAATTGTAGATTTACATATATCACTACTAGGTGGTGTAGCTCAGACCTTAGTGTAACCTCATTCTAGACTACATTATCCTTATAACAAGCAGTGCTGAGCTCCTACAGAGACTTACACGCTCCATACTTGTGCAATGATGGCACTATTTAGAACCATCGCATTGCACATATCAGTTCCCTCATAGGGGACGGCGAATCACTGCATTCCCTCTCCCAATCACAACAGTGCCCAAGACAGCCTAGGTAAAGCTTGGTAGAGCTTAGAAATTGTGCATTTCCCTTAGGCCGAGTGGGTAAACATAGTTACTAGACCCGCAGGTCTAGCAGAACATCCCAAATTCTCAAATCATCCCATTGTTTACCATCCAGCTTCCCCAACATAGGCCATTCAGTGGAGGGCGGTCTAAAACCCCAATTAACAAAACATTCCAGTTTTTCTGTCAGACTTCCCCAAAGGCAAACCATAGAGGTCAAAGGGTTGTAAAAAGCAGTTTATGTTAATCAAGTTATGTAATTTGATATTTGTATAGCAGCAAAATATTATGGCTTTGAAGTGGGGAGGGGTGGAGAGGCCCGCCTGATAACTGCAGTCTGTGAAAGCAATATGGACACAGGACCAAAACAAACTGATGAGTCGCCCTGTGTCCATAGGAGTCGGCCTGGCCCTGTCCATATGAGTCGTCCCGGCACTGTGACCATATGAGTCGCCCTGTGTCCATATGAGTTAGTCCATATGAGGCGCCCTGGCCCTGTGTCCATATGCGTCTGTCCATATGAGTCGCCCTGTGTCCATATGGGTCGCCATGGCCCTGTGTCCATATGAGTCGCCCTGTGTCCATATGAGTAAGTACATATGAGTCGCCCTGGCCCTGTGTCCATATGTGTCTGTCCATATGAGTCACCCTGTTTCCATATGAGTCGCCCTGGCCCTGTGTCCATATGAGTCGCCCTGTGTCCATATGAGTCGCCCTGGCCCTGCGTCCATATTGCTTTCACAGACTGCGGTTATCAGACAGGACACCCCCTGCCTGGACGCCATAACATTTGGGTGCTATACAAATATGAAATTACATAACTGAACGTAAAGTGCTTTTTACAACCCTTTGAATTTGATCCCTGTTCCCGCAGTAGTGCTTAAATGCACATTTCACTAATCTTTAAGCTTTTTTTTTGCCTGTTAACATCAAACAGATTCTAATTCTAAAGTGATACCTCTATTCATTTACGACAACTCCTCAATGCGCCCAATGAAAATGAAGCCTCACCATATGTCAGCTCCCAGGATCCTCTGTTTGGAATTATACAGAAACGCACTGTATGGGCTCGCAGTATTCAGTATGGCTTCAGTGTTTCTCTTTAGACTGGCAAATTGTGAGGAGAATGTGATGGTGTCTGCTAACAGACAGTTATGCCATGCAAGAATAGCAGGCATGCGATGTAACTGCTACTTCGGGTGATATGTAAGTGGTCATGATTAGTGCATATTCTCCCTTGAACAAACCTATATTTTATTAAATCTCATGTTTGTTTATTTTTTAGGGAAGTGGAGGAAGAAGGCTCAGCCCTTTTAGGTAGAAATGAATGTTTTGTTATAAGAAGCAATCTTTCTGAATCTGCGCCAGATGTGGCAACGATGAAGCTTCATCTTACACTAACACTGTGCACCTTTATTGCTTGTGTGCAGAATGGACATCGGCCATGAAGAATGTTATGAAGTACAAATATAAAGCAATATATTTACAAACAAACTACAAGACATGGAGAAAGATACCACTGCATAGTCATTACATTGGCAGGTCCCTCAATGATATTAATGAGAATATTAATTACGACATTGCCACTTTGATAAACATCTTTGTCTGCGATTAAGGTGGATGACTTTCAAAGAAATTGCTTTAAGTAAATCTGACTCATGGAGAGGGCTTTACAATTCACAAAAATAGGTATTCCGGGTAACTTTGTTTTACTCCTGAGCAGTGTGTTCTCATGGGTAATTCTAAAGTCCCTATCCCTCTTTCTAGTCCCTGGACTCTAATACCAAGTATGTGCTCTGTCCTAGCCTCTTTCTTGCTTTAGTCCTTAGTTCCTCATATTGGTTTCTCTTCCACCTCAATATCCTTTTCCAGAGCCAAACCCATAGAAGGTCTTGAATTTTCAGGAGGATATGCCTAAAAGTGGTTGTATTTTGATGTCTCATTCCGTATTCACTGCACATTTCAATGAAATGTTATATGAGCTTTTATTAAACCAAACACGAAAAACAGATTGTTCACTCTAACTCAACATACAAAAGAAAAGTTCAGTATTTCTAACTGGACAAGCAAAGAAAAAGTCAACACATGTTTCAATCTATGGCAGGTTTTCATCGGGGCTAAATTGAGATGACATCTGTAGATCCCTACCTAATCTGCACCGAATACAAACTGAATAGCTTATGCTTGAATTAACTTGATATTTAGGGCTTTCCTCGTGGGCGCCCACGAGGAAAGCCGTCGGAGGGAGCCTGAAAGAGATCCCTCCAATATAGACGCTATGGAAAACTATTTGTACATAAGTGATACAAGTAGGTAATGTACCTGGAATGTTGTGACCCCGATTAAGGCCAAACCATTTTCACTCAGAATCTCAGGCGTAGAAGCGAGTCTCAGGAACACAGGCTATGTTATATTTATTTTCCTTTGGGGTGGAATGTTCTAAATATCAAGTTACTTCAAGTGCACGCTATTCAGCTTGTATTTGTTGCAGATTAGATCTACAGATACGGTCTCAATTTAGCCCTGATAACCTGTGATAGGTTGAAAGGCATGTTGGCTTTTTCTTTGCTTGTTAGTTATAAATGACAGAACTGTTTCTTTTGTATGTTGGTTAGTAAACAATCTGTTATTCGTCTTTGGTTTAATGAAACCTCGTAAAACATTTAATTGACATTTGAATTGAATACAATATTTGAGGCATGCACTGCTGGCAATTGAAGACCTTAGTGATATTTTAGATATTTGTATGATCCTTGGTACTCTCTAGCTTGCCAACCACATTGCTTTCAAATTGTAGATTTACATATATTACTAGGTGGTGTAGCTCCGACCTTAGTGTAACCTCATTCTAGACTACATTATCCTTATAACAAGCAGTGCTGATCTCCTACAGTGATTTACACGCTCCATACTTGTGCAATGATGGCACTATTTAGCACAATCGCATTGCACATTTCAATTCCCCCATAGGGGACCGCGAATCACTGCATTCCTTCTCCCAATCACAACAGTGCCCAAGACAGCCTAGGCAAAGCTTGGTAGAGCTTAGAAGTTGTGCATTTCCCTTAGGCCAAGTAGGTAAACATAGTTACTAGACCCACAGGTCTAGCAGAACATCCTAAATTCTCAAATCATCCCATTGTATACATGCAGCTTCTCCAACACAGGCCATTCAGTGGTGGGTGGTCTAAAACCCCAATTTCCAAATCATTCCAGTTTTTCTGTCAGACTTCCCCAAACACAAACCATAGAGGTCAAAGGGTTGTAAAAAGCACTTTATGTTAATTAAGTTATGTAATTTGATATTTGTATAGCACCCAAATGTTATGGTTTTGAAGTGGGGGGGATGGAGAGGCCCGCCTGATAACTGCAGTCTGTGAAAGCAATATGGACACCGGACCAAAACAAACTGCTGAGTCGATCTGTGTCCATATGAGTCACCCTGTGTCCATATGAGTTAGTCCATATGAGTCGCCCTGGCCCTGTGTCCATATGCGTCTGTCCATATGAGTCGCCCTGTGTCCATATGAGTCGCCCTGGCCCTGTGCCCATATGAGTCGCCCTGGCCCTGTGCCCATATGAGTCGCCCTGTGTCCATATGAGTTAGTCCATATGAGTCGCCCTGGCCCTGTCCATATGTGTCTGTCCATATGAGTCGCCCTGTGTCCATATGAGTCGTCCTAGCCCTGTGTCCAAATGAGTCGCCCGGGGCATGTGTGCATATGAGTCGCCCTGTGTCCATATGTATCTGTCCATATGAATCGCCCTGGCCATGTGTCCATATGTATCTGTCCATATGAGTCGCCCTGTGTCCATATGAGTCGCCCTGGCCCTGTGTCTATATGAGCCGCCCTGTGTCCATATGAGTTAGTCCATATGAGTGGCCCTGGCCATGTGTCTATATGTATCTGTCCTTATGAGTCGCACTGGCCCTGTGTCGACATTGCTTTCACAGACTGCGGTTGTCAGACAGGACCCCCCCCCCCTCGAAGCCATAACATTTGGGTGCTATACAAATATGAAATTACATAATTGAACGTAAAGTGCTTTTTACAACCCTTTGAATTTGATCCCTGTTCCCGCAGTAGTGCTTAAATGCACATTTCACTAATATTTAAGATGTTTTTTGCCTGTTAACATCAAAGAGAATCTAATTCTAAAGTGATACCTCTATTCATTTTCGACAACTCTTCAATGCGCCCAATGAAAATGAAGCTTCACCATATGTCAGTTCCTAGGATCCTCTGTTTGGAATTATACAGACACGCACTGTATGGGCTCGCAGAATTCAGTATGGCTTCAGTGTTCCTCTTTAGAATGGCAAATTGTGAGGAGAATGTGATGGTGTCTGCTAACAGACAGTTATGCCATGCAAGAATAGCAGGCATGTGATGTAACTGCTACTTTGGATGATATGTAGGTGGTCATGATTAGTGCATATTCTCCCCTGAACAAAAATATATTTCATTAAATCTCATATTTGTTTTATTTTTTAGGGAAGTGGAGGAAGAAGGCTCAGTCCTGGTAGGTAGAAATGAACGTTCTGTTATAAGAAGCAATCTTTCGGAATCTGTCCCAGATGTGGTAACGATGAAGCTTCATCTTAGACTAACACTGTGCACCTTTATTGCTTGTGTGCAGTATGGACATCTGCCATGAAGAATGTTATGAAGTACAAATGTAAAGCGATATATTTACAAACAAACTACAAGACAGGGAGAAAGATACCACTGCATAGTCTTTACGTTGGTAGGTTCCTCAATTATATTAATGAGAACATTAATTATGACATTGCCACTTTGATAAACATCTTTGTCTGCGATTAAGGTGGATGACTTTCAAATAAATTGCATTAAGTAAATCTGACTCATGGAGAGGGCTTTACAATTCACAAAAATAGGTACTCTGGGTAACTTTGTTTTACTCCTGAACAGTGTGTTCTCATGGGTAATTCTAAAGTCCCTATCCCTCTTTCTAGTCCCTGGACTCTAATCCCAAGTCTGTGCTCTGTCCTAGCCTCTTTCTTGCTTTAGTCCTTAGTTCCTTATATTGGTTTCTCTTCCACCTCAATATCCAGTTCCAGCGCCAAACCCATAGAAGGTCTTGAATTGCCAGGAGATTATGCCTGAAAGTGGTTGTATTTTGATGTGCCATTCCGTATTCACTGCACATTTCAATGAAATGTTATATGAGCTTTTAATAAACCAAACACGAAAAACAGATTGTTCACTCTAACTCAACATACAAAAGAAAAGTTCAGTATTTCTAACTGCACAAGCAAAGAAAAAGTCAACACATGTTTCAACCTATGGCAGGTTTTCATCGGGGCTAAATTGAGATGACATCTGTAGATCGCTTCCTAATCTGCACCGAATACAAACTGAATAGCTTGCGCTTGTATTAACTTGATATTTAGGGCTTTCCTCGTGGGCGCCCACGAGGAAAGCCGTCGGAGGGAGCCTGAAAGAGATCCCTCCAATATAGACGCTATGGAACACTATCTGTACATAAGTGATACAAGTAGGTAATGTACCTGGAATGTTGTGACCCCAGTTAAGACCAAACCATTTCCACTCAGAATCTCAGGCGTAGAAGCGAGTCTCAGGAACACAGGCTATGTTATATTTATTTTCCTTTGGGGTGGACTGTTCTAAATATCAAGTTACTTCAAGTGCAAGCTATTCAGCTTGTATTTGTTGCAGATTAGATCTACAGATACGGTCTCAATTTAGCCCTGATAACCTGTGATAGGTTGAAAGGCATGTTGGCTTTTTCTTTGCTTGTTAGTTATAAATGACAGAACTTTTTCTTTTGTATGTTGGTTAGTAAACAATCTGTTATTCGTCTTTGGTTTAATGAAACCTCGTAAAACATTTAATTGACATTTGAATTGAATACAATATTTGAGGCATACACTGCTGGCAATTGAAGACCTTAGTGATATTTTAGATATTTGTATGATCCTTGGTACTCTCTAGCTTGCCAACCACATTGCTTTCAAATTGTAGATTTACATATATCACTACTAGGTGGTGTAGCTCAGACCTTAGTGTAACCTCATTCTAGATTACATTATCCTTATAACAAGCAGTGCTGAGCTCCTACAGAGACTTACACGCTCCATACTTGTGCAATGATGGCACTATTTAGAACCATCGCATTGCACATATCAGTTCCCTCATAGGGGACGGCGAATCACTGCATTCCCTCTCCCAATCACAACAGTGCCCAAGACAGCCTAGGTAAAGCTTGGTAGAGCTTAGAAATTGTGCATTTCCCTTAGGCCGAGTGGGTAAACATAGTTACTAGACCCGCAGGTCTAGCAGAACATCCCAAATTCTCAAATCATCCCATTGTTTACCATCCAGCTTCCCCAACATAGCCCATTCAGTGGAGGGCGGTCTAAAACCCCAATTAACAAAACATTCCAGTTTTTCTGTCAGACTTCCCCAAAGGCAAACCATAGAGGTCAAAGGGTTGTAAAAAGCAGTTTATGTTAATCAAGTTATGTAATTTGATATTTGTATAGCAGCAAAATTTTATGGCTTTGAAGTGGGGAGGGGTGGAGAGGCCCGCCTGATAACTGCAGTCTGTGAAAGCAATATGGACACAGGACCAAAACAAACTGATGAGTCGCCCTGTGTCCATAGGAGTCGGCCTGGCCCTGTGTCCATATGAGTCGTCCCGGCACTGTGACCATATGAGTCGCCCTGTGTCCATATGAGTTAGTCCATATGAGGCGCCCTGGCCCTGTGTCCATATGCGTCTGTCCATATGAGTCGCCCTGTGTCCATATGAGTCGCCCTGTGTCCATATGGGTCGCCATGGCCCTGTGTCCATATGAGTCGCCCTGTGTCCATATGAGTAAGTACATATGAGTCGCCCTGGCCCTGTGTCCATATGTGTCTGTCCATATGAGTCACCCTGTTTCCATATGAGTCGCCCTGGCCCTGTGTCCATATGAGTCGCCCTGGCCCTGCGTCCATATTGCTTTCACAGACTGCGGTTATTAGACAGGACACCCCCCGCCTGGACGCCATAACATTTGGGTGCTATACAAATATGAAATTACATAACTGAACGTAAAGTGCTTTTTACAACCCTTTGAATTTGATCCCTGTTCCCGCAGTAGTGCTTAAATGCACATTTCACTAATCTTTAAGCTTTTTTTTTGCCTGTTAACATCAAACGGATTCTAATTCTAAAGTGATACCTCTATTCATTTTCGACAACTCCTCAATGCGCCCAATGAAAATGAAGCCTCACCATATGTCAGTTCCCAGGATCCTCTGTTTGGAATTATAAAGAAACGCACTGTATGGGCTCGCAGTATTCAGTATGGCTTCAGTGTTTCTCTTTACACTGGCAAATTGTGAAAAGAATGTGATGGTGTCTGCTAACAGACAGTTATGCCATGCAAGAATAGCAGGCATGCGATGTAACTGCTACTTCGGGTGATATGTAGGTGGTCATGATTAGTGCATATTCTCCCTTGAACAAACCTATATTTTATTAAATCTCATGTTTGTTTATTTTTTAGGGAAGTGGAGGAAGAAGGCTCAGCCCTTTTAGGTAGAAATGAATGTTTTGTTATAAGAAGCAATCTTTCTGAATCTGCGCCAGATGTGGCAACGATGAAGCTTCATCTTACACTAACACTGTGCACCTTTATTGCTTGTGTGCAGTATGGACATCGGCCATGAAGAATGTTATGAAGTACAAATATAAAGCAATATATTTACAAACAAACTACAAGACATGGAGAAAGATACCACTGCATAGTCATTACATTGGCAGGTCCCTCAATGATATTAATGAGAATATTAATTACGACATTGCCACTTTGATAAACATCTTTGTCTGCGATTAAGGTGGATGACTTTCAAAGAAATTGCTTTAAGTAAATCTGACTCATGGAGAGGGCTTTACAATTCACAAAAATAGGTATTCCGGGTAACTTTGTTTTACTCCTGAACAGTGTGTTCTCATGGGTAATCCTAAAGTCCCTATCCCACTTTCTAGTCCCTGGACTCTAATACCAAGTATGTGCTCTGTCCTAGCCTCTTTCTTGCTTTAGTCCTTAGTTCCTCATATTGGTTTCTCTTCCACCTCAATATCCTTTTCCAGAGCCAAACCCATAGAAGGTCTTTAATTTTCAGGAGGATATGCCTAAAAGTGGTTGTATTTTGATGTCTCATTCCGTATTCACTGCACATTTCAATGAAATGTTATATGAGCTTTTATTAAACCAAACACGAAAAACAGATTGTTCACTCTAACTCAACATACAAAAGAAACGTTCAGTATTTCTAACTGGACAAGCAAAGAAAAAGTCAACACATGTTTCAATCTATGGCAGGTTTTCATCGGGGCTAAATTGAGATGACATCTGTAGATCGCTACCTAATCTGCACCGAATACAAACTGAATAGCTTATGCTTGAATTAACTTGATATTTAGGGCTTTCCTCGTGGGCGCCCACGAGGAAAGCCGTCGGAGGGAGCCTGAAAGAGATCCCTCCAATATAGACGCTATGGAAAACTATTTGTACATAAGTGATACAAGTAGGTAATGTACCTGGAATGTTGTGACCCCGGTTAAGACCAAACCATTTTCACTCAGGATCTCAGGCGTAGAAGCGAGTCTCAGGAACACAGGCTATGTTATATTTATTTTCCTTTGGGTGGAATGTTCTAAATATCAAGTTACTTCAAGTGCAAGCTATTCAGCTTGTATTTGTTGCAGATTAGATCTACAGATACGGTCTCAATTTAGCCCTGATAACCTGTGATAGGTTGAAAGGCATGTTGGCTTTTTCTTTGCTTGTTAGTTATAAATGACAGAACTGTTTCTTTTGTATGTTGGTTAGTAAACAATCTGTTATTCGTCTTTGGTTTAATGAAACCTCGTAAAACATTTAATTGACATTTGAATTGAATACAATATTTGAGGCATACACTGCTGGCAATTGAAGACCTTAGTGATATTTTAGATATTTGTATGATCCTTGGTACTCTCTAGCTTGCCAACCACATTGCTTTCAAATTGTAGATTTACATATATTACTAGGTGGTGTAGCTCCGACCTTAGTGTAACCTCATTCTAGACTACATTATCCTTATAACAAGCAGTGCTGATCTCCTACAGTGATTTACACGCTCCATACTTGTGCAATGATGGCACTATTTAGCACCATCGCATTGCACATTTCAATTCCCCCATAGGGGACCGCGAATCACTGCATTCCTTCTCCCAATCACAACAGTGCCCAAGACAGCCTAGGCAAAGCTTGGTAGAGCTTAGAAGTTGTGCATTTCCCTTAGGCCAAGTAGGTAAACATAGTTACTAGACCCACAGGTCTAGCAGAACATCCTAAATTCTCAAATCATCCCATTGTTTACCATGCAGCTTCTCCAACACAGGCCATTCAGTGGTGGGTGGTCTAAAACCCCAATTTCCAAATCATTCCAGTTTTTCTGTCAGACTTCCCCAAACACAAACCATAGAGGTCAAAGGGTTGTAAAAAGCACTTTATGTTAATTAAGTTATGTAATTTGATATTTGTATAGCACCCAAATGTTATGGTTTTGAAGTGGGGGGATGGAGAGGCCCGCCTGATAACTGCAGTCTGTGAAAGCAATATGGACACCGGACCAAAACAAACTGCTGAGTCGATCTGTGTCCATATGAGTCACCCTGTGTCCATATGAGTTAGTCCATATGAGTCGCCCTGGCCCTGTGTCCATATGCGTCTGTCCATATGAGTCGCCCTGTGTCCATATGAGTCGCCTTGGCCCTGTGCCCATATGAGTCGCCCTGGCCCTGTGCCCATATGAGTCGCCCTGTGTCCATATGAGTTAGTCCATATGAGTCGCCCTGGCCCTGTCCATATGTGTCTGTCCATATGAGTCGCCCTGTGTCCATATGAGTCGTCCTAGCCCTGTGTCCAAATGAGTCGCCCGGGGCATGTGTCCATATGAGTCGCCCTGTGTCCATATGTATCTGTCCATATGAGTCGCCCTGGCCATGTGTCCATATGTATCTGTCCATATGAGTCGCCCTGTGTCCATATGAGTCGCCCTGGCCCTGTGTCCATATGAGCCGCCCTGTGTCCATATGAGTTAGTCCATATGAGTGGCCCTGGCCATGTGTCTATATGTATCTGTCCTTATGAGTCGCACTGGCCCTGTGTCGACATTGCTTTCACAGACTGCGGTTGTCAGACAGGACCCCCCCCCCCCTCGAAGCCATAACATTTGGGTGCTATACAAATATGAAATTACATAATTGAACGTAAAGTGCTTTTTACAACCCTTTGAATTTGATCCCTGTTCCCGCAGTAGTGCTTAAATGCACATTTCACTAATTTTAAGATGTTTTTTGCCTGTTAACATCAAACAGAATCTAATTCTAAAGTGATACCTCTATTCCTTTTCGACAACTCTTCAATGCGCCCAATGAAAATGAAGCTTCACCATATGTCAGTTCCTAGGATCCTCTGTTTGGAATTATACAGACACGCACTGTATGGGCTCGCAGAATTCAGTATGGCTTCAGTGTTCCTCTTTAGAATGGCAAATTGTGAGGAGAATGTGATGGTGTCTGCTAACAGACAGTTATGCCATGCAAGAATAGCAGGCATGTGATGTAACTGCTACTTTGGGTGATATGTAGGTGGTCATGATTAGTGCATATTCTCCCCTGAACAAAAATATATTTCATTAAATCTCATATTTGTTTTATTTTTTAGGGAAGTGGAGGAAGAAGGCTCAGTCCTGGTAGGTAGAAATGAACGTTCTGTTATAAGAAGCAATCTTTCGGAATCTGTCCCCGATGTGGTAACGATGAAGCTTCATCTTAGACTAACACTGTGCACCTTTATTGCTTGTGTGCAGTATGGACATCTGCCATGAAGAATGTTATGAAGTACAAATGTAAAGCGATATATTTACAAACAAACTACAAGACAGGGAGAAAGATACCACTGCATAGTCTTTACGTTGGTAGGTTCCTCAATTATATTAATGAGAACATTAATTATGACATTGCCACTTTGATAAACATCTTTGTCTGCGATTAAGGTGGATGACTTTCAAATAAATTGCATTAAGTAAATCTGACTCATGGAGAGGGCTTTACAATTCACAAAAATAGGTACTCTGGGTAACTTTGTTTTACTCCTGAACAGTGTGTTCTCATGGGTAATTCTAAAGTCCCTATCCCTCTTTCTAGTCCCTGGACTCTAATCCCAAGTCTGTGCTCTGTCCTAGCCTCTTTCTTGCTTTAGTCCTTAGTTCCTTATATTGGTTTCTCTTCCACCTCAATATCCAGTTCCAGCGCCAAACCCATAGAAGGTCTTGAATTGCCAGGAGATTATGCCTGAAAGTGGTTGTATTTTGATGTGCCATTCCGTATTCACTGCACATTTCAATGAAATGTTATATGAGCTTTTAATAAACCAAACACGAAAAACAGATTGTTCACTCTAACTCAACATACAAAAGAAAAGTTCAGTATTTCTAACTGCACAAGCAAAGAAAAAGTCAACACATGTTTCAACCTATGGCAGGTTTTCATCGGGGCTAAATTGAGATGACATCTGTAGATCGCTTCCTAATCTGCACCGAATACAAACTGAATAGCTTGCGCTTGAATTAACTTGATATTTAGGGCTTTCCTCGTGGGCGCCCACGAGGAAAGCCGTCGGAGGGAGCCTGAAAGAGATCCCTCCAATATAGACGCTATGGAACACTATCTGTACATAAGTGATACAAGTAGGTAATGTACCTGGAATGTTGTGACCCCAGTTAAGACCAAACCATTTCCACTCAGAATCTCAGGCGTAGAAGCGAGTCTCAGGAACACAGGCTATGTTATATTTATTTTCCTTTGGGGTGGACTGTTCTAAATATCAAGTTACTTCAAGTGCAAGCTATTCAGCTTGTATTTGTTGCAGATTAGATCTACAGATACGGTCTCAATTTAGCCCTGATAACCTGTGATAGGTTGAAAGGCATGTTGGCTTTTTCTTTGCTTGTTAGTTATAAATGACAGAACTTTTTCTTTTGTATGTTGGTTAGTAAACAATCTGTTATTCGTCTTTGGTTTAATGAAACCTCGTAAAACATTTAATTGACATTTGAATTGAATACAATATTTGAGGCATACACTGCTGGCAATTGAAGACCTTAGTGATATTTTAGATATTTGTATGATCCTTGGTACTCTCTAGCTTGCCAACCACATTGCTTTCAAATTGTAGATTTACATATATCACTACTAGGTGGTGTAGCTCAGACCTTAGTGTAACCTCATTCTAGATTACATTATCCTTATAACAAGCAGTGCTGAGCTCCTACAGAGACTTACACGCTCCATACTTGTGCAATGATGGCACTATTTAGAACCATCGCATTGCACATATCAGTTCCCTCATAGGGGACGGCGAATCACTGCATTCCCTCTCCCAATCACAACAGTGCCCAAGACAGCCTAGGTAAAGCTTGGTAGAGCTTAGAAATTGTGCATTTCCCTTAGGCCGAGTGGGTAAACATAGTTACTAGACCCGCAGGTCTAGCAGAACATCCCAAATTCTCAAATCATCCCATTGTTTACCATCCAGCTTCCCCAACATAGCCCATTCAGTGGAGGGCGGTCTAAAACCCCAATTAACAAAACATTCCAGTTTTTCTGTCAGACTTCCCCAAAGGCAAACCATAGAGGTCAAAGGGTTGTAAAAAGCAGTTTATGTTAATCAAGTTATGTAATTTGATATTTGTATAGCAGCAACATTTTATGGCTTTGAAGTGGGGAGGGGTGGAGAGGCCCGCCTGATAACTGCAGTCTGTGAAAGCAATATGGACACAGGACCAAAACAAACTGATGAGTCGCCCTGTGTCCATAGGAGTCGGCCTGGCCCTGTGTCCATATGAGTCGTCCCGGCAACGTGACCATATGAGTCGCCCTGTGTCCATATGAGTTAGTCCATATGAGGCGCCCTGGCCCTGTGTCCATATGCGTCTGTCCATATGAGTCGCCCTGTGTCCATATGAGTCGCCCTGTGTCCATATGGGTCGCCATGGCCCTGTGTCCATATGAGTCGCCCTGTGTCCATATGAGTAAGTACATATGAGTCGCCCTGGCCCTGTGTCCATATGTGTCTGTCCATATGAGTCACCCTGTTTCCATATGAGTCGCCCTGGCCCTGTGTCCATATGAGTCGCCCTGTGTCCATATGAGTCGCCCTGGCCCTGCGTCCATATTGCTTTCACAGACTGCGGTTATTAGACAGGACACCCCCCGCCTGGACGCCATAACATTTGGGTGCTATACAAATATGAAATTACATAACTGAACGTAAAGTGCTTTTTACAACCCTTTGAATTTGATCCCTGTTCCCGCAGTAGTGCTTAAATGCACATTTCACTAATCTTTAAGCTTTTTTTTTGCCTGTTAACATCAAACGGATTCTAATTCTAAAGTGATACCTCTATTCATTTTCGACAACTCCTCAATGCGCCCAATGAAAATGAAGCCTCACCATATGTCAGTTCCCAGGATCCTCTGTTTGGAATTATAAAGAAACGCACTGTATGGGCTCGCAGTATTCAGTATGGCTTCAGTGTTTCTCTTTACACTGGCAAATTGTGAAAAGAATGTGATGGTGTCTGCTAACAGACAGTTATGCCATGCAAGAATAGCAGGCATGCGATGTAACTGCTACTTCGGGTGATATGTAGGTGGTCATGATTAGTGCATATTCTCCCTTGAACAAACCTATATTTTATTAAATCTCATGTTTGTTTATTTTTTAGGGAAGTGGAGGAAGAAGGCTCAGCCCTTTTAGGTAGAAATGAATGTTTTGTTATAAGAAGCAATCTTTCTGAATCTGCGCCAGATGTGGCAACGATGAAGCTTCATCTTACACTAACACTGTGCACCTTTATTGCTTGTGTGCAGTATGGACATCGGCCATGAAGAATGTTATGAAGTACAAATATAAAGCAATATATTTACAAACAAACTACAAGACATGGAGAAAGATACCACTGCATAGTCATTACATTGGCAGGTCCCTCAATGATATTAATGAGAATATTAATTACGACATTGCCACTTTGATAAACATCTTTGTCTGCGATTAAGGTGGATGACTTTCAAAGAAATTGCTTTAAGTAAATCTGACTCATGGAGAGGGCTTTACAATTCACAAAAATAGGTATTCCGGGTAACTTTGTTTTACTCCTGAACAGTGTGTTCCCATGGGTAATCCTAAAGTCCCTATCCCACTTTCTAGTCCCTGGACTCTAATACCAAGTATGTGCTCTGTCCTAGCCTCTTTCTTGCTTTAGTCCTTAGTTCCTCATATTGGTTTCTCTTCCACCTCAATATCCTTTTCCAGAGCCAAACCCATAGAAGGTCTTGAATTTTCAGGAGGATATGCCTAAAAGTGGTTGTATTTTGATGTCTCATTCCGTATTCACTGCACATTTCAATGAAATGTTATATGAGCTTTTATTAAACCAAACACGAAAAACAGATTGTTCACTCTAACTCAACATACAAAAGAAAAGTTCAGTATTTCTAACTGGACAAGCAAAGAAAAAGTCAACACATGTTTCAATCTATGGCAGGTTTTCATCGGGGCTAAATTGAGATGACATCTGTAGATCGCTACCTAATCTGCACCGAATACAAACTGAATAGCTTATGCTTGAATTAACTTGATATTTAGGGCTTTCCTCGTGGGCGCCCACGAGGAAAGCCGTCGGAGGGAGCCTGAAAGAGATCCCTCCAATATAGACGCTATGGAACACTATTTGTACATAAGTGATACAAGTAGGTAATGTACCTGGAATGTTGTGACCCCGGTTAAGACCAAACCATTTTCACTCAGAATCTCAGGCGTAGAAGCGAGTCTCAGGAACACAGGCTATGTTATATTTATTTTCCTTTGGGGTGGAATGTTCTAAATATCAAGTTACTTCAAGTGCAAGCTATTCGGCTTGTATTTGTTGCAGATTAGATCTACAGATACGGTCTCAATTTAGCCCTGATAACCTGTGATAGGTTGAAAGGCATGTTGGCTTTTTCTTTGCTTGTTAGTTATAAATGACAGAACTTTTTCTTTTGTATGTTGGTTAGTAAACAATATGTTATTCGTCTTTGGTTTAATGAAACCTCGTAAAACATTTAATTGACATTTGAATTGAATACAAAATTTGAGGCATGCACTGCTGGCAATTGAAGACCTTAGTGATATTTTAGATATTTGTATGATTCTTGGTACTCTCTAGCTTGCCAACCACCTTGCTTTCAAATTGTAGATTTACATATATTACTAGGTGGTGTAGCTCAGACCTTAGTGTAACCTCATTCTAGACTACGTTATCCTTATAACAAGCAGTGCTGATCTCCTACAGTGATTTACACGCTCCATACTTGTGCAATGATGGCACTATTTAGAACCATCGCATTGCACATTTCAGTTCCCCCATAGGGGACCGCGAATCACTGCATTCCTTCTCCCAATCACAACAGTGCCCAAGACAGCCTAGGCAAAGCTTGGTAGAGCTTAGAAGTTGTGCATTTCCCTTAGGTCAAGTAGGTAAACATAGTTACTAGACCCACAGGTCTAGCAGAACATCCTAAATTCTCAAATCATCCCATTGTTTACCATGCAGCTTCTCCAACACAGGCCATTCAGTGGTGGGTGGTCTAAAACCCCAATTTCCAAATCATTCCAGTTTTTCTGTCAGACTTCCCCAAACACAAACCATAGAGGTCAAAGGGTTGTAAAAAGCACTTTATGTTAATTAAGTTATGTAATTTGATATTTGTATAGCACCCAAATGTTATGGTTTTGAAGTGGGGGGGATGGAGAGGCCCGCCTGATAACTGCAGTCCGTGAAAGCAATATGGACACCGGACCAAAACAAACTGCTGAGTCGATCTGTGTCCATATGAGTCACCCTGTGTCCATATGAGTTAGTCCATATGAGTCGCCCTGGCCCTGTGTCCATATGCGTCTGTCCATATGAGTCGCCCTGTGCCCATATGAGTCGCCCTGGCCCTGTGCCCATATGAGTCGCCCTGTGTCCATATGAGTTAGTCCATATGAGTCGCCTTGGCCCTGTCCATATGTGTCTGTCCATATGAGTCGCCCTGTGTCCATATGAGTCGTCCTAGCCCTGTGTCCAAATGAGTCGCCCGGGGCCTGTGTCCATATGAGTCGCCCTGTGTCCATATGTATCTGTCCATATGAGTCGCCCTGGCCATGTGTCCATATGTATCTGTCCATATGAGTCGCCCTGTGTCCATATGAGTTAGTCCATATGAGTGGCCCTGGCCATGTGTCCATATGTATCTGTCCTTATGAGTCTCACTGGCCCTGTGTCGACATTGCTTTCACAGACTGCGGTTGTCAGACAGGACCCCCCCCCCCCTCGAAGCCATAACATTTGGGTGCTATACAAATATGAAATTACATAATTGAACGTAAAGTGCTTTTTACAACCCTTTGAATTTGATCCCTGTTCCCGCAGTAGTGCTTAAATGCACATTTCACTAATATTTAAGATGTTTTTTGCCTGTTAACATCAAACAGAATCTAATTCTAAAGTGATACCTCTATTCATTTTCGACAACTCTTCAATGCGCCCAATGAAAATGAAGCTTCACCATATGTCAGTTCCTAGGATCCTCTGTTTGGAATTATACAGACACGCACTGTATGGGCTCGCAGTATTCAGTATGGCTTCAGTGTTCCTCTTTAGAATGGCAAATTGTGAGGAGAATGTGATGGTGTCTGCTAACAGACAGTTATGCCATGCAAGAATCGCAGGCATGTGATGTAACTGCTACTTTGGGTGATATGTAGGTGGTCACGATTAGTGCATATTCTCCCCTGAACAAAAATATATTTAATTAAATCTCATATTTGTTTTATTTTTTAGGGAAGTGGAGGAAGAAGGCTCAGTCCTGGTAGGTAGAAATGAATGTTCTGTTATAAGAAGCAATCTTTCTGAATCTGTCCCAGATGTGGTAACGATGAAGCTTCATCTTAGACTAACACTGTGCACCTTTATTGCTTGTGTGCAGTGTGGACATCTGCCATGAAGAATGTTATGAAGTACAAATGTAAAGCGATATATTTACAAACAAACTACAAGACAGGGAGAAAGATACCACTGCATAGTCTTTACGTTGGTAGGTTCCTCAATTATATTAATGAGAATATTAATTATGAGATTGCCACTTTGATAAACATCTTTGTCTGCGATTAAGGTGGATGACTTTCAAATAAATTGCATTAAGTAAATCTGACTCATGGAGAGGGCTTTACAATTCACAAAAATAGGTACTCTGGGTAACTTTGTTTTACTCCTGAACAGTGTGTTCTCATGGGTAATTCTAAAGTCCCTATCCCTCTTTCTAGTCCCTGGACTCTAATCCCAAGTCTGTGCTCTGTCCTAGCCTCTTTCTTGCTTTAGTCCTTAGTTCCTTATATTGGTTTCTCTTCCACCTCAATATCCAGTTCCAGCGCCAAACCCATAGAAGGTCTTGAATTTTCAGGAGGATATGCCTAAAAGTGGTTGTATTTTGATGTCTCATTCCGTATTCACTGCACATTTCAATGAAATGTTATATGAGCTTTTATTAAACCAAACACGAAAAACAGATTGTTCACTCTAACTCAACATACAAAAGAAAAGTTCAGTATTTCTAACTGGACAAGCAAAGAAAAAGTCAACACATGTTTCAACCTATGGCAGGTTTTCATCGGGGCTAAATTTAGATGACATCTGTAGATCGCTTCCTAATCTGCACCGAATACAAACTGAATAGCTTGCGCTTGAATTAACTTGATATTTAGGGCTTTCCTCGTGGGCGCCCACGAGGAAAGCCGTCGGAGGGAGCCTGAAAGAGATCCCTCCAATATAGACGCTATGGAACACTATTTGTACATAAGTGATACAAGTAGGTAATGTACCTGGAATGTTGTGACCCCAGTTAAGACCAAACCATTTCCACTCAGAATCTCAGGCGTAGAAGCGAGTCTCAGGAACACAGGCTATGTTATATTTATTTTCCTTTGGGGTGGAATGTTCTAAATATCAAGTTACTTCAAGTGCAAGCTATTCAGCTTGTATTTGTTGCAGATTAGATCTACAGATACGGTCTCAATTTAGCCCTGATAACCTGTGATAGGTTGAAAGGCATGTTGGCTTTTTCTTTGCTTGTTAGTTATAAATGACAGAACTTTTTCTTTTGTATGTTGGTTAGTAAACAATCTGTTATTCGTCTTTGGTTTAATGAAACCTCGTAAAACATTTAATTGACATTTGAATTGAATACAATATTTGAGGCATACACTGCTGGCAATTGAAGACCTTAGTGATATTTTAGATATTTGTATGATCCTTGGTACTCTCTAGCTTGCCAACCACATTGCTTTCAAATTGTAGATTTAGATATATCACTACTAGGTGGTGTAGCTCAGACCTTAGTGTAACCTCATTCTAGACTACATTATCCTTATAACAAGCAGTGCTGAGCTCCTACAGAGACTTACACGCTCCATACTTGTGCAATGATGGCACTATTTAGAACCATCGCATTGCACATATCAGTTCCCTCATAGGGGACGGCGAATCACTGCATTCCCTCTCCCAATCACAACAGTGCCCAAGACAGCCTAGGTAAAGCTTGGTAGAGCTTAGAAATTGTGCATTTCCCTTAGGCCGAGTGGGTAAACATAGTTACTAGACCCGCAGGTCTAGCAGAACATCCCAAATTCTCAAATCATCCCATTGTTTACCATCCAGCTTCCCCAACATAGGCCATTCAGTGGAGGGCGGTCTAAAACCCCAATTAACAAAACATTCCAGTTTTTCTGTCAGACTTCCCCAAAGGCAAACCATAGAGGTCAAAGGGTTGTAAAAAGCAGTTTATGTTAATCAAGTTATGTAATTTGATATTTGTATAGCAGCAAAATTTTATGGCTTTGAAGTGGGGAGGGGTGGAGAGGCCCGCCTGATAACTGCAGTCTGTGAAAGCAATATGGACACAGGACCAAAACAAACTGATGAGTCGCCCTGTGTCCATAGGAGTCGGCCTGGCCCTGTGTCCATATGAGTCGTCCCGGCACTGTGACCATATGAGTCGCCCTGTGTCCATATGAGTTAGTCCATATGAGGCGCCCTGGCCCTGTGTCCATATGCGTCTGTCCATATGAGTCGCCCTGTGTCCATATGAGTCGCCCTGTGTCCATATGGGTCGCCATGGCCCTGTGTCCATATGAGTCGCCCTGTGTCCATATGAGTAAGTACATATGAGTCGCCCTGGCCCTGTGTCCATATGTGTCTGTCCATATGAGTCACCCTGTTTCCATATGAGTCGCCCTGGCCCTGTGTCCATATGAGTCGCCCTGTGTCCATATGAGTCGCCCTGGCCCTGCGTCCATATTGCTTTCACAGACTGCGGTTATTAGACAGGACACCCCCCGCCTGGACGCCATAACATTTGGGTGCTATACAAATATGAAATTACATAACTGAACGTAAAGTGCTTTTTACAACCCTTTGAATTTGATCCCTGTTCCCGCAGTAGTGCTTAAATGCACATTTCACTAATCTTTAAGCTTTTTTTTTGCCTGTTAACATCAAACGGATTCTAATTCTAAAGTGATACCTCTATTCATTTTCGACAACTCCTCAATGCGCCCAATGAAAATGAAGCCTCACCATATGTCAGTTCCCAGGATCCTCTGTTTGGAATTATAAAGAAACGCACTGTATGGGCTCGCAGTATTCAGTATGGCTTCAGTGTTTCTCTTTACACTGGCAAATTGTGAAAAGAATGTGATGGTGTCTGCTAACAGACAGTTATGCCATGCAAGAATAGCAGGCATGCGATGTAACTGCTACTTCGGGTGATATGTAGGTGGTCATGATTAGTGCATATTCTCCCTTGAACAAACCTATATTTTATTAAATCTCATGTTTGTTTATTTTTTAGGGAAGTGGAGGAAGAAGGCTCAGCCCTTTTAGGTAGAAATGAATGTTTTGTTATAAGAAGCAATCTTTCTGAATCTGCGCCAGATGTGGCAACGATGAAGCTTCATCTTACACTAACACTGTGCACCTTTATTGCTTGTGTGCAGTATGGACATCGGCCATGAAGAATGTTATGAAGTACAAATATAAAGCAATATATTTACAAACAAACTACAAGACATGGAGAAAGATACCACTGCATAGTCATTACATTGGCAGGTCCCTCAATGATATTAATGAGAATATTAATTACGACATTGCCACTTTGATAAACATCTTTGTCTGCGATTAAGGTGGATGACTTTCAAAGAAATTGCTTTAAGTAAATCTGACTCATGGAGAGGGCTTTACAATTCACAAAAATAGGTATTCCGGGTAACTTTGTTTTACTCCTGAACAGTGTGTTCTCATGGGTAATCCTAAAGTCCCTATCCCACTTTCTAGTCACTGGACTCTAATACCAAGTATGTGCTCTGTCCTAGCCTCTTTCTTGCTTTAGTCCTTAGTTCCTCATATTGGTTTCTCTTCCACCTCAATATCCTTTTCCAGAGCCAAACCCATAGAAGGTCTTTAATTTTCAGGAGGATATGCCTAAAAGTGGTTGTATTTTGATGTCTCATTCCGTATTCACTGCACATTTCAATGAAATGTTATATGAGCTTTTATTAAACCAAACACGAAAAACAGATTGTTCACTCTAACTCAACATACAAAAGAAACGTTCAGTATTTCTAACTGGACAAGCAAAGAAAAAGTCAACACATGTTTCAATCTATGGCAGGTTTTCATCGGGGCTAAATTGAGATGACATCTGTAGATCGCTACCTAATCTGCACCGAATACAAACTGAATAGCTTATGCTTGAATTAACTTGATATTTAGGGCTTTCCTCGTGGGCGCCCACGAGGAAAGCCGTCGGAGGGAGCCTGAAAGAGATCCCTCCAATATAGACGCTATGGAAAACTATTTGTACATAAGTGATACAAGTAGGTAATGTACCTGGAATGTTGTGACCCCGGTTAAGACCAAACCATTTTCACTCAGAATCTCAGGCGTAGAAGCGAGTCTCAGGAACACAGGCTATGTTATATTTATTTTCCTTTGGGTGGAATGTTCTAAATATCAAGTTACTTCAAGTGCAAGCTATTCAGCTTGTATTTGTTGCAGATTAGATCTACAGATACGGTCTCAATTTAGCCCTGATAACCTGTGATAGGTTGAAAGGCATGTTGGCTTTTTCTTTGCTTGTTAGTTATAAATGACAGAACTGTTTCTTTTGTATGTTGGTTAGTAAACAATCTGTTATTCGTCTTTGGTTTAATGAAACCTCGTAAAACATTTAATTGACATTTGAATTGAATACAATATTTGAGGCATACACTGCTGGCAATTGAAGACCTTAGTGATATTTTAGATATTTGTATGATCCTTGGTACTCTCTAGCTTGCCAACCACATTGCTTTCAAATTGTAGATTTACATATATTACTAGGTGGTGTAGCTCCGACCTTAGTGTAACCTCATTCTAGACTACATTATCCTTATAACAAGCAGTGCTGATCTCCTACAGTGATTTACACGCTCCATACTTGTGCAATGATGGCACTATTTAGCACCATCGCATTGCACATTTCAATTCCCCCATAGGGGACCGCGAATCACTGCATTCCTTCTCCCAATCACAACAGTGCCCAAGACAGCCTAGGCAAAGCTTGGTAGAGCTTAGAAGTTGTGCATTTCCCTTAGGCCAAGTAGGTAAACATAGTTACTAGACCCACAGGTCTAGCAGAACATCCTAAATTCTCAAATCATCCCATTGTTTACCATGCAGCTTCTCCAACACAGGCCATTCAGTGGTGGGTGGTCTAAAACCCCAATTTCCAAATCATTCCAGTTTTTCTGTCAGACTTCCCCAAACACAAACCATAGAGGTCAAAGGGTTGTAAAAAGCACTTTATGTTAATTAAATTATGTAATTTGATATTTGTATAGCACCCAAATGTTATGGTTTTGAAGTGGGGGGATGGAGAGGCCCGCCTGATAACTGCAGTCTGTGAAAGCAATATGGACACCGGACCAAAACAAACTGCTGAGTCGATCTGTGTCCATATGAGTCACCCTGTGTCCATATGAGTTAGTCCATATGAGTCGCCCTGGCCCTGTGTCCATATGCGTCTGTCCATATGAGTCGCCCTGTGTCCATATGAGTCGCCTTGGCCCTGTGCCCATATGAGTCGCCCTGGCCCTGTGCCCATATGAGTCGCCCTGTGTCCATATGAGTTAGTCCATATGAGTCGCCCTGGCCCTGTCCATATGTGTCTGTCCATATGAGTCGCCCTGTGTCCATATGAGTCGTCCTAGCCCTGTGTCCAAATGAGTCGCCCGGGGCATGTGTCCATATGAGTCGCCCTGTGTCCATATGTATCTGTCCATATGAGTCGCCCTGGCCATGTGTCCATATGTATCTGTCCATATGAGTCGCCCTGTGTCCATATGAGTCGCCCTGGCCCTGTGTCCATATGAGCCGCCCTGTGTCCATATGAGTTAGTCCATATGAGTGGCCCTGGCCATGTGTCTATATGTATCTGTCCTTATGAGTCGCACTGGCCCTGTGTCGACATTGCTTTCACAGACTGCGGTTGTCAGACAGGACCCCCCCCCCCCTCGAAGCCATAACATTTGGGTGCTATACAAATATGAAATTACATAATTGAACGTAAAGTGCTTTTTACAACCCTTTGAATTTGATCCCTGTTCCCGCAGTAGTGCTTAAATGCACATTTCACTAATTTTAAGATGTTTTTTGCCTGTTAACATCAAACAGAATCTAATTCTAAAGTGATACCTCTATTCCTTTTCGACAACTCTTCAATGCGCCCAATGAAAATGAAGCTTCACCATATGTCAGTTCCTAGGATCCTCTGTTTGGAATTATACAGACACGCACTGTATGGGCTCGCAGAATTCAGTATGGCTTCAGTGTTCCTCTTTAGAATGGCAAATTGTGAGGAGAATGTGATGGTGTCTGCTAACAGACAGTTATGCCATGCAAGAATAGCAGGCATGTGATGTAACTGCTACTTTCGGTGATATGTAGGTGGTCATGATTAGTGCATATTCTCCCCTGAACAAAAATATATTTCATTAAATCTCATATTTGTTTTATTTTTTAGGGAAGTGGAGGAAGAAGGCTCAGTCCTGGTAGGTAGAAATGAACGTTCTGTTATAAGAAGCAATCTTTCGGAATCTGTCCCAGATGTGGTAACGATGAAGCTTCATCTTAGACTAACACTGTGCACCTTTATTGCTTGTGTGCAGTATGGACATCTGCCATGAAGAATGTTATGAAGTACAAATGTAAAGCGATATATTTACAAACAAACTACAAGACAGGGAGAAAGATACCACTGCATAGTCTTTACGTTGGTAGGTTCCTCAATTATATTAATGAGAACATTAATTATGACATTGCCACTTTGATAAACATCTTTGTCTGCGATTAAGGTGGATGACTTTCAAATAAATTGCATTAAGTAAATCTGACTCATGGAGAGGGCTTTACAATTCACAAAAATAGGTACTCTGGGTAACTTTGTTTTACTCCTGAACAGTGTGTTCTCATGGGTAATTCTAAAGTCCCTATCCCTCTTTCTAGTCCCTGGACTCTAATCCCAAGTCTGTGCTCTGTCCTAGCCTCTTTCTTGCTTTAGTCCTTAGTTCCTTATATTGGTTTCTCTTCCACCTCAATATCCAGTTCCAGCGCCAAACCCATAGAAGGTCTTGAATTGCCAGGAGATTATGCCTGAAAGTGGTTGTATTTTGATGTGCCATTCCGTATTCACTGCACATTTCAATGAAATGTTATATGAGCTTTTAATAAACCAAACACGAAAAACAGATTGTTCACTCTAACTCAACATACAAAAGAAAAGTTCAGTATTTCTAACTGCACAAGCAAAGAAAAAGTCAACACATGTTTCAACCTATGGCAGGTTTTCATCGGGGCTAAATTGAGATGACATCTGTAGATCGCTTCCTAATCTGCACCGAATACAAACTGAATAGCTTGCGCTTGAATTAACTTGATATTTAGGGCTTTCCTCGTGGGCGCCCACGAGGAAAGCCGTCGGAGGGAGCCTGAAAGAGATCCCTCCAATATAGACGCTATGGAACACTATCTGTACATAAGTGATACAAGTAGGTAATGTACCTGGAATGTTGTGACCCCAGTTAAGACCAAACCATTTCCACTCAGAATCTCAGGCGTAGAAGCGAGTCTCAGGAACACAGGCTATGTTATATTTATTTTCCTTTGGGGTGGACTGTTCTAAATATCAAGTTACTTCAAGTGCAAGCTATTCAGCTTGTATTTGTTGCAGATTAGATCTACAGATACGGTCTCAATTTAGCCCTGATAACCTGTGATAGGTTGAAAGGCATGTTGGCTTTTTCTTTGCTTGTTAGTTATAAATGACAGAACTTTTTCTTTTGTATGTTGGTTAGTAAACAATCTGTTATTCGTCTTTGGTTTAATGAAACCTCGTAAAACATTTAATTGACATTTGAATTGAATACAATATTTGAGGCATACACTGCTGGCAATTGAAGACCTTAGTGATATTTTAGATATTTGTATGATCCTTGGTACTCTCTAGCTTGCCAACCACATTGCTTTCAAATTGTAGATTTACATATATCACTACTAGGTGGTGTAGCTCAGACCTTAGTGTAACCTCATTCTAGATTACATTATCCTTATAACAAGCAGTGCTGAGCTCCTACAGAGACTTACACGCTCCATACTTGTGCAATGATGGCACTATTTAGAACCATCGCATTGCACATATCAGTTCCCTCATAGGGGACGGCGAATCACTGCATTCCCTCTCCCAATCACAACAGTGCCCAAGACAGCCTAGGTAAAGCTTGGTAGAGCTTAGAAATTGTGCATTTCCCTTAGGCCGAGTGGGTAAACATAGTTACTAGACCCGCAGGTCTAGCAGAACATCCCAAATTCTCAAATCATCCCATTGTTTACCATCCAGCTTCCCCAACATAGCCCATTCAGTGGAGGGCGGTCTAAAACCCCAATTAACAAAACATTCCAGTTTTTCTGTCAGACTTCCCCAAAGGCAAACCATAGAGGTCAAAGGGTTGTAAAAAGCAGTTTATGTTAATCAAGTTATGTAATTTGATATTTGTATAGCAGCAACATTTTATGGCTTTGAAGTGGGGAGGGGTGGAGAGGCCCGCCTGATAACTGCAGTCTGTGAAAGCAATATGGACACAGGACCAAAACAAACTGATGAGTCGCCCTGTGTCCATAGGAGTCGGCCTGGCCCTGTGTCCATATGAGTCGTCCCGGCAACGTGACCATATGAGTCGCCCTGTGTCCATATGAGTTAGTCCATATGAGGCGCCCTGGCCCTGTGTCCATATGCGTCTGTCCATATGAGTCGCCCTGTGTCCATATGAGTCGCCCTGTGTCCATATGGGTCGCCATGGCCCTGTGTCCATATGAGTCGCCCTGTGTCCATATGAGTAAGTACATATGAGTCGCCCTGGCCCTGTGTCCATATGTGTCTGTCCATATGAGTCACCCTGTTTCCATATGAGTCGCCCTGGCCCTGTGTCCATATGAGTCGCCCTGTGTCCATATGAGTCGCCCTGGCCCTGCGTCCATATTGCTTTCACAGACTGCGGTTATTAGACAGGACACCCCTCGCCTGGACGCCATAACATTTGGGTGCTATACAAATATGAAATTACATAACTGAACGTAAAGTGCTTTTTACAACCCTTTGAATTTGATCCCTGTTCCCGCAGTAGTGCTTAAATGCACATTTCACTAATCTTTAAGCTTTTTTTTTGCCTGTTAACATCAAACGGATTCTAATTCTAAAGTGATACCTCTATTCATTTTCGACAACTCCTCAATGCGCCCAATGAAAATGAAGCCTCACCATATGTCAGTTCCCAGGATCCTCTGTTTGGAATTATAAAGAAACGCACTGTATGGGCTCGCAGTATTCAGTATGGCTTCAGTGTTTCTCTTTACACTGGCAAATTGTGAAAAGAATGTGATGGTGTCTGCTAACAGACAGTTATGCCATGCAAGAATAGCAGGCATGCGATGTAACTGCTACTTCGGGTGATATGTAGGTGGTCATGATTAGTGCATATTCTCCCTTGAACAAACCTATATTTTATTAAATCTCATGTTTGTTTATTTTTTAGGGAAGTGGAGGAAGAAGGCTCAGCCCTTTTAGGTAGAAATGAATGTTTTGTTATAAGAAGCAATCTTTCTGAATCTGCGCCAGATGTGGCAACGATGAAGCTTCATCTTACACTAACACTGTGCACCTTTATTGCTTGTGTGCAGTATGGACATCGGCCATGAAGAATGTTATGAAGTACAAATATAAAGCAATATATTTACAAACAAACTACAAGACATGGAGAAAGATACCACTGCATAGTCATTACATTGGCAGGTCCCTCAATGATATTAATGAGAATATTAATTACGACATTGCCACTTTGATAAACATCTTTGTCTGCGATTAAGGTGGATGACTTTCAAAGAAATTGCTTTAAGTAAATCTGACTCATGGAGAGGGCTTTACAATTCACAAAAATAGGAATTCCGGGTAACTTTGTTTTACTCCTGAACAGTGTGTTCCCATGGGTAATCCTAAAGTCCCTATCCCACTTTCTAGTCCCTGGACTCTAATACCAAGTATGTGCTCTGTCCTAGCCTCTTTCTTGCTTTAGTCCTTAGTTCCTCATATTGGTTTCTCTTCCACCTCAATATCCTTTTCCAGAGCCAAACCCATAGAAGGTCTTGAATTTTCAGGAGGATATGCCTAAAAGTGGTTGTATTTTGATGTCTCATTCCGTATTCACTGCACATTTCAATGAAATGTTATATGAGCTTTTATTAAACCAAACACGAAAAACAGATTGTTCACTCTAACTCAACATACAAAAGAAAAGTTCAGTATTTCTAACTGGACAAGCAAAGAAAAAGTCAACACATGTTTCAATCTATGGCAGGTTTTCATCGGGGCTAAATTGAGATGACATCTGTAGATCGCTACCTAATCTGCACCGAATACAAACTGAATAGCTTATGCTTGAATTAACTTGATATTTAGGGCTTTCCTCGTGGGCGCCCACGAGGAAAGCCGTCGGAGGGAGCCTGAAAGAGATCCCTCCAATATAGACGCTATGGAACACTATTTGTACATAAGTGATACAAGTAGGTAATGTACCTGGAATGTTGTGACCCCGGTTAAGACCAAACCATTTTCACTCAGAATCTCAGGCGTAGAAGCGAGTCTCAGGAACACAGGCTATGTTATATTTATTTTCCTTTGGGGTGGAATGTTCTAAATATCAAGTTACTTCAAGTGCAAGCTATTCGGCTTGTATTTGTTGCAGATTAGATCTACAGATACGGTCTCAATTTAGCCCTGATAACCTGTGATAGGTTGAAAGGCATGTTGGCTTTTTCTTTGCTTGTTAGTTATAAATGACAGAACTTTTTCTTTTGTATGTTGGTTAGTAAACAATATGTTATTCGTCTTTGGTTTAATGAAACCTCGTAAAACATTTAATTGACATTTGAATTGAATACAAAATTTGAGGCATGCACTGCTGGCAATTGAAGACCTTAGTGATATTTTAGATATTTGTATGATTCTTGGTACTCTCTAGCTTGCCAACCACCTTGCTTTCAAATTGTAGATTTACATATATTACTAGGTGGTGTAGCTCAGACCTTAGTGTAACCTCATTCTAGACTACGTTATCCTTATAACAAGCAGTGCTGATCTCCTACAGTGATTTACACGCTCCATACTTGTGCAATGATGGCACTATTTAGAACCATCGCATTGCACATTTCAGTTCCCCCATAGGGGACCGCGAATCACTGCATTCCTTCTCCCAATCACAACAGTGCCCAAGACAGCCTAGGCAAAGCTTGGTAGAGCTTAGAAGTTGTGCATTTCCCTTAGGTCAAGTAGGTAAACATAGTTACTAGACCCACAGGTCTAGCAGAACATCCTAAATTCTCAAATCATCCCATTGTTTACCATGCAGCTTCTCCAACACAGGCCATTCAGTGGTGGGTGGTCTAAAACCCCAATTTCCAAATCATTCCAGTTTTTCTGTCAGACTTCCCCAAACACAAACCATAGAGGTCAAAGGGTTGTAAAAAGCACTTTATGTTAATTAAGTTATGTAATTTGATATTTGTATAGCACCCAAATGTTATGGTTTTGAAGTGGGGGGGATGGAGAGGCCCGCCTGATAACTGCAGTCCGTGAAAGCAATATGGACACCGGACCAAAACAAACTGCTGAGTCGATCTGTGTCCATATGAGTCACCCTGTGTCCATATGAGTTAGTCCATATGAGTCGCCCTGGCCCTGTGTCCATATGCGTCTGTCCATATGAGTCGCCCTGTGCCCATATGAGTCGCCCTGGCCCTGTGCCCATATGAGTCGCCCTGTGTCCATATGAGTTAGTCCATATGAGTCGCCTTGGCCCTGTCCATATGTGTCTGTCCATATGAGTCGCCCTGTGTCCATATGAGTCGTCCTAGCCCTGTGTCCAAATGAGTCGCCCGGGGCCTGTGTCCATATGAGTCGCCCTGTGTCCATATGTATCTGTCCATATGAGTCGCCCTGGCCATGTGTCCATATGTATCTGTCCATATGAGTCGCCCTGTGTCCATATGAGTTAGTCCATATGAGTGGCCCTGGCCATGTGTCCATATGTATCTGTCCTTATGAGTCGCACTGGCCCTGTGTCGACATTGCTTTCACAGACTGCGGTTGTCAGACAGGACCCCCCCCCCCCTCGAAGCCATAACATTTGGGTGCTATACAAATATGAAATTACATAATTGAACGTAAAGTGCTTTTTACAACCCTTTGAATTTGATCCCTGTTCCCGCAGTAGTGCTTAAATGCACATTTCACTAATATTTAAGATGTTTTTTGCCTGTTAACATCAAACAGAATCTAATTCTAAAGTGATACCTCTATTCATTTTCGACAACTCTTCAATGCGCCCAATGAAAATGAAGCTTCACCATATGTCAGTTCCTAGGATCCTCTGTTTGGAATTATACAGACACGCACTGTATGGGCTCGCAGTATTCAGTATGGCTTCAGTGTTCCTCTTTAGAATGGCAAATTGTGAGGAGAATGTGATGGTGTCTGCTAACAGACAGTTATGCCATGCAAGAATCGCAGGCATGTGATGTAACTGCTACTTTGGGTGATATGTAGGTGGTCACGATTAGTGCATATTCTCCCCTGAACAAAAATATATTTAATTAAATCTCATATTTGTTTTATTTTTTAGGGAAGTGGAGGAAGAAGGCTCAGTCCTGGTAGGTAGAAATGAATGTTCTGTTATAAGAAGCAATCTTTCTGAATCTGTCCCAGATGTGGTAACGATGAAGCTTCATCTTAGACTAACACTGTGCACCTTTATTGCTTGTGTGCAGTGTGGACATCTGCCATGAAGAATGTTATGAAGTACAAATGTAAAGCGATATATTTACAAACAAACTACAAGACAGGGAGAAAGATACCACTGCATAGTCTTTACGTTGGTAGTTTCCTCAATTATATTAATGAGAATATTAATTATGAGATTGCCACTTTGATAAACATCTTTGTCTGCGATTAAGGTGGATGACTTTCAAATAAATTGCATTAAGTAAATCTGACTCATGGAGAGGGCTTTACAATTCACAAAAATAGGTACTCTGGGTAACTTTGTTTTACTCCTGAACAGTGTGTTCTCATGGGTAATTCTAAAGTCCCTATCCCTCTTTCTAGTCCCTGGACTCTAATCCCAAGTCTGTGCTCTGTCCTAGCCTCTTTCTTGCTTTAGTCCTTAGTTCCTTATATTGGTTTCTCTTCCACCTCAATATCCAGTTCCAGCGCCAAACCCATAGAAGGTCTTGAATTTTCAGGAGGATATGCCTAAAAGTGGTTGTATTTTGATGTCTCATTCCGTATTCACTGCACATTTCAATGAAATGTTATATGAGCTTTTATTAAACCAAACACGAAAAACAGATTGTTCACTCTAACTCAACATACAAAAGAAAAGTTCAGTATTTCTAACTGGACAAGCAAAGAAAAAGTCAACACATGTTTCAACCTATGGCAGGTTTTCATCGGGGCTAAATTTAGATGACATCTGTAGATCGCTTCCTAATCTGCACCGAATACAAACTGAATAGCTTGCGCTTGAATTAACTTGATATTTAGGGCTTTCCTCGTGGGCGCCCACGAGGAAAGCCGTCGGAGGGAGCCTGAAAGAGATCCCTCCAATATAGACGCTATGGAACACTATTTGTACATAAGTGATACAAGTAGGTAATGTACCTGGAATGTTGTGACCCCAGTTAAGACCAAACCATTTCCACTCAGAATCTCAGGCGTAGAAGCGAGTCTCAGGAACACAGGCTATGTTATATTTATTTTCCTTTGGGGTGGAATGTTCTAAATATCAAGTTACTTCAAGTGCAAGCTATTCAGCTTGTATTTGTTGCAGATTAGATCTACAGATACGGTCTCAATTTAGCCCTGATAACCTGTGATAGGTTGAAAGGCATGTTGGCTTTTTCTTTGCTTGTTAGTTATAAATGACAGAACTTTTTCTTTTGTATGTTGGTTAGTAAACAATCTGTTATTCGTCTTTGGTTTAATGAAACCTCGTAAAACATTTAATTGACATTTGAATTGAATACAATATTTGAGGCATACACTGCTGGCAATTGAAGACCTTAGTGATATTTTAGATATTTGTATGATCCTTGGTACTCTCTAGCTTGCCAACCACATTGCTTTCAAATTGTAGATTTAGATATATCACTACTAGGTGGTGTAGCTCAGACCTTAGTGTAACCTCATTCTAGACTACATTATCCTTATAACAAGCAGTGCTGAGCTCCTACAGAGACTTACACGCTCCATACTTGTGCAATGATGGCACTATTTAGAACCATCGCATTGCACATATCAGTTCCCTCATAGGGGACGGCGAATCACTGCATTCCCTCTCCCAATCACAACAGTGCCCAAGACAGCCTAGGTAAAGCTTGGTAGAGCTTAGAAATTGTGCATTTCCCTTAGGCCGAGTGGGTAAACATAGTTACTAGACCCGCAGGTCTAGCAGAACATCCCAAATTCTCAAATCATCCCATTGTTTACCATCCAGCTTCCCCAACATAGGCCATTCAGTGGAGGGCGGTCTAAAACCCCAATTAACAAAACATTCCAGTTTTTCTGTCAGACTTCCCCAAAGGCAAACCATAGAGGTCAAAGGGTTGTAAAAAGCAGTTTATGTTAATCAAGTTATGTAATTTGATATTTGTATAGCAGCAAAATTTTATGGCTTTGAAGTGGGGAGGGGTGGAGAGGCCCGCCTGATAACTGCAGTCTGTGAAAGCAATATGGACACAGGACCAAAACAAACTGATGAGTCGCCCTGTGTCCATAGGAGTCGGCCTGGCCCTGTGTCCATATGAGTCGTCCCGGCACTGTGACCATATGAGTCGGCCTGTGTCCATATGAGTTAGTCCATATGAGGCGCCCTGGCCCTGTGTCCATATGCGTCTGTCCATATGAGTCGCCCTGTGTCCATATGAGTCGCCCTGTGTCCATATGGGTCGCCATGGCCCTGTGTCCATATGAGTCGCCCTGTGTCCATATGAGTAAGTACATATGAGTCGCCCTGGCCCTGTGTCCATATGTGTCTGTCCATATGAGTCACCCTGTTTCCATATGAGTCGCCCTGGCCCTGTGTCCATATGAGTCGCCCTGTGTCCATATGAGTCGCCCTGGCCCTGCGTCCATATTGCTTTCACAGACTGCGGTTATTAGACAGGACACCCCCCGCCTGGACGCCATAACATTTGGGTGCTATACAAATATGAAATTACATAACTGAACGTAAAGTGCTTTTTACAACCCTTTGAATTTGATCCCTGTTCCCGCAGTAGTGCTTAAATGCACATTTCACTAATCTTTAAGCTTTTTTTTTGCCTGTTAACATCAAACGGATTCTAATTCTAAAGTGATACCTCTATTCATTTTCGACAACTCCTCAATGCGCCCAATGAAAATGAAGCCTCACCATATGTCAGTTCCCAGGATCCTCTGTTTGGAATTATAAAGAAACGCACTGTATGGGCTCGCAGTATTCAGTATGGCTTCAGTGTTTCTCTTTACACTGGCAAATTGTGAAAAGAATGTGATGGTGTCTGCTAACAGACAGTTATGCCATGCAAGAATAGCAGGCATGCGATGTAACTGCTACTTCGGGTGATATGTAGGTGGTCATGATTAGTGCATATTCTCCCTTGAACAAACCTATATTTTATTAAATCTCATGTTTGTTTATTTTTTAGGGAAGTGGAGGAAGAAGGCTCAGCCCTTTTAGGTAGAAATGAATGTTTTGTTATAAGAAGCAATCTTTCTGAATCTGCGCCAGATGTGGCAACGATGAAGCTTCATCTTACACTAACACTGTGCACCTTTATTGCTTGTGTGCAGTATGGACATCGGCCATGAAGAATGTTATGAAGTACAAATATAAAGCAATATATTTACAAACAAACTACAAGACATGGAGAAAGATACCACTGCATAGTCATTACATTGGCAGGTCCCTCAATGATATTAATGAGAATATTAATTACGACATTGCCACTTTGATAAACATCTTTGTCTGCGATTAAGGTGGATGACTTTCATCAAAGAAATTGCTTTAAGTAAATCTGACTCATGGAGAGGGCTTTACAATTCACAAAAATAGGTATTCCGGGTAACTTTGTTTTACTCCTGAACAGTGTGTTCCCATGGGTAATCCTAAAGTCCCTATCCCACTTTCTAGTCCCTGGACTCTAATACCAAGTATGTGCTCTGTCCTAGCCTCTTTCTTGCTTTAGTCCTTAGTTCCTCATATTGGTTTCTCTTCCACCTCAATATCCTTTTCCAGAGCCAAACCCATAGAAGGTCTTGAATTTTCAGGAGGATATGCCTAAAAGTGGTTGTATTTTGATGTCTCATTCCGTATTCACTGCACATTTCAATGAAATGTTATATGAGCTTTTATTAAACCAAACACGAAAAACAGATTGTTCACTCTAACTCAACATACAAAAGAAACGTTCAGTATTTCTAACTGGACAAGCAAAGAAAAAGTCAACACATGTTTCAATCTATGGCAGGTTTTCATCGGGGCTAAATTGAGATGACATCTGTCGATCGCTACCTAATCTGCACCGAATACAAACTGAATAGCTTATGCTTGAATTAACTTGATATTTAGGGCTTTCCTCGTGGGTGCCCACGAGGAAAGCCGTCGGAGGGAGCCTGAAAGAGATCCCTCCAATATAGACGCTATGGAACACTATTTGTACATAAGTGATACAAGTAGGTAATGTACCTGGAATGTTGTGACCCCAGTTAAGACCAAACCATTTTCACTCAGAATCTCAGGCGTAGAAGCGAGTCTCAGGAACACAGGCTATGTTATATTTATTTTCCTTTGGGGTGGAATGTTCTAAATATCAAGTTACTTCAAGTGCAAGCTATTCGGCTTGTATTTGTTGCAGATTAGATCTACAGATACGGTCTCAATTTAGCCCTGATAACCTGTGATAGGTTGAAAGGCATGTTGGCTTTTTCTTTGCTTGTTAGTTATAAATGACAGAACTTTTTCTTTTGTATGTTGGTTAGTAAACAATCTGTTATTCGTCTTTGGTTTAATGAAACCTCGTAAAACCTTTAAATGACATTTGAATTGAATACAAAATTTGAGGCATACACTGCTGGCAATTGAAGACCTTAGTGATATTTTAGATATTTGTATGATTCTTGGTACTCTCTAGCTTGCCAACCACCTTGCTTTCAAATTGTAGATTTACATATATTACTAGGTGGTGTAGCTCAGACCTTAGTGTAACCTCATTCTAGACTACATTATCCTTATAACAAGCAGTGCTGATCTCCTACAGTGATTTACACGCTCCATACTTGTGCAATGATGGCACTATTTAGAACCATCGCATTGCACATTTCAATTCCCCCATAGGGGACCGCGAATCACTGCATTCCTTCTCCCAATCACAACAGTGCCCAAGACAGCCTAGGCAAAGCTTGGTAGAGCTTAGAAGTTGTGCATTTCCCTTAGGTCAAGTAGGTAAACATAGTTACTAGACCCACAGGTCTAGCAGAACATCCTAAATTCTCAAATCATCCCATTGTTTACCATGCAGCTTCTCCAACACAGGCCATTCAGTGGTGGGTGGTCTAAAACCCCAATTTCCAAATCATTCCAGTTTTTCTGTCAGACTTCCCCAAACACAAACCATAGAGGTCAAAGGTTTGTAAAAAGCACTTTATGTTAATTAAGTTATGTAATTTGATATTTGTATAGCACCCAAATGTTATGGTTTTGAAGTGGGGGGGATGGAGAGGCCCGCCTGATAACTGCAGTCCGTGAAAGCAATATGGACACCGGACCAAAACAAACTGCTGAGTCGATCTGTGTCCATATGAGTCACCCTGTGTCCATATGAGTTAGTCCATATGAGTCGCCCTGGCCCTGTGTCCATATGCGTCTGTCCATATGAGTCGCCCTGTGCCCATATGAGTCGCCCTGGCCCTGTGCCCATATGAGTCGCCCTGTGTCCATATGAGTTAGTCCATATGAGTCGCCTTGGCCCTGTCCATATGTGTCTGTCCATATGAGTCGC
Source organism: Ambystoma mexicanum (assembly GCF_040938575.1). Classification (NCBI taxonomy): domain Eukaryota; kingdom Metazoa; phylum Chordata; class Amphibia; order Caudata; family Ambystomatidae; genus Ambystoma; species Ambystoma mexicanum. The sequence goes on along the minus strand of NC_090931.1, from coordinate 577,368,702 downwards.
CCTGTGTCCATATGAGTCGTCCTAGCCCTGTGTCCAAATGAGTCGCCCGGGGCCTGTGTCCATATGAGTCGCCCTGTGTCCATATGTTTCTGTCCATATGAGTCGCCCTGGCCATGTGTCCATATGTATCTGTCCATATGAGTCGCCCTGTGTCCATATGAGTTAGTCCATATGAGTGGCCCTGGCCATGTGTCCATATGTATCTGTCCTTATGAGTCGCACTGGCCCTGTGTCGACATTGCTTTCACAGACTGCGGTTGTCAGACAGGACCCCCCCCCCCTCGAAGCCATAACATTTGGGTGCTATACAAATATGAAATTACATAATTGAACGTAAAGTGCTTTTTACAACCCTTTGAATTTGATCCCTGTTCCCGCAGTAGTGCTTAAATGCACATTTCACTAATATTTAAGATGTTTTTTGCCTGTTAACATCAAACAGAATCTAATTCTAAAGTGATACCTCTATTCATTTTCGACAACTCTTCAATGCGCCCAATGAAAATGAAGCTTCACCATATGTCAGTTCCTAGGATCCTCTGTTTGGAATTATACAGACACGCACTGTATGGGCTCGCAGTATTCAGTATGGCTTCAGTGTTCCTCTTTAGAATGGCAAATTGTGAGGAGAATGTGATGGTGTCTGCTAACAGACAGTTATGCCATGCAAGAATCGCAGGCATGTGATGTAACTGCTACTTTGGGTGATATGTAGGTGGTCACGATTAGTGCATATTCTCCCCTGAACAAAAATATATTTAATTAAATCTCATATTTGTTTTATTTTTTAGGGAAGTGGAGGAAGAAGGCTCAGTCCTGGTAGGTAGAAATGAATGTTCTGTTATAAGAAGCAATCTTTGTCTGCGATTAAGGTGGATGACTTTCAAATAAATTGCATTAAGTAAATCTGACTCATGGAGAGGGCTTTACAATTCACAAAAATAGGTACTCTGGGTAACTTTGTTTTACTCCTGAACAGTGTGTTCTCATGGGTAATTCTAAAGTCCCTATCCCTCTTTCTAGTCCCTGGACTCTAATCCCAAGTCTGTGCTCTGTCCTAGCCTCTTTCTTGCTTTAGTCCTTAGTTCCTTATATTGGTTTCTCTTCCACCTCAATATCCAGTTCCAGCGCCAAACCCATAGAAGGTCTTGAATTTTCAGGAGGATATGCCTAAAAGTGGTTGTATTTTGATGTCTCATTCCGTATTCACTGCACATTTCAATGAAATGTTATATGAGCTTTTATTAAACCAAACACGAAAAACAGATTGTTCACTCTAACTCAACATACAAAAGAAAAGTTCAGTATTTCTAACTGGACAAGCAAAGAAAAAGTCAACACATGTTTCAATCTATGGCAGGTTTTCATCGGGGCTAAATTGAGATGACATCTGTAGATCGCTACCTAATCTGCACCGAATACAAACTGAATAGCTTATGCTTGAATTAACTTGATATTTAGGGCTTTCCTCATGGGCGCCCACGAGGAAAGCCGTCGGAGGGAGCCTGAAAGAGATCCCTCCAATATAGACGCTATGGAACACTATTTGTACATAAGTGATACAAGTAGGTAATGTACCTGGAATGTTGTGACCCCAGTTAAGACCAAACCATTTTCACTCAGAATCTCAGGCGTAGAAGCGAGTCTCAGGAACACAGGCTATGTTATATTTATTTTCCTTTGGGGTGGAATGTTCTAAATATCAAGTTACTTCAAGTGCAAGCTATTCGGCTTGTATTTGTTGCAGATTAGATCTACAGATACGGTCTCAATTTAGCCCTGATAACCAGTGATAGGTTGAAAGGCATGTTGGCTTTTTCTTTGCTTGTTAGTTATAAATGACAGAACTTTTTCTTTTGTATGTTGGTTAGTAAACAATCTGTTATTCGTCTTTGGTTTAATGAAACCTCGTAAAACCTTTAAATGACATTTGAATTGAATACAAAATTTGAGGCATACACTGCTGGCAATTGAAGACCTTAGTGATATTTTAGATATTTGTATGATTCTTGGTACTCTCTAGCTTGCCAACCACCTTGCTTTCAAATTGTAGATTTACATATATTACTAGGTGGTGTAGCTCAGACCTTAGTGTAACCTCATTCTAGACTACATTATCCTTATAACAAGCAGTGCTGATCTCCTACAGTGATTTACACGCTCCATACTTGTGCAATGATGGCACTATTTAGAACCATCGCATTGCACATTTCAATTCCCCCATAGGGGACCGCGAATCACTGCATTCCTTCTCCCAATCACAACAGTGCCCAAGACAGCCTAGGCAAAGCTTGGTAGAGCTTAGAAGTTGTGCATTTCCCTTAGGTCAAGTAGGTAAACATAGTTACTAGACCCACAGGTCTAGCAGAACATCCTAAATTCTCAAATCATCCCATTGTTTACCATGCAGCTTCTCCAACACAGGCCATTCAGTGGTGGGTGGTCTAAAACCCCAATTTCCAAATCATTCCAGTTTTTCTGTCAGACTTCCCCAAACACAAACCATAGAGGTCAAAGGGTTGTAAAAAGCACTTTATGTTAATTAAGTTATGTAATTTGATATTTGTATAGCACCCAAATGTTATGGTTTTGAAGTGGGGGGGATGGAGAGGCCCGCCTGATAACTGCAGTCCGTGAAAGCAATATGTACACCGGACCAAAACAAACTGCTGAGTCGATCTGTGTCCATATGAGTCACCCTGTGTCCATATGAGTTAGTCCATATGAGTCGCCCTGGCCCTGTGTCCATATGCGTCTGTCCATATGAGTCGCCCTGTGCCCATATGAGTCGCCCTGGCCCTGTGCCCATATGAGTCGCCCTGTGTCCATATGAGTTAGTCCATATGAGTCGCCTTGGCCCTGTCCATATGTGTCTGTCCATATGAGTCGCCCTGTGTCCATATGAGTCGTCCTAGCCCTGTGTCCAAATGAGTCGCCCGGGGCCTGTGTCCATATGAGTCGCCCTGTGTCCATATGTTTCTGTCCATATGAGTCGCCCTGGCCATGTGTCCATATGTATCTGTCCATATGAGTCGCCCTGTGTCCATATGAGTTAGTCCATATGAGTGGCCCTGGCCATGTGTCCATATGTATCTGTCCTTATGAGTCGCACTGGCCCTGTGTCGACATTGCTTTCACAGACTGCGGTTGTCAGACAGGACCCCCCCCCCCTCGAAGCCATAACATTTGGGTGCTATACAAATATGAAATTACATAATTGAACGTAAAGTGCTTTTTACAACCCTTTGAATTTGATCCCTGTTCCCGCAGTAGTGCTTAAATGCACATTTCACTAATCTTTAAGCTTTTTTTTTGCCTGTTAACATCAAACGGATTCTAATTCTAAAGTGATACCTCTATTCATTTTCGACAACTCCTCAATGCGCCCAATGAAAATGAAGCCTCACCATATGTCAGTTCCCAGGATCCTCTGTTTGGAATTATACAGAAACGCACTGTATGGGCTCGCAGTATTCAGTATGGCTTCAGTGTTTCTCTTTAGACTGGCAAATTGTGAAAAGAATGTGATGGTGTCTGCTAACAGACAGTTATGCCATGCAAGAATAGCAGGCATGCGATGTAACTGCTACTTCGGGTGATATGTAGGTGGTCATGATTAGTGCATATTCTCCCTTGAACAAACCTATATTTTATTAAATCTCATGTTTGTTTATTTTTTAGGGAAGTGGAGGAAGAAGGCTCAGCCCTTTTAGGTAGAAATGAATGTTTTGTTATAAGAAGCAATCTTTCTGAATCTGCGCCAGATGTGGCAACGATGAAGCTTCATCTTACACTAACACTGTGCACCTTTATTGCTTGTGTGCAGTATGGACATCGGTCATGAAGAATGTTATGAAGTACAAATATAAAGCAATATATTTACAAACAAACTACAAGACATGGAGAAAGATACCACTGCATAGTCATTACATTGGCAGGTCCCTCAATGATATTAATGAGAATATTAATTACGACATTGCCACTTTGATAAACATCTTTGTCTGCGATTAAGGTGGATGACCTTCAAAGAAATTGCTTTAAGTAAATCTGACTCATGGAGAGGGCTTTACAATTCACAAAAATAGGTATTCCGGGTAACTTTGTTTTACTCCTGAACAGTGTGTTCCCATGGGTAATCCTAAAGTCCCTATCCCACTTTCTAGTCCCTGGACTCTAATACCAAGTATGTGCTCTGTCCTAGCCTCTTTCTTGCTTTAGTCCTTAGTTCCTCATATTGGTTTCTCTTCCACCTCAATATCCTTTTCCAGAGCCAAACCCATAGAAGGTCTTGAATTTTCAGGAGGATATGCCTAAAAGTGGTTGTATTTTGATGTCTCATTCCGTATTCACTGCACATTTCAATGAAATGTTATATGAGCTTTTATTAAACCAAACACGAAAAACAGATTGTTCACTCTAACTCAACATACAAAAGAAAAGTTCAGTATTTCTAACTGGACAAGCAAAGAAAAAGTCAACACATGTTTCAATCTATGGCAGGTTTTCATCGGGGCTAAATTGAGATGACATCTGTAGATCGCTACCTAATCTGCACCGAATACAAACTGAATAGCTTACGCTTGAATTAACTTGATATTTAGGGCTTTCCTCGTGGGCGCCCACGAGGAAAGCCGTCGGAGGGAGCCTGAAAGAGATCCCTCCAATATAGACGCTATGGAAAACTATTTGTACATAAGTGATACAAGTAGGTAATGTACCTGGAATGTTGTGACCCCAGTTAAGACCAAACCATTTTCACTCAGAATCTCAGGCGTAGAAGCGAGTCTCAGGAACACAGGCTATGTTATATTTATTTTCCTTTGGGGTGGAATGTTCTAAATATCAAGTTACTTCAAGTGCAAGCTATTCAGCTTGCATTTGTTGCAGATTAGATCTACAGATACAGTCTCAATTTAGCCCTGATAACCTGTGATAGGTTGAAAGGCATGTTGGCTTTTTCTTTGCTTGTTAGTTATAAATGACAGAACTTTTTCTTTTGTATGTTGGTTAGTAAACAATCTGTTATTCCTCTTTGGTTTAATGAAACCTCGTAAAACATTTAATTTACATTTGAATTGAATACAATATTTGAGGCATACACTGCTGGCAATTGAAGACCTTAGTGATATTTTAGATATTTGTATGATCCTTGGTACTCTCTAGCTTGCCAACCACATTGCTTTCAAATTGTAGATTTACATATATTACTAGGCGGTGTAGCTCAGACCTTAGTGTAACCTCATTCTAGACTACATTATCCTTATAACAAGCAGTGCTGATCTCCTACAGTGATTTACACGCTCCATACTTGTGCAATGATGGCACTATTTAGAACCATCACATTGCACATTTCAATTCCCCCATAGGGGACCGCGAATCACTGCATTCCTTCTCCCAATCACAACAGTGCCCAAGACAGCCTAGGCAAAGCTTGGTAGAGCTTAGAAGTTGTGCATTTCCCTTAGGCCAAGTAGGTAAACATAGTTACTAGACCCACAGGTCTAGCAGAACATCCTAAATTCTCAAATCATCCCATTGTTTACCATGCAGCTTCTCCAACACAGGCCATTCAGTGGTGGGTGGTCTAAAACCCCAATTTCCAAATCATTCCAGTTTTTCTGTCAGACTTCCCCAAACACAAACCATAGAGGTCAAAGGGTTGTAAAACGCACTTTATGTTAATTAAGTTATGTAATTTGATATTTGTATAGCACCCAAATGTTATGGTTTTGAAGTGGGGGGATGGAGAGGCCCGCCTGATAACTGCAGTCCGTGAAAGCAATATGGACACCGGACCAAAACAAACTGCTAAGTCGATCTGTGTCCATATGAGTCACCCTGTGTCCATATGAGTTAGTCCATATGAGTCGCCCTGGCCCTGTGTCCATATGCGTCTGTCCATATGAGTCGCCCTGTGTCCATATGAGTCGCCTTGGCCCTGTGCCCATATGAGTCGCCCTGGCCCTGTGCCCATATGAGTCGCCCTGTGTCCATATGAGTTAGTCCATATGAGTCGCCTTGGCCCTGTCCATATGTGTCTGTCCATATGATTCGCCCTGTGTCCATATGAGTCGTCCTAGCCCTGTGTCCAAATGAGTCGCCCGGGGCCTGTGTCCATATGAGTCGCCCTGTGTCCATATGTATCTGTCCATATGAGTCGCCCTGGCCATGTGTCCATATGTATCTGTCCATATGAGTCGCCCTGTGTCCATATGAGTTAGTCCATATGAGTGGCCCTGGCCATGTGTCCATATGTATCTGTCCTTATGAGTCGCACTGGCCCTGTGTCGACATTGCTTTCACAGACTGCGGTTGTCAGACAGGACCCCCCCCCCCCTCGAAGCCATAACATTTGGGTGCTATACAAATATGAAATTACATAATTGAACGTAAAGTGCTTTTTACAACCCTTTGAATTTGATCCCTGTTCCCGCAGTAGTGCTTAAATGCACATTTCACTAATATTTAAGATGTTTTTTGCCTGTTAACATCAAACAGAATCTAATTCTAAAGTGATACCTCTATTCATTTTCGACAACTCTTCAATGCGCCCAATGAAAATGAAGCTTCACCATATGTCAGTTCCTAGGATCCTCTGTTTGGAATTATACAGACACGCACTGTATGGGCTCGCAGTATTCAGTATGGCTTCAGTGTTCCTCTTTAGAATGGCAAATTGTGAGGAGAATGTGATGGTGTCTGCTAACAGACAGTTATGCCATGCAAGAATCGCAGGCATGTGATGTAACTGCTACTTTGGGTGATATGTAGGTGGTCACGATTAGTGCATATTCTCCCCTGAACAAAAATATATTTCATTAAATCTCATATTTGTTTTATTTTTTAGCGAAGTGGAGGAAGAATGCTCAGTCCTGGTAGGTAGAAATGAATGTTCTGTTATAAGAAGCAATCTTTCTGAATCTGTCCCAGATGTGGTAACGATGAAGCTTCATCTTAGACTAACACTGTGCACCTTTATTGCTTGTGTGCAGTGTGGACATCTGCCATGAAGAATGTTATGAAGTACAAATGTAAAGCGATATATTTACAAACAAACTACAAGACAGGGAGAAAGATACCACTGCATAGTCTTTACGTTGGTAGGTTCCTCAATTATATTAATGAGAATATTAATTATGAGATTGCCACTTTGATAAACATCTTTGTCTGCGATTAAGGTGGATGACTTTCAAATAAATTGCATTAAGTAAATCTGACTCATGGAGAGGGCTTTACAATTCACAAAAATAGGTACTCTGGGTAACTTTGTTTTACTCCTGAACAGTGTGTTCTCATGGGTAATTCTAAAGTCCCTATCCCTCTTTCTAGTCCCTGGACTCTAATCCCAAGTCTGTGCTCTGTCCTAGCCTCTTTCTTGCTTTAGTCCTTAGTTCCTTATATTGGTTTCTCTTCCACCTCAATATCCAGTTCCAGCGCCAAACCCATAGAAGGTCTTGAATTTTCAGGAGGATATGCCTAAAAGTGGTTGTATTTTGATGTCTCATTCCGTATTCACTGCACATTTCAATGAAATGTTATATGAGCTTTTATTAAACCAAACACGAAAAACAGATTGTTCACTCTAACTCAACATACAAAAGAAAAGTTCAGTATTTCTAACTGGACAAGCAAAGAAAAAGTCAACACATGTTTCAACCTATGGCAGGTTTTCATCGGGGCTAAATTGAGATGACATCTGTAGATCGCTTCCTAATCTGCACCGAATACAAACTGAATAGCTTGCGCTTGAATTAACTTGATATTTAGGGCTTTCCTCGTGGGCGCCCACGAGGAAAGCCGTCGGAGGGAGCCTGAAAGAGATCCCTCCAATATAGACGCTATGGAACACTATTTGTACATAAGTGATACAAGTAGGTAATGTACCTGGAATGTTGTGACCCCAGTTAAGACCAAACCATTTCCACTCAGAATCTCAGGCGTAGAAGCGAGTCTCAGGAACACAGGCTATGTTATATTTATTTTCCTTTGGGGTGGAATGTTCTAAATATCAAGTTACTTCAAGTGCAAGCTATTCAGCTTGTATTTGTTGCAGATTAGATCTACAGATACGGTCTCAATTTAGCCCTGATAACCTGTGATAGGTTGAAAGGCATGTTGGCTTTTTCTTTGCTTGTTAGTTATAAATGACGGAACTTTTTCTTTTGTATGTTGGTTAGTAAACAATCTGTTATTCGTCTTTGGTTTAATGAAACCTCGTAAAACATTTAATTGACATTTGAATTGAATACAATATTTGAGGCATACACTGCTGGCAATTGAAGACCTTAGTGATATTTTAGATATTTGTATGATCCTTGGTACTCTCTAGCTTGCCAACCACATTGCTTTCAAATTGTAGATTTAGATATATCACTACTAGGTGGTGTAGCTCAGACCTTAGTGTAACCTCATTCTAGACTACATTATCCTTATAACAAGCAGTGCTGAGCTCCTACAGAGACTTACACGCTCCATACTTGTGCAATGATGGCACTATTTAGAACCATCGCATTGCACATATCAGTTCCCTCATAGGGGACGGCGAATCACTGCATTCCCTCTCCCAATCACAACAGTGCCCAAGACAGCCTAGGTAAAGCTTGGTAGAGCTTAGAAATTGTGCATTTCCCTTAGGCCGAGTGGGTAAACATAGTTACTAGACCCGCAGGTCTAGCAGAACATCCCAAATTCTCAAATCATCCCATTGTTTACCATCCAGCTTCCCCAACATAGGCCATTCAGTGGAGGGCGGTCTAAAACCCCAATTAACAAAACATTCCAGTTTTTCTGTCAGACTTCCCCAAAGGCAAACCATAGAGGTCAAAGGGTTGTAAAAAGCAGTTTATGTTAATCAAGTTATGTAATTTGACATTTGTATAGCAGCAAAATTTTATGGCTTTGAAGTGGGGAGGGGTGGAGAGGCCCGCCTGATAACTGCAGTCTGTGAAAGCAATATGGACACAGGACCAAAACAAACTGATGAGTCGCCCTGTGTCCATAGGAGTCGGCCTGGCCCTGTGTCCATGAGTCGTCCCGGCACTGTGACCATATGAGTCGCCCTGTGTCCATATGAGTTAGTCCATATGAGGCGCCCTGGCCCTGTGTCCATATGCGTCTGTCCATATGAGTCGCCCTGTGTCCATATGAGTCGCCCTGTGTCCATATGGGTCGCCATGGCCCTGTGTCCATATGAGTCGCCCTGTGTCCATATGAGTAAGTACATATGAGTCGCCCTGGCCCTGTGTCCATATGTGTCTGTCCATATGAGTCACCCTGTTTCCATATGAGTCGCCCTGGCCCTGTGTCCATATGAGTCGCCCTGTGTCCATATGAGTCGCCTTGGCCTTGCGTCCATATTGCTTTCACAGACTGCGGTTATCAGACAGGACACCCCCCGCCTGGACGCCATAACATTTGGGTGCTATACAAATATGAAATTACATAACTGAACGTAAAGTGCTTTTTACAACCCTTTGAATTTGATCCCTGTTCCCGCAGTAGTGCTTAAATGCACATTTCACTAATCTTTAAGCTTTTTTTTTGCCTGTTAACATCAAACGGATTCTAATTCTAAAGTGATACCTCTATTCATTTTCGACAACTCAATGCGCCCAATGAAAATGAAGCCTCACCATATGTCAGTTCCCAGGATCCTCTGTTTGGAATTATACAGAAACGCACTGTATGGGCTCGCAGTATTCAGTATGGCTTCAGTGTTTCTCTTTAGACTGGCAAATTGTGAAAAGAATGTGATGGTGTCTGCTAACAGACAGTTATGCCATGCAAGAATAGCAGGCATGCGATGTAACTGCTACTTCGGGTGATATGTAGGTGGTCATGATTAGTGCATATTCTCCCTTGAACAAACCTATATTTTATTAAATCTCATGTTTGTTTATTTTTTAGGGAAGTGGAGGAAGAAGGCTCAGCCCTTTTAGGTAGAAATGAATGTTTTGTTATAAGAAGCAATCTTTCTGAATCTGCGCCAGATGTGGCAACGATGAAGCTTCATCTTACACTAACACTGTGCACCTTTATTGCTTGTGTGCAGTATGGACATCGGTCATGAAGAATGTTATGAAGTACAAATATAAAGCAATATATTTACAAACAAACTACAAGACATGGAGAAAGATACCACTGCATAGTCATTACATTGGCAGGTCCCTCAATGATATTAATGAGAATATTAATTACGACATTGCCACTTTGATAAACATCTTTGTCTGCGATTAAGGTGGATGACTTTCAAAGAAATTGCTTTAAGTAAATCTGACTCCTGGAGAGGGCTTTACAATTCACAAAAATAGGTATTCCGGGTAACTTTGTTTTACTCCTGAACAGTGTGTTCTCATGGGTAATTCTAAAGTCCCTATCCCTCTTTCTAGTTCCTGGACTCTAATACCAAGTATGTGCTCTGTCCTAGCCTCTTTCTTGCTTTAGTCCTTAGTTCCTCATATTGGTTTCTCTTCCACCTCAATATCCTTTTCCAGAGCCAAACCCATAGAAGGTCTTGAATTTTCAGGAGGATATGCCTAAAAGTGGTTGTATTTTGATGTCTCATTCCGTATTCACTGCACATTTCAATGAAATGTTATATGAGCTTTTATTAAACCAAACAAGAAAAACAGATTGTTCACTCTAACTCAACATACAAAAGAAAAGTTCAGTATTTCTAACTGGACAAGCAAAGAAAAAGTCAACACATGTTTCAATCTATGGCAGGTTTTCATCGGGGCTAAATTGAGATGACATCTGTAGATCGCTACCTAATCTGCACCGAATACAAACTGAATAGCTTACGCTTGAATTAACTTGATATTTAGGGCTTTCCTCGTGGGCGCCCACGAGGAAAGCCGTCGGAGGGAGCCTGAAAGAGATCCCTCCAATATAGACGCTATGGAAAACTATTTGTACATAAGTGATACAAGTAGGTAATGTACCTGGAATGTTGTGACCCCAGTTAAGACCAAACCATTTTCACTCAGAATCTCAGGCGTAGAAGCGAGTCTCAGGAACACAGGCTATGTTATATTTATTTTCCTTTGGGGTGGAATGTTCTAAATATCAAGTTACTTCAAGTGCAAGCTATTCAGCTTGCATTTGTTGCAGATTAGATCTACAGATACGGTCTCAATTTAGCCCTGATAACCTGTGATAGGTTGAAAGGCATGTTGGCTTTTTCTTTGCTTGTTAGTTATAAATGACAGAACTTTTTCTTTTGTATGTTGGTTAGTAAACAATCTGTTATTCCTCTTTGGTTTAATGAAACCTCGTAAAACATTCAATTTACATTTGAATTGAATACAATATTTGAGGCATACACTGCTGGCAATTGAAGACCTTAGTGATATTTTAGATATTTGTATGATCCTTGGTACTCTCTAGCTTGCCAACCACATTGCTTTCAAATTGTAGATTTACATATATTACTAGGCGGTGTAGCTCAGACCTTAGTGTAACCTCATTCTAGACTACATTATCCTTATAACAAGCAGTGCTGATCTCCTACAGTGATTTACACGCTCCATACTTGTGCAATGATGGCACTATTTAGAACCATCACATTGCACATTTCAATTCCCCCATAGGGGACCGCGAATCACTGCATTCCTTCTCCCAATCACAACAGTGCCCAAGACAGCCTAGGCAAAGCTTGGTAGAGCTTAGAAGTTGTGCATTTCCCTTAGGCCAAGTAGGTAAACATAGTTACTAGACCCACAGGTCTAGCAGAACATCCTAAATTCTCAAATCATCCCATTGTTTACCATGCAGCTTCTCCAACACAGGCCATTCAGTGGTGGGTGGTCTAAAACCCCAATTTCCAAATCATTCCAGTTTTTCTGTCAGACTTCCCCAAACACAAACCATAGAGGTCAAAGGGTTGTAAAACGCACTTTATGTTAATTAAGTTATGTAATTTGATATTTGTATAGCACCCAAATGTTATGGTTTTGAAGTGGGGGGGATGGAGAGGCCCGCCTGATAACTGCAGTCCGTGAAAGCAATATGGACACCGGACCAAAACAAACTGCTAAGTCGATCTGTGTCCATATGAGTCACCCTGTGTCCATATGAGTTAGTCCATATGAGTCGCCATGGCCCTGTGTCCATATGCGTCTGTCCATATGAGTCGCCCTGTGTCCATATGAGTCGCCTTGGCCCTGTGCCCATATGAGTCGCCCTGGCCCTGTGCCCATATGAGTCGCCCTGTGCCCATATGAGTCGCCCTGTGCCCATATGAGTTAGTCCATATGAGTCTGTCCATATGAGTCGCCCTGTGTCCATATGAGTCGCCCGGGGCCTGTGTCCATATGAGTCGCCCTGTGTCCATATGTATCTGTCCATATGAGTCGCCCTGGCCATGTGTCCATATGTATCTGTCCATATGAGTCGCCCTGTGTCCATATGAGTCGCCCTGGCCCTGTGTCCATATGAGCCGCCCTGTGTCCATATGAGTTAGTCCATATGAGTGGCCCTGGCCATGTGTCCATATGTATCTGTCCTTATGAGTTGCACTGGCCCTGTGTCGACATTGCTTTCACAGACTGCGGTTGTCAGACCGGACCCCCCCCCCCCTCGAAGCCATAACATTTGGGTGCTATACAAATATGAAATTACATAATTGAACGTAAAGTGCTTTTTACAACCCTTTGAATTTGATCCCTGTTCCCGCAGTAGTGCTTAAATGCACATTTCACTAATATTTAAGATGTTTTTTGCCTGTTAACATCAAACAGAATCTGATTCTAAAGTGATACCTCTATTCATTTTCGACAACTCTTCAATGCGCCCAATGAAAATGAAGCTTCACCATATGTCAGTTCCTAGGATCCTCTGTTTGGAATTATACAGACACGCACTGTATGGGCTCGCAGTATCCAGTATGGCTTCAGTGTTCCTCTTTAGACTGGCAAATTGTGAGGAGAATGTGATGGTGTCTGCTAACAGACAGTTATGCCATGCAAGAATAGCAGGCATGTGATGTAACTGCTACTTTGGGTGATATGTAGGTGGTCATGATTAGTGCATATTCTCCCCTGAACAAAAATATATTTCATTAAATCTCATATTTGTTTTATTTTTTAGGGAAGTGGAGGAAGAAGGCTCAGTCCTGGTAGGTAGAAATGAATGTTCTGTTATAAGAAGCAATCTTTCGGAATCTGTCCCAGATGTGGTAACGATGAAGCTTCATCTTAAACTAAAACTGTGCACCTTTATTGCTTGTGTGCAGTATGGACATCTGCCATGAAGAATGTTATGAAGTACAAATGTAAAGCGATATATTTACAAACAAACTACAAGACAGGGAGAAAGATACCACTGCATAGTCTTTACGGTGGTAGGTTCCTCAATTATATTAATGAGAATATTAATTATGACATTGCCACTTTGATAAACATCTTTGTCTGCGATTAAGGTGGATGACTTTCAAATAAATTGCATTAAGTAAATCTGACTCATGGAGAGGGCTTTACAATTCACAAAAATAGGTACTCTGGGTAACTTTGTTTTACTCCTGAACAGTGTGTTCTCATGGGTAATTCTAAAGTCCCTATCCCTCTTTCTAGTCCCTGGACTCTAATCCCAAGTCTGTGCTCTGTCGTAGCCTCTTTCTTGCTTTAGTCCTTAGTTCCTTATATTGGTTTCTCTTCCACCTCAATATCCAGTTCCAGCGCCAAACCCATAGAAGGTCTTGAATTGCCAGGAGATTATGCCTGTGAAAGTGGTTGTATTTTGATGTGCCATTCCGTATTCACTGCACATTTCAATGAAATGTTATATGAGCTTTTATTAAACCAAACACGAAAAACAGATTGTTCACTCTAACTCAACATACAAAAGAAAAGTTCAGTATTTCTAACTGGACAAGCAAAGAAAAAGTCAACACATGTTTCAACCTATGGCAGGTTTTCATCGGGGCTAAATTGAGATGACATCTGTAGATCGCTTCCTAATCTGCACCGAATACAAACTGAATAGCTTGCGCTTGAATTAACTTGATATTTAGGGCTTTCCTCGTGGGCGCCCACGAGGAAAGCCGTCGGAGGGAGTCTGAAAGAGATCCCTCCAATATAGACGCTATGGAACACTATTTGTACATAAGTGATACAAGTAGGTATTGTACCTGGAATGTTGTGACCCCAGTTAAGACCAAACCATTTCCACTCAGAATCTCAGGCGTAGAAGCGAGTCTCAGGAACACAGGCTATGTTATATTTATTTTCCTTTGGGGTGGAATGTTCTAAATATCAAGTTACTTCAAGTGCAAGCTATTCAGCTTGTATTTGTTGCAGATTAGATCTACAGATACGGTCTCAATTTAGCCCTGATAACCTGTGATAGGTTGAAAGGCATGTTGGCTTTTTCTTTGCTTGTTAGTTATAAATGACAGAACTTTTTCTTTTGTATGTTGGTTAGTAAACAATCTGTTATTCGTCTTTGGTTTAATGAAACCTCGTAAAACATTTAATTGACATTTGAATTGAATACAATATTTGAGGCATACACTGCTGGCAATTGAAGACCTTAGTGATATTTTAGATATTTGTATGATCCTTGGTACCCTCTAGCTTGCCAACCACATTGCTTTCAAATTGTAGATTTACATATATCACTACTAGGTGGTGTAGCTCAGACCTTAGTGTAACCTCATTCTAGACTACATTATCCTTATAACAAGCAGTGCTGAGCTCCTACAGAGACTTACACGCTCCATACTTGTGCAATGATGGCACTATTTAGAACCATCGCATTGCACATATCAGTTCCCTCATAGGGGACGGCGAATCACTGCATTCCCTCTCCCAATCACAACAGTGCCCAAGACAGCCTAGGTAAAGCTTGGTAGAGCTTAGAAATTGTGCATTTCCCTTAGGCCGAGTTACTAGACCCGCAGGTCTAGCAGAACATCCCAAATTCTCAAATCATCCCATTGTTTACCATCCAGCTTCCCCAACATAGACCATTCAGTGGAGGGCGGTCTAAAACCCCAATTAACAAAACATTCCAGTTTTTCTGTCAGACTTCCCCAAAGGCAAACCATAGAGGTCAAAGGGTTGTAAAAAGCAGTTTATGTTAATCAAGTTATGTAATTTGATATTTGTATAGCAGCAAAATTTTATGGCTTTGAAGTGGGGAGGGGTGGAGAGGCCCGCCTGATAACTGCAGTCTGTGAAAGCAATATGGACACAGGACCAAAACAAACTGATGAGTCGCCCTGTGTCCATAGGAGTCGGCCTGGCCCTGTGTCCATATGAGTCGTCCCGGCACTGTGACCATATGAGTCGCCCTGTGTCCATATGAGTTAGTCCATATGAGGCGCCCTGGCCCTGTGTCCATATGCGTCTGTCCATATGAGTCGCCCTGTGTCCATATGAGTCGCCCTGTGTCCATATGGGTCGCCATGGCCCTGTGTCCATATGAGTCGCCCTGTGTCCATATGAGTAAGTACATATGAGTCGCCCTGGCCCTGTGTCCATATGTGTCTGTCCATATGAGTCACCCTGTTTCCATATGAGTCGCCCTGGCCCTGTGTCCATATGAGTCGCCCTGTGTCCATATGAGTCGCCTTGGCCTTGCGTCCATATTGCTTTCACAGACTGCGGTTATCAGACAGGACACCCCCCGCCTGGACGCCATAACATTTGGGTGCTATACAAATATGAAATTACATAACTGAACGTAAAGTGCTTTTTACAACCCTTTGAATTTGATCCCTGTTCCCGCAGTAGTGCTTAAATGCACATTTCACTAATCTTTAAGCTTTTTTTTTGCCTGTTAACATCAAACGGATTCTAATTCTAAAGTGATACCTCTATTCATTTTCGACAACTCCTCAATGCGCCCAATGAAAATGAAGCCTCACCATATGTCAGTTCCCAGGATCCTCTGTTTGGAATTATACAGAAACGCACTGTATGGGCTTGCAGTATTCAGTATGGCTTCAGTGTTTCTCTTTAGACTGGCAAATTGTGAAAAGAATGTGATGGTGTCTGCTAACAGACAGTTATGCCATGCAAGAATAGCAGGCATGCGATGTAACTGCTACTTCGGGTGATATGTAGGTGGTCATGATTAGTGCATATTCTCCCTTGAACAAACCTATATTTTATTAAATCTCATGTTTGTTTATTTTTTAGGGAAGTGGAGGAAGAAGGCTCAGCCCTTTTAGGTAGAAATGAATGTTTTGTTATAAGAAGCAATCTTTCTGAATCTGCGCCAGATGTGGCAACGATGAAGCTTCATCTTACACTAACACTGTGCACCTTTATTGCTTGTGTGCAGTATGGACATCGGTCATGAAGAATGTTATGAAGTACAAATATAAAGCAATATATTTACAAACAAACTACAAGACATGGAGAAAGATACCACTGCATAGTCATTACATTGGCAGGTCCCTCAATGATATTAATGAGAATATTAATTACGACATTGCCACTTTGATAAACATCTTTGTCTGCGATTAAGGTGGATGACTTTCAAAGAAATTGCTTTAAGTAAATCTGACTCATGGAGAGGGCTTTACAATTCACAAAAATAGGTATTCCGGGTAACTTTGTTTTACTCCTGAACAGTGTGTTCTCATGGGTAATTCTAAAGTCCCTATCCCTCTTTCTAGTTCCTGGACTCTAATACCAAGTATGTGCTCTGTCCTAGCCTCTTTCTTGCTTTAGTCCTTAGTTCCTCATATTGGTTTCTCTTCCACCTCAATATCCTTTTCCAGAGACAAACCCATAGAAGGTCTTGAATTTTCAGGAGGATATGCCTAAAAGTGGTTGTATTTTGATGTCTCATTCCGTATTCACTGCACATTTCAATGAAATGTTATATGAGCTTTTATTAAACCAAACAAGAAAAACAGATTGTTCACTCTAACTCAACATACAAAAGAAAAGTTCAGTATTTCTAACTGGACAAGCAAAGAAAAAGTCAACACATGTTTCAATCTATGGCAGGTTTTCATCGGGGCTAAATTGAGATGACATCTGTAGATCGCTACCTAATCTGCACCGAATACAAACTGAATAGCTTACGCTTGAATTAACTTGATATTTAGGGCTTTCCTCGTGGGCGCCCACGAGGAAAGCCGTCGGAGGGAGCCTGAAAGAGATCCCTCCAATATAGACGCTATGGAAAACTATTTGTACATAAGTGATACAAGTAGGTAATGTACCTGGAATGTTGTGACCCCAGTTAAGACCAAACCATTTTCACTCAGAATCTCAGGCGTAGAAGCGAGTCTCAGGAACACAGGCTATGTTATATTTATTTTCCTTTGGGGTGGAATGTTCTAAATATCAAGTTACTTCAAGTGCAAGCTATTCAGCTTGCATTTGTTGCAGATTAGATCTACAGATACGGTCTCAATTTAGCCCTGATAACCTGTGATAGGTTGAAAGGCATGTTGGCTTTTTCTTTGCTTGTTAGTTATAAATGACAGAACTTTTTCTTTTGTATGTTGGTTAGTAAACAATCTGTTATTCCTCTTTGGTTTAATGAAACCTCGTAAAACATTTAATTTACATTCGAATTGAATACAATATTTGAGGCATACACTGCTGGCAATTGAAGACCTTAGTGATATTTTAGATATTTGTATGATCCTTGGTACTCTCTAGCTTGCCAACCACATTGCTTTCAAATTGTAGATTTACATATATTACTAGGTGGTGTAGCTCAGACCTTAGTGTAACCTCATTCTAGACTACATTATCCTTATAACAAGCAGTGCTGATCTCCTACAGTGATTTACACGCTCCATACTTGTGCAATGATGGCACTATTTAGAACCATCACATTGCACATTTCAATTCCCCCATAGGGGACCGCGAATCACTGCATTCCTTCTCCCAATCACAACAGTGCCCAAGACAGCCTAGGCAAAGCTTGGTAGAGCTTAGAAGTTGTGCATTTCCCTTAGGCCAAGTAGGTAAACATAGTTACTAGACCCACAGGTCTAGCAGAACATCCTAAATTCTCAAATCATCCCATTGTTTACCATGCAGCTTCTCCAACACAGGCCATTCAGTGGTGGGTGGTCTAAAACCCCAATTTCCAAATCATTCCAGTTTTTCTGTCAGACTTCCCCAAACACAAACCATAGAGGTCAAAGGGTTGTAAAACGCACTTTATGTTAATTAAGTTATGTAATTTGATATTTGTATAGCACCCAAATGTTATGGTTTTGAAGTGGGGGGGATGGAGAGGCCCGCCTGATAACTGCAGTCCGTGAAAGCAATATGGACACCGGACCAAAACAAACTGCTGAGTCGATCTGTGTCCATATGAGTCACCCTGTGTCCATATGAGTTAGTCCATATGAGTCGCCCTGGCCCTGTGTCCATATGCGTCTGTCCATATGAGTCGCCCTGTGTCCATATGAGTCGCCTTGGCCCTGTGCCCATATGAGTCGCCCTGGCCCTGTGCCCATATGAGTCGCCCTGTGCCCATATGAGTCGCCCTGTGCCCATATGAGTTAGTCCATATGAGTCTGTCCATATGAGTCGCCCTGTGTCCATATGAGTCGCCCGGGGCCTGTGTCCATATGAGTCGCCCTGTGTCCATATGTATCTGTCCATATGAGTCGCCCTGGCCATGTGTCCATATGTATCTGTCCATATGAGTCGCCCTGTGTCCATATGAGTCGCCCTGGCCCTGTGTCCATATGAGCCGCCCTGTGTCCATATGAGTTAGTCCATATGAGTGGCCCTGGCCATGTGTCCATATGTATCTGTCCTTATGAGTTGCACTGGCCCTGTGTCGACATTGCTTTCACAGACTGCGGTTGTCAGACCGGACCCCCCCCCCCCCCTCGAAGCCATAACATTTGGGTGCTATACAAATATGAAATTACATAATTGAACGTAAAGTGCTTTTTACAACCCTTTGAATTTGATCCCTGTTCCCGCAGTAGTGCTTAAATGCACATTTCACTAATATTTAAGATGTTTTTTGCCTGTTAACATCAAACAGAATCTGATTCTAAAGTGATACCTCTATTCATTTTCGACAACTCTTCAATGCGCCCAATGAAAATGAAGCTTCACCATATGTCAGTTCCTAGGATCCTCTGTTTGGAATTATACAGACACGCACTGTATGGGCTCGCAGTATCCAGTATGGCTTCAGTGTTCCTCTTTAGACTGGCAAATTGTGAGGAGAATGTGATGGTGTCTGCTAACAGACAGTTATGCCATGCAAGAATAGCAGGCATGTGATGTAACTGCTACTTTGGGTGATATGTAGGTGGTCATGATTAGTGCATATTCTCCCCTGAACAAAAATATATTTCATTAAATCTCATATTTGTTTTATTTCTTAGGGAAGTGGAGGAAGAAGGCTCAGTCCTGGTAGGTAGAAATGAATGTTCTGTTATAAGAAGCAATCTTTCGGAATCTGTCCCAGATGTGGTAACGATGAAGCTTCATCTTAGACTAAAACTGTGCACCTTTATTGCTTGTGTGCAGTATGGACATCTGCCATGAAGAATGTTATGAAGTACAAATGTAAAGCGATATATTTACAAACAAACTACAAGACAGGGAGAAAGATACCACTGCATAGTCTTTACGGTGGTAGGTTCCTCAATTATATTAATGAGAATATTAATTATGACATTGCCACTTTGATAAACATCTTTGTCTGCGATTAAGGTGGATGACTTTCAAATAAATTGCATTAAGTAAATCTGACTCATGGAGAGGGCTTTACAATTCACAAAAATAGGTACTCTGGGTAACTTTGTTTTACTCCTGAACAGTGTGTTCTCATGGGTAATTCTAAAGTCCCTATCCCTCTTTCTAGTCCCTGGACTCTAATCCCAAGTCTGTGCTCTGTCGTAGCCTCTTTCTTGCTTTAGTCCTTAGTTCCTTATATTGGTTTCTCTTCCACCTCAATATCCAGTTCCAGCGCCAAACCCATAGAAGGTCTTGAATTGCCAGGAGATTATGCCTGTGAAAGTGGTTGTATTTTGATGTGCCATTCCGTATTCACTGCACATTTCAATGAAATGTTATATGAGCTTTTATTAAACCAAACACGAAAAACAGATTGTTCTCTCTAACTCAACATACAAAAGAAAAGTTCAGTATTTCTAACTGGACAAGCAAAGAAAAAGTCAACACATGTTTCAACCTATGGCAGGTTTTCATCGGGGCTAAATTGAGATGACATCTGTAGATCGCTTCCTAATCTGCACCGAATACAAACTGAATAGCTTGCGCTTGAATTAACTTGATATTTAGGGCTTTCCTCGTGGGCGCCCACGAGGAAAGCCGTCGGAGGGAGTCTGAAAGAGATCCCTCCAATATAGACGCTATGGAACACTATTTGTACATAAGTGATACAAGTAGGTAATGTACCTGGAATGTTGTGACCCCAGTTAAGACCAAACCATTTCCACTCAGAATCTCAGGCGTAGAAGCGAGTCTCAGGAACACAGGCTATGTTATATTTATTTTCCTTTGGGGTGGAATGTTCTAAATATCAAGTTACTTCAAGTGCAAGCTATTCAGCTTGTATTTGTTGCAGATTAGATCTACAGATACGGTCTCAATTTAGCCCTGATAACCTGTGATAGGTTGAAAGGCATGTTGGCTTTTTCTTTGCTTGTTAGTTATAAATGACAGAACTTTTTCTTTTGTATGTTGGTTAGTAAACAATCTGTTATTCGTCTTTAGTTTAATGAAACCTCGTAAAACATTTAATTGACATTTGAATTGAATACAATATTTGAGGCATACACTGCTGGCAATTGAAGACCTTAGTGATATTTTAGATATTTGTATGATCCTTGGTACTCTCTAGCTTGCCAACCACATTGCTTTCAAATTGTAGATTTACATATATCACTACTAGGTGGTGTAGCTCAGACCTTAGTGTAACCTCATTCTAGACTACATTATCCTTATAACAAGCAGTGCTGAGCTCCTACAGAGACTTACACGCTCCATACTTGTGCAATGATGGCACTATTTAGAACCATCGCATTGCACATATCAGTTCCCTCATAGGGGACGGCGAATCACTGCATTCCCTCTCCCAATCACAACAGTGCCCAAGACAGCCTAGGTAAAGCTTGGTAGAGCTTAGAAATTGTGCATTTCCCTTAGGCCGAGTTACTAGACCCGCAGGTCTAGCAGAACATCCCAAATTCTCAAATCATCCCATTGTTTACCATCCAGCTTCCCCAACATAGGCCATTCAGTGGAGGGCGGTCTAAAACCCCAATTAACAAAACATTCCAGTTTTTCTGTCAGACTTCCCCAAAGGCAAACCATAGAGGTCAAAGGGTTGTAAAAAGCAGTTTATGTTAATCAAGTTATGTAATTTGATATTTGTATAGCAGCAAAATTTTATGGCTTTGAAGTGGGGAGGGGTGGAGAGGCCCGCCTGATAACTGCAGTCTGTGAAAGCAATATGGACACAGGACCAAAACAAACTGATGAGTCGCCCTGTGTCCATAGGAGTCGGCCTGGCCCTGTGTCCATATGAGTCGTCCCGGCACTGTGACCATATGAGTCGCCCTGTGTCCATATGAGTTAGTCCATATGAGGCGCCCTGGCCCTGTGTCCATATGCGTCTGTCCATATGAGTCGCCCTGTGTCCATATGAGTCGCCCTGTGTCCATATGGGTCGCCATGGCCCTGTGTCCATATGAGTCGCCCTGTGTCCATATGAGTAAGTACATATGAGTCGCCCTGGCCCTGTGTCCATATGTGTCTGTCCATATGAGTCACCCTGTTTCCATATGAGTCGCCCTGGCCCTGTGTCCATATGAGTCGCCCTGTGTCCATATGAGTCGCCTTGGCCTTGCGTCCATATTGCTTTCACAGACTGCGGTTATCAGACAGGACGCCCCCCGCCTGGACGCCATAACATTTGGGTGCTATACAAATATGAAATTACATAACTGAACGTAAAGTGCTTTTTACAACCCTTTGAATTTGATCCCTGTTCCCGCAGTAGTGCTTAAATGCACATTTCACTAATCTTTAAGCTTTTTTTTTGACTGTTAACATCAAACGGATTCTAATTCTAAAGTGATACCTCTATTCATTTTCGACAACTCCTCAATGCGCCCAATGAAAATGAAGCCTCACCATATGTCAGTTCCCAGGATCCTCTGTTTGGAATTATACAGAAACGCACTGTATGGGCTCGCAGTATTCAGTATGGCTTCAGTGTTTCTCTTTCGACTGGCAAATTGTGAAAAGAATGTGATGGTGTCTGCTAACAGACAGTTATGCCATGCAAGAATAGCAGGCATGCGATGTAACTGCTACTTCGGGTGATATGTAGGTGGTCATGATTAGTGCATATTCTCCCTTGAACAAACCTATATTTTATTAAATCTCATGTTTGTTTATTTTTTAGGGAAGTGGAGGAAGAAGGCTCAGCCCTTTTAGGTAGAAATGAATGTTTTGTTATAAGAAGCAATCTTTCTGAATCTGCGCCAGATGTGGCAACGATGAAGCTTCATCTTACACTAACACTGTGCACCTTTATTGCTTGTGTGCAGTATGGACATCGGTCATGAAGAATGTTATGAAGTACAAATATAAAGCAATATATTTACAAACAAACTACAAGACATGGAGAAAGATACCACTGCATAGTCATTACATTGGCAGGTCCCTCAATGATATTAATGAGAATATTAATTACGACATTGCCACTTTGATAAACATCTTTGTCTGCGATTAAGGTGGATGACTTTCAAAGAAATTGCTTTAAGTAAATCTGACTCATGGAGAGGGCTTTACAATTCACAAAAATAGGTATTCCGGGTAACTTTGTTTTACTCCTGAACAGTGTGTTCTCATGGGTAATTCTAAAGTCCCTATCCCTCTTTCTAGTTCCTGGACTCTAATACCAAGTATGTGCTCTGTCCTAGCCTCTTTCTTGCTTTAGTCCTTAGTTCCTCATATTGGTTTCTCTTCCACCTCAATATCCTTTTCCAGAGCCAAACCCATAGAAGGTCTTGAATTTTCAGGAGGATATGCCTAAAAGTGGTTGTATTTTGATGTCTCATTCCGTATTCACTGCACATTTCAATGAAATGTTATATGAGCTTTTATTAAACCAAACAAGAAAAACAGATTGTTCACTCTAACTCAACATACAAAAGAAAAGTTCAGTATTTCTAACTGGACAAGCAAAGAAAAAGTCAACACATGTTTCAATCTATGGCAGGTTTTCATCGGGGCTAAATTGAGATGACATCTGTAGATCGCTACCTAATCTGCACCGAATACAAACTGAATAGCTTACGCTTGAATTAACTTGATATTTAGGGCTTTCCTCGTGGGCGCCCACGAGGAAAGCCGTCGGAGGGAGCCTGAAAGAGATCCCTCCAATATAGACGCTATGGAAAACTATTTGTACATAAGTGATACAAGTAGGTAATGTACCTGGAATGTTGTGACCCCAGTTAAGACCAAACCATTTCCACTCAGAATCTCAGGCGTAGAAGCGAGTCTCAGGAACACAGGCTATGTTATATTTATTTTCCTTTGGGGTGGAATGTTCTAAATATCAAGTTACTTCAAGTGCAAGCTATTCAGCTTGTATTTGTTGCAGATTAGATCTACAGATACGGTCTCAATTTAGCCCTGATAACCTGTGATAGGTTGAAAGGCATGTTGGCTTTTTCTTTGCTTGTTAGTTATAAATGACAGAACTTTTTCTTTTGTATGTTGGTTAGTAAACAATCTGTTATTCGTCTTTGGTTTAATGAAACCTCGTAAAACATTTAATTGACATTTGAATTGAATACAATATTTGAGGCATACACTGCTGGCAATTGAAGACCTTAGTGATATTTTAGATATTTGTATGATCCTTGGTACTCTCTAGCTTGCCAACCACATTGCTTTCAAATTGTAGATTTACATATATCACTACTAGGTGGTGTAGCTCAGACCTTAGTGTAACCTCATTCTAGACTACATTATCCTTATAACAAGCAGTGCTGAGCTCCTACAGAGACTTACACGCTCCATACTTGTGCAATGATGGCACTATTTAGAACCATCGCATTGCACATATCAGTTCCCTCATAGGGGACGGCGAATCACTGCATTCCTTCTCCCAATCACAACAGTGCCCAAGACAGCCTAGGCAAAGCTTGGTAGAGCTTAGAAGTTGTGCATTTCCCTTAGGCCAAGTAGGTAAACATAGTTACTAGACCCACAGGTCTAGCAGAACATCCTAAATTCTCAAATCATCCCATTGTTTACCATGCAGCTTCTCCAACACAGGCCATTCAGTGGTGGGTGGTCTAAAACCCCAATTTCCAAATCATTCCAGTTTTTCTGTCAGACTTGCCCAAACACAAACCATAGAGGTCAAAGGGTTGTAAAACGCACTTTATGTTAATTAAGTTATGTAATTTGATATTTGTATAGCACCCAAATGTTATGGTTTTGAAGTGGGGGGGATGGAGAGGCCCGCCTGATAACTGCAGTCCGTGAAAGCAATATGGACACCGGACCAAAACAAACTGCTGAGTCGATCTGTGTCCATATGAGTCACCCTGTGTCCATATGAGTTAGTCCATATGAGTCGCCCTGGCCCTGTGTCCATATGCGTCTGTCCATATGAGTCGCCCTGTGTCCATATGAGTCGCCTTGGCCCTGTGCCCATATGAGTCGCCCTGGCCCTGTGCCCATATGAGTCGCCCTGTGCCCATATGAGTCGCCCTGTGCCCATATGAGTTAGTCCATATGAGTCTGTCCATATGAGTCGCCCTGTGTCCATATGAGTCGCCCGGGGCCTGTGTCCATATGAGTCGCCCTGTGTCCATATGTATCTGTCCATATGAGTCGCCCTGGCCATGTGTCCATATGTATCTGTCCATATGAGTCGCCCTGTGTCCATATGAGTCGCCCTGGCCCTGTGTCCATATGAGCCGCCCTATGTCCATATGAGTTAGTCCATATGAGTGGCCCTGGCCATGTGTCCATATGTATCTGTCCTTATGAGTTGCACTGGCCCTGTGTCGACATTGCTTTCACAGACTGCGGTTGTCAGACCGGACCCCCCCCCCCCCCTCGAAGCCATAACATTTGGGTGCTATACAAATATGAAATTACATAATTGAACGTAAAGTGCTTTTTACAACCCTTTGAATTTGATCCCTGTTCCCGCAGTAGTGCTTAAATGCACATTTCACTAATATTTAAGATGTTTTTTGCCTGTTAACATCAAACAGAATCTGATTCTAAAGTGATACCTCTATTCATTTTCGACAACTCTTCAATGCGCCCAATGAAAATGAAGCTTCACCATATGTCAGTTCCTAGGATCCTCTGTTTGGAATTATACAGACACGCACTG
Organism: Ambystoma mexicanum; assembly: GCF_040938575.1. Taxonomy (NCBI): domain Eukaryota; kingdom Metazoa; phylum Chordata; class Amphibia; order Caudata; family Ambystomatidae; genus Ambystoma; species Ambystoma mexicanum. The sequence goes on along the minus strand of NC_090931.1, from coordinate 577,343,358 downwards.
TATGGGCTCGCAGTATTCAGTATGGCTTCAGTGTTCCTCTTTAGACTGGCAAATTGTGAGGAGAATGTGATGGTGTCTGCTAACAGACAGTTATGCCATGCAAGAATAGCAGGCATTTGATGTAACTGCTACTTTGGGTGATATGTAGGTGGTCATGATTAGTGCATATTCTCCCATGAACAAAAATATATTTCATTAAATCTCATATTTGTTTTATTTTTTAGGGAAGTGGAGGAAGAAGGCTCAGTCCTGGTAGGTAGAAATGAATGTTCTGTTATAAGAAGCAATCTTTCGGAATCTGTCCCAGATGTGGTAACGATGAAGCTTCATCTTAGACTAAAACTGTGCACCTTTATTGCTTGTGTGCAGTATGGACATCTGCCATGAAGAATGTTATGAAGTACAAATGTAAAGCGATATATTTACAAACAAACTACAAGACAGGGAGAAAGATACCACTGCATAGTCTTTACGGTGGTAGGTTCCTCAATTATATTAATGAGAATATTAATTATGACATTGCCACTTTGATAAACATCTTTGTCTGCGATTAAGGTGGATGACTTTCAAATAAATTGCATTAAGTAAATCTGACTCATGGAGAGGGCTTTACAATTCACAAAAATAGGTACTCTGGGTAACTTTGTTTTACTCCTGAACAGTGTGTTCTCATGGGTAATTCTAAAGTCCCTATCCCTCTTTCTAGTCCCTGGACTCTAATCCCAAGTCTGTGCTCTGTCCTAGCCTCTTTCTTGCTTTAGTCCTTAGTTCCTTATATTGGTTTCTCTTCCACCTCAATATCCAGTTCCAGCGCCAAACCCATAGAAGGTCTTGAATTGCCAGGAGATTATGCCTGTGAAAGTGGTTGTATTTTGATGTGCCATTCCGTATTCACTGCACATTTCAATGAAATGTTATATGAGCTTTTATTAAACCAAACACGAAAAACAGATTGTTCACTCTAACTCAACATACAAAAGAAAAGTTCAGTATTTCTAACTGGACAAGCAAAGAAAAAGTCAACACATGTTTCAACCTATGGCAGGTTTTCATCGGGGCTAAATTGAGATGACATCTGTAGATCGCTTCCTAATCTGCACCGAATACAAACTGAATAGCTTGCGCTTGAATTAACTTGATATTTAGGGCTTTCCTCGTGGGCGCCCACGAGGAAAGCCGTCGGAGGGAGTCTGAAAGAGATCCCTCCAATATAGACGCTATGGAACACTATTTGTACATAAGTGATACAAGTAGGTAATGTACCTGGAATGTTGTGACCCCAGTTAAGACCAAACCATTTCCACTCAGAATCTCAGGCGTAGAAGCGAGTCTCAGGAACACAGGCTATGTTATATTTATTTTCCTTTGGGGTGGAATGTTCTAAATATCAAGTTACTTCAAGTGCAAGCTATTCAGCTTGTATTTGTTGCAGATTAGATCTGCAGATACGGTCTCAATTTAGCCCTGATAACCTGTGATAGGTTGAAAGGCATGTTGGCTTTTTCTTTGCTTGTTAGTTATAAATGACAGAACTTTTTCTTTTGTATGTTGGTTAGTAAACAATCTGTTATTCGTCTTTGGTTTAATGAAACCTCGTAAAACATTTAATTGACATTTGAATTGAATACAATATTTGAGGCATACACTGCTGGCAATTGAAGACCTTAGTGATATTTTAGATATTTGTATGATCCTTGGTACTCTCTAGCTTGCCAACCACATTGCTTTCAAATTGTAGATTTACATATATCACTACTAGGTGGTGTAGCTCAGACCTTAGTGTAACCTCATTCTAGACTACATTATCCTTATAACAAGCAGTGCTGAGCTCCTACAGAGACTTACACGCTCCATACTTGTGCAATGATGGCACTATTTAGAACCATCGCATTGCACATATCAGTTCCCTCATAGGGGACGGCGAATCACTGCATTCCCTCTGCCAATCACAACAGTGCCCAAGACAGCCTAGGTAAAGCTTGGTAGAGCTTAGAAATTGTGCATTTCCCTTAGGCCGAGTTACTAGACCCGCAGGTCTAGCAGAACATCCCAAATTCTCAAATCATCCCATTGTTTACCATCCAGCTTCCCCAACATAGGCCATTCAGTGGAGGGCGGTCTAAAACCCCAATTAACAAAACATTCCAGTTTTTCTGTCAGACTTCCCCAAAGGCAAACCATAGAGGTCAAAGGGTTGTAAAAAGCAGTTTATGTTAATCAAGTTATGTAATTTGATATTTGTATAGCAGCAAAATTTTATGGCTTTGAAGTGGGGAGGGGTGGAGAGGCCCGCCTGATAACTGGAGTCTGTGAAAGCAATATGGACACAGGACCAAAACAAACTGATGAGTCGCCCTGTGTCCATAGGAGTTGGCCTGGCCCTGTGTCCATATGAGTCGTCCCGGCACTGTGACCATATGAGTCGCCCTGTGTCCATATGCGTCTGTCCATATGAGTCGCCCTGTGTCCATATGAGTCGCCCTGTGTCCATATGAGTCGCCCTGTGTCCATATGGGTCGCCATGGCCCTGTGTCCATATGAGTCGCCCTGTGTCCATATGAGTAAGTACATATGAGTCGCCCTGGCCCTGTGTCCATATGTGTCTGTCCATATGAGTCACCCTGTTTCCATATGAGTCGCCCTGGCCCTGTGTCCATATGAGTCGCCCTGGCCTTGCGTCCATATTGCTTTCACAGACTGCGGTTATCAGACAGGACACCCCCCGCCTGGACGCCATAACATTTGGGTGCTATACAAATATGAAATTACATAACTGAGCGTAAAGTGCTTTTTACAACCCTTTGAATTTGATCCCTGTTCCCGCAGTAGTGCTTAAATGCACATTTCACTAATCTTTAAGCTTTTTTTTTGCCTGTTAACATCAAACGGATTCTAATTCTAAAGTGATAGCTCTATTCATTTTCGACAACTCCTCAATGCGCCCAATGAAACTGAAGCCTCACCATATGTCAGTTCCCAGGATCCTCTGTTTGGAATTATACACAAACGCACTGTATGGGCTCGCAGTATTCAGTATGGCTTCAGTGTTTCTCTTTAGACTGGCAAATTGTGAAAAGAATGTGATGGTGTCTGCTAACAGACAGTTATGCCATGCAAGAATAGCAGGCATGCGATGTAACTGCTACTTCGGGTGATATGTAGGAAGTCATGATTAGTGCATATTCTCCCTTGAACAAACCTATATTTTATTAAATCTCATGTTTGTTTATTTTTTAGGGAAGTGGAGGAAGAAGGCTCAGCCCTTTTAGGTAGAAATGAATGTTTTGTTATAAGAAGCAATCTTTCTGAATCTGCGCCAGATGTGGCAACGATGAAGCTTCATCTTACACTAACACTGTGCACCTTTATTGCTTGTGTGCAGTATGGACATCGGTCATGAAGAATGTTATGAAGTACAAATATAAAGCAATATATTTACAAACAAACTACAAGACATGGAGAACGATACCACTGCATAGTCATTACATTGGCAGGTCCCTCAATGATATTAATGAGAATATTAATTACGACATTGCCACTTTGATAAACATCTTTGTCTGCGATTAAGGTGGATGACTTTCAAAGAAATTGCTTTAAGTAAATCTGACTCATGGAGAGGGCTTTACAATTCACAAAAATAGGTATTCCGGGTAACTTTGTTTTACTCCTGAACAGTGTGTTCTCATGGGTAATTCTAAAGTCCCTATCCCTCTTTCTAGTTCCTGGACTCTAATACCAAGTATGTGCTCTGTCCTAGCCTCTTTCTTGCTTTAGTCCTTAGTTCCTCATATTGGTTTCTCTTCCACCTCAATATCCTTTTCCAGAGCCAAACCCATAGAAGGTCTTGAATTTTCAGGAGGATATGCCTAAAAGTGGTTGTATTTTGATGTCTCATTCCGTATTCACTGCACATTTCAATGAAATGTTATATGAGCTTTTATTAAACCAAACACGAAAAACAGATTGTTCACTCTAACTCAACATACAAAAGAAAAGTTCAGTATTTCTAACTGGACAAGCAAAGAAAAAGTCAACACATGTTTCAATCTATGGCAGGTTTTCATCGGGGCTAAATTGAGATGACATCTGTAGATCGCTACCTAATCTGCACCGAATACAAACTGAATAGCTTACGCTTGAATTAACTTGATATTTAGGGCTTTCCTCGTGGGCGCCCACGAGGAAAGCCGTCGGAGGGAGCCTGAAAGAGATCCCTCCAATATAGACGCTATGGAAAACTATTTGTACATAAGTGATACAAGTAGGTAATGTACCTGGAATGTTGTGACCCCAGTTAAGACCAAACCATTTTCACTCAGAATCTCAGGCGTAGAAGCGAGTCTCAGGAACACAGGCTATGTTATATTTATTTTCCTTTGGGGTGGAATGTTCTAAATATCAAGTTACTTCAAGTGCAAGCTATTCAGCTTGCATTTGTTGCAGATTAGATCTACAGATACGGTCTCAATTTAGCCCTGATAACCTGTGATAGGTTGAAAGGCATGTTGGCTTTTTCTTTGCTTGTTAGTTATAAATGACAGAACTTTTTCTTTTGTATGTTGGTTAGTAAACAATCTGTTATTCCTCTTTGGTTTAATGAAACCTCGTAAAACATTTAATTTACATTTGAATTGAATACAATATTTGAGGCATACACTGCTGGCAATTGAAGACCTTAGTGATATTTTAGATATTTGTATGATCCTTGGTACTCTCTAGCTTGCCAACCACATTGCTTTCAAATTGTAGATTTACATATATTACTAGGTGGTGTAGCTCAGACCTTAGTGTAACCTCATTCTAGACTACATTATCCTTATAACAAGCAGTGCTGATCTCCTACAGTGATTTACACGCTCCATACTTGTGCAATGATGGCACTATTTAGAACCATCACATTGCACATTTCAATTCCCCCATAGGGGACCGCGAATCACTGCATTCCTTCTCCCAATCACAACAGTGCCCAAGACAGCCTAGGCAAAGCTTGGTAGAGCTTAGAAGTTGTGCATTTCCCTCAGGCCAAGTAGGTAAACATAGTTACTAGACCCGCAGGTCTAGCAGAACATCCTAAATTCTCAAATCATCCCATTGTTTACCATGCAGCTTCTCCAACACAGGCCATTCAGTGGTGGGTGGTCTAAAACCCCAATTTCCAAATCATTCCAGTTTTTCTGTCAGACTTCCCCAAACACAAACCATAGAGGTCAAAGGGTTGTAAAACGCACTTTATGTTAATTAAGTTATGTAATTTGATATTTGTATAGCACCCAAATGTTATGGTTTTGAAGTGGGGGGGATGGAGAGGCCCGCCTGATAACTGCAGTCCGTGAAAGCAATATGGACACCGGACCAAAACAAACTGCTGAGTCGATCTGTGTCCATATGAGTCACCCTGTGTCCATATGAGTTAGTCCATATGAGTCGCCCTGGCCCTGTGTCCATATGTGTCTGTCCATATGAGTCGCCCTGTGTCCATATGAGTCGCCTTGGCCCTGTGCCCATATGAGTCGCCCTGTGCCCATATGAGTCGCCCTGTGCCCATATGAGTTAGTCCATATGAGTCTGTCCATATGAGTCGCCCTGTGTCCATATGAGTCGCCCGGGGCCTGTGTCCATATGAGTCGCCCTGTGTCCATATGTATCTGTCCATATGAGTCGCCCTGTGTCCATATGAGTCGCCCTGGCCCTGTGTCCATATGAGCCGCCCTGTGTCCATATGAGTTAGTCCATATGAGTGGCCCTGGCCATGTGTCCATATGTATCTGTCCTTATGAGTTGCACTGGCCCTGTGCCGACATTGCTTTCACAGACTGCGGTTGTCAGACCGGACCCCCCCCCCCCTCGAAGCCATAACATTTGGGTGCTATACAAATATGAAATTACATAATTGAACGTAAAGTGCTTTTTACAACCCTTTGAATTTGATCCCTGTTCCCGCAGTAGTGCTTAAATGCACATTTCACTAATATTTAAGATGTTTTTTGCCTGTTAACATCAAACAGAATCTGATTCTAAAGTGATACCTCTATTCATTTTCGACAACTCTTCAATGCGCCCAATGAAAATGAAGCTTCACCATATGTCAGTTCCTAGGATCCTCTGTTTGGAATTATACAGACACGCACTGTATGGGCTCGCAGTATTCAGTATGGCTTCAGTGTTCCTCTTTAGACTGGCGAATTGTGAGGAGAATGTGATGGTGTCTGCTAACAGACAGTTATGCCATGCAAGAATAGCAGGCATGTGATGTAACTGCTACTTTGGGTGATATGTAGGTGGTCATGATTAGTGCATATTCTCCCCTGAACAAAAATATATTTCATTAAATCTCATATTTGTTTTATTTTTTAGGGAAGTGGAGGAAGAAGGCTCAGTCCTGGTAGGTAGAAATGAATGTTCTGTTATAAGAAGCAATCTTTCGGAATCTGTCCCAGATGTGGTAACGATGAAGCTTCATCTTAGACTAAAACTGTGCACCTTTATTGCTTGTGTGCAGTATGGACATCTGCCATGAAGAATGTTATGAAGTACAAATGTAAAGCGATATATTTACAAACAAACTACAAGACAGGGAGAAAGATACCACTGCATAGTCTTTACGGTGGTAGGTTCCTCAATTATATTAATGAGAATATTAATTATGACATTGCCACTTTGATAAACATCTTTGTCTGCGATTAAGGTGGATGACTTTCAAATAAATTGCATTAAGTAAATCTGACTCATGGAGAGGGCTTTACAATTCACAAAAATAGGTACTCTGGGTAACTTTTTTTACTCCTGAACAGTGTGTTCTCATGGGTAATTCTAAAGTCCCTATCCCTCTTTCTAGTCCCTGGACTCTAATCCCAAGTCTGTGCTCTGTCGTAGCCTCTTTCTTGCTTTAGTCCTTAGTTCCTTATATTGGTTTCTCTTCCACCTCAATATCCAGTTCCAGCGCCAAACCCATAGAAGGTCTTGAATTGCCAGGAGATTATGCCTGTGGAAGTGGTTGTATTTTGATGTGCCATTCCGTATTCACTGCACATTTCAATGAAATGTTATATGAGCTTTTATTAAACCAAACACGAAAAACAGATTGTTCACTCTAACTCAACATACAAAAGAAAAGTTCAGTATTTCTAACTGGACAAGCAAAGAAAAAGTCAACACATGTTTCAACCTATGGCAGGTTTTCATCGGGGCTAAATTGAGATGACATCTGTAGATCGCTTCCTAATCTGCACCGAATACAAACTGAATAGCTTGCGCTTGAATTAACTTGATATTTAGGGCTTTCCTCGTGGGCGCCCACGAGGAAAGCCGTCGGAGGGAGTCTGAAAGAGATCCCTCCAATATAGACGCTATGGAACACTATTTGTACATAAGTGATACAAGTAGGTATTGTACCTGGAATGTTGTGACCCCAGTTAAGACCAAACCATTTCCACTCAGAATCTCAGGCGTAGAAGCGAGTCTCAGGAACACAGGCTATGTTATATTTATTTTCCTTTGGGGTGGAATGTTCTAAATATCAAGTTACTTCAAGTGCAAGCTATTCAGCTTGTATTTGTTGCAGATTAGATCTACAGATACGGTCTCAATTTAGCCCTGATAACCTGTGATAGGTTGAAAGGCATGTTGGCTTTTTCTTTGCTTGTTAGTTATAAATGACAGAACTTTTTCTTTTGTATGTTGGTTAGTAAACAATCTGTTATTCGTCTTTGGTTTAATGAAACCTCGTAAAACATTTAATTGACATTTGAATTGAATACAATATTTGAGGCATACACTGCTGGCAATTGAAGACCTTAGTGATATTTTAGATATTTGTATGATCCTTGGTACTCTCTAGCTTGCCAACCACATTGCTTTCAAATTGTAGATTTACATATATCACTACTAGGTGGTGTAACTCAGACCTTAGTGTAACCTCATTCTAGACTACATTATCCTTATAACAAGCAGTGCTGAGCTCCTACAGAGACTTACACGCTCCATACTTGTGCAATGATGGCACTATTTAGAACCATCGCATTGCACATATCAGTTCCCTCATAGGGGACGGCGAATCACTGCATTCCCTCGCCCAATCACAACAGTGCCCAAGACAGCCTAGGTAAAGCTTGGTAGAGCTTAGAAATTGTGCATTTCCCTTAGGCCGAGTTACTAGACCCGCAGGTCTAGCAGAACATCCCAAATTCTCAAATCATCCCATTGTTTACCATCCAGCTTCCCCAACATAGGCCATTCAGTGGAGGGCGGTCTAAAACCCCAATTAACAAAACATTCCAGTTTTTCTGTCAGACTTCCCCAAAGGCAAACCATAGAGGTCAAAGGGTTGTAAAAAGCAGTTTATGTTAATCAAGTTATGTAATTTGATATTTGTATAGCAGCAAAATTTTATGGCTTTGAAGTGGGGAGGGGTGGAGAGGCCCGCCTGATAACTGCAGTCTGTGAAAGCAATATGGACACAGGACCAAAACAAACTGATGAGTCGCCCTGTGTCCATAGGAGTCGGCCTGGCCCTGTGTCCATATGAGTCGTCCCGGCACTGTGACCATATGAGTCGCCCTGTGTCCATATGAGTTAGTCCATATGAGGCGCCCTGGCCCTGTGTCCATATGCGTCTGTCCATATGAGTCGCCCTGTGTCCATATGAGTCGCCCTGTGTCCATATGGGTCGCCATGGCCCTGTGTCCATATGAGTCGCCCTGTGTCCATATGAGTAAGTACATATGAGTCGCCCTGGCCCTGTGTCCATATGTGTCTGTCCATATGAGTCACCCTGTTTCCATATGAGTCGCCCTGGCCCTGTGTCCATATGAGTCGCCCTGTGTCCATATGAGTCGCCCTGGCCTTGCGTCCATATTGCTTTCACAGACTGCGGTTATCAGACAGGACACCCCCCGCCTGGACGCCATAACATTTGGGTGCTATACAAATATGAAATTACATAACTGAACGTAAAGTGCTTTTTACAACCCTTTGAATTTGATCCCTGTTCCCGCAGTAGTGCTTAAATGCACATTTCACTAATCTTTAAGCTTTTTTTTTGCCTGTTAACATCAAACGGATTCTAATTCTAAAGTGATACCTCTATTCATTTTCGACAACTCCTCAATGCGCCCAATGAAAATGAAGCCTCACCATATGTCAGTTCCCAGGATCCTCTGTTTGGAATTATACAGAAACGCACTGTATGGGCTCGCAGTATTCAGTATGGCTTCAGTGTTTCTCTTTAGACTGGCAAATTGTGAAAAGAATGTGATGGTGTCTGCTAACAGACAGTTATGCCATGCAAGAATAGCAGGCATGCGATGTAACTGCTACTTCGGGTGATATGTAGGAAGTCATGATTAGTGCATATTCTCCCTTGAACAAACCTATATTTTATTAAATCTCATGTTTGTTTATTTTTTAGGGAAGTGGAGGAAGAAGGCTCAGCCCTTTTAGGTAGAAATGAATGTTTTGTTATAAGAAGCAATCTTTCTGAATCTGCGCCAGATGTGGCAACGATGAAGCTTCATCTTACACTAACACTGTGCACCTTTATTGCTTGTGTGCAGTATGGACATCGGTCATGAAGAATGTTATGAAGTACAAATATAAAGCAATATATTTACAAACAAACTACAAGACATGGAGAAAGATACCACTGCATAGTCATTACATTGGCAGGTCCCTCAATGATATTAATGAGAATATTAATTACGACATTGCCACTTTGATAAACATCTTTGTCTGCGATTAAGGTGGATGACTTTCAAAGAAATTGCTTTAAGTAAATCTGACTCATGGAGAGGGCTTTACAATTCACAAAAATAGGTATTCCGGGTAACTTTGTTTTACTCCTGAACAGTGTGTTCTCATGGGTAATTCTAAAGTCCCTATCCCTCTTTCTAGTTCCTGGACTCTAATACCAAGTATGTGCTCTGTCCTAGCCTCTTTCTTGCTTTAGTCCTTAGTTCCTCATATTGGTTTCTCTTCCACCTCAATATCCTTTTCCAGAGCCAAACCCATAGAAGGTCTTGAATTTTCAGGAGGATATGCCTAAAAGTGGTTGTATTTTGATGTCTCATTCCGTATTCACTGCACATTTCAATGAAATGTTATATGAGCTTTTATTAAACCAAACACGAAAAACAGATTGTTCACTCTAACTCAACATACAAAAGAAAAGTTCAGTATTTCTAACTGGACAAGCAAAGAAAAAGTCAACACATGTTTCAATCTATGGCAGGTTTTCATCGGGGCTAAATTGAGATGACATCTGTAGATCGCTACCTAATCTGCACCGAATACAAACTGAATAGCTTACGCTTGAATTAACTTGATATTTAGGGCTTTCCTCGTGGGCGCCCACGAGGAAAGCCGTCGGAGGGAGCCTGAAAGAGATCCCTCCAATATAGACGCTATGGAAAACTATTTGTACATAAGTGATACAAGTAGGTAATGTACCTGGAATGTTGTGACCCCAGTTAAGACCAAACCATTTTCACTCAGAATCTCAGGCGTAGAAGCGAGTCTCAGGAACACAGGCTATGTTATATTTATTTTCCTTTGGGGTGGAATGTTCTAAATATCAAGTTACTTCAAGTGCAAGCTATTCAGCTTGCATTTGTTGCAGATTAGATCTACAGATACGGTCTCAATTTAGCCCTGATAACCTGTGATAGGTTGAAAGGCATGTTGGCTTTTTCTTTGCTTGTTAGTTATAAATGACAGAACTTTTTCTTTTGTATGTTGGTTAGTAAACAATCTGTTATTCCTCTTTGGTTTAATGAAACCTCGTAAAACATTTAATTTACATTTGAATTGAATACAATATTTGAGGCATACACTGCTGGCAATTGAAGACCTTAGTGATATTTTAGATATTTGTATGATCCTTGGTACTCTCTAGCTTGCCAACCACATTGCTTTCAAATTGTAGATTTACATATATTACTAGGTGGTGTAGCTCAGACCTTAGTGTAACCTCATTCTAGACTACATTATCCTTATAACAAGCAGTGCTGATCTCCTACAGTGATTTACACGCTCCATACTTGTGCAATGATGGCACTATTTAGAACCATCACATTGCACATTTCAATTCCCCCATAGGGGACCGCGAATCACTGCATTCCTTCTCCCAATCACAACAGTGCCCAAGACAGCCTAGGCAAAGCTTGGTAGAGCTTAGAAGTTGTGCATTTCCCTCAGGCCAAGTAGGTAAACATAGTTACTAGACCCGCAGGTCTAGCAGAACATCCTAAATTCTCAAATCATCCCATTGTTTACCATGCAGCTTCTCCAACACAGGCCATTCAGTGGTGGGTGGTCTAAAACCCCAATTTCCAAATCATTCCAGTTTTTCTGTCAGACTTCCCCAAACACAAACCATAGAGGTCAAAGGGTTGTAAAACGCACTTTATGTTAATTAAGTTATGTAATTTGATATTTGTATAGCACCCAAATGTTATGGTTTTGAAGTGGGGGGGATGGAGAGGCCCGCCTGATAACTGCAGTCCGTGAAAGCAATATGGACACCGGACCAAAACAAACTGCTGAGTCGATCTGTGTCCATATGAGTCACCCTGTGTCCATATGAGTTAGTCCATATGAGTCGCCCTGGCCCTGTGTCCATATGTGTCTGTCCATATGAGTCGCCCTGTGTCCATATGAGTCGCCTTGGCCCTGTGCCCATATGAGTCGCCCTGTGCCCATATGAGTCGCCCTGTGCCCATATGAGTTAGTCCATATGAGTCTGTCCATATGAGTCGCCCTGTGTCCATATGAGTCGCCCGGGGCCTGTGTCCATATGAGTCGCCCTGTGTCCATATGTATCTGTCCATATGAGTCGCCCTGTGTCCATATGAGTCGCCCTGGCCCTGTGTCCATATGAGCCGCCCTGTGTCCATATGAGTTAGTCCATATGAGTGGCCCTGGCCATGTGTCCATATGTATCTGTCCTTATGAGTTGCACTGGCCCTGTGCCGACATTGCTTTCACAGACTGCGGTTGTCAGACCGGACCCCCCCCCCCCTCGAAGCCATAACATTTGGGTGCTATACAAATATGAAATTACATAATTGAACGTAAAGTGCTTTTTACAACCCTTTGAATTTGATCCCTGTTCCCGCAGTAGTGCTTAAATGCACATTTCACTAATATTTAAGATGTTTTTTGCCTGTTAACATCAAACAGAATCTGATTCTAAAGTGATACCTCTATTCATTTTCGACAACTCTTCAATGCGCCCAATGAAAATGAAGCTTCACCATATGTCAGTTCCTAGGATCCTCTGTTTGGAATTATACAGACACGCACTGTATGGGCTCGCAGTATTCAGTATGGCTTCAGTGTTCCTCTTTAGACTGGCGAATTGTGAGGAGAATGTGATGGTGTCTGCTAACAGACAGTTATGCCATGCAAGAATAGCAGGCATGTGATGTAACTGCTACTTTGGGTGATATGTAGGTGGTCATGATTAGTGCATATTCTCCCCTGAACAAAAATATATTTCATTAAATCTCATATTTGTTTTATTTTTTAGGGAAGTGGAGGAAGAAGGCTCAGTCCTGGTAGGTAGAAATGAATGTTCTGTTATAAGAAGCAATCTTTCGGAATCTGTCCCAGATGTGGTAACGATGAAGCTTCATCTTAGACTAAAACTGTGCACCTTTATTGCTTGTGTGCAGTATGGACATCTGCCATGAAGAATGTTATGAAGTACAAATGTAAAGCGATATATTTACAAACAAACTACAAGACAGGGAGAAAGATACCACTGCATAGTCTTTACGGTGGTAGGTTCCTCAATTATATTAATGAGAATATTAATTATGACATTGCCACTTTGATAAACATCTTTGTCTGCGATTAAGGTGGATGACTTTCAAATAAATTGCATTAAGTAAATCTGACTCATGGAGAGGGCTTTACAATTCACAAAAATAGGTACTCTGGGTAACTTTTTTTACTCCTGAACAGTGTGTTCTCATGGGTAATTCTAAAGTCCCTATCCCTCTTTCTAGTCCCTGGACTCTAATCCCAAGTCTGTGCTCTGTCGTAGCCTCTTTCTTGCTTTAGTCCTTAGTTCCTTATATTGGTTTCTCTTCCACCTCAATATCCAGTTCCAGCGCCAAACCCATAGAAGGTCTTGAATTGCCAGGAGATTATGCCTGTGGAAGTGGTTGTATTTTGATGTGCCATTCCGTATTCACTGCACATTTCAATGAAATGTTATATGAGCTTTTATTAAACCAAACACGAAAAACAGATTGTTCACTCTAACTCAACATACAAAAGAAAAGTTCAGTATTTCTAACTGGACAAGCAAAGAAAAAGTCAACACATGTTTCAACCTATGGCAGGTTTTCATCGGGGCTAAATTGAGATGACATCTGTAGATCGCTTCCTAATCTGCACCGAATACAAACTGAATAGCTTGCGCTTGAATTAACTTGATATTTAGGGCTTTCCTCGTGGGCGCCCACGAGGAAAGCCGTCGGAGGGAGTCTGAAAGAGATCCCTCCAATATAGACGCTATGGAACACTATTTGTACATAAGTGATACAAGTAGGTATTGTACCTGGAATGTTGTGACCCCAGTTAAGACCAAACCATTTCCACTCAGAATCTCAGGCGTAGAAGCGAGTCTCAGGAACACAGGCTATGTTATATTTATTTTCCTTTGGGGTGGAATGTTCTAAATATCAAGTTACTTCAAGTGCAAGCTATTCAGCTTGTATTTGTTGCAGATTAGATCTACAGATACGGTCTCAATTTAGCCCTGATAACCTGTGATAGGTTGAAAGGCATGTTGGCTTTTTCTTTGCTTGTTAGTTATAAATGACAGAACTTTTTCTTTTGTATGTTGGTTAGTAAACAATCTGTTATTCGTCTTTGGTTTAATGAAACCTCGTAAAACATTTAATTGACATTTGAATTGAATACAATATTTGAGGCATACACTGCTGGCAATTGAAGACCTTAGTGATATTTTAGATATTTGTATGATCCTTGGTACTCTCTAGCTTGCCAACCACATTGCTTTCAAATTGTAGATTTACATATATCACTACTAGGTGGTGTAACTCAGACCTTAGTGTAACCTCATTCTAGACTACATTATCCTTATAACAAGCAGTGCTGAGCTCCTACAGAGACTTACACGCTCCATACTTGTGCAATGATGGCACTATTTAGAACCATCGCATTGCACATATCAGTTCCCTCATAGGGGACGGCGAATCACTGCATTCCCTCGCCCAATCACAACAGTGCCCAAGACAGCCTAGGTAAAGCTTGGTAGAGCTTAGAAATTGTGCATTTCCCTTAGGCCGAGTTACTAGACCCGCAGGTCTAGCAGAACATCCCAAATTCTCAAATCATCCCATTGTTTACCATCCAGCTTCCCCAACATAGGCCATTCAGTGGAGGGCGGTCTAAAACCCCAATTAACAAAACATTCCAGTTTTTCTGTCAGACTTCCCCAAAGGCAAACCATAGAGGTCAAAGGGTTGTAAAAAGCAGTTTATGTTAATCAAGTTATGTAATTTGATATTTGTATAGCAGCAAAATTTTATGGCTTTGAAGTGGGGAGGGGTGGAGAGGCCCGCCTGATAACTGCAGTCTGTGAAAGCAATATGGACACAGGACCAAAACAAACTGATGAGTCGCCCTGTGTCCATAGGAGTCGGCCTGGCCCTGTGTCCATATGAGTCGTCCCGGCACTGTGACCATATGAGTCGCCCTGTGTCCATATGAGTTAGTCCATATGAGGCGCCCTGGCCCTGTGTCCATATGCGTCTGTCCATATGAGTCGCCCTGTGTCCATATGAGTCGCCCTGTGTCCATATGGGTCGCCATGGCCCTGTGTCCATATGAGTCGCCCTGTGTCCATATGAGTAAGTACATATGAGTCGCCCTGGCCCTGTGTCCATATGTGTCTGTCCATATGAGTCACCCTGTTTCCATATGAGTCGCCCTGGCCCTGTGTCCATATGAGTCGCCCTGTGTCCATATGAGTCGCCCTGGCCTTGCGTCCATATTGCTTTCACAGACTGCGGTTATCAGACAGGACACCCCCCGCCTGGACGCCATAACATTTGGGTGCTATACAAATATGAAATTACATAACTGAACGTAAAGTGCTTTTTACAACCCTTTGAATTTGATCCCTGTTCCCGCAGTAGTGCTTAAATGCACATTTCACTAATCTTTAAGCTTTTTTTTTGCCTGTTAACATCAAACGGATTCTAATTCTAAAGTGATACCTCTATTCATTTTCGACAACTCCTCAATGCGCCCAATGAAAATGAAGCCTCACCATATGTCAGTTCCCAGGATCCTCTGTTTGGAATTATACAGAAACGCACTGTATGGGCTCGCAGTATTCAGTATGGCTTCAGTGTTTCTCTTTAGACTGGCAAATTGTGAAAAGAATGTGATGGTGTCTGCTAACAGACAGTTATGCCATGCAAGAATAGCAGGCATGCGATGTAACTGCTACTTCGGGTGATATGTAGGAAGTCATGATTAGTGCATATTCTCCCTTGAACAAACCTATATTTTATTAAATCTCATGTTTGTTTATTTTTTAGGGAAGTGGAGGAAGAAGGCTCAGCCCTTTTAGGTAGAAATGAATGTTTTGTTATAAGAAGCAATCTTTCTGAATCTGCGCCAGATGTGGCAACGATGAAGCTTCATCTTACACTAACACTGTGCACCTTTATTGCTTGTGTGCAGTATGGACATCGGTCATGAAGAATGTTATGAAGTACAAATATAAAGCAATATATTTACAAACAAACTACAAGACATGGAGAAAGATACCACTGCATAGTCATTACATTGGCAGGTCCCTCAATGATATTAATGAGAATATTAATTACGACATTGCCACTTTGATAAACATCTTTGTCTGCGATTAAGGTGGATGACTTTCAAAGAAATTGCTTTAAGTAAATCTGACTCATGGAGAGGGCTTTACAATTCACAAAAATAGGTATTCCGGGTAACTTTGTTTTACTCCTGAACAGTGTGTTCTCATGGGTAATTCTAAAGTCCCTATCCCTCTTTCTAGTTCCTGGACTCTAATACCAAGTATGTGCTCTGTCCTAGCCTCTTTCTTGCTTTAGTCCTTAGTTCCTCATATTGGTTTCTCTTCCACCTCAATATCCTTTTCCAGAGCCAAACCCATAGAAGGTCTTGAATTTTCAGGAGGATATGCCTAAAAGTGGTTGTATTTTGATGTCTCATTCCGTATTCACTGCACATTTCAATGAAATGTTATATGAGCTTTTATTAAACCAAACACGAAAAACAGATTGTTCACTCTAACTCAACATACAAAAGAAAAGTTCAGTATTTCTAACTGGACAAGCAAAGAAAAAGTCAACACATGTTTCAATCTATGGCAGGTTTTCATCGGGGCTAAATTGAGATGACATCTGTAGATCGCTACCTAATCTGCACCGAATACAAACTGAATAGCTTACGCTTGAATTAACTTGATATTTAGGGCTTTCCTCGTGGGCGCCCACGAGGAAAGCCGTCGGAGGGAGCCTGAAAGAGATCCCTCCAATATAGACGCTATGGAAAACTATTTGTACATAAGTGATACAAGTAGGTAATGTACCTGGAATGTTGTGACCCCAGTTAAGACCAAACCATTTTCACTCAGAATCTCAGGCGTAGAAGCGAGTCTCAGGAACACAGGCTATGTTATATTTATTTTCCTTTGGGGTGGAATGTTCTAAATATCAAGTTACTTCAAGTGCAAGCTATTCAGCTTGCATTTGTTGCAGATTAGATCTACAGATACGGTCTCAATTTAGCCCTGATAACCTGTGATAGGTTGAAAGGCATGTTGGCTTTTTCTTTGCTTGTTAGTTATAAATGACAGAACTTTTTCTTTTGTATGTTGGTTAGTAAACAATCTGTTATTCCTCTTTGGTTTAATGAAACCTCGTAAAACATTTAATTTACATTTGAATTGAATACAATATTTGAGGCATACACTGCTGGCAATTGAAGACCTTAGTGATATTTTAGATATTTGTATGATCCTTGGTACTCTCTAGCTTGCCAACCACATTGCTTTCAAATTGTAGATTTACATATATTACTAGGTGGTGTAGCTCAGACCTTAGTGTAACCTCATTCTAGACTACATTATCCTTATAACAAGCAGTGCTGATCTCCTACAGTGATTTACACGCTCCATACTTGTGCAATGATGGCACTATTTAGAACCATCACATTGCACATTTCAATTCCCCCATAGGGGACCGCGAATCACTGCATTCCTTCTCCCAATCACAACAGTGCCCAAGACAGCCTAGGCAAAGCTTGGTAGAGCTTAGAAGTTGTGCATTTCCCTTAGGCCAAGTAGGTAAACATAGTTACTAGACCCGCAGGTCTAGCAGAACATCCTAAATTCTCAAATCATCCCATTGTTTACCATGCAGCTTCTCCAACACAGGCCATTCAGTGGTGGGTGGTCTAAAACCCCAATTTCCAAATCATTCCAGTTTTTCTGTCAGACTTCCCCAAACACAAACCATAGAGGTCAAAGGGTTGTAAAACGCACTTTATGTTAATTAAGTTATGTAATTTGATATTTGTATAGCACCCAAATGTTATGGTTTTGAAGTGGGGGGGATGGAGAGGCCCGCCTGATAACTGCAGTCCGTGAAAGCAATATGGACACCGGACCAAAACAAACTGCTGAGTCGATCTGTGTCCATATGAGTCACCCTGTGTCCATATGAGTTAGTCCATATGAGTCGCCCTGGCCCTGTGTCCATATGTGTCTGTCCATATGAGTCGCCCTGTGTCCATATGAGTCGCCTTGGCCCTGTGCCCATATGAGTCGCCCTGGCCCTGTGCCCATATGAGTCGCCCTGTGCCCATATGAGTCGCCCTGTGCCCATATGAGTTAGTCCATATGAGTCTGTCCATATGAGTCGCCCTGTGTCCATATGAGTCGCCCGGGGCCTGTGTCCATATGAGTCGCCCTGTGTCCATATGTATCTGTCCATATGAGTCGCCCTGGCCATGTGTCCATATGTATCTGTCCATATGAGTCGCCCTGTGTCCATATGAGTCGCCCTGTGTCCATATGAGCCGCCCTGTGTCCATATGAGTTAGTCCATATGAGTGGCCCTGGCCATGTGTCCATATGTATCTGTCCTTATGAGTTGCACTGGCCCTGTGTCGACATTGCTTTCACAGACTGCGGTTGTCAGACCGGACCCCCCCCCCCCTCGAAGCCATAACATTTGGGTGCTATACAAATATGAAATTACATAATTGAACGTAAAGTGCTTTTTACAACCCTTTGAATTTGATCCCTGTTCCCGCAGTAGTGCTTAAATGCACATTTCACTAATATTTAAGATGTTTTTTGCCTGTTAACATCAAACAGAATCTGATTCTAAAGTGATACCTCTATTCATTTTCGACAACTCTTCAATGCGCCCAATGAAAATGAAGCTTCACCATATGTCAGTTCCTAGGATCCTCTGTTTGGAATTATACAGACACGCACTGTATGGGCTCGCAGTATTCAGTATGGCTTCAGTGTTCCTCTTTAGACTGGCAAATTGTGAGGAGAATGTGATGGTGTCTGCTAACAGACAGTTATGCCATGCAAGAATAGCAGGCATGTGATGTAACTGCTACTTTGGGTGATATGTAGGTGGTCATGATTAGTGCATATTCTCCCCTGAACAAAAATATATTTCATTAAATCTCATATTTGTTTTATTTTTTAGGGAAGTGGAGGAAGAAGGCTCAGTCCTGGTAGGTAGAAATGAATGTTCTGTTATAAGAAGCAATCTTTCGGAATCTGTCCCAGATGTGGTAACGATGAAGCTTCATCTTAGACTAAAACTGTGCACCTTTATTGCTTGTGTGCAGTATGGACATCTGCCATGAAGAATGTTATGAAGTACAAATGTAAAGCGATATATTTACAAACAAACTACAAGACAGGGAGAAAGATACCACTGCATAGTCTTTACGGTGGTAGGTTCCTCAATTATATTAATGAGAATATTAATTATGACATTGCCACTTTGATAAACATCTTTGTCTGCGATTAAGGTGGATGACTTTCAAAGAAATTGCTTTAAGTAAATCTGACTCATGGAGAGGGCTTTACAATTCACAAAAATAGGTACTCTGGGTAACTTTGTTTTACTCCTGAACAGTGTGTTCTCATGGGTAATTCTAAAGTCCCTATCCCTCTTTCTAGTCCCTGGACTCTAATCCCAAGTCTGTGCTCTGTCGTAGCCTCTTTCTTGCTTTAGTCCTTAGTTCCTTATATTGGTTTCTCTTCCACCTCAATATCCAGTTCCAGCGCCAAACCCATAGAAGGTCTTGAATTGCCAGGAGATTATGCCTGTGAAAGTGGTTGTATTTTGATGTGCCATTCCGTATTCACTGCACATTTCAATGAAATGTTATATGAGCTTTTATTAAACCAAACACGAAAAACAGATTGTTCACTCTAACTCAACATACAAAAGAAAAGTTCAGTATTTCTAACTGGACAAGCAAAGAAAAAGTCAACACATGTTTCAACCTATGGCAGGTTTTCATCCGGGCTAAATTGAGATGACATCTGTAGATCGCTTCCTAATCTGCACCGAATACAAACTGAATAGCTTGCGCTTGAATTAACTTGATATTTAGGGCTTTCCTCGTGGGCGCCCACGAGGAAAGCCGTCGGAGGGAGTCTGAAAGAGATCCCTCCAATATAGACGCTATGGAACACTATTTGTACATAAGTGATACAAGTAGGTAATGTACCTGGAATGTTGTGACCCCAGTTAAGACCAAACCATTTCCACTCAGAATCTCAGGCGTAGAAGCGAGTCTCAGGAACACAGGCTATGTTATATTTATTTTCCTTTGGGGTGGAATGTTCTAAATATCAAGTTACTTCAAGTGCAAGCTATTCAGCTTGTATTTGTTGCAGATTAGATCTACAGATACGGTCTCAATTTAGCCCTGATAACCTGTGATAGGTTGAAAGGCATGTTGGCTTTTTCTTTGCTTGTTAGTTATAAATGACAGAACTTTTTCTTTTGTATGTTGGTTAGTAAACAATCTGTTATTCGTCTTTGGTTTAATGAAACCTCGTAAAACATTTAATTGACATTTGAATTGAATACAATATTTGAGGCATACACTGCTGGCAATTGAAGACCTTAGTGATATTTTAGATATTTGTATGATCCTTGGTACTCTCTAGCTTGCCAACCACATTGCTTTCAAATTGTAGATTTACATATATCACTACTAGGTGGTGTAGCTCAGACCTTAGTGTAACCTCATTCTAGACTACATTATCCTTATAACAAGCAGTGCTGAGCTCCTACAGAGACTTACACGCTCCATACTTGTGCAATGATGGCACTATTTAGAACCATCGCATTGCACATATCAGTTCCCTCATAGGGGACGGCGAATCACTGCATTCCCTCGCCCAATCACAACAGTGCCCAAGACAGCCTAGGTAAAGCTTGGTAGAGCTTAGAAATTGTGCATTTCCCTTAGGCCGAGTTACTAGACCCGCAGGTCTAGCAGAACATCCCAAATTCTCAAATCATCCCATTGTTTACCATCCAGCTTCCCCAACATAGGCCATTCAGTGGAGGGCGGTCTAAAACCCCAATTAACAAAACATTCCAGTTTTTCTGTCAGACTTCCCCAAAGGCAAACCATAGAGGTCAAAGGGTTGTAAAAAGCAGTTTATGTTAATCAAGTTATGTAATTTGATATTTGTATAGCAGCAAAATTTTATGGCTTTGAAGTGGGGAGGGGTGGAGAGGCCCGCCTGATAACTGCAGTCTGTGAAAGCAATATGGACACAGGACCAAAACAAACTGATGAGTCGCCCTGTGTCCATAGGAGTCGGCCTGGCCCTGTGTCCATATGAGTCGTCCCGGCACTGTGACCATATGAGTCGCCCTGTGTCCATATGAGTTAGTCCATATGAGGCGCCCTGGCCCTGTGTCCATATGCGTCTGTCCATATGAGTCGCCCTGTGTCCATATGAGTCGCCCTGTGTCCATATGGGTCGCCATGGCCCTGTGTCCATATGAGTCGCCCTGTGTCCATATGAGTAAGTACATATGAGTCGCCCTGGCCCTGTGTCCATATGTGTCTGTCCATATGAGTCGCCCTGTGTCCATATGAGTCGCCCTGTGTCCATATGAGTCGCCCTGGCCCTGTGTCCATATGAGTCGCCCTGTGTCCATATGAGTCGCCCTGGCCTTGCGTCCATATTGCTTTCACAGACTGCGGTTATCAGACAGGACACCCCCCGCCTGGACGCCATAACATTTGGGTGCTATACAAATATGAAATTACATAACTGAACGTAAAGTGCTTTTTACAACCCTTTGAATTTGATCCCTGTTCCCGCAGTAGTGCTTAAATGCACATTTCACTAATCTTTAAGCTTTTTTTTTGCCTGTTAACATCAAACGGATTCTAATTCTAAAGTGATACCTCTATTCATTTTCGACAACTCCTCAATGCGCCCAATGAAAATGAAGCCTCACCATATGTCAGTTCCCAGGATCCTCTGTTTGGAATTATACAGAAACGCACTGTATGGGCTCGCAGTATTCAGTATGGCTTCAGTGTTTCTCTTTAGACTGGCAAATTGTGAAAAGAATGTGATGGTGTCTGCTAACAGACAGTTATGCCATGCAAGAATAGCAGGCATGCGATGTAACTGCTACTTCGGGTGATATGTAGGAAGTCATGATTAGTGCATATTCTCCCTTGAACAAACCTATATTTTATTAAATCTCATGTTTGTTTATTTTTTAGGGAAGTGGAGGAAGAAGGCTCAGCCCTTTTAGGTAGAAATGAATGTTTTGTTATAAGAAGCAATCTTTCTGAATCTGCGCCAGATGTGGCAACGATGAAGCTTCATCTTACACTAACACTGTGCACCTTTATTGCTTGTGTGCAGTATGGACATCGGTCATGAAGAATGTTATGAAGTACAAATATAAAGCAATATATTTACAAACAAACTACAAGACATGGAGAAAGATACCACTGCATAGTCATTACATTGGCAGGTCCCTCAATGATATTAATGAGAATATTAATTACGACATTGCCACTTTGATAAACATCTTTGTCTGCGATTAAGGTGGATGACTTTCAAAGAAATTGCTTTAAGTAAATCTGACTCATGGAGAGGGCTTTACAATTCACAAAAATAGGTATTCCGGGTAACTTTGTTTTACTCCTGAACAGTGTGTTCTCATGGGTAATTCTAAAGTCCCTATCCCTCTTTCTAGTTCCTGGACTCTAATACCAAGTATGTGCTCTGTCCTAGCCTCTTTCTTGCTTTAGTCCTTAGTTCCTCATATTGGTTTCTCTTCCACCTCAATATCCTTTTCCAGAGCCAAACCCATAGAAGGTCTTGAATTTTCAGGAGGATATGCCTAAAAGTGGTTGTATTTTGATGTCTCATTCCGTATTCACTGCACATTTCAATGAAATGTTATATGAGCTTTTATTAAACCAAACACGAAAAACAGATTGTTCACTCTAACTCAACATACAAAAGAAAAGTTCAGTATTTCTAACTGGACAAGCAAAGAAAAAGTCAACACATGTTTCAATCTATGGCAGGTTTTCATCGGGGCTAAATTGAGATGACATCTGTAGATCGCTACCTAATCTGCACCGAATACAAACTGAATAGCTTACGCTTGAATTAACTTGATATTTAGGGCTTTCCTCGTGGGCGCCCACGAGGAAAGCCGTCGGAGGGAGCCTGAAAGAGATCCCTCCAATATAGACGCTATGGAAAACTATTTGTACATAAGTGATACAAGTAGGTAATGTACCTGGAATGTTGTGACCCCAGTTAAGACCAAACCATTTTCACTCAGAATCTCAGGCGTAGAAGCGAGTCTCAGGAACACAGGCTATGTTATATTTATTTTCCTTTGGGGTGGAATGTTCTAAATATCAAGTTACTTCAAGTGCAAGCTATTCAGCTTGCATTTGTTGCAGATTAGATCTACAGATACGGTCTCAATTTAGCCCTGATAACCTGTGATAGGTTGAAAGGCATGTTGGCTTTTTCTTTGCTTGTTAGTTATAAATGACAGAACTTTTTCTTTTGTATGTTGGTTAGTAAACAATCTGTTATTCCTCTTTGGTTTAATGAAACCTCGTAAAACATTTAATTTACATTTGAATTGAATACAATATTTGAGGCATACACTGCTGGCAATTGAAGACCTTAGTGATATTTTAGATATTTGTATGATCCTTGGTACTCTCTAGCTTGCCAACCACATTGCTTTCAAATTGTAGATTTACATATATTACTAGGTGGTGTAGCTCAGACCTTAGTGTAACCTCATTCTAGACTACATTATCCTTATAACAAGCAGTGCTGATCTCCTACAGTGATTTACACGCTCCATACTTGTGCAATGATGGCACTATTTAGAACCATCACATTGCACATTTCAATTCCCCCATAGGGGACCGCGAATCACTGCATTCCTTCTCCCAATCACAACAGTGCCCAAGACAGCCTAGGCAAAGCTTGGTAGAGCTTAGAAGTTGTGCATTTCCCTTAGGCCAAGTAGGTAAACATAGTTACTAGACCCGCAGGTCTAGCAGAACATCCTAAATTCTCAAATCATCCCATTGTTTACCATGCAGCTTCTCCAACACAGGCCATTCAGTGGTGGGTGGTCTAAAACCCCAATTTCCAAATCATTCCAGTTTTTCTGTCAGACTTCCCCAAACACAAACCATAGAGGTCAAAGGGTTGTAAAACGCACTTTATGTTAATTAAGTTATGTAATTTGATATTTGTATAGCACCCAAATGTTATGGTTTTGAAGTGGGGGGGATGGAGAGGCCCGCCTGATAACTGCAGTCCGTGAAAGCAATATGGACACCGGACCAAAACAAACTGCTGAGTCGATCTGTGTCCATATGAGTCACCCTGTGTCCATATGAGTTAGTCCATATGAGTCGCCCTGGCCCTGTGTCCATATGTGTCTGTCCATATGAGTCGCCCTGTGTCCATATGAGTCGCCTTGGCCCTGTGCCCATATGAGTCGCCCTGGCCCTGTGCCCATATGAGTCGCCCTGTGCCCATATGAGTCGCCCTGTGCCCATATGAGTTAGTCCATATGAGTCTGTCCATATGAGTCGCCCTGTGTCCATATGAGTCGCCCGGGGCCTGTGTCCATATGAGTCGCCCTGTGTCCATATGTATCTGTCCATATGAGTCGCCCTGGCCATGTGTCCATATGTATCTGTCCATATGAGTCGCCCTGTGTCCATATGAGTCGCCCTGTGTCCATATGAGCCGCCCTGTGTCCATATGAGTTAGTCCATATGAGTGGCCCTGGCCATGTGTCCATATGTATCTGTCCTTATGAGTTGCACTGGCCCTGTGTCGACATTGCTTTCACAGACTGCGGTTGTCAGACCGGACCCCCCCCCCCCTCGAAGCCATAACATTTGGGTGCTATACAAATATGAAATTACATAATTGAACGTAAAGTGCTTTTTACAACCCTTTGAATTTGATCCCTGTTCCCGCAGTAGTGCTTAAATGCACATTTCACTAATATTTAAGATGTTTTTTGCCTGTTAACATCAAACAGAATCTGATTCTAAAGTGATACCTCTATTCATTTTCGACAACTCTTCAATGCGCCCAATGAAAATGAAGCTTCACCATATGTCAGTTCCTAGGATCCTCTGTTTGGAATTATACAGACACGCACTGTATGGGCTCGCAGTATTCAGTATGGCTTCAGTGTTCCTCTTTAGACTGGCAAATTGTGAGGAGAATGTGATGGTGTCTGCTAACAGACAGTTATGCCATGCAAGAATAGCAGGCATGTGATGTAACTGCTACTTTGGGTGATATGTAGGTGGTCATGATTAGTGCATATTCTCCCCTGAACAAAAATATATTTCATTAAATCTCATATTTGTTTTATTTTTTAGGGAAGTGGAGGAAGAAGGCTCAGTCCTGGTAGGTAGAAATGAATGTTCTGTTATAAGAAGCAATCTTTCGGAATCTGTCCCAGATGTGGTAACGATGAAGCTTCATCTTAGACTAAAACTGTGCACCTTTATTGCTTGTGTGCAGTATGGACATCTGCCATGAAGAATGTTATGAAGTACAAATGTAAAGCGATATATTTACAAACAAACTACAAGACAGGGAGAAAGATACCACTGCATAGTCTTTACGGTGGTAGGTTCCTCAATTATATTAATGAGAATATTAATTATGACATTGCCACTTTGATAAACATCTTTGTCTGCGATTAAGGTGGATGACTTTCAAATAAATTGCATTAAGTAAATCTGACTCATGGAGAGGGCTTTACAATTCACAAAAATAGGTACTCTGGGTAACTTTGTTTTACTCCTGAACAGTGTGTTCTCATGGGTAATTCTAAAGTCCCTATCCCTCTTTCTAGTCCCTGGACTCTAATCCCAAGTCTGTGCTCTGTCGTAGCCTCTTTCTTGCTTTAGTCCTTAGTTCCTTATATTGGTTTCTCTTCCACCTCAATATCCAGTTCCAGCGCCAAACCCATAGAAGGTCTTGAATTGCCAGGAGATTATGCCTGTGAAAGTGGTTGTATTTTGATGTGCCATTCCGTATTTACTGCACATTTCAATGAAATGTTATATGAGCTTTTATTAAACCAAACACGAAAAACAGATTGTTCACTCTAACTCAACATACAAAAGAAAAGTTCAGTATTTCTAACTGGACAAGCAAAGAAAAAGTCAACACATGTTTCAACCTATGGCAGGTTTTCATCGGGGCTAAATTGAGATGACATCTGTAGATCGCTTCCTAATCTGCACCGAATACAAACTGAATAGCTTGCGCTTGAATTAACTTGATATTTAGGGCTTTCCTCGTGGGCGCCCACGAGGAAAGCCGTCGGAGGGAGTCTGAAAGAGATCCCTCCAATATAGACGCTATGGAACACTATTTGTACATAAGTGATACAAGTAGGTATTGTACCTGGAATGTTGTGACCCCAGTTAAGACCAAACCATTTCCACTCAGAATCTCAGGCGTAGAAGCGAGTCTCAGGAACACAGGCTATGTTATATTTATTTTCCTTTGGGGTGGAATGTTCTAAATATCAAGTTACTTCAAGTGCAAGCTATTCAGCTTGTATTTGTTGCAGATTAGATCTACAGATACGGTCTCAATTTAGCCCTGATAACCTGTGATAGGTTGAAAGGCATGTTGGCTTTTTCTTTGCTTGTTAGTTATAAATGACAGAACTTTTTCTTTTGTATGTTGGTTAGTAAACAATCTGTTATTCGTCTTTGGTTTAATGAAACCTCGTAAAACATTTAATTGACATTTGAATTGAATACAATATTTGAGGCATACACTGCTGGCAATTGAAGACCTTAGTGATATTTTAGATATTTGTATGATCCTTGGTACTCTCTAGCTTGCCAACCACATTGCTTTCAAATTGTAGATTTACATATATCACTACTAGGTGGTGTAGCTCAGACCTTAGTGTAACCTCATTCTAGACTACATTATCCTTATAACAAGCAGTGCTGAGCTCCTACAGAGACTTACACGCTCCATACTTGTGCAATGATGGCACTATTTAGAACCATCGCATTGCACATATCAGTTCCCTCATAGGGGACGGCGAATCACTGCATTCCCTCGCCCAATCACAACAGTGCCCAAGACAGCCTAGGTAAAGCTTGGTAGAGCTTAGAAATTGTGCATTTCCCTTAGGCCGAGTTACTAGACCCGCAGGTCTAGCAGAACATCCCAAATTCTCAAATCATCCCATTGTTTACCATCCAGCTTCCCCAACATAGGCCATTCAGTGGAGGGCGGTCTAAAACCCCAATTAACAAAACATTCCAGTTTTTCTGTCAGACTTCCCCAAAGGCAAACCATAGAGGTCAAAGGGTTGTAAAAAGCAGTTTATGTTAATCAAGTTATGTAATTTGATATTTGTATAGCAGCAAAATTTTATGGCTTTGAAGTGGGGAGGGGTGGAGAGGCCCGCCTGATAACTGCAGTCTGTGAAAGCAATATGGACACAGGACCAAAACAAACTGATGAGTCGCCCTGTGTCCATAGGAGTCGGCCTGGCCCTGTGTCCATATGAGTCGTCCCGGCACTGTGACCATATGAGTCGCCCTGTGTCCATATGAGTTAGTCCATATGAGGCGCCCTGGCCCTGTGTCCATATGCGTCTGTCCATATGAGTCGCCCTGTGTCCATATGAGTCGCCCTGTGTCCATATGGGTCGCCATGGCCCTGTGTCCATATGAGTCGCCCTGTGTCCATATGAGTAAGTACATATGAGTCGCCCTGGCCCTGTGTCCATATGTGTCTGTCCATATGAGTCACCCTGTTTCCATATGAGTCGCCCTGGCCCTGTGTCCATATGAGTCGCCCTGTGTCCATATGAGTCGCCCTGGCCTTGCGTCCATATTGCTTTCACAGACTGCGGTTATCAGACAGGACACCCCCCGCCTGGACGCCATAACATTTGGGTGCTATACAAATATGAAATTACATAACTGAACGTAAAGTGCTTTTTACAACCCTTTGAATTTGATCCCTGTTCCCGCAGTAGTGCTTAAATGCACATTTCACTAATCTTTAAGCTTTTTTTTTGCCTGTTAACATCAAACGGATTCTAATTCTAAAGTGATACCTCTATTCATTTTCGACAACTCCTCAATGCGCCCAATGAAAATGAAGCCTCACCATATGTCAGTTCCCAGGATCCTCTGTTTGGAATTATACAGAAACGCACTGTATGGGCTCGCAGTATTCAGTATGGCTTCAGTGTTTCTCTTTAGACTGGCAAATTGTGAAAAGAATGTGATGGTGTCTGCTAACAGACAGTTATGCCATGCAAGAATAGCAGGCATGCGATGTAACTGCTACTTCGGGTGATATGTAGGAGGTCATGATTAGTGCATATTCTCCCTTGAACAAACCTATATTTTATTAAATCTCATGTTTGTTTATTTTTTAGGGAAGTGGAGGAAGAAGGCTCAGCCCTTTTAGGTAGAAATGAATGTTTTGTTATAAGAAGCAATCTTTCTGAATCTGCGCCAGATGTGGCAACGATGAAGCTTCATCTTACACTAACACTGTGCACCTTTATTGCTTGTGTGCAGTATGGACATCGGTCATGAAGAATGTTATGAAGTACAAATATAAAGCAATATATTTACAAACAAAAGATACCACTGCATAGTCATTACATTGGCAGGTCCCTCAATGATATTAATGAGAATATTAATTACGACATTGCCACTTTGATAAACATCTTTGTCTGCGATTAAGGTGGATGACTTTCAAAGAAATTGCTTTAAGTAAATCTGACTCATGGAGAGGGCTTTACAATTCACAAAAATAGGTATTCCGGGTAACTTTGTTTTACTCCTGAACAGTGTGTTCTCATGGGTAATTCTAAAGTCCCTATCCCTCTTTCTAGTTCCTGGACTCTAATACCAAGTATGTGCTCTGTCCTAGCCTCTTTCTTGCTTTAGTCCTTAGTTCCTCATATTGGTTTCTCTTCCACCTCAATATCCTTTTCCAGAGCCAAACCCATAGAAGGTCTTGAATTTTCAGGAGGATATGCCTAAAAGTGGTTGTATTTTGATGTCTCATTCCGTATTCACTGCACATTTCAATGAAATGTTACATGAGCTTTTATTAAACCAAACAAGAAAAACAGATTGTTCACTCTAACTCAACATACAAAAGAAAAGTTCAGTATTTCTAACTGGACAAGCAAAGAAAAAGTCAACACATGTTTCAATCTATGGCAGGTTTTCATCGGGGCTAAATTGAGATGACATCTGTAGATCGCTACCTAATCTGCACCGAATACAAACTGAATAGCTTACGCTTGGATTAACTTGATATTTAGGGCTTTCCTCGTGGGCGCCCACGAGGAAAGCCGTCGGAGGGAGCCTGAAAGAGATTCCTCCAATATAGACGCTATGGAAAACTATTTGTACATAAGTGATACAAGTAGGTAATGTACCTGGAATGTTGTGACCCCAGTTAAGACCAAACCATTTTCACTCAGAATCTCAGGCGTAGAAGCGAGTCTCAGGAACACAGGCTATGTTATATTTATTTTCCTTTGGGGTGGAATGTTCTAAATATCAAGTTACCTCAAGTGCAAGCTATTCAGCTTGTATTTGTTGCAGATTAGATCTACAGATACGGTCTCAATTTAGCCCTGATAACCTGTGATAGGTTGAAAGGCATGTTGGCTTTTTCTTTGCTTGTTAGTTATAAATGACAGAACTTTTTCTTTTGTATGTTGGTTAGTAAACAATCTGTTATTCGTCTTTGGTTTAATGAAACCTCGTAAAACATTTAATTGACATTTGAATTGAATACAATATTTGAGGCATACACTGCTGGCAATTGAAGACCTTAGTGATATTTTAGATATTTGTATGATCCTTGGTACTCTCTAGCTTGCCAACCACATTGCTTTCAAATTGTAGATTTACATATATTACTAGGTGGTGTAGCTCAGACCTTAGTGTAACCTCATTCTAGACTACATTATCCTTATAACAAGCAGTGCTGATCTCCTACAGTGATTTACACGCTCCATACTTGTGCAATGATGGCACTATTTAGAACCATCACATTGCACATTTCAATTCCCCCATAGGGGACCGCGAATCACTGCATTCCTTCTCCCAATCACAACAGTGCCCAAGACAGCCTAGGCAAAGCTTGGTAGAGCTTAGAAGTTGTGCATTTCCCTTAGGCCAAGTAGGTAAACATAGTTACTAGACCCACAGGTCTAGCAGAACATCCTAAATTCTCAAATCATCCCATTGTTTACCATGCAGCTTCTCCAACACAGGCCATTCAGTGGTGGGTGGTCTAAAACCCCAATTTCCAAATCATTCCAGTTTTTCTGTCAGACTTCCCCAAACACAAACCATAGAGGTCAAAGGGTTGTAAAACGCACTTTATGTTAATTAAGTTATGTAATTTGATATTTGTATAGCACCCAAATGTTATGGTTTTGAAGTGGGGGGGATGGAGAGGCCCGCCTGATAACTGCAGTCCGTGAAAGCAATATGGACACCGGACCAAAACAAACTGCTGAGTCGATCTGTGTCCATATGAGTCACCCTGTGTCCATATGAGTTAGTCCATATGAGTCGCCCTGGCCCTGTGTCCATATGCGTCTGTCCATATGAGTCGCCCTGTGTCCATATGAGTCGCCTTGGCCCTGTGCCCATATGAGTCGCCCTGGCCCTGTGCCCATATGAGTCGCCCTGTGCCCATATGAGTCGCCCTGTGCCCATATGAGTTAGTCCAAATGAGTCTGTCCATATGAGTCGCCCTGTGTCCATATGAGTCGCCCGGGGCCTGTGTCCATATGAGTCGCCCTGTGTCCATATGTATCTGTCCATATGAGTCGCCCTGGCCATGTGTCCATATGTATCTGTCCATATGAGTCGCCCTGTGTCCATATGAGTCGCCCTGGCCCTGTGTCCATATGAGCCTCCCTGTGTCCATATGAGTTAGTCCATATGAGTGGCCCTGGCCATGTGTCCATATGTATCTGTCCTTATGAGTTGCACTGGCCCTGTGTCGACATTGCTTTCACAGACTGCGGTTGTCAGACCGGACCCCCCCCCCCCCTCGAAGCCATAACATTTGGGTGCTATACAAATATGAAATTACATAATTGAACGTAAAGTGCTTTTTACAACCCTTTGAATTTGATCCCTGTTCCCGCAGTAGTGCTTAAATGCACATTTCACTAATATTTAAGATGTTTTTTGCCTGTTAACATCAAACAGAATCTGATTCTAAAGTGATACCTCTATTCATTTTCGACAACTCTTCAATGCGCCCAATGAAAATGAAGCTTCACCATATGTCAGTTCCTAGGATCCTCTGTTTGGAATTATACAGACACGCACTGTATGGGCTCGCAGTATTCAGTATGGCTTCAGTGTTCCTCTTTAGACTGGCAAATTGTGAGGAGAATGTGATGGTGTCTGCTAACAGACAGTTATGCCATGCAAGAATAGCAGGCATGTGATGTAACTGCTACTTTGGGTGATATGTAGGTGGTCATGATTAGTGCATATTCTCCCCTGAACAAAAATATATTTCATTAAATCTCATATTTGTTTTATTTTTTAGGGAAGTGGAGGAAGAAGGCTCAGTCCTGGTAGGTAGAAATGAATGTTCTGTTATAAGAAGCAATCTTTCGGAATCTGTCCCAGATGTGGTAACGATGAAGCTTCATCTTAGACTAAAACTGTGCACCTTTATTGCTTGTGTGCAGTATGGACATCTGCCATGAAGAATGTTATGAAGTACAAATGTAAAGCGATATATTTACAAACAAACTACAAGACAGGGAGAAAGATACCACTGCATAGTCTTTACGGTGGTAGGTTCCTCAATTATATTAATGAGAATATTAATTATGACATTGCCACTTTGATAAACATCTTTGTCTGCGATTAAGGTGGATGACTTTCAAATAAATTGCATTAAGTAAATCTGACTCATGGAGAGGGCTTTACAATTCACAAAAATAGGTACTCTGGGTAACTTTGTTTTACTCCTGAACAGTGTGTTCTCATGGGTAATTCTAAAGTCCCTATCCCTCTTTCTAGTCCCTGGACTCTAATCCCAAGTCTGTGCTCTGTCGTAGCCTCTTTCTTGCTTTAGTCCTTAGTTCCTTATATTGGTTTCTCTTCCACCTCAATATCCAGTTCCAGCGCCAAACCCATAGAAGGTCTTGAATTGCCAGGAGATTATGCCTGTGAAAGTGGTTGTATTTTGATATGCCATTCCGTATTCACTGCACATTTCAATGAAATGTTATATGAGCTTTTATTAAACCAAACACGAAAAACAGATTGTTCACTCTAACTCAACATACAAAAGAAAAGTTCAGTATTTCTAACTGGACAAGCAAAGAAAAAGTCAACACATGTTTCAACCTATGGCAGGTTTTCATCGGGGCTAAATTGAGATGACATCTGTAGATCGCTTCCTAATCTGCACCGAATACAAACTGAATAGCTTGCGCTTGAATTAACTTGATATTTAGGGCTTTCCTCGTGGGCGCCCACGAGGAAAGCCGTCGGAGGGAGTCTGAAAGAGATCCCTCCAATATAGACGCTATGGAACACTATTTGTACATAAGTGATACAAGTAGGTATTGTACCTGGAATGTTGTGACCCCAGTTAAGACCAAACCATTTCCACTCAGAATCTCAGGCGTAGAAGCGAGTCTCAGGAACACAGGCTATGTTATATTTATTTTCCTTTGGGGTGGAATGTTCTAAATATCAAGTTACTTCAAGTGCAAGCTATTCAGCTTGTATTTGTTGCAGATTAGATCTACAGATACGGTCTCAATTTAGCCCTGATAACCTGTGATAGGTTGAAAGGCATGTTGGCTTTTTCTTTGCTTGTTAGTTATAAATGACAGAACTTTTTCTTTTGTATGTTGGTTAGTAAACAATCTGTTATTCGTCTTTGGTTTAATGAAACCTCGTAAAACATTTAATTGACATTTGAATTGAATACAATATTTGAGGCATACACTGCTGGCAATTGAAGACCTTAGTGATATTTTAGATATTTGTATGATCCTTGGTACTCTCTAGCTTGCCAACCACATTGCTTTCAAATTGTAGATTTACATATATCACTACTAGGTGGTGTAGCTCAGACCTTAGTGTAACCTCATTCTAGACTACATTATCCTTATAACAAGCAGTGCTGAGCTCCTACAGAGACTTACACGCTCCATACTTGTGCAATGATGGCACTATTTAGAACCATCGCATTGCACATATCAGTTCCCTCATAGGGGACGGCGAATCACTGCATTCCCTCTCCCAATCACAACAGTGCCCAAGACAGCCTAGGTAAAGCTTGGTAGAGCTTAGAAATTGTGCATTTCCCTTAGGCCGAGTTACTAGACCCGCAGGTCTAGCAGAACATCCCAAATTCTCAAATCATCCCATTGTTTACCATCCAGCTTCCCCAACATAGGCCATTCAGTGGAGGGCGGTCTAAAACCCCAATTAACAAAACATTCCAGTTTTTCTGTCAGACTTCCCCAAAGGCAAACCATAGAGGTCAAAGGGTTGTAAAAAGCAGTTTATGTTAATCAAGTTATGTAATTTGATATTTGTATAGCAGCAAAATTTTATGGCTTTGAAGTGGGGAGGGGTGGAGAGGCCCGCCTGATA
This sequence comes from Ambystoma mexicanum, assembly GCF_040938575.1. Taxonomy (NCBI): domain Eukaryota; kingdom Metazoa; phylum Chordata; class Amphibia; order Caudata; family Ambystomatidae; genus Ambystoma; species Ambystoma mexicanum. Next base: position 577,310,061 of record NC_090931.1, on the reverse strand, counting down.
ACTGCAGTCTGTGAAAGCAATATGGACACAGGACCAAAACAAACTGATGAGTCGCCCTGTGTCCATAGGAGTCGGCCTGGCCCTGTGTCCATATGAGTCGTCCCGGCACTGTGACCATATGAGTCGCCCTGTGTCCATATGAGTTAGTCCATATGAGGCGCCCTGGCCCTGTGTCCATATGCGTCTGTCCATATGAGTCGCCCTGTGTCCATATGAGTCGCCCTGTGTCCATATGGGTCGCCATGGCCCTGTGTCCATATGAGTCGCCCTGTGTCCATATGAGTAAGTACATATGAGTCGCCCTGGCCCTGTGTCCATATGTGTCTGTCCATATGAGTCACCCTGTTTCCATATGAGTCGCCCTGGCCCTGTGTCCATATGAGTCGCCCTGTGTCCATATGAGTCGCCCTGTGTCCATATGAGTCGCCCTGGCCTTGCGTCCATATTGCTTTCACAGACTGCGGTTATCAGACAGGACACCCCCCGCCTGGACGCCATAACATTTGGGTGCTATACAAATATGAAATTACATAACTGAACGTAAAGTGCTTTTTACAACCCTTTGAATTTGATCCCTGTTCCCGCAGTAGTGCTTAAATGCACATTTCACTAATCTTTAAGCTTTTTTTTTGCCTGTTAACATCAAACGGATTCTAATTCTAAAGTGATACCTCTATTCATTTTCGACAACTCCTCAATGCAAATGAAGCCTCACCATATGTCAGTTCCCAGGATCCTCTGTTTGGAATTATACAGAAACGCACTGTATGGGCTCGCAGTATTCAGTATGGCTTCAGTGTTTCTCTTTAGACTGGCAAATTGTGAAAAGAATGTGATGGTGTCTGCTAACAGACAGTTATGCCATGCAAGAATAGCAGGCATGCGATGTAACTGCTACTTCGGGTGATATGTAGGAGGTCATGATTAGTGCATATTCTCCCTTGAACAAACCTATATTTTATTAAATCTCATGTTTGTTTATTTTTTAGGGAAGTGGAGGAAGAAGGCTCAGCCCTTTTAGGTAGAAATGAATGTTTTGTTATAAGAAGCAATCTTTCTGAATCTGCGCCAGATGTGGCAACGATGAAGCTTCATCTTACACTAACACTGTGCACCTTTATTGCTTGTGTGCAGTATGGACATCGGTCATGAAGAATGTTATGAAGTACAAATATAAAGCAATATATTTACAAACAAACTACAAGACATGGAGAAAGATACCACTGCATAGTCATTACATTGGCAGGTCCCTCAATGATATTAATGAGAATATTAATTACGACATTGCCACTTTGATAAACATCTTTGTCTGCGATTAAGGTGGATGACTTTCAAAGAAATTGCTTTAAGTAAATCTGACTCATGGAGAGGGCTTTACAATTCACAAAAATAGGTATTCCGGGTAACTTTGTTTTACTCCTGAACAGTGTGTTCTCATGGGTAATTCTAAAGTCCCTATCCCTCTTTCTAGTTCCTGGACTCTAATACCAAGTATGTGCTCTGTCCTAGCCTCTTTCTTGCTTTAGTCCTTAGTTCCTCATATTGGTTTCTCTTCCACCTCAATATCCTTTTCCAGAGCCAAACCCATAGAAGGTCTTGAATTTTCAGGAGGATATGCCTAAAAGTGGTTGTATTTTGATGTCTCATTCCGTATTCACTGCACATTTCAATGAAATGTTACATGAGCTTTTATTAAACCAAACAAGAAAAACAGATTGTTCACTCTAACTCAACATACAAAAGAAAAGTTCAGTATTTCTAACTGGACAAGCAAAGAAAAAGTCAACACATGTTTCAATCTATGGCAGGTTTTCATCGGGGCTAAATTGAGATGACATCTGTAGATCGCTACCTAATCTGCACCGAATACAAACTGAATAGCTTACGCTTGGATTAACTTGATATTTAGGGCTTTCCTCGTGGGCGCCCACGAGGAAAGCCGTCGGAGGGAGCCTGAAAGAGATTCCTCCAATATAGACGCTATGGAAAACTATTTGTACATAAGTGATACAAGTAGGTAATGTACCTGGAATGTTGTGACCCCAGTTAAGACCAAACCATTTTCACTCAGAATCTCAGGCGTAGAAGCGAGTCTCAGGAACACAGGCTATGTTATATTTATTTTCCTTTGGGGTGGAATGTTCTAAATATCAAGTTACCTCAAGTGCAAGCTATTCAGCTTGTATTTGTTGCAGATTAGATCTACAGATACGGTCTCAATTTAGCCCTGATAACCTGTGATAGGTTGAAAGGCATGTTGGCTTTTTCTTTGCTTGTTAGTTATAAATGACAGAACTTTTTCTTTTGTATGTTGGTTAGTAAACAATCTGTTATTCGTCTTTGGTTTAATGAAACCTCGTAAAACATTTAATTGACATTTGAATTGAATACAATATTTGAGGCATACACTGCTGGCAATTGAAGACCTTAGTGATATTTTAGATATTTGTATGATCCTTGGTACTCTCTAGCTTGCCAACCACATTGCTTTCAAATTGTAGATTTACATATATTACTAGGTGGTGTAGCTCAGACCTTAGTGTAACCTCATTCTAGACTACATTATCCTTATAACAAGCAGTGCTGATCTCCTACAGTGATTTACACGCTCCATACTTGTGCAATGATGGCACTATTTAGAACCATCACATTGCACATTTCAATTCCCCCATAGGGGACCGCGAATCACTGCATTCCTTCTCCCAATCACAACAGTGCCCAAGACAGCCTAGGCAAAGCTTGGTAGAGCTTAGAAGTTGTGCATTTCCCTTAGGCCAAGTAGGTAAACATAGTTACTAGACCCACAGGTCTAGCAGAACATCCTAAATTCTCAAATCATCCCATTGTTTACCATGCAGCTTCTCCAACACAGGCCATTCAGTGGTGGGTGGTCTAAAACCCCAATTTCCAAATCATTCCAGTTTTTCTGTCAGACTTCCCCAAACACAAACCATAGAGGTCAAAGGGTTGTAAAACGCACTTTATGTTAATTAAGTTATGTAATTTGATATTTGTATAGCACCCAAATGTTATGGTTTTGAAGTGGGGGGGATGGAGAGGCCCGCCTGATAACTGCAGTCCGTGAAAGCAATATGGACACCGGACCAAAACAAACTGCTGAGTCGATCTGTGTCCATATGAGTCACCCTGTGTCCATATGAGTTAGTCCATATGAGTCGCCCTGGCCCTGTGTCCATATGCGTCTGTCCATATGAGTCGCCCTGTGTCCATATGAGTCGCCTTGGCCCTGTGCCCATATGAGTCGCCCTGGCCCTGTGCCCATATGAGTCGCCCTGTGCCCATATGAGTCGCCCTGTGCCCATATGAGTTAGTCCAAATGAGTCTGTCCATATGAGTCGCCCTGTGTCCATATGAGTCGCCCGGGGCCTGTGTCCATATGAGTCGCCCTGTGTCCATATGTATCTGTCCATATGAGTCGCCCTGGCCATGTGTCCATATGTATCTGTCCATATGAGTCGCCCTGTGTCCATATGAGTCGCCCTGGCCCTGTGTCCATATGAGCCTCCCTGTGTCCATATGAGTTAGTCCATATGAGTGGCCCTGGCCATGTGTCCATATGTATCTGTCCTTATGAGTTGCACTGGCCCTGTGTCGACATTGCTTTCACAGACTGCGGTTGTCAGACCGGACCCCCCCCCCCCTCGAAGCCATAACATTTGGGTGCTATACAAATATGAAATTACATAATTGAACGTAAAGTGCTTTTTACAACCCTTTGAATTTGATCCCTGTTCCCGCAGTAGTGCTTAAATGCACATTTCACTAATATTTAAGATGTTTTTTGCCTGTTAACATCAAACAGAATCTGATTCTAAAGTGATACCTCTATTCATTTTCGACAACTCTTCAATGCGCCCAATGAAAATGAAGCTTCACCATATGTCAGTTCCTAGGATCCTCTGTTTGGAATTATACAGACACGCACTGTATGGGCTCGCAGTATTCAGTATGGCTTCAGTGTTCCTCTTTAGACTGGCAAATTGTGAGGAGAATGTGATGGTGTCTGCTAACAGACAGTTATGCCATGCAAGAATAGCAGGCATGTGATGTAACTGCTACTTTGGGTGATATGTAGGTGGTCATGATTAGTGCATATTCTCCCCTGAACAAAAATATATTTCATTAAATCTCATATTTGTTTTATTTTTTAGGGAAGTGGAGGAAGAAGGCTCAGTCCTGGTAGGTAGAAATGAATGTTCTGTTATAAGAAGCAATCTTTCGGAATCTGTCCCAGATGTGGTAACGATGAAGCTTCATCTTAGACTAAAACTGTGCACCTTTATTGCTTGTGTGCAGTATGGACATCTGCCATGAAGAATGTTATGAAGTACAAATGTAAAGCGATATATTTACAAACAAACTACAAGACAGGGAGAAAGATACCACTGCATAGTCTTTACGGTGGTAGGTTCCTCAATTATATTAATGAGAATATTAATTATGACATTGCCACTTTGATAAACATCTTTGTCTGCGATTAAGGTGGATGACTTTCAAATAAATTGCATTAAGTAAATCTGACTCATGGAGAGGGCTTTACAATTCACAAAAATAGGTACTCTGGGTAACTTTGTTTTACTCCTGAACAGTGTGTTCTCATGGGTAATTCTAAAGTCCCTATCCCTCTTTCTAGTCCCTGGACTCTAATCCCAAGTCTGTGCTCTGTCGTAGCCTCTTTCTTGCTTTAGTCCTTAGTTCCTTATATTGGTTTCTCTTCCACCTCAATATCCAGTTCCAGCGCCAAACCCATAGAAGGTCTTGAATTGCCAGGAGATTATGCCTGTGAAAGTGGTTGTATTTTGATATGCCATTCCGTATTCACTGCACATTTCAATGAAATGTTATATGAGCTTTTATTAAACCAAACACGAAAAACAGATTGTTCACTCTAACTCAACATACAAAAGAAAAGTTCAGTATTTCTAACTGGACAAGCAAAGAAAAAGTCAACACATGTTTCAACCTATGGCAGGTTTTCATCGGGGCTAAATTGAGATGACATCTGTAGATCGCTTCCTAATCTGCACCGAATACAAACTGAATAGCTTGCGCTTGAATTAACTTGATATTTAGGGCTTTCCTCGTGGGCGCCCACGAGGAAAGCCGTCGGAGGGAGTCTGAAAGAGATCCCTCCAATATAGACGCTATGGAACACTATTTGTACATAAGTGATACAAGTAGGTATTGTACCTGGAATGTTGTGACCCCAGTTAAGACCAAACCATTTCCACTCAGAATCTCAGGCGTAGAAGCGAGTCTCAGGAACACAGGCTATGTTATATTTATTTTCCTTTGGGGTGGAATGTTCTAAATATCAAGTTACTTCAAGTGCAAGCTATTCAGCTTGTATTTGTTGCAGATTAGATCTACAGATACGGTCTCAATTTAGCCCTGATAACCTGTGATAGGTTGAAAGGCATGTTGGCTTTTTCTTTGCTTGTTAGTTATAAATGACAGAACTTTTTCTTTTGTATGTTGGTTAGTAAACAATCTGTTATTCGTCTTTGGTTTAATGAAACCTCGTAAAACATTTAATTGACATTTGAATTGAATACAATATTTGAGGCATACACTGCTGGCAATTGAAGACCTTAGTGATATTTTAGATATTTGTATGATCCTTGGTACTCTCTAGCTTGCCAACCACATTGCTTTCAAATTGTAGATTTACATATATCACTACTAGGTGGTGTAGCTCAGACCTTAGTGTAACCTCATTCTAGACTACATTATCCTTATAACAAGCAGTGCTGAGCTCCTACAGAGACTTACACGCTCCATACTTGTGCAATGATGGCACTATTTAGAACCATCGCATTGCACATATCAGTTCCCTCATAGGGGACGGCGAATCACTGCATTCCCTCTCCCAATCACAACAGTGCCCAAGACAGCCTAGGTAAAGCTTGGTAGAGCTTAGAAATTGTGCATTTCCCTTAGGCCGAGTTACTAGACCCGCAGGTCTAGCAGAACATCCCAAATTCTCAAATCATCCCATTGTTTACCATCCAGCTTCCCCAACATAGGCCATTCAGTGGAGGGCGGTCTAAAACCCCAATTAACAAAACATTCCAGTTTTTCTGTCAGACTTCCCCAAAGGCAAACCATAGAGGTCAAAGGGTTGTAAAAAGCAGTTTATGTTAATCAAGTTATGTAATTTGATATTTGTATAGCAGCAAAATTTTATGGCTTTGAAGTGGGGAGGGGTGGAGAGGCCCGCCTGATAACTGCAGTCTGTGAAAGCAATATGGACACAGGACCAAAACAAACTGATGAGTCGCCCTGTGTCCATAGGAGTCGGCCTGGCCCTGTGTCCATATGAGTCGTCCCGGCACTGTGACCATATGAGTCGCCCTGTGTCCATATGAGTTAGTCCATATGAGGCGCCCTGGCCCTGTGTCCATATGCGTCTGTCCATATGAGTCGCCCTGTGTCCATATGAGTCGCCCTGTGTCCATATGGGTCGCCATGGCCCTGTGTCCATATGAGTCGCCCTGTGTCCATATGAGTAAGTACATATGAGTCGCCCTGGCCCTGTGTCCATATGTGTCTGTCCATATGAGTCACCCTGTTTCCATATGAGTCGCCCTGGCCCTGTGTCCATATGAGTCGCCCTGTGTCCATATGAGTCGCCCTGTGTCCATATGAGTCGCCCTGGCCTTGCGTCCATATTGCTTTCACAGACTGCGGTTATCAGACAGGACACCCCCCGCCTGGACGCCATAACATTTGGGTGCTATACAAATATGAAATTACATAACTGAACGTAAAGTGCTTTTTACAACCCTTTGAATTTGATCCCTGTTCCCGCAGTAGTGCTTAAATGCACATTTCACTAATCTTTAAGCTTTTTTTTTGCCTGTTAACATCAAACGGATTCTAATTCTAAAGTGATACCTCTATTCATTTTCGACAACTCCTCAATGCAAATGAAGCCTCACCATATGTCAGTTCCCAGGATCCTCTGTTTGGAATTATACAGAAACGCACTGTATGGGCTCGCAGTATTCAGTATGGCTTCAGTGTTTCTCTTTAGACTGGCAAATTGTGAAAAGAATGTGATGGTGTCTGCTAACAGACAGTTATGCCATGCAAGAATAGCAGGCATGCGATGTAACTGCTACTTCGGGTGATATGTAGGAGGTCATGATTAGTGCATATTCTCCCTTGAACAAACCTATATTTTATTAAATCTCATGTTTGTTTATTTTTTAGGGAAGTGGAGGAAGAAGGCTCAGCCCTTTTAGGTAGAAATGAATGTTTTGTTATAAGAAGCAATCTTTCTGAATCTGCGCCAGATGTGGCAACGATGAAGCTTCATCTTACACTAACACTGTGCACCTTTATTGCTTGTGTGCAGTATGGACATCGGTCATGAAGAATGTTATGAAGTACAAATATAAAGCAATATATTTACAAACAAACTACAAGACATGGAGAAAGATACCACTGCATAGTCATTACATTGGCAGGTCCCTCAATGATATTAATGAGAATATTAATTACGACATTGCCACTTTGATAAACATCTTTGTCTGCGATTAAGGTGGATGACTTTCAAAGAAATTGCTTTAAGTAAATCTGACTCATGGAGAGGGCTTTACAATTCACAAAAATAGGTATTCCGGGTAACTTTGTTTTACTCCTGAACAGTGTGTTCTCATGGGTAATTCTAAAGTCCCTATCCCTCTTTCTAGTTCCTGGACTCTAATACCAAGTATGTGCTCTGTCCTAGCCTCTTTCTTGCTTTAGTCCTTAGTTCCTCATATTGGTTTCTCTTCCACCTCAATATCCTTTTCCAGAGCCAAACCCATAGAAGGTCTTGAATTTTCAGGAGGATATGCCTAAAAGTGGTTGTATTTTGATGTCTCATTCCGTATTCACTGCACATTTCAATGAAATGTTACATGAGCTTTTATTAAACCAAACAAGAAAAACAGATTGTTCACTCTAACTCAACATACAAAAGAAAAGTTCAGTATTTCTAACTGGACAAGCAAAGAAAAAGTCAACACATGTTTCAATCTATGGCAGGTTTTCATCGGGGCTAAATTGAGATGACATCTGTAGATCGCTACCTAATCTGCACCGAATACAAACTGAATAGCTTACGCTTGAATTAACTTGATATTTAGGGCTTTCCTCGTGGGCGCCCACGAGGAAAGCCGTCGGAGGGAGCCTGAAAGAGATTCCTCCAATATAGACGCTATGGAAAACTATTTGTACATAAGTGATACAAGTAGGTAATGTACCTGGAATGTTGTGACCCCAGTTAAGACCAAACCATTTTCACTCAGAATCTCAGGCGTAGAAGCGAGTCTCAGGAACACAGGCTATGTTATATTTATTTTCCTTTGGGGTGGAATGTTCTAAATATCAAGTTACCTCAAGTGCAAGCTATTCAGCTTGTATTTGTTGCAGATTAGATCTACAGATACGGTCTCAATTTAGCCCTGATAACCTGTGATAGGTTGAAAGGCATGTTGGCTTTTTCTTTGCTTGTTAGTTATAAATGACAGAACTTTTTCTTTTGTATGTTGGTTAGTAAACAATCTGTTATTCGTCTTTGGTTTAATGAAACCTCGTAAAACATTTAATTGACATTTGAATTGAATACAATATTTGAGGCATACACTGCTGGCAATTGAAGACCTTAGTGATATTTTAGATATTTGTATGATCCTTGGTACTCTCTAGCTTGCCAACCACATTGCTTTCAAATTGTAGATTTACATATATTACTAGGTGGTGTAGCTCAGACCTTAGTGTAACCTCATTCTAGACTACATTATCCTTATAACAAGCAGTGCTGATCTCCTACAGTGATTTACACGCTCCATACTTGTGCAATGATGGCACTATTTAGAACCATCACATTGCACATTTCAATTCCCCCATAGGGGACCGCGAATCACTGCATTCCTTCTCCCAATCACAACAGTGCCCAAGACAGCCTAGGCAAAGCTTGGTAGAGCTTAGAAGTTGTGCATTTCCCTTAGGCCAAGTAGGTAAACATAGTTACTAGACCCACAGGTCTAGCAGAACATCCTAAATTCTCAAATCATCCCATTGTTTACCATGCAGCTTCTCCAACACAGGCCATTCAGTGGTGGGTGGTCTAAAACCCCAATTTCCAAATTATTCCAGTTTTTCTGTCAGACTTCTCCAAACACAAACCATAGAGGTCAAAGGGTTGTAAAACGCACTTTATGTTAATTAAGTTATGTAATTTGATATTTGTATAGCACCCAAATGTTATGGTTTTGAAGTGGGGGGGATGGAGAGGCCCGCCTGATAACTGCAGTCCGTGAAAGCAATATGGACACCGGACCAAAACAAACTGCTGAGTCGATCTGTGTCCATATGAGTCACCCTGTGTCCATATGAGTTAGTCCATATGAGTCGCCCTGGCCCTGTGTCCATATGCGTCTGTCCATATGAGTCGCCCTGTGTCCATATGAGTCGCCTTGGCCCTGTGCCCATATGAGTCGCCCTGGCCCTGTGCCCATATGAGTCGCCCTGTGCCCATATGAGTCGCCCTGTGCCCAGATGAGTTAGTCCATATGAGTCTGTCCATATGAGTCACCCTGTGTCCATATGAGTCGCCCGGGGCCTGTGTCCATATGAGTCGCCCTGTGTCCATATGTATCTGTCCATATGAGTCGCCCTGGCCATGTGTCCATATGTATCTGTCCATATGAGTCGCCCTGTGTCCATATGAGTCGCCCTGGCCCTGTGTCCATATGAGCCGCCCTGTGTCCATATGAGTTAGTCCATATGAGTGGCCCTGGCCATGTGTCCATATGTATCTGTCCTTATGAGTTGCACTGGCCCTGTGTCGACATTGCTTTCACAGACTGCGGTTGTCAGACCGGACCCCCCCCCCCTCGAAGCCATAACATTTGGGTGCTATACAAATATGAAATTACATAATTGAACGTAAAGTGCTTTTTACAACCCTTTGAATTCGATCCCTGTTCCCGCAGTAGTGCTTAAATGCACATTTCACTAATATTTAAGATGTTTTTTGCCTGTTAACATCAAACAGAATCTGATTCTAAAGTGATACCTCTATTCATTTTCGACAACTCTTCAATGCGCCCAATGAAAATGAAGCTTCACCATATGTCAGTTCCTAGGATCCTCTGTTTGGAATTATACAGACACGCACTGTATGGGCTCGCAGTATTCAGTATGGCTTCAGTGTTCCTCTTTAGACTGGCAAATTGTGAGGAGAATGTGATGGTGTCTGCTAACAGACAGTTATGCCATGCAAGAATAGCAGGCATGTGATGTAACTGCTACTTTGGGTGATATGTAGGTGGTCATGATTAGTGCATATTCTCCCCTGAACAAAAATATATTTCATTAAATCTCATATTTGTTTTATTTTTTAGGGAAGTGGAGGAAGAAGGCTCAGTCCTGGTAGGTAGAAATGAATGTTCTGTTATAAGAAGCAATCTTTCGGAATCTGTCCCAGATGTGGTAACGATGAAGCTTCATCTTAGACTAAAACTGTGCACCTTTATTGCTTGTGTGCAGTATGGACATCTGCCATGAAGAATGTTATGAAGTACAAATGTAAAGCGATATATTTACAAACAAACTACAAGACAGGGAGAAAGATACCACTGCATAGTCTTTACGGTGGTAGGTTCCTCAATTATATTAATGAGAATATTAATTATGACATTGCCACTTTGATAAACATCTTTGTCTGCGATTAAGGTGGATGACTTTCAAATAAATTGCATTAAGTAAATCTGACTCATGGAGAGGGCTTTACAATTCACAAAAATAGGTACTCTGGGTAACTTTGTTTTACTCCTGAACAGTGTGTTCTCATGGGTAATTCTAAAGTCCCTATCCCTCTTTCTAGTCCCTGGACTCTAATCCCAAGTCTGTGCTCTGTCCTAGCCTCTTTCTTGCTTTAGTCCTTAGTTCCTTATATTGGTTTCTCTTCCACCTCAATATCCAGTTCCAGCGCCAAACCCATAGAAGGTCTTGAATTGCCAGGAGATTATGCCTGTGAAAGTGGTTGTATTTTGATGTGCCATTCCGTATTCACTGCACATTTCAATGAAATGTTATATGAGCTTTTATTAAACCAAACACGAAAAACAGATTGTTCACTCTAACTCAACATACAAAAGAAAAGTTCAGTATTTCTAACTGGACAAGCAAAGAAAAAGTCAACACATGTTTCAACCTATGGCAGGTTTTCATCGGGGCTAAATTGAGATGACATCTGTAGATCGCTTCCTAATCTGCACCGAATACAAACTGAATAGCTTGCGCTTGAATTAACTTGATATTTAGGGCTTTCCTCGTGGGCGCCCACGAGGAAAGCCGTCGGAGGGAGTCTGAAAGAGATCCCTCCAATATAGACGCTATGGAACACTATTTGTACATAAGTGATACAAGTAGGTAATGTACCTGGAATGTTGTGACCCCAGTTAAGACCAAACCATTTCCACTCAGAATCTCAGGCGTAGAAGCGAGTCTCAGGAACACAGGCTATGTTATATTTATTTTCCTTTGGGGTGGAATGTTCTAAATATCAAGTTACTTCAAGTGCAAGCTATTCAGCTTGTATTTGTTGCAGATTAGATCTACAGATACGCTCTCAATTTAGCCCTGATAACCTGTGATAGGTTGAAAGGCATGTTGGCTTTTTCTTTGCTTGTTAGTTATAAATGACAGAACTTTTTCTTTTGTATGTTGGTTAGTAAACAATCTGTTATTCGTCTTTGGTTTAATGAAACCTCGTAAAACATTTAATTGACATTTGAATTGAATACAATATTTGAGGCATACACTGCTGGCAATTGAAGACCTTAGTGATATTTTAGATATTTGTATGATCCTTGGTACTCTCTAGCTTGCCAACCACATTGCTTTCAAATTGTAGATTTACATATATCACTACTAGGTGGTGTAGCTCAGACCTTAGTGTAACCTCATTCTAGACTACATTATCCTTATAACAAGCAGTGCTGAGCTCCTACAGAGACTTACACGCTCCATACTTGTGCAATGATGGCACTATTTAGAACCATCGCATTGCACATATCAGTTCCCTCATAGGGGACGGCGAATCACTGCATTCCCTCTCCCAATCACAACAGTGCCCAAGACAGCCTAGGTAAAGCTTGGTAGAGCTTAGAAATTGTGCATTTCCCTTAGGCCGAGTTACTAGACCCGCAGGTCTAGCAGAACATCCCAAATTCTCAAATCATCCCATTGTTTACCATCCAGCTTCCCCAACATAGGCCATTCAGTGGAGGGCGGTCTAAAACCCCAATTAACAAAACATTCCAGTTTTTCTGTCAGACTTCCCCAAAGGCAAACCATAGAGGTCAAAGGGTTGTAAAAAGCAGTTTATGTTAATCAAGTTATGTAATTTGATATTTGTATAGCAGCAAAATTTTATGGCTTTGAAGTGGGGAGGGGTGGAGAGGCCCGCCTGATAACTGCAGTCTGTGAAAGCAATATGGACACAGGACCAAAACAAACTAATGAGTCGCCCTGTGTCCATAGGAGTCGGCCTGGCCCTGTGTCCATATGAGTCGTCCCGGCACTGTGACCATATGAGTCGCCCTGTGTCCATATGAGTTAGTCCATATGAGGCGCCCTGGCCCTGTGTCCATATGCGTCTGTCCATATGAGTCGCCCTGTGTCCATATGAGTCGCCCTGTGTCCATATGGGTCGCCATGGCCCTGTGTCCATATGAGTCGCCCTGTGTCCATATGAGTAAGTACATATGAGTCGCCCTGGCCCTGTGTCCATATGTGTCTGTCCATATGAGTCACCCTGTTTCCATATGAGTCGCCCTGGCCCTGTTTCCATATGAGTCGCCCTGTGTCCATATGAGTCGCCCTGGCCTTGCGTCCATATTGCTTTCACAGACTGCGGTTATCAGACAGGACACCCCCCGCCTGGACGCCATAACATTTGGGTGCTATACAAATATGAAATTACATAACTGAGCGTAAAGTGCTTTTTACAACCCTTTGAATTTGATCCCTGTTCCCGCAGTAGTGCTTAAATGCACATTTCACTAATCTTTAAGCTTTTTTTTTGCCTGTTAACATCAAACGGATTCTAATTCTAAAGTGATACCTCTATTCATTTTCGACAACTCCTCAATGCGCCCAATGAAAATGAAGCCTCACCATATGTCAGTTCCCAGGATCCTCTGTTTGGAATTATACAGAAACGCACTGTATGGGCTCGCAGTATTCAGTATGGCTTCAGTGTTTCTCTTTAGACTGGCAAATTGTGAAAAGAATGTGATGGTGTCTGCTAACAGACAGTTATGCCATGCAAGAATAGCAGGCATGCGATGTAACTGCTACTTCGGGTGATATGTAGGAGGTCATGATTAGTGCATATTCTCCCTTGAACAAACCTATATTTTATTAAATCTCATGTTTGTTTATTTTTTAGGGAAGTGGAGGAAGAAGGCTCAGCCCTTTTAGGTAGAAATGAATGTTTTGTTATAAGAAGCAATCTTTCTGAATCTGCGCCAGATGTGGCAACGATGAAGCTTCATCTTACACTAACACTGTGCACCTTTATTGCTTGTGTGCAGTATGGACATCGGTCATGAAGAATGTTATGAAGTACAAATATAAAGCAATATATTTACAAACAAACTACAAGACATGGAGAAAGATACCACTGCATAGTCATTACATTGGCAGGTCCCTCAATGATATTAATGAGAATATTAATTACGACATTGCCACTTTGATAAACATCTTTGTCTGCGATTAAGGTGGATGACTTTCAAAGAAATTGCTTTAAGTAAATCTGACTCATGGAGAGGGCTTTACAATTCACAAAAATAGGTATTCCGGGTAACTTTGTTTTACTCCTGAACAGTGTGTTCTCATGGGTAATTCTAAAGTCCCTATCCCTCTTTCTAGTTCCTGGACTCTAATACCAAGTATGTGCTCTGTCCTAGCCTCTTTCTTGCTTTAGTCCTTAGTTCCTCATATTGGTTTCTCTTCCACCTCAATATCCTTTTCCAGAGCCAAACCCATAGAAGGTCTTGAATTTTCAGGAGGATATGCCTAAAAGTGGTTGTATTTTGATGTCTCATTCCGTATTCACTGCACATTTCAATGAAATGTTACATGAGCTTTTATTAAACCAAACAAGAAAAACAGATTGTTCACTCTAACTCAACATACAAAAGAAAAGTTCAGTATTTCTAACTGGACAAGCAAAGAAAAAGTCAACACATGTTTCAATCTATGGCAGGTTTTCATCGGGGCTAAATTGAGATGACATCTGTAGATCGCTACCTAATCTGCACCGAATACAAACTGAATAGCTTACGCTTGAATTAACTTGATATTTAGGGCTTTCCTCGTGGGCGCCCACGAGGAAAGCCGTCGGAGGGAGCCTGAAAGAGATTCCTCCAATATAGACGCTATGGAAAACTATTTGTACATAAGTGATACAAGTAGGTAATGTACCTGGAATGTTGTGACCCCAGTTAAGACCAAACCATTTTCACTCAGAATCTCAGGCGTAGAAGCGAGTCTCAGGAACACAGGCTATGTTATATTTATTTTCCTTTGGGGTGGAATGTTCTAAATATCAAGTTACTTCAAGTGCAAGCTATTCAGCTTGTATTTGTTGCAGATTAGATCTACAGATACGGTCTCAATTTAGCCCTGATAACCTGTGATAGGTTGAAAGGCATGTTGGCTTTTTCTTTGCTTGTTAGTTATAAATGACAGAACTTTTTCTTTTGTATGTTGGTTAGTAAACAATCTGTTATTCGTCTTTGGTTTAATGAAACCTCGTAAAACATTTAATTGACATTTGAATTGAATACAATATTTGAGGCATACACTGCTGGCAATTGAAGACCTTAGTGATATTTTAGATATTTGTATGATCCTTGGTACTCTCTAGCTTGCCAACCACATTGCTTTCAAATTGTAGATTTACATATATCACTACTAGGTGGTGTAGCTCAGACCTTAGTGTAACCTCATTCTAGACTACATTATCCTTATAACAAGCAGTGCTGAGCTCCTACAGAGACTTACACGCTCCATACTTGTGCAATGATGGCACTATTTAGAACCATCGCATTGCACATATCAGTTCCCTCATAGGGGACGGCGAATCACTGCATTCCCTCTCCCAATCACAACAGTGCCCAAGACAGCCTAGGTAAAGCTTGGTAGAGCTTAGAAATTGTGCATTTCCCTTAGGCCGAGTTACTAGACCCGCAGGTCTAGCAGAACATCCCAAATTCTCAAATCATCCCATTGTTTACCATCCAGCTTCCCCAACATAGGCCATTCAGTGGAGGGCGGTCTAAAACCCCAATTAACAAAACATTCCAGTTTTTCTGTCAGACTTCCCCAAAGGCAAACCATAGAGGTCAAAGGGTTGTAAAAAGCAGTTTATGTTAATCAAGTTATGTAATTTGATATTTGTATAGCAGCAAAATTTTATGGCTTTGAAGTGGGGAGGGGTGGAGAGGCCCGCCTGATAACTGCAGTCTGTGAAAGCAATATGGACACAGGACCAAAACAAACTAATGAGTCGCCCTGTGTCCATAGGAGTCGGCCTGGCCCTGTGTCCATATGAGTCGTCCCGGCACTGTGACCATATGAGTCGCCCTGTGTCCATATGAGTTAGTCCATATGAGGCGCCCTGGCCCTGTGTCCATATGCGTCTGTCCATATGAGTCGCCCTGTGTCCATATGGGTCGCCATGGCCCTGTGTCCATATGAGTCGCCCTGTGTCCATATGAGTAAGTACATATGAGTCGCCCTGGCCCTGTGTCCATATGTGTCTGTCCATATGAGTCACCCTGTTTCCATATGAGTCGCCCTGGCCCTGTTTCCATATGAGTCGCCCTGTGTCCATATGAGTCGCCCTGGCCTTGCGTCCATATTGCTTTCACAGACTGCGGTTATCAGACAGGACACCCCCCGCCTGGACGCCATAACATTTGGGTGCTATACAAATATGAAATTACATAACTGAGCGTAAAGTGCTTTTTACAACCCTTTGAATTTGATCCCTGTTCCCGCAGTAGTGCTTAAATGCACATTTCACTAATCTTTAAGCTTTTTTTTTGCCTGTTAACATCAAACGGATTCTAATTCTAAAGTGATACCTCTATTCATTTTCGACAACTCCTCAATGCGCCCAATGAAAATGAAGCCTCACCATATGTCAGTTCCCAGGATCCTCTGTTTGGAATTATACAGAAACGCACTGTATGGGCTCGCAGTATTCAGTATGGCTTCAGTGTTTCTCTTTAGACTGGCAAATTGTGAAAAGAATGTGATGGTGTCTGCTAACAGACAGTTATGCCATGCAAGAATAGCAGGCATGCGATGTAACTGCTACTTCGGGTGATATGTAGGAGGTCATGATTAGTGCATATTCTCCCTTGAACAAACCTATATTTTATTAAATCTCATGTTTGTTTATTTTTTAGGGAAGTGGAGGAAGAAGGCTCAGCCCTTTTAGGTAGAAATGAATGTTTTGTTATAAGAAGCAATCTTTCTGAATCTGCGCCAGATGTGGCAACGATGAAGCTTCATCTTACACTAACACTGTGCACCTTTATTGCTTGTGTGCAGTATGGACATCGGTCATGAAGAATGTTATGAAGTACAAATATAAAGCAATATATTTACAAACAAACTACAAGACATGGAGAAAGATACCACTGCATAGTCATTACATTGGCAGGTCCCTCAATGATATTAATGAGAATATTAATTACGACATTGCCACTTTGATAAACATCTTTGTCTGCGATTAAGGTGGATGACTTTCAAAGAAATTGCTTTAAGTAAATCTGACTCATGGAGAGGGCTTTACAATTCACAAAAATAGGTATTCCGGGTAACTTTGTTTTACTCCTGAACAGTGTGTTCTCATGGGTAATTCTAAAGTCCCTATCCCTCTTTCTAGTTCCTGGACTCTAATACCAAGTATGTGCTCTGTCCTAGCCTCTTTCTTGCTTTAGTCCTTAGTTCCTCATATTGGTTTCTCTTCCACCTCAATATCCTTTTCCAGAGCCAAACCCATAGAAGGTCTTGAATTTTCAGGAGGATATGCCTAAAAGTGGTTGTATTTTGATGTCTCATTCCGTATTCACTGCACATTTCAATGAAATGTTACATGAGCTTTTATTAAACCAAACAAGAAAAACAGATTGTTCACTCTAACTCAACATACAAAAGAAAAGTTCAGTATTTCTAACTGGACAAGCAAAGAAAAAGTCAACACATGTTTCAATCTATGGCAGGTTTTCATCGGGGCTAAATTGAGATGACATCTGTAGATCGCTACCTAATCTGCACCGAATACAAACTGAATAGCTTACGCTTGAATTAACTTGATATTTAGGGCTTTCCTCGTGGGCGCCCACGAGGAAAGCCGTCGGAGGGAGCCTGAAAGAGATTCCTCCAATATAGACGCTATGGAAAACTATTTGTACATAAGTGATACAAGTAGGTAATGTACCTGGAATGTTGTGACCCCAGTTAAGACCAAACCATTTTCACTCAGAATCTCAGGCGTAGAAGCGAGTCTCAGGAACACAGGCTATGTTATATTTATTTTCCTTTGGGGTGGAATGTTCTAAATATCAAGTTACTTCAAGTGCAAGCTATTCAGCTTGTATTTGTTGCAGATTAGATCTACAGATACGGTCTCAATTTAGCCCTGATAACCTGTGATAGGTTGAAAGGCATGTTGGCTTTTTCTTTGCTTGTTAGTTATAAATGACAGAACTTTTTCTTTTGTATGTTGGTTAGTAAACAATCTGTTATTCGTCTTTGGTTTAATGAAACCTCGTAAAACATTTAATTGACATTTGAATTGAATACAATATTTGAGGCATACACTGCTGGCAATTGAAGACCTTAGTGATATTTTAGATATTTGTATGATCCTTGGTACTCTCTAGCTTGCCAACCACATTGCTTTCAAATTGTAGATTTACATATATTACTAGGTGGTGTAGCTCAGACCTTAGTGTAACCTCATTCTAGACTACATTATCCTTATAACAAGAAGTGCTGATCTCCTACAGTGATTTACACGCTCCATACTTGTGCAATGATGGCACTATTTAGAACCATCACATTGCACATTTCAATTCCCCCATAGGGGACCGCGAATCACTGCATTCCTTCTCCCAATCACAACAGTGCCCAAGACAGCCTAGGCAAAGCTTGGTAGAGCTTAGAAGTTGTGCATTTCCCTTAGGCCAAGTAGGTAAACATAGTTACTAGACCCACAGGTCTAGCAGAACATCCTAAATTCTCAAATCATCCCATTGTTTACCATGCAGCTTCTCCAACACAGGCCATTCAGTGGTGGGTGGTCTAAAACCCCAATTTCCAAATTATTCCAGTTTTTCTGTCAGACTTCTCCAAACACAAACCATAGAGGTCAAAGGGTTGTAAAACGCACTTTATGTTAATTAAGTTATGTAATTTGATATTTGTATAGCACCCAAATGTTATGGTTTTGAAGTGGGGGGGATGGAGAGGCCCGCCTGATAACTGCAGTCCGTGAAAGCAATATGGACACCGGACCAAAACAAACTGCTGAGTCGATCTGTGTCCATATGAGTCACCCTGTGTCCATATGAGTTAGTCCATATGAGTCGCCCTGGCCCTGTGTCCATATGCGTCTGTCCATATGAGTCGCCCTGTGTCCATATGAGTCGCCTTGGCCCTGTGCCCATATGAGTCGCCCTGGCCCTGTGCCCATATGAGTCGCCCTGTGCCCATATGAGTCGCCCTGTGCCCAGATGAGTTAGTCCATATGAGTCTGTCCATATGAGTCACCCTGTGTCCATATGAGTCGCCCGGGGCCTGTGTCCATATGAGTCGCCCTGTGTCCATATGTATCTGTCCATATGAGTCGCCCTGGCCATGTGTCCATATGTATCTGTCCATATGAGTCGCCCTGTGTCCATATGAGTCGCCCTGGCCCTGTGTCCATATGAGCCGCCCTGTGTCCATATGAGTTAGTCCATATGAGTGGCCCTGGCCATGTGTCCATATGTATCTGTCCTTATGAGTTGCACTGGCCCTGTGTCGACATTGCTTTCACAGACTGCGGTTGTCAGACCGGACCCCCCCCCCTCGAAGCCATAACATTTGGGTGCTATACAAATATGAAATTACATAATTGAACGTAAAGTGCTTTTTACAACCCTTTGAATTCGATCCCTGTTCCCGCAGTAGTGCTTAAATGCACATTTCACTAATATTTAAGATGTTTTTTGCCTGTTAACATCAAACAGAATCTGATTCTAAAGTGATACCTCTATTCATTTTCGACAACTCCTCAATGCGCCCAATGAAAATGAAGCTTCACCATATGTCAGTTCCTAGGATCCTCTGTTTGGAATTATACAGACACGCACTGTATGGGCTCGCAGTATTCAGTATGGCTTCAGTGTTCCTCTTTAGACTGGCAAATTGTGAGGAGAATGTGATGGTGTCTGCTAACAGACAGTTATGCCATGCAAGAATAGCAGGCATGTGATGTAACTGCTACTTTGGGTGATATGTAGGTGGTCATGATTAGTGCATATTCTCCCCTGAACAAAAATATATTTCATTAAATCTCATATTTGTTTTATTTTTTAGGGAAGTGGAGGAAGAAGGCTCAGTCCTGGTAGGTAGAAATGAATGTTCTGTTATAAGAAGCAATCTTTCGGAATCTGTCCCAGATGTGGTAACGATGAAGCTTCATCTTAGACTAAAACTGTGCACCTTTATTGCTTGTGTGCAGTATGGACATCTGCCATGAAGAATGTTATGAAGTACAAATGTAAAGCGATATATTTACAAACAAACTACAAGACAGGGAGAAAGATACCACTGCATAGTCTTTACGGTGGTAGGTTCCTCAATTATATTAATGAGAATATTAATTATGACATTGCCACTTTGATAAACATCTTTGTCTGCGATTAAGGTGGATGACTTTCAAATAAATTGCATTAAGTAAATCTGACTCATGGAGAGGGCTTTACAATTCACAAAAATAGGTACTCTGGGTAACTTTGTTTTACTCCTGAACAGTGTGTTCTCATGGGTAATTCTAAAGTCCCTATCCCTCTTTCTAGTCCCTGGACTCTAATCCCAAGTCTGTGCTCTGTCCTAGCCTCTTTCTTGCTTTAGTCCTTAGTTCCTTATATTGGTTTCTCTTCCACTTCAATATCCAGTTCCAGCGCCAAACCCATAGAAGGTCTTGAATTGCCAGGAGATTATGCCTGAAAGTGGTTGTATTTTGATGTGCCATTCCGTATTCACTGCACATTTCAATGAAATGTTATATGAGCTTTTATTAAACCAAACACGAAAAACAGATTGTTCACTCTAACTCAACATACAAAAGAAAAGTTCAGTATTTCTAACTGGACAAGCAAAGAAAAAGTCAACACATGTTTCAACCTATGGCAGGTTTTCATCGGGGCTAAATTGAGATGACATCTGTAGATCGCTTCCTAATCTGCACCGAATACAAACTGAATAGCTTGCGCTTGAATTATCTTGATATTTAGGGCTTTCCTCGTGGGCGCCCACGAGGAAAGCCGTCGGAGGGAGTCTGAAAGAGATCCCTCCAATATAGACGCTATGGAACACTATTTGTACATAAGTGATACAAGTAGGTAATGTACCTGGAATGTTGTGACCCCAGTTAAGACCAAACCATTTCCACTCAGAATCTCAGGCGTAGAAGCGAGTCTCAGGAACACAGGCTATGTTATATTTATTTTCCTTTGGGGTGGAATGTTCTAAATATCAAGTTACTTCAAGTGCAAGCTATTCAGCTTGTATTTGTTGCAGATTAGATCTACAGATACGGTCTCAATTTAGCCCTGATAACCTGTGATAGGTTGAAAGGCATGTTGGCTTTTTCTTTGCTTGTTAGTTATAAATGACAGAACTTTTTCTTTTGTATGTTGGTTAGTAAACAATCTGTTATTCGTCTTTGGTTTAATGAAACCTCGTAAAACATTTAATTGACATTTGAATTGAATACAATATTTGAGGCATACACTGGCAATTGAAGACCTTAGTGATATTTTAGATATTTGTATGATCCTTGGTACTCTCTAGCTTGCCAACCACATTGCTTTCAAATTGTAGATTTACATATATCACTACTAGGTGGTGTAGCTCAGACCTTAGTGTAACCTCATTCTAGACTACATTATCCTTATAACAAGCAGTGCTGAGCTCCTACAGAGACATACACGCTCCATACTTGTGCAATGATGGCACTATTTAGAACCATCGCATTGCACATATCAGTTCCCTCATAGGGGACGGCGAATCACTGCATTCCCTCTCCCAATCACAACAGTGCCCAAGACAGCCTAGGTAAAGCTTGGTAGAGCTTAGAAATTGTGCATTTCCCTTAGGCCGAGTTACTAGACCCGCAGGTCTAGCAGAACATCCCAAATTCTCAAATCATCCCATTGTTTACCATCCAGCTTCCCCAACATAGGCCATTCAGTGGAGGGCGGTCTAAAACCCCAATTAACAAAACATTCCAGTTTTTCTGTCAGACTTCCCCAAAGGCAAACCATAGAGGTCAAAGGGTTGTAAAAAGCAGTTTATGTTAATCAAGTTATGTAATTGGATATTTGTATAGCAGCAAAATTTTATGGCTTTGAAGTGGGGAGGGGTGGAGAGACCCGCCTGATAACTGCAGTCTGTGAAAGCAATATGGACACAGGACCAAAACAAACTGATGAGTCGCCCTGTGTCCATAGGAGTCGGCCTGGCCCTGTGTCCATATGAGTCGTCCCGGCACTGTGACCATATGAGTCGCCCTGTGTCCATATGAG
Source organism: Ambystoma mexicanum (assembly GCF_040938575.1). Classification (NCBI taxonomy): domain Eukaryota; kingdom Metazoa; phylum Chordata; class Amphibia; order Caudata; family Ambystomatidae; genus Ambystoma; species Ambystoma mexicanum. The sequence goes on along the minus strand of NC_090931.1, from coordinate 577,288,165 downwards.
TTAGTCCATATGAGGCGCCCTGGCCCTGTGTCCATATGCGTCTGTCCATATGAGTCGCCCTGTGTCCATATGAGTCGCCCTGTGTCCATATGAGTAAGTACATATGAGTCGCCCTGGCCCTGTGTCCATATGTGTCTGTCCATATGAGTCACCCTGTTTCCATATGAGTCGCCCTGGCCCTGTGTCCATATGAGTCGCCCTGGCCTTGCGTCCATATTGCTTTCACAGACTGCGGTTATCAGACAGGACACCCCCGCCTGGACGCCATAACATTTGGGTGCTATACAAATATGAAATTACATAACTGAACGTAAAGTGCTTTTTACAACCCTTTGAATTTGATCCCTGTTCCCGCAGTAGTGCTTAAATGCACATTTCACTAATCTTTAAGCTTTTTTTTTGCCTGTTAACGTCAAACGGATTCTAATTCTAAAGTGATACCTCTATTCATTTTCGACAACTCCTCAACGCGCCCAATGAAAATGAAGCCTCACCATATGTCAGTTCCCAGGATCCTCTGTTTGGAATTATACAGAAACGCACTGTATGGGCTCGCAGTATTCAGTATGGCTTCAGTGTTTCTCTTTAGACTGGCAAATTGTGAAAAGAATGTGATGGTGTCTGCTAACAGACAGTTATGGCATGCAAGAATAGCAGGCATGCGATGTAACTGCTACTTCGGGTGATATGTAGGTGGTCATGATTAGTGCATATTCTCCCTTGAACAAACCTATATTTTATTAAATCTCATGTTTGTTTATTTTTTAGGGAAGTGGAGGAAGAAGGCTCAGCCCTTTTAGGTAGAAATGAATGTTTTGTTATAAGAAGCAATCTTTCTGAATCTGCGCCAGATGTGGCAACGATGAAGCTTCATCTTACACTAACACTGTGCACCTTTATTGCTTGTGTGCAGTATGGACATCTGCCATGAAGAATGTTATGAAGTACAAATGTAAAGCGATATATTTACAAACAAACTACAAGACAGGGAGAAAGATACCACTGCATAGTCTTTACTTGCTATGTAGGGCTATCCTTGTGGGCGCCCACGAGGAAATCCGTCGGAGGGTGCCTGAAAGAGGTCCCTCCAGTATAGAAGCTTGGAACACTATTTGTACATAAGTGATTCAAGTAGGTAATGTACCTGGAATATAGTGACCCCAGTTAAGACCAAACCATTTTCACTCAGAATCTAAGGAGTAGAAGCGAGTCTCAGGAACAGAGGCTATGTTTCATTTTTTTTCCATTGTGTTGGAATGTTCTAAATGTCAAGTTAATTCAAGTGCAAGCCCTTCCGCTTGTATTTGTTGCTGTTACGAACGCTGCACAGAGGTGGTCTGTGCACACCGCTGGCGCTTTTGGCCGTCTCTCCAAAACATTACTCCCAAGATGGCGCAATCAGACTTTCCAGTGTTTGTGCTGTTACCTGGGGAGTCTCCTCCCACTGACCAGGTCACGGTATGTAACGAACCGGAAGAGAAGCCGCAGTGCGTTGCTGCTGCTTATGGTGGTCACGCTTCGTAAGTTCCCGCATATGAAACTCCTATTTTCATTACCTAAAGCTTATTGCTCATTACCGAGGTTTCTTTGTACTAAAGCCTTCCTTTCCGAATCTTACTTTCCTTCTAGACGTTTCCATCCTTTCAAACACCGCTCCTCCGAGCTAACGACCACGTCAACAACAGAATCAGCCACTCGAGTCCATTCTGAACTTTAGGTCATATTCGTTCCCTCTCCTATCTCACCTTTTCACTATTCCAACGAACATTTCCTCCTACTTACACTTTACTTACTGTCTAATCCAGGGATCAGCAGATTTCCGGATTACATCCCCCACCGTGCATTTCGGAATCCCTCACTCCTTTCAACCCGCATCCTACCCAGGTCGGTTAGCACCCTGACCAGTCTCTTCTGTCCGATCTATAAACTTCTGTTCACACAAATACTCACCTGTTTTCCCGTCTCATCCTAAAGCTCCGGTTAGCTGCTGAAGCAGATCTGTTCCCATTCCCGGACATCGAAAGGATTCACTTCCGCGTCTAGAAGGAACACACCCTGGGGAAAACAACCAGAACCCGGTCCGCTTCCTTCTCACTTCTGAAACTCAGGGTTTTTTCCCTTTCAAAGGTTTCCCTTCCGCATCCTCTGTCCGCCGTGCTGGAGGCGGAGAGAGGGCGAGGAAGGTGAAGTCTCTTTATCTTCATTCCGGTAAAGAAGACAAAGTAGGATTCTTTTTTGTCTTATTGTTCTGGGAAACACTGAGTGAAAACCTTGACCTCACAGAAAATAATCGTTCAGTCTTAACAGATAGCAACGCCTGTCTTAGCTGTCTATCAGCTAACGCTCAGTGTTCCCCTTATAACAGTAACACAAAGAAGAAATACCTATGGAGCAACAGGTGCAATAGTTAGTTGCAGCTATGCAAGCCCTCTCTGCGAAGGTTCAACACCTGAAACAGGAGAATGCCAGTTTGCGACAACAAGTCGGGCGCTCGGCTCAGAGTTCCGAGGTACCTCCTGTACCCTTGCCTTTTGGGAGATTTGACGGAAATCCACATACCGTCAAAGAGTTTTTGGAAGCATGTACCGTCCAGTTTGCCTTCAAGGCGTCTTTTTTCCCTACGGATCGTGATAAGGTTGGTCATATGATCTCCCAAATGACGGGAGCCGCATTAGCATGGGCTACCCCATTAGTGACCAGCGATAACCTGATACTGAATTCCTATCAGGCTTTTTGCAATAGTGTCAAGAGTATGTTTGGTAGGCAGGAAATAACTATAGCCTCCAAAGAGTGTCTGTTGGACCTCAAAGAAGGAAGTCAGGATATCTTAACCTATATCACTAAATTCAAACAGATGTCGGCAGACACATCCTGGGCTGACAACGCTCTTATAACAATACTCCGACGGGGCTTGTCTGAAGAATTAAAAGACAAGGTCTCTCGTGTTCCCCGTCCCCAAAACTTGTCAGAGTTCATCACCCTAATCATGCAGTTAGATTATCATCTCCAAGAAAGACATAGAGAACGAAAGAAGGGTCGCCGACAAAAGATTTACTCTGACGGGGCAAGTCCAGTACACAAAACTTCGCCATCATAAGAACCTATGCAATTAGGTTCCACTCCTTATCTTCCGGAGAAAGGACAAGGCGCAAGTCCTTAGGACTGTGCATGTATTGTGGATCCAGTTCACATACAGTCCAGGAGTGTCCTCTCATTCTCTCCAGGCGATTGAGAAACGCCAATAACCAACTGGAAAGGGAACAACGGTTCAGGGCTCAAGGAAAGTTACAGGTTCCCTACTCACTGCTCACTCAAACTCTTCCAAGACCCCAGAAGGTACCATGATAGTTGTCAAGGTATCCTTAGCCTGGGATAACTTTCAACTACAAAGCGTGTCCGCTCTAATAGACAGCGGGGCGGCGGGAAACTTTATTGATGACACGTGGGCACTACGTCATGGCATCCTCAGAAGAGCAAAGACCATAGCTATACCTGTTGAAAGTGTGGATGGCAGTCCTCTAACCTCCGGTCCTATCAAGGATCATAGCTGCCCCTTGACAATGACCATTTCTACCCACCAAGAACCCATGGTACTCCATATTATCAAAACGGAACATTATCCTATTATATTAGGATTTCCTTGGTTAAAGAAACATAATCCTTTCATCAATTGGGCAGCAGGCACATTATTTTTAGGATCCGAACATTGTGTGCAACAATGTCTAGGAACTACTGAATCTCTTACAAACAATGCAACCATCAGCTAGGGGCTTCACCAAGTAGCTGTCCTTCCTCAAGTTTAAAATTAATTCTAGGATGTCTTTTCTCAGACAGAATATTCATCTCTGCCCCCTCACCGTAGGGATGATTGTGCTATCGAATTAATCCCAGATAGTTTGCTGCCGTTTGGAAGAATGTATATACTGTCCGCGAAAGAAAAAGAAGTCCTGAAAGAATATCTTCATTCACATCTACAGAACGGGCTGATCACTGAGTCCAACTCCCCAGCAGCAGCCTCTTTATTCTTCATTCCGAAGAAGAACTCTACCGAATTGCGTCCATGTATAGATTACAGGGGCCTGAACAAAATCACAGTCCCAGACAGATACCCCATGCCCCTGATACCGGACATTTTAGAGGTGGTCAGAGGTGCACAGGTATACACCAAACTATACCTACGGAGGGCCTACCACTTGATTCGCATAAGATCAGGAGATGAATGGAAGACAGCATTCCATACTCCTTTCGGTCACTATCAATACCGGGTCATGCCCTTTGGACTTACCAACGGCCCAGCTGTTTTTCAGAGATTTATGGATCATTTATTCGCAGACATGTCCTTACATTACGTTGTCATTAACTTAGATGACATCTTGGTTTTTTCTCCCAACTTATCCACACATATCCAGCATGTCCGGAATGTCCTTGCACGTCTCCAAGAAAACCATTTGTTATGTAAAATTGAAAAGTGCGAATTCCATAAAACATCAGTCACTTATTTAGGTTACGTCCATCTCCACACGGTATCTATATGGATCCCACAAAGATATCCGCCATTAGTGACTGGCCAGCACCCAAATCAGTCAAGGATATACAAAGGTTTCTGGGATTCGTCAATTTTTACAGGCGCTTCATTCCCCGTTTTTCTTTCTTGACACAACCTCTTACTCACCTTCTGAAAAAAGGGGTTCCTTTCACATGGAACGCTAAAACTCAAGACTCCTTCGAAGCATTGAAAACCGTATTCATTGAAGCACCGATTCTAGCAGTCCCAGATTCAAATCTGCCTTTCATCGTCAAATCGGATGCCTCTCAGTTTGCTCTCAGCGCCATCCTGTTACAATCGGACGCACAGAACACAGAGAGACTGGTAGCCTACATGTAAAAAACTTTAACTCTGGCCGAGATCAACTATACGGTCTTGGAAAAGAACTTCTTTCCATAAAACGAGCATTCGAGGGCTGGCGTAACCTCTTATTGGGAGCCCAACACCCCATTGAAGTTAGGACTGATCATCAAAACTTACGAACACTTCAGAATGCTCAAACGAGCCACAGTCAAGCTAGATGGGCTCACTTTTTCTCGCCTTTTCGGATCGTTTTTCACATTCATCCCAGGGAGAGTGAACTTAAATGCTGATGCTCTGTGTCATAGGGAACATCGAGAACATGCATCCTTTAAACCCAAACCTATGTTCCCCAAGGCGGTATTCGTCCCGGTCATCCATCATTTCTTATCAAAGATAGAAGACCAGGTTAAAGTACTACTGGCCTTTAATCCGAACCTCCTAGTTCAGCAAAGATTGACACACAGTGGAGGGCTCCTTTTCAAGGGAGACAGGCTCTTCATCTGACCAATGCTCTTCGCAAAGAAGTGTTGAGATTATGTCATGATTCCTTAGCCACTGGAAGTAGAGGATTCACCAACATTGTAGATTTAGTTCTCCGTCACTTTTGGTGGTCCACAGTGAGAAAGGACATGCAGGACTATATTGCCTCTTGTGCAATCTGCCTTCAAACTAAATCACCTCGAAGGCCTCCTTTGGGTAAATTGGTACAAATGCCACTACCAGAAAGACCTTTGGCAAATCATTTCCACCGATTTTATTGTGGATCTTCCTCCTTCAGACCATTGCACCTCTATAATGGTCACTATAGACTCCCTAACCAAGATGGCACATTTCCTCCCTCTTCCCACGGTACCTTCCGCAATACAGATGGCTCGAGTTTTTCTGGATCGTATCTTCACATTACATGGTCTTCCAGATACGATTATTTCAAACCGTGGACCTCAATTCACATCACAATTTTGGAAACATTTGTGCAAAACGCTAGGTATCTCTCAAGCCTTGAGCTCGGGGTTCCATCCGCAATCAAATGGGAAAACAGAGCGTCTTAATCAAACCCTGGAAGGGTATCTCCGATGCTATATTTCAGCAGCCCAGGACAACTGGAAGAGCCTACTGCTGCTTGCGGAGTTTGCTTATAACAATGCTACTCATTCTGCTACCCAAGCCAGTCCATACTACTGCACCTACAGATTCCACCCCTCTGTTTTTTCCTCCACGCTGCCCTCTTCTTCAGTTTTCCGTAGTCTAGGGACTTTAGTGGACTCGATCCAGCAAGGACGTCTAAAAGCATTAGAAGGCCTAAGGCTAGCACAGGACCGAAGTAAAAAACAGGCAGACAAACGCTGATCTTCAGCCCCTCTCATTCACATTGGAGATTGTGTGGTTGGCTAGTACATTTCTCCCCTTCCATCTAAACTGTCTCCCAAATATTATGGTCCTTTTAAGGTGTTTGGAACAAAGGGGCTGTGTTGCCTTCAAATTGGAACTCCCGCGATCATGGAATCGTATCCATCACACTTTCCATGTTTCGCAGTTGAAACCTGATGTTCGGAACTGCTTTCATCGGGTCTCTACTAAAGCGTTGCCTCCGGTACTCAGGGATGATAACCCGGAATATGAGGTATCTGGCATATGTGATGCACGCTTTCATAGATGGGTGCTCCAATTTTTGGTCGACTGGAAGGGTTTTTCCCCAGCCGGGAGGTCTTGGGAGCTTGCATCTGCAGTTCATGCCCCTCAGCTGGTTCGTGCTTTTTACCGCCGCCACCGGGGGAAACCGGTTTGCACCTCCTTTGGGAGGGGGCATACTGTTACGAACGCTGCACAGAGGTGGTCCGTGTTGCGCTGCTGGCACTTTTGGCCGTCTCTCCACAACATTACTCCCAAGATGGCGCTGTGTGTGCAATCAGACGTTCCAGTGTTCGTGCTGTTACCTGGGAAATCTCCTCCCACTGACCTGGTCATGGAATGTAACAAACCGGAAGAGAAGCCGCAGTGCGTTGCTACTGCTTATGGTGGTCATGCTTCGTAAGTTCCCGCATAGGAAACTCCTATTCTCATTACCTAAAGCTTATTGCTCATTACCGAGGTTTCTTTGTACTAAAGCCTTCCTTTCCGAATCTTACTTTCCTTCTAGATGTTTCCATCCTTTCAAACACCGCTCCTCCGAGCTAACAACCACGTCAACAACAGAATCAGCCACTCGAGTCCCTTCTGAACTGTAGGTCATATTCGTTACCTCTCCTATCTCACCTTTTCTCTATTCCAATGAACATTTCCTCCTACTTACACTTTACTTACCGTCTAATCCAGGGATCAGCAGATTTCCGGACTACAACCCCCAGAGTGCATTTCCAGAATCCCTCAGTTCTTTCAACCCGCATCCTACCCAGGTCGGTTAGCACCCTGACCACTCTCTTCTCTCCGATCTATACATTTCCGTTCACACAAATACTCACCTGTTTTCCCTTCTCATCCTAAAGCTGCGGTTAGCTGCTGAAGCAGATCTGTTCCCATTCCCGGACATCGAAGGGATTCACTTCCGCGTCTAGAAGGAACACACCCTGGGGAAAACAACCGGAACCCGGTCCGTTTCCTTCTCACTTCTCTTCTGTGACTCAGGGTTTTTTCCCTTTCGAGGGTTTCCCTGCCGCATCCTCTGTCCGCCGTGCTGGGGGCGGGGAGAGGGCGAGGCAGGTGAAGTCTCTTTATCTTCATTCCGGTAAAGAAGACAAGGTAAGATTCTTTTTTGTCTTATTGTTCTGGGAAACACTGAGTGAAAACCTTGACCTCACAGAAAATAATCGTTCAGTCTTAACAGTTGCAGATTAGATCTACAGATACTGTCTCAATTTAGCCCTGATAACCTGTGATAGGTTAAAACGTGTGTTGGCTTTTTCTTTGGTTGTTAGTTATAAATGACAGAACTTTTTCTTTTGTATGTTGGTTAGTTAACCATCTGTTATTCGTCTATGGTTTAATGAAACCTCATAAAACATTTCATTGAAATTTGAATTGAATACAGTATTTGAGGCATAAACTGCTGGCAATTGAAGACCTTAATGATATTTTAGATATTTGTATGATCCTTGGTACTCTCTAGATTGCCAACCACATTGCTTTCAAATTGTAAATTTACATATATTACTAGGTGGTGTAGCTCAGACTTTAGTGTAACTTCATTGTAGACTACATTCTCCTTATAACAAGCAGTTTTGAGCTACTACAGCGACTTACACGCTCCATACTTGTGCAATGATGGCCTATTTAGAACCATCGCATTGCACATCCCAGTTCCCTCACAGGGGACAGCGAATCACTGCATTCCCCCCCCAATCACAACAGTGCCCAAGACAGCCTGGGCAAAGCTTGGTAGTGCTTAGATGTTAAGCTCAAGCTTCACAGTTGGTTAAGAAATGGAATTGCACTAGGACCAGCTCCATGTTATAGGTGCCACCTATACGGAGAGGCTTTATATGTAAGTAGAACTGAGGCCTGGGAAAACAAAAGGTGGGGGGGGGCGTCTGCTTGCCTTACAGTGGGCGGGAGGGCAAAATTCTGCATGCTTTAGCCTATGTCATTTAAAATGTGAATTTAATTCCCATTTGCTGGAACACTATGGGGCGATTGTTTTTTGTTAAAATTTGGAATTAACAAAACTCACTTCCCAGTGTTTGCTGAAACTATAATTTAATTGGGTGATCCCAAGGCATAAAATAAGCAGTCTCTTATAGCAATTTCCTATGCAATTGTGTAGGTTTGCTAATGAGACACTTGTGAACCAAAAATAGCTATTTGCCCTGTTCAATGAAAGTACAGCTCGCCCTGCATCCGGTTCGCCCTCTACCCTTTTTTCCTGTGATCAGTGCAGTAATCATCTCCTCCACTAAGTGCCAAAGGCCTGTGTGGGAGTGCTGTCAGGATTTCTTTATGCAAATAATAGTTTCAGGAAACTATTATCTTCCTGTACTTCTAATCTCTGTCAGCAACACCTCAGGCTTCTGCACATAGCTAAATGTGTCTTTAACTTTAATTTTTCCAACAGGCATCTTATGAAGAAGCTTACATTCAATTTGACCAGTTTGCCATTTTGGTGGCATATGCAGCAACAGGCATTTTACTGCCAGCACTCACCCCATTTCAAGACTGGATGGTAAAAAAATATGACCGATCACATCATCGGCTGGACCTTGAATGTGCGAAGGACATTGATGCGCAGGAGACTGACCCACCAGCACAGCCGGTTGCTTCTGAAGACACAAACTCAGCCGCAGAGGCGTCAGCTGCTGAGTCACATAAGGGTTTGCAGAGCAAAATAAGAAAAGGGGAGACATTTACCCACTCAGTTATATTAGAGTCGTTTGTAAAGACCCACAAGAATGATTACCTTCCGAGACTTCACTCTCCACTGCATCCTCTTATGAATCTGAAGAGTCCTTTGATGAAGAAACCCCCAGTCTTGCAACCAAAGGAGACTTTCAAGGGTTAAACATTTACTCTGCGGAACTCTTGGAATGCACCCTCTGCCAACTTCTATCGAGAATATACACGTCGTGTGACTGTCCAATGAAGTACAAACAATAAGAAAAGTAATTATCTCAGATATTTGGCACATTTTTTAATTATGTTTCACTTTGTCTCGCGGAAAGCCATATTGCTGTTTTAAGAAATATGGAAATGATTGACTGTTTTCCATCAATTGATAACTGGCATCAATTTTGTTGCGGATACTGTTTTGAACTGTCTTTTGGAACATTATGGATCTGACTCTGAGTTTTACAAAAACTTTACCGAGGGCAATAATATGTTTGTCAGATTGTTAATTGACTTAATAATAGACAAAATGTCATCTTTTTCTTTTGAAAGAGATGCTTTCATAGAGGTAGCACTCACTTCACTCGCAGCTCTGAAGACTGATTTTATGATCCTGAAGATTTTAAAGGATGTTAGAAAGGGAAGGACTCTTTGCGAGTCTACCTGAATACAGTCTGTTGGCAAATGGTTACACATCCACCTCCCAAAGATTGTTCCAAACATCCTATGTCAGTTCTTCAATATCAGTCAATACTCTGAAAGCCAACCAAATGCATCAGAGGACGAATGCGCTCAACTCTATCATCCACTAAGGTACATATTAATAAAGCTTATCACTAGTGGATCAACATGGATCATAAATAGATCCATCCTGAACACGCGTCTAAATGATGAAAGACACTTTGTGGCTGTTGCTAATGAAGTTTCTTTGCAGCTCCTGCAGTTTGTCCACACACCAGAAGCAGTGGCAGAATTTTTGGCCACTGGAAAATAATTTATGCTTGATGTTTTGGCCCAAGCAATCATTTTGGATATCAGCCCTTCTCTGCAGCCCCCAGTGCCTTGCAAGGTAATCATGTACTATTGCTATTATTATTGTTTTTATTATTTTATAATATATTATTATTATAAATTAAATATCAGTTAACAGTTCCGATTCTTCAATCAGAAGCAGAGGTAGTTATGATGCAAACATAGTTCTTCACATGATGAAATCCAAAAGAAACATATACAAGAACTAAAGGCATCACAGGGAATTAAAAATATAAATGCAAAACAATGCACTCTAGAGAAACCATGCATTGATCATGCAGCTATTGGAGTGAAGGGAAACTCTATAGTAATCTATATTTCTGATATGGAAATGAAATAGGAGTTTTTCTGTGCTAATCTCCTTTTTATGGGTGGCAGATCTGATGGGAGGCGAGATGATTTTGGGAGGGGATTTCAACTAAGTACTTACCTAGAGCAAGAACAGATCACATGGGACACATACAACATTTGCAAAACTCCTCTTGCTTTTATGAGAGAAATTGGGGGATATTTACATGGTGGAAATCTGGTGGCAGACAGAACCACTCATTTATCCATAAAGGTTATTCCAGGATTATTGATTTAGTAATCACCACTAAATCATACCTGAAAGACAACACAAGCAGAAATACACCCCTAGAGAGAAAGCATCACCTTTACATGGAAGAAAAGCAGAGGCATTTCAAATCATGGTGCATTCAACAACTTTCCACTTTGTCACCATGGGTAGATTCGCAAAAAAGTGGTGAGATGTGAGAGTGCATCTCATCACTTGCACCAAAAAAGGAGCAGCCCAATCCATAAAGGGCATCTAAAGGAGCGCATCATAGATTTGCTTATTCGGAGGCCCTTCAGTGTCCTCCCCCTGCTCCTGTTGTTGAACAGCCATAGCAAGAGGTTCAAATCATGATAGGGTCATTACTGATCCTGTCATGGTTTCTTCTTTAAGAGTGACAGCTGTGCTTTAAACTGTGGCTGTCACCCTTGCATTCCTATCGCGCCTAGAAATACATGTGTACAGAAGTGTTATAATTGCCATATCATAGACAGATCCTAAAAGGGCCTGTTTCTTTAAAATGCACCCCCAGCACCCACAGAGTTGCAGGGAGTGCATCATACATTAGTGGTGGTTGTGCGCTCTCAACACTAATGTATGCAAGCGGGCTGGACAGTGCATCCTTGCACTACTGTCCAGCCACTCCTGAAATTCGCACATGAGCTTTGAAAACAATGGAATGTGATAGGTCAGAAGGAGGACTCGGACACTTGGGTACGGTGTGCTAGAGTTTTGTGTATTATGTTCACCTTCAAAAAGGACTCATCTTGCCCTTCACCCATAACTCCAAGCCCTACACTATAGCAGAAATAAGGACAAAAGGTCTAGATAACAAAATAACCAAGACAAGATGTTGGGAATTGCTCATTAAAGGGATGGCTACTGGCTTTTGACCCCAACCCTGTGTTTCTTTACCACAGGCCTCTGCCTATATTTATACTTCCAAGCATACCATTTGTTTTGTGCTGAGTGCCATGATGTGACTCCTGCCAGGCTGTGATGCTGTAAATGCATCGGAGGGACAGGGCCTCCGTATCCTTGTCCTTTACTGCTTTTTATCGTGTGTTCTGTTCTGTTTTCCACGCAGGAGTTCATATGGGACTCCTGGCGGTGCAGCTCTCTCTTTTGGTTTGGTGAACAGACCCATGGATACCCTTATGGCACCCATGGGTGGGGGTACAACCCTGTGCCCCTAGTGTATGTTTTTGGTTGGGCACCTGTGTTGGCCCACAGAGCAGGGTATGGGCTGGTGGCAGCTCCATGCTGAATTTGACAGATGCTCTGAGTATCCTCCATTTTGGGATACCCCGGCTGTGCCATTGGAATCAGTTGATTCCTGATAGGAAACAAGATGGCCCCTGTGGCCTCTTGCTTTCTATTGCCTGTTACCTTGTTTTCCCAAAGTCCTGGGAAGCCCCGACTCTGTCCCTTCCCCCTGACCGGCTGTCGGGTGGAAGTTCCATATATGGTGTTGTTGTGAAGTCCAGGCCAGACTGGCTGGAGTCTTCCCAGTGACTGTATGTTGTGGGTACACCCTTCGGGTGGGACCTGAGTGAATGGAGTTTGTGACCAATATGCACTTCTTGTTGTGGATGTCTGTTATCTGGTGTTTGACACAATGACTGAGACAGCCCTGCCCAAAATTGGTATGAATGCAGTGTGGAGTGTTGAATGGCTGGGTACTTGTCCCAATACACATAACTTGTTGTGAGTGTCTGGAGAGAAGTGAATTGCCTGAATGCACTAAGCACCTGATTGGCTGCCTGCCTGCATGAATGCCCTTCTGACCGATTGGTTGCCTTCGTGTGACCCAGCAGAATGAATGGGAGATGAACTAGTATATCTCAGGGCCTCTCACTGCTAGAATTCGTGTTCAGAAGCTGAAGAGTAACTGGAGTGAAACTGAAGCTTAACCTTGAAGCCCTGCTGGAAGAGAAGAATTACTGTTGCTCTCCTTCACAATCTGAAAGCTGCTGTGTCTCCAAGAACTGACCCAGAGAGGACCTGGTAAAGCGCCCTTTTCCCGAGCTACGAGGGACCATCGTGCACCAGCTGATCTTTGCCAAAGCTCCCTGGTAGACAGACCTTCGACAGGCTGCCGATCCGAGACGGGGACTGCCGCGGAATCCCAAAGAGAAGCGCTCAGACTGTTGTCCGCCACTGTCGACCTCCGTCGCCGTGTTCCTGTTTGCCTAAGAACTTTCCAATCCAGGGTCGCTCTCGTCCGCATCGTCGCCGCGGTATCCCGCTGGAGAAGGCCTGACAGTCGTGGCACCGAAGAGCATCCACCGGTGGGTTTTCCGCCACCCAAATACCACAGAGACGCCGACAACTCAACGCCCTTGCTGGGCCACATTTCTTCAAACTCTTTGCAGTCCAGAACTATCGACACTAAGGTGCCCCGCATGCCTCTTCCTTGCATGACGTTTACGCTTCCCCGTCAACGAGCACCGCTAGGAACGAAGCTGCCACTTCACCATCGTAGCTCACCATGTTCTCCGTCGGACGTTTGTCGACCCGTGACTCCTCCCTTAAAGGGAGGGCACTCAAGAAGGGCTGTCGATTCCCTGCAGAGGAACGCTACAACGCCAGGTACTTTGGGGTTGCAGAACTATTGGGACGTCTATTGTGAACAATATATGCAATATATGGACTGGGCTTGTATCTTTATTCTACAGGTTGCCCAGGTGGGGGGTCTCCACACAGAGTTGTGTTTAACGGTAGTGACCAGTATTCTGCCAATTGTTCAACCATCTTGCTTTCCTTCCTCTCTCTACTGTTGGCTTCCTCTTCCTTGATCTGTGTGACATTTTGACAGTATAGTTGATGCACTTTAATGAGATCTGATAATATTTGTGGTACCACTTTAGAACTGTATATATTTACCATTGTTGATTTTCTGAGCACAAAGTGAGTTATTGTGATAGTGTACATAACCTTGAATATTAATTATATAAAGACTGTGTTTTAACCAATACCGTGTGCGGACATTTCTTTGTGGGTGCTTGGGGACTACACTGTACTTAAGAACCAGCCTGCATCACCTCCTGAGAAGCTTGGCCTTGATTGCTCGACCACGTACCAATAATAGAGAATCTTGGCTGGGGTGCAGAAGTACAGACACCCCCCTCCAGTCTTTACACAGGCCTCTTTCCTTCTCTTCTGAATAGAGGTTACTCTTAGCCCTTCTCCCTTCGGGGAGACTTTCATCTTTCGTGTTCCCAAGTCTGGGGTCTTCTTAGTCTCTTCCCCACTCTGGGATCCCACTCCTTCTCACTCGCACTGTGGGGTTCTTTCCACCTTCCCCCAACTCTGGATCGTTCCCCATTCTCACACCCCACTGTGGGGGTTCATCCTTTGTTCCCCACTCTGTGGCTCTTTCTCATTCCCCACCATGGGGTTCCTTCTTTCTCTCCCTACTCTGGGGTTTGCCTCTTTCTCTCTTCCTGCTCTGGAGCTTCTTCATTCTCTCCCCAATCCAGGATTCACCTCTCCCTCTCTCTCTCTCTCCCTCTCTCTCTCTCCAATCTGGGGCTTCTCCATTCTTTCCCCCTCAGGGATTCTTCTCTCTCTCTCGCCCACCTTGCAGCCCATCTCCTGTTCCACTGGACCCAATGCAGATCTGCTTGCATTGAGCAGCACTCCTTAGCAGGGGTGTAGAGTCTGTTTGGGCCTCCACCAGCTGCAAAACCGCTTATGCAACTCATTAACAAGACACTACATGGCCATCTGTGACCCTTCTCTCCTGCTTGTTCGAAGTGGGGGCCAGTAGGTGGTTTCTCGGTGGGGCTTTGTCTTGGCCCTCCAAGGTATTCCGTTCTCATTCTTGTCGTTCTCCAACCTGTTCAAGCTGCTCGGCCGCTGTGCATGGCAGCGCTCTATAGTGCACACTGCGGGCTGGGATGCCACCTCTGGCATTCTTTCTCTCTAAATGGTGTGAGAAACTAAAGGGTGTCACACGACCAATCCCTTGGATCTGTCATCCAAGTGGCCGGGGCACGGCCATCGCTATTGGATCCAGGCCCCGGGGGTGGACCAGGGCAGGAGGGCCATCTGGATGAGGGGTCCCTGGGGAGTGGGAGTTGGGACCCCAGAGGAGAGACGCGCTATCCCCTTTCCCATTTCCTTATAAACCCTCCAGGTTCCATGTACTATCTAGGAACTTTACAGACTCACATACAGCCAGTCTGTTTGGCATGTCCCAACATCAGGATCAGGCACAGTCAGGCACTTGATCTCGATGACTCACACCTGAATCCTGTTACCTTTCCCCACTTGGATAAATGGCAGAGCATGAGAGCACCCAAGATCACAGCGAGAAGGGCAACCGAAGCCAGCAAGACCAGCAGAACGGAAGGGCAGGAAATCCATGGGAATGCAAAACGACCATGGAAGCAGAGCAGACAGGACCAGGAGGTGAATGAAAGGCTGTGGTCCTACCAGCTGCGGGGTGAAGGTTGCTGCAGAATCCCAAAGGGGCAACTCCCTGCTGCTGTAGAAGGTCACAGCTGTGTCTCATTCATGTGCAGTGTGAGGACTTTAAAGGAGGTGAGCCGCGCTGGGCCAAAAGCCTTGATTAGACGGAAGCTCTTGATAAACTGTATCAGCCGCTGCCGGTGAGTAAAATGGGAGACCGGCATGTGTTGATAAATGAAAAGAACAATGTTGTGCTCGTTGGGTTGTCGGGAAACCGCAAGCCAAAGTACATTGTAGCAAGAATGAAGAATGCCGAGATTGTGCGTGTGTTACACTCACCTGGTCTCTGCGGAGGCGTTGGGGCACGGTTGCAGCCTTCCCGGGGGTGAAGTCGCTCGGGTCCGACTTCTGCACTTATGTGGTGACTGGTGGTAATAGGTGATGCTGCTCGGGACTGGTCCTGTGAGGAGAATAGAGGGTGGTGTGAGTATGCCAGCTTGTGCGCCTGATCCACTTCCAGACCTCTTCTCCCAAACCGTGATACCCATGGGATGCGCTGTCCCTGGAAAGCTCACCTGTTGATTAGGTTTGGCGAACACTCTGTCCTGATGCTTCTGGCAGGGGCGCTTGTATGATCTGCACTGAGTTCCTTCACTGGTCCCTTGCACATGGTAGTCCAGTCCTGCTGCGACTAAGCCACTAAATCTCAGGTAAGTATTCCTGTTTGCCTTTGTCTTTCCTAGTCTGTTTTTGTTGTATTGTAAAGTTTGTTGTCTTGTATTGCTGTCCGTTCCACTTTTGATGTTTGCTCTTTTGCTTTCTTCCATTGCAGGTGATGTTGCCGGCCCGGCAGAAGCTGTGGAGCTCAAGGCAGCAGCCGGAGGGAATGAGGAACGAAGCTGCAGTGGTACAGTAGCTGGTAAATTGTTAACAAGGGGACGCACAGGGTTCAAATGCGGCGCGGCTCTAGGACGGATGTTATAACCTTGTCTTTCTTCTTCACAGGGTCTGAGTTCGTGGATGCGGAATGCGGTGCTGCGGTGTTGGGATCAAGACCACTGGATGTCAGGAGATGTGTCTGCAGATGAAGCGATAAAGCACCGGTTTCCTGGAGGTGAGAATGCCGTAGAACGCCTGGTTTCAATGGTAAGTAAACTGGTCCAGGCGGCAGTGAGCGTCACGTTGCACACAAGTGCATAGTAACACGAAGCACCGGCTTTAAGGATGGAGCAGGTTATATAGCTGAGCTTCTGAAGCCACGCCCACCAGGTTCAGCCTGCCTGCCACACCCGATGGGTCAGCACATGAAGACCAGGCCCAGGGAGCCACATCCGATGAGTCACTACATGAGGATTTTCTCTGGAATAAAGGCTTTCAGCTCCTGGAAAGTTCTTGTAAACTAAAAGCTCTCCTGCACTGAAATAAAGTAAAAACACTTCTGCACTGAGTCCAGCCAGGGCCCCTGTGTTTATGGGTCCCAAAGGGACATAAGTGAGTCAAGGGACTGATTGCCCCCATCACTAGATGGTGTGTTTTTTGTGTTCTGGGGACTGTGGCCATGACAGCGTGTGAGAGAAGCCACCAAAGAAATATGAAACACTTGAGTGTAACCGAGAAAGGAGGCTAAAGTCAAAGGTACAAGCCCCCCCTCATACAGACAAAAGTCATTGACATTTGGTGAAACGAAATATAAAGTTAACCTAAGGAATTAGTAGCCCTGTGTTTCCAACTAAGAACTGCAGATACCAGAAGGCCTCGGGAGAGGAGGCGGGTATAAACCTTTGAACTGTATCCAGTATTGTGGGCTGCACATAGGACGGCAGCTGTGAGAAAGAGAAGCCTGATTATTGAAAGTAAACACACTTGCTACAATATAACAGAGTGACCCGGCGAGACGCCATCACCTATCGAAAATCTCTATTGAACTGTCAAGTACTTTGAAGTGAAAGCGTGAAAGATTGAAAAGTAAAAAGTGTGATGCTAGCGGGTTGAAGGCTTGTGTCTGATCAAGGGAAGCCAGAACTGCCTACAGAGGAAGGTCTGAGCCCAGAGGAGAGGACCTGAGTGAATCAGTGAAAGTGCACCAAATATTTGTTTAAAAAAACATTGAGTTCCTGAGTGTTATAAGCTAGTAGAACTGGTAAAGTTAACTGTACTGTGATCTAAAGGCTACAGTGAACCCGACAAAGGGATGCCAAGTGAAAGCAAGGGAAAGTGAATCCCGCATTTTGATAAAGTGACTGAACAGTGGTGTAAAGATGAAGGTGAACCCGACAAAGGGGTATCACCAGAAAGCCAATGAAGAGGGGAATCCTGCATGTTGCGAGCTTGGGAAAAGTCATTGATTCGAGGGATCCTGCCTTTCCTGAAGAAACTGCTTTCTGATGCCTATAGACTCAAGGGGTGCTCACAGTCATGCCACTGTTCCGCCCTGTCCTGTGATGTAATGTGGGAAAGGAGTACACTAGTTCAGCAGTCCTGAACTACTGAAACACTTTTGAACATTTCAGTTTGCACTACACTTTTTGTTATACCTATCATTGTCCTACACCCTTTTGTTATGTAGAGTAAGGATTTGGCAATAGGTTTATTAGTATAGGCCATTTTTGTTTTGACACGACAGTTCTAGGACAGTGTTTTCTTTACTTTGATGGTCGTAGCTTGCTCCCATCTTAGATTTAGGTTTAGATTAGGCGTTTTTCTTGCCCATGAACACCCTTGGATTGTACTCCTTATATCTGATAACCATGCCTTCCTTACATATGGTGTCAGAGTGGGATGAGGCTCAATTGAGAAAAATTAGGGGCATTTCAGAAACTTAGTAGTCAAGCTTTTGATCGCTCAGTTGTGTCTGTCGTACATCTGATAACCATGCTTTCTTTACACTGGGCACACTGCCTCTCGGTGCTTTGGCGCAGTTGAACTCCCCATGCTTAGTGGACACTTTCTTCTGATTGTCTCTTTGAATAATGCTCCTCAAGGGGGCCAGTTGACTCGACTTTCTGAAGTTTTCTAGGGAGATTAGGCACTGCATGTGGCAGAAGCCGAGTCAGCCATTATTAAAGGGCTTATAGGATTATCATACACCCTAGTTCCCGGACTGCCATAGTACGAGTTGTGCTTGCGGGTCTCGCTCTGCCCCGCAGGAGCATTACTCGTCGGATGCAACTGCACGGTGCCGGTGCATCCAAGCTCGCCATTCAGCCCTATGGGGCCTAATGGGGATGGGGAGTCCCTTATTACCGGCACCTGGCAATGGGGACAGGCCGGGTCCGCCAATGTCATAATCACAACATTTGTCCCCATTGCGGGGTGCGGGTATAATCACGGGTTTGGCGGCAGACATGCCTGTGTTACCGGCACGGTCTACCGCCAAACCGGTAATGAGACCCAATTATCAGAGCATCTGAAAAACAAAGAAGATATAGGGGAAGATGAACACAACATTCTAATATTAGTTTTGATAGATATACCCAATCTCTGTGTACTTAATGGTCCAAAGACCATTATGTACACCTATAGTGTTACCTAATTTTATATCGGTCTTTTGTACAACAGGAAGTCGTATTGTCTGTTTATATACTTATACTTTCTCCTCTATTAATGGTCTGCGAGATAAAAAATAATTGTTTTCACTACTCCAAATGTTTGGGTATCCTCCTTGCATATAATTAATTTTGTGTTTTAAAAATTGAGCGATCAATTCTCTTAGCTCTATCAAGTTTACATTCACCCTTGTTAATTTCCGTCTTGAATCTGATGGATGTTTGTTTACATAAATTTCACTGCTGATATCGATTTATATGCATTACATTTGAGAATAGTCCTGCTTTTCAGTAAGTGTGTTTGAAGTAACAAACGTTTTCATTTCTCAAATAAAGTCATAGTTTTCCTTACATATTCAGGATATTCTAAAGCCTTTCTGCATTCAGCTTCGTTTGGCAAACCACATGGATCTCATATATATATTCAATGAAAAACTTTGTTAAAGGGACGTTATGGTTCCAAGTAAAACCGAAAAACCCCTGAAATTCGCCAGTTATGGTAAGCTAAGCAACCATAACTCGCGCCACCACCGTGCACTGCTAAGACGCACACCCATGACATCAAAGATGACATCACAAATGTCATTGATGACATCACTGATGACATCACATGTCTGTCTCCCTCTTTTTTCCTTTACTGGCACATCTAGGCCACATGGCTTTCTTCAGTAACAGTGTTATGCTTGATTTATGCTTGGTTCAAAATGGCGCGGGCGCGCAATGCATTCTGGGAGCGCTCGGAGCCATGTTGGATATTTACTTCACTCCGCAGTGAAAGGCTGCACACATTTTGCTGAAGTGTTAGATTCACAGTGCTGAGACAAACATGTTTTTTCAAACTTGGTATGCAGTCAAGGCCATTTCTGCTGGGAAAACTAACGTTGTTATGGCTTGCTACTGTTCTCCGTGGAACGTGTTTTTAGAGCAGGGAGGCCCTGCGTTCCTTGGGGGGAGCTCTTTATTGACCCAGCTGGCAACCGACGGCTGTTCCTCAACTGCGCAGGTTCAATTCCAGAAGGTTCGAGAATGAACTCCCCTTTGTGGAGTTCCTATAAATGCGGAAACACAGAGGGGGTCAGGTGAGACTTCAGCCAGAGAAGGACGCTCTGTCTGGCCTTCCTGTGAGCTCTGGCACTCTCGGCCTGGCTGTCCCCAGAGTCTTTCAGCCGCTTCTGGGCGAGATGAGGAATCCGATTACGCTCCCGGTGATGTATTTCTTTTTCACTTCTTTACTTCTTCTGTGATCTATGTCCATATTAGTTTTATGAGTCATTTCTATGTACTTGTAATCTTTGAATAAATAGCCGTAAAGAGCTGATTATCTTCTAAAGACTGCATGGCTGTGAGTTATTGTGTCTGTCTGTTTATGGGTTGAAGTATTTGCTCTATAATTGCATTGGTGATTTATGGTTGTTCTGTGCACTTTTCAGGGGAGAGCAATACAGTCAGGAACTAAAAATTGTAAACATACTATATTTGTAGACTTATCCTTCAAGTATGTTCTTACAGTAATTCTCTTAGGGTCCAGTCATATCATATGAAACATATTCATAGGGGAAGACACAAGCTTGAAAGACAGCAATCCTTTCTGTGCATGAAAATAATCAGTAGTTATCAGCACTTTCTGACAATTCTGTTGTTTTTTATTACTATACTATACTTTCCTTGTATATGTTCATTTTTGTAGACATTGTACTCACACTACTTTCCTTAGGGTCCAGTCACATCATGTGATACATATACATAGGGTAAATAGCAGCTTTGCAACAGAGCAATCATGTATTAGCATAAAGATAATCAGTTAGGTTATGAATTGTTTCTGCTACTATTTCTGCTTTTTTGCTTACTTCACTTTCCCTGTATATACCCATATCTGTATGTGTTCTTGTCTCTTTGTGTTTTGTGTGTAATAATGCAATTATGTAATATGTGGGTTTTATTAGCTGCTTATTACATATTTCACAGTACACAAAACTCTAATAAGAAAACATTTATCATTTCATTATTCAACATATCAACATTATGAATATTATATCTTCATGGATGCTGCACGCAATGCCTAGGTTTCTGCATGAGTAGCTTAGTATACTCGATAGAAATTCATAATAGAATGCTATTTATATCAATGCATTGCTTAATGCACTAATTAGCTCATGATATTTATTCCATGATCCTTGACACTTTTTTCTCAACATTATAATAAGAATACCTTATACAGACATTTCATGAAAAGTAAATTCATATGTGATGTCATCAGTGATGTCATCAATGACATTTGTGATGTCATCTTTGATGTCGTGGGTGTTAGTCTTAGCAGTGCACGGTGGTGGCGCGAGTTATGGTTGTCTTAGCTTACCATAACTGGCAAATTTCAGGGGTTTTTCGGTTTTACTTGGAACCATAACGGCCCTTTTAACAAAGTTTTTTCATTGGATTTCATAGGTTTTTAGTAGCACAACTTAACAATAATAACTCTGACTTCATGTACAACCCCCTCTACTGAATTTGATGTCCGCAAACTCTTTTAATGTCCGCGGACAACAGCACCACTACCCAAAAAGTCTGGGGGGTATGTTTAATTGTTATGATATAACATATGAACATTTTACAAATTCACAAACCAGCACACATACACATTATATGTAGTAATAAATAAGAATTGTAACCCATATATATAACACACTAACCATTCATTTAAATACAATATGTTCTAAAAATGGAATATACCAAAAGAAGAAAGATAGTCTTCGAACATGATTATCTCACAGAAACTCCACAACTAAGAGCAACATCAGATCTACAGACCACTCAGAACACACCTTACCAGAAGCTAGTAAGTGTACAGCATTTTACTCATATATTTGTAAACTTTCTGTATTAGATACAATGATGTTTTTTTTTCTCACAGAAATGTCTAGTACTCTGGAGTGGCTAGAGGAGCATTTCCCACGTGAGGAAATGTCAGAAGACAGTGAACCTAATGGTAGACACTTTAAATAATATTTATTAATTGGTTTATATAGTAATATATATATTTGTTAAATCTTTTTTTGTAAAGACCATATAAAAATTGAAAATACTAAAGAAAAAGCAGTGTTGGATAAGACTCTTCAGCACATAGAAGAGAAAATGTACCTACTCTTGGCAAATTTTAATAATTTAAAAAACTTTGTGGAGGATCACTTGAAACAAACAACTACATACCATTGTCTCACATGTACCTGTCCCCCCTCACCATATCCCACTCAATTATCCCCAAACCCTCTCCATGAACCAAAACGTTTTGATGAGACTTCCATCCCTTCTTCACTTCGTATAAATCCTATTGAAACCCCCAATTCTCCTGTTTTCTTTCAGTTTCTGCCTCACCTTCTCTGTCATAAATTTAACATCCATGTAAAATAAAGTAAAATTATTATATTGTGTCCTAATTAATTTCTTGCCTTTTTTTAAAAAGCAGTTCAGGTGTCCGCGGACAGCGCCGGTCTCCGGAATGTCCGTAAATGAAAATGGGAGCATCCTAAGGACACTATCTGTCCGTAATGTTTACATGCAAGTTGAAACTGTTCTAAAAACACACGCGGTGTCCTAAAATGTTCGTAAATAAACAAAATGGGGGTGTCCTGAGGACGCTATGCCTGTCCGTATTGTTCGCAGGCAAGTTGAAACTGTTCTAAGAACAAAAGCCTGTCCGTAACTGTTCGTTTCACTTGTGACGCACTTTTAATCACTTCAGGACCCGAACAGTGTCCGTAGAACACCAACGTGCATGCGCAAAACAGTTTCAGTGCATTTGGTGTCCTGCGGACACCCGCTCCTTTCGCGAACATGTTCGCGAACCTATCATGTGACCGCGCCCACGATGAGCGTATGTTCTGATTGCGAACACTGTTTGTGTCCCCGAACAATTTAAAACTACATTTTCAAGTAATCTACAATATTTTTCAATAAAAACCCACCATAGAACAAGTCCCACATAGTAATCCTGAGTTGCTACATACTTTTTGAACCCTTTTTTCTGTCCGCCGACAGCACGCATGTCCGCGAACCGTGCACAAGCACCCCTATAAAAGACCATGCCCTAGAGCTCATTCTCATTGTGTTTCTGGCTATCCTGCAGAACACAGCACATTTTGCTGCCAATTTGCAGAGTTTCATCTCCAAGCTGATGGCTTCCATGGCTCCACTCATGCCACCTGGTGCTACATCTGCCTCAGCTCCACCACCACCTCCCCAAGAGCCTGAAAAAGGGAACAGGAGTGAGGATGCACATGAGGATGAAGAGGATGACGAGAGTGAGGTAGTGGAAGTCCCTACTACCAGCACTCGGCATGAGTCTTGGTTGTGGTGGTTATTTACCATTCGTGGTAATGGTCGTAAGGCGCGAGCAGCCCAAGTCACCTGCAACGAGTGCAAAATAGTACTCAGTCGCAGGAGGCATGGTTCATACAGCTTTGGGTCAACTACCATGAAGCGATACCTGGGGCCATTCGCAAGGTTGTAGCTTGCGAGGAGCATAGAAGGTTGACTTCCTCTACTTCATCCTCCATTTCCGATCCTGTCGCCACTAGGAACACTCCTGTGGGACAGCGTATTCCTCATGCTGCCTCACAGGCCATACGCAATACTGATGACCCTTACCTTTCAAGGGTCACAGTTGTGTGTATGTACTGCGACGCAGTACTGTGCAGGGGGGAGAGACTTTGTAGTGCTTTTGAGGCTATCGTCTCACAGCATGAGAAGGTCTGCTCACTACCCAAGTAAAACCCACTCTACATCTTCCTCTCTCAGCTCGCCCTTTCTTATCCCCGTGGTTGGTGTCCCCCCTTACTCTCCTTTCCCCTCCTCTCCTAGTGTGTCATGTATAAAACACCAAAAAAAATATAAAACAACAAGAATTAAAAAAAAGGCTCTTTTCAGAGCCGCCTTTCACAGTTAAAAAATAGAAGTGAAAATAAATGAAGCAGGGCCCTGAGTATTTTTAAGAAGTCCGCGGACAGTCCACGGACATCGAAAATTTTGGGGTGCAGACCTATCATAACCATTGCAGTTTTATCTGGGAGGAGGTGGTGGCTCTGAAAAGAGCCTTTTGGTGGTGTTTGTTTGTGTTTGAAAAATTTGAAATGCTCAACACCTACTACAAAATGGATGCTGCAATTCCAAAAAAGGACGCAATGCATTTTGTACATTTCTCAGAAAAATCTGATTGCAGCATAAGTAGAATGGACTCTGCGAAAAATGTATTTACTACGAAACATAATATTTTCATTGTGAAAAGAGGACATGCCAAAATCTCTTAAAGGCACAAACAGCCTTACTGACATTGTGCCTTGCTTTCTCCATTTGTGGACCAAATGAAGAAGAACGAAGCCACATTTGTCTCTGCGTAATCCGTGAAAAAATGACTAGAGAATTTGGAAACATATCCATGACCTTCCCAAGTCCTTCTTTCATTGCAAATTGCAAAGAAATTCCAGACACATGTCCTAAACTGTTCCCTCCACAATGAATTACACTTATGTCTGGATGTTGCTCTGTCTCCAAAGTAGCACAGAGAGGTAGCAAGTCCAACCACTTCATTCCACGTACTCCATGCCAGTGCACTTCCACATGTGGGAATCCAAGATCTACAGCTACTCCACAGCTTTATGCATGCACCTTCAACCAATGTATCCACGATTCTCCCAAAATCCAAACAATCTGTTTTCTGAAACACACAGCCATAGCTATCCGTTCTTCTCTCAGCAAAAAGAGTATCTGAGAAACTCTCTACTGGCACAACACAGCCACTAAACCTTCCTGACCAATCCCTTTCTCTGCTCATTCTCATTTGCATGGCTCCCCAACCCAAAATCCCCGGATGTAACACCCCATGTCCGCAGACTACCGCCATGTCCGCGGACATATCATAACATGGACAGTCCTTCTACCATTTTCATTTCACTTTCTGTGCCATTCCCTCATTGGATATAGCTAAGAAGTCACAAGAACATCCACCAAGACCTCTACATCTAACTGCATCATCATAGATCAGCACTTCAAATGTACTGTTAATCTCTCTGAGTACAACTGTCATATCATTGGAAAGCACCTTCTACCATAAATACTGTACAAGTCTCCAAGATTTCTACTTGCAGCTGCATGCATATCCATATGCATGAATACAAACTACAGGTATGCATATTTTCTGTATAGTACATGTACAATTCTTATAGATTCATATACACAGATTAACTGACTTTTAGCTTGTATAATCTATAAAATGAATGTACTGTCATATTTTCCATCTCCTAAAATCAACTGTCACTTCCAAACCTATCTGCTATTTAATTTCTTTTTACACACACATTTTCAAAGCATGTTGAACTAACATATTTGCAGTACAATATGAAGAGTTAACATACTCAAACCAAATTGCATGCAGACAGTATGTTCAAGTATCAAACAACAATACTTGTACAAAAACATAGACATTTATTTACTTATATTTATATACTGCGCAAGCAGCCCATGGCATTGAGGCACTGATAATTACAAGAGCTTAGTTACCGAAATAGTGGTATTCTTTGGTACATTATGAATTCCACAAGGCATACAAATGATATTTTGGTTGGTACAGTTAGTCATTACAATGCAGTTTATGCATTAAGAACATATGGTATGTATTCAACTGGTGCGACGCACCTTATGTGAATAAGATAGTTTTCATGATTTTGAGGAAGGCTCTGAGGGTCAATGTCAATTAAAAAAAATCACTGTCTAAATTAAATACAGTGCTATATACAAACAAAATTACTAATTTGTTTCCTTTACAATTGCATGAAGACCATTCTCCTGAAAAGAAGCAGCCGAATTTGAAGTACAAAGACCAACTAAGAAGAAACCTGCTCATTTCAGAAAAAAGTAAGTTTGATACCACCATATTATTTTTACTATTATTCAAACACACTGTAAGGTTAATTCATGATATTTCTGTGCCTAAAAATAGAGATTGTGCACCATTCTGTCTACAAATCCCCATTTCTTAAACAGAGATTTACAGGCAGAATGGCGCACAATTTCCTATTTTTCGACACAAATGACTCAACTCAGCCCCTTGAATTTTGATATTATAGAACAAACTGTTTTAATTGTATAACATTAGATTTTCTATTTCTACTTCTCCACACGACTAGCTTACTTTCTTACTTTCTGAACCCCAGTTTAGTAGCACATAAATTCAAGAATACCCATCCAAACTAGTTGTAGTTGCCCAATGCACACCATTACATACATCTTTATCATCTTACTCAGACACTCATGCACACAGCACACATACATTAAGAACACCCCAACCCATACCTTCTTTATTTTTTTCAACAGACCCTAAGAATGCCTACCAAAAATCAAGTCTGTAGAAAGAAATGGAGAAGCAGAGCAAATGAAAATAGAAGTGTCCAAAACAAGCATCCATCTCTAGCAGAATTTGTAAAAAAAAAACAAAACAGCTAATAGTCATTTAGCGAAACAAACTTCAACTACAGAAACGTTGCCTCCTCTATCAAAATGTAAAACGAACCACAAAACAATTAACAAAAAATCAGCTACCACTACAGATAAAACTGCTCCTATAAATCTTGATATAGTGCAAAGTAAGCATACCAAAAAAAGTATTTAAGCAAAAATGTTCCGTCACAGAGTCCTTCAAAATCTTATAAAAACAGGAAAGAAATCAGGCTCAACCCTTAAAACCTATCGTAGGAAATTAATTTTAGAAGCGTTGACAGACAGTGCACTCCTTCTCAAAAGAAAGTTATTTATTTTAGTGTTACAAAAGGAAACCACTAACAAAACTAATGACTAAATTACAAAAAAGACTTCTCAATAAACAAAATGTCAACAGAAATAACTATCTGTGGAGGTGAATGGAGTCACACTACGAGCACAGAACCATATTTTAATGAAGAAGCATACAAACAAAAGCAAACAAATATAATTGCCATACATAGCAGTGGACGAGGTTATGAAAAAACGAGCTTATGAAAAAGTTAATACCATAATGGAACAAGAAATACTGCTTACAAAAATATCCCCAGAAAACTTAGAATTACCTCTCCATTCAACTGAATCAGAACGTCTACTATACAAATGTCCATGCACGT